>NC_046313.1:32770114-33370284 GCF_009819535.1 Lacerta agilis
GTTGACAAGGTGACAGGTGCCTCTTCCAAAGTTGTTGTGACACGCTCCCAAGTGACTGCACAATTCATTTGCACACACACCCTAAGTGATGATTTTTAAAAATCCATGTGAGCACCAAGAGCTGGCTGTGGCTAGATACAGGAGCGTTCAGTTGTGTGCAAAACAACTTCATATTTGTTTATTTAAGAGCTTCATATCAGGTCTCTGCAAGGATCAGAGGTTTTGCAGGTTTTTATATTGTTTTGGAAAGCTCCTTGACCAAGGGAAACAGTGGAATAAGACTATGGTGCCCCATGGGAAGCCAGGCTCTCTTAAGAACTATTGTTACTGTTTCATTCCTAGGTTACTCAAACATTGGTTTGCTTTTTGCTATTTTTCTGCATCATTGTCCAGCCTGTTGAATAATAAAAGTGGGACTTGTTTGGTGATCTGAGTCATCTCAGAAGCCTGTTGAAACATACTTTCCCAGAAATCAGCTGAATTTATTTCCCAAGACCATTATTGCTCTTAAGGTTGTAACAATGGCTATTTTTTGTTGTCAGCTGTCTTGGCAAATCCATTTCTTATAGTATATTCATTACATCTCGCAGTACATTCAATACAATAAAGGACATAGTATTCAGTATAATGCTAGCTCCTTTATTTCCCCCTTTGAAAACTCTGGCTTAGAAAAAAGAACTGGAATACTACATATCACAAAGCTGGCTAAACTTAGCCAGGAGGCAGTTAAAAGCACAGAGCTACCCTGGGCTATTTCCCCGACTACAACAACTTGTCCCTCCATAAACATGTCATTGCTGTTACTCAGTTACGAGACTATTCCAGGGATTGCCAACTTCACCACAGCTTGACTGGGCCTTACCATGTGTCAGTACTTGAATGATGGAAAGAGAGAGAAAGAGAGAAGCATTCTTAGAGAAATCCTCAAGACCAGTTCCAGAACTCCTTCCCAATCATGCTTCCCAGTAGCTGTCTAAAACCAGTTTTTTTGGGTGGAGGGCAGCACAAAAGGTACCGTAAATAAATGCCTGTGCCTTCCCTGCCTCTTCCCCTAATAAAGTGAACCGGCTTAGTCAGTTCTGGCAAGGTGTGGGCTAGGCCCATGTAAAACTGCACTCTGATGCCCACATACAAGCCCCCCCCCGCCTTAACCAAAGCTGCTCTATCCATAGCCCCCGCCCCATGAGCCAGGCTTGAGACTTGATACCAGAGTAAAACAGACTCAGGTTTATCTTGCAGGCCCCCTAAGTGGCCCAGTGTTCTTATAGTTGTACACGGGGACATTTTGCCTTCTCTATAAAACACTGGGTCATTTAGGGGTTATGTGTGGCAGCAGTCATGATGGAAGATGGGTGTATCTTGGATTGCTGATCCTGTTGGCGTTTCTGACAGTTTCTCAGTGAACTTCCTTGCTGAGCGAGCCTTTGAACCAAGGTCTCACCAGTCCTTGTCCAATACCCTAACCACTCTAAGCCATGTTAGTTCTCAAATGATCCCTTCCAGTGTGGTGCCTTCTAAAATCTTTATCTCAGTTGGATTAACTCTGTCTTGGATTTGTGTTGGTTTTCTGTATCTGATGTTGTTTTAAACTGCTTTTAATCTCTCTCTCTCTCTCTCTCTCTCTCTCTCTCTCTCTCTCTCTCACACACACACACACACACACACACACACACACACACACACAGATATTTTGTATATGCAGTTTTAACTATTTTAACACACACCACTATTTTTATATGTTACATTCTAAGTTGCTTCTGCATACCTCATAGGAAGCGATTCACAAATGAAAATATTAACCTCAATACAGTCATACCTCACGTTACGGCCAATGTGGGTTACGTCTTTTCAGGTTGCACTCTGCGCCGAACCCGGAAGTACCGGAATGGGTTACTTCCGGGTTTCAGTGCATGTGTAGAAGCACTAAATCTGTGGGAGCTGCCACATTGCTCAAAGGGCCTCAGTACCATTCAGCTCAGTGGGACATGCCTCCCATTTTAACTGTGCAAAGGATCAAGCAGGGAGAGCCCCCCTTTTGCCCTTAAACAGCTTCCAGGTAGGCAGAAATCCAGCATTTAGCGCAAAGCGCTAAATCACGCTTTGCGCATGTGCAGAAGCGCCAAATTGCATTATGCATGCACGCAGATGCAGCAGCATGGGTTGCAAACGCTGCGGGTTGCGAACGCGCCTCCCGTACAGATCGCATTTGCAACCCAAGCGTCCACTGTAATCGTAATAATAATGATAATCTCATAGCCAGAACTCACATGATCAGAGGTTGGGTCAAAGCCTATGAGGTTGGGTCATTCAACCATCTTCCTAGCTGCATGGAACCTGCTCCTGTAAAAAGCAGCTGCCATTTGGCTTGGGTTACATTTAGCAGGCCCCTTGTTGGCTGTTTCAGAAGAATATAAATGGACTCTTTGTCTGGAGGCAGGAGGGTGCTCTGATAAGATAATCATTCTGTGTAACCTGACTCACAAGCAGGAACATATCCCACCGTTCTGAAAAAAAATTCACGTGGATTGTGTGGACCAGCTCAATCTTTTTCTTAGGCATGCACCTGCAAAGGTGGGAAAAGTTACACGGCTTATTTAAGAAAACACCTGTTTCACAGTCAGTAAGGGAACACTACTTTAGTAAATTGAAAGGTTTTAATCCTGATTGACATTGCAGATCTAGTGGAGACCAGATCCTCACACTGCAAGCTGAATATACTACCCTGTGTGTATGTGTGCACATAAAGCCATACATACTTTTTTAAAGCTCTAATTGTAGGAAATGTTGACTGTCCCCTCTTGAAGCCAAAATAACTCAGTGACTTGTGAATTCTCAGGAGTGAGTCTTTCACTTTAGTTAAATCCTGTGTTGAATATGTTAGTCAGAGATGAATATGTTGGCCAGAGCTCCTATTCATCAGCACAGCTAGTCATCCATGGATCTACCATGTGACATCAGTGCATGCTACAGAGCTAGGCCGGAGGAATTTGGAAACCATGTGACCGCTTTGAGCAGCACGTCTGGCTGGGTCTTCCGTGTGGTGACTCAACACTCCCCCCCCCATCATTAGCGCTAAATGCACAAGAGGTGGGAGCAGCAACACAGTTGGCCTTGGAGAGTGAAAAGCATTCCTCCTATACAATTTCTGTTCTCCCTCTGCGTCCTAGGCAGGAGGGAAAGTAGAGCAATTATACCACACAGCTCCTCTCTCTGTGAGAGATCTCCCGGTGGGGGATGCTAAGAGAGAGTGACACTGGGAGCGATGGCAGCTGACTCTGTGGCCAGAATGTTGCTTTGTAATTCAGTTCGTGAACTGACAGATGAGGAGAAGTGGCGGGGAGAGATAGCCAGAAGACGCTTCTTCTTGGTTTGGTCATTTTGCCTAGAGAGAAATGGAGACCTGGCCTATAAGGAGCTTCCGCCCCAACCCCCCGCTGTTTAGCAGCTTGTCTATCTAAGGCCTCCAGAAACCTTCCTGTCCCAGGCAGATTTAATCTTATCTGTAGGAGCATATGTTCTCCCCTGCCCCACCTGCTCCTCCAAAAGTGGTTTGCGCTTTCTCCTCTGACCAAACTTCTCTGCGTTTTGGTCTGAAACCCTTTTGGGTACTTCTCAAAAACAGGCGAGTGGCTGTGCCAGAATTAATCAGGCCAACAATCCACATAGGTTTGCATTTGTGTAAATGGAATTGGTGTGAAGAGTGTCATCTAGGAGCAGGCAAAGTGTCTCCACTCCCTACTTTAGACATAGCCAGGATTTTTAAAAGATTGATGGACATCCTAGAACTCTGGAGCCCTATGCAGAATGGAGTTCCCTTCTTTTGAAGCCTTCCACTTTCTCTGAAATCTGTAGGTCAGGGACAAAATATCAAGAGCGTCACTGTATTTTGTAATTTGCTACACCATCTCTTGCTCTTGGCATGGGATCACAGAGTGCACTTCAATAAAACAGCCACAGGTACCATTGAGCATGGTGGTCACACCCATGTCAACAAAGGCGATGGCTGAACAAGTGTCTTGTTTTACTTTTCCAACATCTGTTGGCATACTTTGTTCTAGGTATTTTACAGAACTCCCAACTGAGGTCAGACATGCCTTTCGCTACTGAACTTTCAGCACCTATTCAAGACACTTACTGTATTTTAATTCCAGCGGCATTTTAATTGATGTTTGATTTTATTAGTTTCAACTGATTTTGTTATTTTTGTCTTGGATCTTTGTAAACTGCTTAGAAACTAATGTAGGTCAGCGGTATATAAATTGTTTTTTTTTTTTAAAAAAAAAAACAAAATAATGTATTTATTTATCCTACATTTATATCTCAACTTTCCTGTCATGGCACCTAGGGCAGGATGCAGGTTGTTCCCAGATCTGCTAGCCCACAGGACGGTGGTGGCCTCATGTGCCCTCAGACCAGACCCTGGGACATGTACAAGAAAGTGTGATCAGAGCCGGTGGCGGCAAACACAGATGGCCTGTATAAGCTGTCAGGCATATCTAAATGCACTGACTGCATGTCCTACTCTGTGGTGTAGCCAAGCAGGCAAAGTCCAGCTTAGGTAGGCATGGTTTAGGCAGGAAACAAGGCAAGGCTCAGGCAGTACTCTGGGGGACACAGAGCTCTGATGTTGCTACAAGATCAGGGCCGGCTTACCTATAGGTGCTAGGGGTGCAGGGCACCTGGGCACCAGGCTCTCAGGGGCGCCAGGCCGAGAGTCCAGGGGCAGGATTTGGAGTCTGGGGATTGAAGAGCCAAGCCAGCCGACAACCGCTGCCAAGTGTAGCAGAGCCCGTCGGAGCACCACAGGCTTTTCTGTTGTGGGTGCTGAGGGAGCCGTATGGCTCTGCCCTCCTGCGCGCCTGGGATTGGTGGGCCATCGAGAGGCCCGCCCAGTGCACGCATGCTGCTCACACGAGGTGTCCAGCATCCCTCCGAAGCCTCTGTGGGGGTTGCTCTCCTCCCGCAGTGGCATGGGAGAGAGTTGTGCGCCCGCCACCCATATGGCTGGATTGTGCACAGCTTCCCTCCCAAGCCTCTGCAGGGATTGCTCTCCTCCCTCCACCCGCAGCGGCATGGGAGAGAGTTGCGTGCCCCCCAAATGAGCTCAACAGCTCTGAGCTGCCCCCTAAACAACTTTGGCCTGCCCCCCCCAATTGGGGGCGCTGGGCAGTTTTTTTGCACCCTGGTGCTGCATATGCTAAAGACAGCCCAAGATGCGGCTTTATCCAGGTTGCCCTGGGTCTTTTGCAGTGGAGTTCTTTGAGTCAGAGGATGGCAGTGCCACTTACTTTTTGGGGTGGGGGTTGAGACCAGCCCTGCAGGTTCATCTGATAGCAGGGTGGCTCTGGGCCCCCTTCCCGCTTCCCAGTCAGATTCGTCACCTGCATCACCCAACGAAGAGGAATCTGACTCCTGGTCCCTGAGAGTGCCTTACAGAACATACGGTAGCTCCTGAAAAGTGCAGACACATTGCATCGTACCCTCTCACATCCTTCATTATTACTGGGGGGGGGGAACCCTTTATTGAAAAGATAAACCAACCTTCTTATGAAAACTTTGGAACAGAAGTGTTCCATCATGTGTCTTCCTGGCCCTGGTCCCAGCTCTCTAATCTTCCAAGATGTTCTTAAAATTGCTTCGAAGCAAAGAACAAAGGATGAAAGGAAATTGGGCAGTTCTACAGAAGTTGGTGTTACTGGCAAGCTGGGCAGCGGCGACAGGGGAAGGCAGGCCATCTTAACCTCAGAGCACAAAGAACAGGTCAACGCATAGTTTCTGTTCGCCGTAGATCAGATGGTGCAAGGTTATTTAGCACGAGAACACAGATTTGGATACTTGTAGATGTGTGACAGCCATGGCAGCCAGCCTATAGTAGCTTGACAGAATGCAGTGCCATCATTCAAATAAACTTGCATGGGGACAAAGCCACCGGAACTCTTCATGGTGTCCTCACAGGTCACTTCTAGTTTATTCCTAGACCTGGCCAAAGGTAGAATGGGTGACAAACAGGTCATGGTTATTTCCTGCTAGCCTTAAAGTACGTATGTCTTGGCTTATAGGCTTGCTTTTATGAGTTGTGCCACTTGTAAGCCAACATGATTGTGCCACATGCATTTTAATTCAAACTGGGTAGCTTGCAAAGGCACATGTTTGTTTACACTTTAATTCCATATTCTCTTCTTTCAGAGTTTTATCCAATATGGCTTTGGCTTACTGCATATATCTTTGAACTGCTAATTTAAGATTCATTGAGATGTGCCAGTTATTAATTAATGCTTGGTTGCAGTGATTAAAAATAAAATTAAAAAGGCTAAAATTACTGCCTCTGAAGAGGCACTTTCAGCACCCACTTGGCCTTGTGCTGGGGTGTGTGTTGTGTAAAATTGATTCCCGAGGCTAAAAGGCAAGTGTTCACTTCTTTAAAGGAGCCCTCCTCCCAGTTACAGCCAAATACTGCCATTGGTAAGAATCTTCCTTTACTGAATTTCAAATACTTTCCTCTCTATCGTCTTGCAGATGAATCCCTCCCAATTTATTTAGCAATGTCCCCCAGAACTTGATGCTTTCATTCAAATGTGGACCAGGTTTAGCTGGTCCCTTAGGTTAAAAAAACAAACAAACAAAAAACCCCAAGTCATCAGAGGGTGATACCTTAATTGTTGTTGTTGTTCAGTCGTGTCTGACTCTTCGTGACCCCATGGACCAGAGCACGCCAGGCACACCTATCTTTCACTGCCTCCCGCAGTTTGGCCAAACTCATGTTAGTCGCTTCGAGAACACTGTCCAACCATCTTATCCTCTGTCGTCCCCTTCTCCTTGTGCTCTCAGTCTTTCCCAACATCAGGGTCTTTTCCAGGGAGTCTTCTCTTCTCATGAGGTGGCCAAAGTACTGGAGCTTCAACTTCAGGATCTGTCCTTCCAGTGAGCACTCAGGACTGATTTCTTTAAGGATGGATTTTGTTGTTGTTGTTCAGTCGTTCAGTCGTGTCCGACTCTTCGTGACCCCATGGACCAGAGCACACCAGGCACGCCTATCCTTCACTGCCTCTCGCAGTTTGGCCAAACTCATGTTAGTCGCTTCGAGAACACTGTCCAACCATCTTGTCCTCTGTCGTTCCCTTCTCCTTGTGCTCTGTCTTTCCCAACATCAGGGTCTTTTCCAGGGAGTCTTCTCTTCTCATGAGGTGGCCAAAGTACTGGAGTCTCAACTTCAGGATCTGTCCTTCTAGTGAGCACTCAGGGCTGATTTCTTTGAGAATGGATAGGTTTGATCTTCTTGCAGTCCATGGGACTCTCAAGAGTCTCCTCCAGCACCATAATTCAAAAGCATCAATCCTTCGGCGATCAGTTTTCTTTATTACCTTAATTAGGACCAACTAAAATGTCACAAAGTAGCAAGCAAGTTTTCAAGATCTTAAATTTGACTGTATCTTAACCGGCACAGCATCTAGCAGCTGTAAAAGAATACTGTAGGTATTACGCCGGCTTAATTATTATTATTTATTAAATTTCTATCTCACCCTTCATCCGAGGAGCACAGGGTGGTTCACAATATAAAAACACAAAAATGCATAACATAGGAAAAAAACCAAAACAATACCATCCCCAACAGTTTAAAAGGCCATAGATTGTTTAATTAGCCAGATGATGATGTGAGATGAAGAATACTTTTGCCTGGAAAAACAGACATGTGGAACAGTTGAAGGAGTTGGGAGACTGAGAGGGGATATAATAGCCATCTTCAAATATCTAAAGGGCTGTCGCATGAAGGATGGGGTGAGTTTGTTATCTCCTACTCTGGAGGCTAGGACCCGAACCAGTGGATTCAAGTTACGAGAAAGGAGATTTCAACTAATCATTGGGAAGAACTTTCTGACAGTAACATCCGGTTGACAGTGGAACAGATTCCCATGAGAGGTGGTGGACTCTCTCCTTCCTTGGAGGTTTTTAAGCAGAGGTTGAATGGCCATCTGTCATGGATGATCTAGTTGAGATTCCTGCATTGTAGGGGGTTGGAGTGTATGACCCTTGGGGTCCCTTCCAACTCTACAATTCTGTGATCTACAATTCTACAATTCTTTGACAACCACCCATTAAAGAACCTTGCCCAAGAAGGGGAGATTGGCAGCTGGCTAGTAATTAGACTTTCTGAATCCAGGGCACGCTTCTAAAGGAGTGGTCTTATCACTGCCACCTTCAAGCAGGCAGGGACCACCCCCTCTTGTAAAGAGGCATAAATAACCTCCCTAGCCTAGCCAGCTATCTCCTCCTTGCTAGTTTTTATCAGCCAAGAGGGGCAAGGGTCCAGAACGCGAGCGGACATTAGACTTTTCCTCTGTGATCATCAGGCAAACTACAGTATAGAAATTGATTAGACAGGAGTACTTTGGTTGAAGTCCAATGTCATGTCCATTGGACTATGTCCAAAAATTCCTGTTTCACTCATTAGGCCATTCATCAACTGCAGCAGCCCTAATAAGCTGTAAAACTAGAATTTGAGACCCAAATAATATCTGCTTGTAAGGCATGTGGGGAACTGCTTTGCGGTGTGTGTATTGTGGTGCACAACAGTGCTTGCATTTCTAACAAGCTACATGTGCTGGCTCACATGAGCTAAAGGGGAAGCTGCGCATGTGTGCTTATTGCACTCCAGGTATTTTGAGCGGGAAATGGTCTCTAAAAAACAAGGAAGTAAATGCCACTCTGTACATTGGTGCATAGCCAGTTGGTGAGTTGGAAGATGGCACTGCCCTTCCCACTCTGTTATTGCTGCAGCTTACCTGGATGGGCTGGGCAGGGCAGCATTGTGGTGAGGCTGGGGCTGTGCAGGTTCACCAGTGGGAAGAAGGCATGTTGACTCTCAGCTTATGATTCCCAGTACCTTTCACACAGATAGGCAGAAGATCAGTAAGATATACAGCAGAGTGTACTCAAGATCCACGCCAAAGCACTTTGTAAATGATCAAAGTCCTTCACTTCCAGTGTGGGATTTTTTTTAGCACCAATCTTGTTTGGGGGTGTTTTGTACAGATGAACATCATTATAAGATTGCTTCCGTGTTACAAATAGGGAATATGTAGAAAAGATGGAAATAAAACAGTTCAGAATTATAAAGTAGCAATGGTCTGAAGGAGTTTTTCACATAATGTTCCCCCCCTCCCCCCCTCTCTCGTATGCATGTTATAATTCAGTGCGATGCCCTTTGCATAGACAAGTTGTATATATATCACAACTTTACACCTTTGGTGTGTTCAGAGAGATAAGAACAGTGTCATAGGATCACTGCAAGCATACGGTTTCTTTCAAAAATGGAACCAAAGTTTATTCTATAATTCCATAATTAAAGGCAGCATACTAGGCCCATGGGAAGTATCCTTTTAAAGACTGGCACCCAAGGCCATCAGGCTAGTGCTATTTCAATAGCATAAGCATTATCTGTTGAATGAGCTTTCTAATGGTAATGCCACTACAAATAAGCACCAGTCTTGCTCTACACAGAAGTGTCTTCAGGTATAGGTATCAGAATAACTTATGGACCGAGTGACCATGGATTCAGCAGCTCCCATAAACACAGCATTGCTTTATCCAGTTGCCATGATTGAGTGAGTCACTGCTATTAAGCAGCCACAGTTGCTCGATTCATACTGTATATTGTCTCTTAGCATGCTTTCACATGGATAATTAAGACAGCTTGCATGTAGAAGGAGACAATTTGAGTGAACTGGGGCAAGGCTTTGTGAGATACTAAGAGCATGCCCAGACAGGACCTTTCCATGCTTCTAGCAGTGCACGGCTGCCTGGCTCTACCACTAGGTAGAGTATGGAGGCTGCCTCAGGTGGCAGATTCTAGGGGGTGGGGATCAAGCTGAGGTAGTGGAGGATAGAGCTCTGTGTGCGTGCCACACTGTTTATCCCATGTCCGCTAAACTAGCCTGTTGGCCTCTGATGCAGTGGAAGACCACTCAGTCTGCCAGGCTTTTATACATGGAAGGGAGTTAGGGTGACACCCTATTCTTTGCCATAGGCAGGAAAATGTATTGTGCTAGCCCTGTAGAGTAGGGCTGTGGAAGATACCTGTAATGGTGAAGAAAGTGAAACACTGCAGAGAGAATACTTGGGTTGTTCCCTCTGGTACTATTGTTCCTGAGATACTTGCCACGTAGACAGTATAGTCCAAGATCTGTACAGCCCAAGGCACTCCACTTGGCTATGCTGCTATAAAAGCCACCATGACTTGCACTAATCACCAGCTTCCTCTTCTGGAGAAATGGGAAGGGTGAAATGTGAAAAGATGACACAGCAAGAATGTCAGCCTCCCACGAGTTGGCAAGTCTCTTGCATCACTCCATGCTGATTCACAGCTGTCTGGCCATAGCACAAACATCTGGCAAAAAAATTTGCAGCATGGTTCATTTTCTAGATGGGGCTTTGTGGTTTTCAAAATAAGCAAGCTTCACCTTCTGAATGTATCCAGACAATTGATTGGGCACCTTGGTTACTTGGATCAAAGTCTTCGGAGGTTTCATAAAAACCTAAAGAATTATCAAGTGATACAAAAGGAATCCATGGCTCAGTGTGAAGCTGCTAGTTTTAGAAAATCCTATTTATTATAGATCATTAGTACATTGCTCTGTTTTATTTAGGGATGTTATAAATAAATGTGCCAAGGCATTCTGGTTTTGGGGCTAGGTGTGCCGTTTGGGTGCCTGGGTAAGGGGAATTGCTCAGGGATTTGGGACCAGGAGCTTGAAAATTCTGACCTGGTTCAGATGTTCATATTCTGATCCTTTAAAACTTTCATTTGGGGAATTAGGACTGTGGTTCAGGATCCTCCTGTCTCTCCTGCAAATGTCAACTCTCCTCTCCCTTCCCCATTTTCTCTAACTTTAGTTTATCATGCTATCCAAATTGGATGAATCATGGTCAGTACTAATCAGGATTGCCTTCAACCTATGGTCTGGAAGGAATGTGCTAACCATAGTTTTAATAATGGTCAGAGGAAACCAGGAAAGGGAAGAGCAAATCAACAGACAAGTGTGGAAGGAGGGTCCACCGCAAAATCCCATCCCATGTTTTGGAACAATGGAAAGTGACATTTGAAACAAGCCTGTCTCTAAGTTGTTGGTTGCTTGCCAGTTTGCCAGCTCATATCCAGTCTTCCTCTGAAGGGCCCACATCTTTGTACAGTATATTTTTTCTCTGTGGTACATCCCTTGCTCAATAATTGGCAGAAAGCACAGAAGGGCATCAGAAGGCATTCTGTGGCACTGTCCCTACCATATTCACATGGCTCCTAGAGTTGACATGAGAGTGGAAGAAGAATTGGCATGCCTCTTAATCATTCATTTTTCTTCTATTGACTGTTGGAGGGTAGGTGGGGAAGGAAACAGTCTGTGACAGATAATGTGTCAACAGAAGTCAATAAATATATTGTGTGGGAGACATAAATATTGTGTGTGTGTGTGTGTGTGTTGCTGTTCTGAAATGGGGAGAGGAACAGCCACAAAACTTCACATGGAATTGATCACAACAGGCCTATACTCATAGTACTCATCCACTGTTGCAATGATAAATAATGACGCGTCAAACAGAAGGGTGAGAATGGAGGGAAGGCCTCGAGCCACGCCTGAGGCTCCCATTTATTGAAAACTTCACAGCTAAGTTAACCATTAACATACACAAACTCCAAAGACCAAATAAGGAATGGTGTGCCTTCTAATACCAAATATGGAAAGCCCCTCCTTTTGGCACACCCTTTTTCTCCCTTCATTGAGTACGTGACTTGATGCATGCTTACAGCTCTCTCACTCACCCCCTCCTCTAAACACCTCATGATCCCCCAGTACTTTTCCACCTATTCCTTTGTTCTCCTGCTCTACCTAAACATGTGTTTCCCAAATTGGTGCCCACAATGCCCACAGAGCCAAATGGTATGCCAAATGAAGGCTCTGTAGCTTGGCTAGTTAAGTGTGGTATGCCAACACTGTATATTAATTATTCTATCTTGACAGGGGCGTGGTATGCCAGCGCCTGGCTAAACTATAATTCCCACAATCCACACTTTTGCTTGACCTATATTTTAATCATGTCTTGTGTACCAATTAATTCCCGCAGGTCCAAGAGCTTTTCTTGTTGTCCACGGCTGTGCTTTGTGAAAATCCAACCTCGCCTGCTAAATTGAAGTTTTGTTAAGCAAAATCTCTTTAGATTTTCTGTGCATCTGATAAGACCTGATTTAGCAGGTAAGGTCAGATTTCCACAAGGCACAGCTGTGGAACAATCAGAAGAACTCGGAGCCAAGGGAATTAATTGGTGCATGATATGATCAAAATACAGGTCAGGCGAAAGTGCGGATGAGCCCACAGTGAAATTTATTGATAAAGGAATGGATCTAGTCTTAGTCATCCTGCTATTTGAAACAATGGGATTTAAGTTGGTCAAGACTAACAGTGGGTTACTCCAGGGATAGCTAACCCATGGCTTTCGAGATGTAGTCAGACTCCAACTCTCATCAGCCAGTATGGGTATTGGTCAGGAAAGATGGGAACTGGAGTCCATGAGTGAAGATGAGGGGGGGAATCATTCTCCAACAGAATTTAATGGGCAGGCATTGTGTTTTGAACTGAATAAACTTGTCAGTGAACTAAACAAAGCGAATGGAGAACATTTTATCCTCTTGCATGATGAGAGGATGACTCCTATAAAAAGGTTGTGTGGCAAGCTTACAGTGAACACAAGAAAGCAGTTGTAACACAGCACGAAGCTGAACTGTGTGGCTCACTCACAGTACCAGTATCAGAGTTCAAAAAATGACTACTCAGTAGAGTGGGTTTCAGCCCCATGTTGGGCAGAAAGACTTTTGCATTGCAGGGGATTGGACTAGATGATGCTCATCATCCCTTCCAACTCTAACTTCTATGATTCTATAGAAAGCTCTTAAAAGACACAAATTTCATTGAAGAGACATGTTCTAGTAAGCAAGTGGCTCTGTTCTTAAAGCGAACATCTCCTATGCCAGTGTGGTGTAGTGGTTAAGAGCTGTAGACTTGTAATCTGGGGAACCGGGTTTGCGTCTCCGCTCCTCCACATGCAGCTGCTGGGTGACCTTGGGCTAGTCACACTTCTTTGAAGTCTCTCAGCCCCACTCACCTCATAGAGTGTTTGTTGTGGGGGAGGAAGGGAAAGGAGAATGTTAGCCACGTTGAGACTCCTTCAGGTAGTGATAGTGGGATATCAAATCCAAAACTCTACTCTTGTTCTTCTATGATATCTCACCGAATTGTTTAATAGGTGCTGTTTTATCAGATATGTATTTGTGAAATTAGGGCAATACGTGCTGTGCACAATATTTATGGGCACAGACACAAGTACAACCCCATGCCCCTACGCACATTGGCTGGTAGCATGTACATACTAACCAGTCTGTAGCACAAAAATGTAGTTTTTCTCAATGTGGAATCATCATTGTTTGTCCTCAGAATGCTGCTTTTGATCTAGATGGATTCTAGATCCTGCTGTCCACAAGGATGGGTGTGTTGATGCTTGCTTGAAAACCCATCCCTTGATGAGCTTAGATGTGCCTTTTCCTCCCTGCACACACCCCACATCAATGAAGGAGGAAGTGGTGATTGTGAATTGGTCTGCACCCACGCACCATGCCATTGTGGAAGTGTGGATAGACACACCCCATTGCCAGGACTGCCTACATCCGTTTCCACCTATTTCCAAATGAACACACTGTGAGGTTACAAATCTACAATGAGCTTTTATTTTCAGAATGAAACCAGTTTCTCAAGAAGCACTTGTCAGAGGCAAAAAAAAAGATATGCAGTAGTTCTAGATTGTGGTGTGGACTTAGTAGAAAAACAAGCACAGTACTCGGTCTCCAGTGATTCCAGAATAAAATGTTAGGTGTATACAACCATTCTGATTACAGCAACCAGGCTTCTGTAGTCAGAACAATATTGTGTTTGTTTGGATGGGGGGGCATATGAAATTGAAACACTGAGTAAAGGAGAAGCTTTAATTCTGTCTTGTCTCTTCTGGCTAGTGTGGATGTGAATCTTTCATTTTTTATTTCTCTTCGTTTCTCAGTTTCCCAATCTTAAATTCAGTTCTCCACGTTTGTTTGTTTTTTCAAAAAAAAAAACCTCATGGAAGATTCAGCAGCATTTTAGCATAAAGTTCTTCTATTACAGTATACAGATTTTTGCAAGCCATTTTAAACCTAATGTAAAGCGTTTTTGTTTGTTATTTTCACTAAGATACTAATTTTTATGCACGTTTGCCCCCAAATACCTGTTTTTCTACACCCTGTTTGACTGGAGAACTGCACCACAAAGTTTGGTTAAGTGCAAACTTCAAAGGATAGCTGTGTTTTGGTTTGCATATTGCTTTGAAAAGTGCAAATTAGGTAATTTCTCCTTCAAATGCACACAAAACCAAATTTATCCCTAGTCTTGGAACTATCTAACACTATATCTAGCCTTTGCCTACTCTTCCTTCCCAGTAGCGTATAATCCTTAGGGACAGGCTGTTGTCATTTCAGAGCTTCCTGAGCTGCAGAACATGGTTTGCTTTCATGATGTCTGTGTGCTGCCCCACCCTCCTCTCAGACATGACCAAGCAAATATTTCTGGCAGCATCAGCATTTTCTCCTGCTCTGTGGTCGAGTCAGCAAAATCTTAACTTGATTCAGGGAGCTGGTAAGACCTAAAGTTGTATTACCATTTTCTGGAAAGCACTTTTTCTGCAAGATGCAAAGGAAGTAAGAGCAAAAAGAATCTGACAGTCTAGACATGTGAGGGGTCAGTCATCAGAGCTGTCATTCACTGGGTCATTTCCCTCCACCTCTAACAAGATTTATCCAAGGCAGTGTACCAAAAGCGGGCCATGTGGGTTGGGGCAGAAGGTCATCTAGGCCAGGCACGTCCAACAGGTAGATTGTGATCTACCGGTAGATCACTGGATGTCTGTGGTAGATCACTGGTAGATCACTGGCTCCCCCCAAAGAAGCTCAACAACTTTGGTTCCCCTAAAAAAGCTCATTTTTTTGCCCTGCACCCCCAAAAAACAAGGCTTTCCTTTTCCCTAAAAAAAGCTCAACAACTACTTTGATCTGAAATCCTAAAAAATGGGCCTTCCTCCTCCCCCAAAAAGCTCAACAACTTTAACCCCCCAAAAGGGGATAGATCACTGCCAGTTTTTAACTCTGTAAGTAGATCGCAGTTTCTTGGGAGTTGGCCACCCCGATCTAGGCAATGCAAGATCACAGGGAATGTAACTTCAGCATCCCTCAGAGATGACTGTCCAGCCTCTGCTTAAATGCCTCCAGGGAAGGAGGACCCATCTCCTCCAGAGGCAGTCTGCCCCATTGTCAACTAGCTTTTCCTGTTAGGAATGTTCTGCTAAAGTTATCCTGAATTCTGCTTCTATGCAGTTCCCTCCCCTCCAATAAAGAATTTAATTCTATTTCTGCCCTCTGGAGCAACAGAGAACAAGCCAGCTCCATCTTCTGTATGACCTCCCTTCAGATGGACCTATTGTTCCAACTTTCATGCAGAAATAGGCAATCTCTGAAGCTTCATTTCCTAATTGGCATAGCCAAGAGATATTATCTAGGTGGGACCGCTTTCATTCATTCGTTCCATCCTGCTTTGAACTCTGTTATATCACTTGATGTTGCAGACTCTGCCAGTTTCCCATTGGGTCGTGGTAGTGCTCTCTTCTTTCCTCACTACAATTGCCTCTTTATTTACCCTCCCCTTTGCCTTGAATGTGTGCCTTTGACTCCTGGCAGATGTATAACAAGGGATTGTGTGTGCTTGGTGTTAAAACTAAAATTCTGTTCCCAGACATTCTAAATTCTGAAGCCTGTAAATCACGCCAATTTGCATCTTCTGTGACTTAATTTTTTTAAAATAAAAAATATTATTCCAGCTATGAAACTCCACCCCAACTACTTGAAATCTTACTCCCCTTCCAACACTTCAGCAGGCATTGCCTGCTTACATTCAGGTATATCTTTGTGTCCACAAGGGCTGGAACTACCCTCCTCAAAATGACAGATTCTCAGGAAGCGCAATGCAACGGATGCCCCATTCTGTGCTTTTCCGGTGGCTGCGTTCATGTTGCAATTCTGTGGGAACCCAAAAAAAGAAAGAAAAAAAGCCCAGAATGTGACACTCGGTGCAAAATTCGGCTTCCTGAGAATTACAGCTTTCATTGCGAAAAAGGAAGTTTCTTTTTTAAGAACTGGCTGAGAGCAGACGCAGGTGGAATTGGCTTCGGTTTGTCAGGTGGAGAGTGTGAGTGCTTAATGAGTTTCCAGTTTTTGCTGCTGCTTTTTATCTGCTTTACACTCCTCGGTTTGTTGGCTCCTGCTGGTGCAGCCTGAGTTAATAGAAGTGTATGTGGGACCTGTGTTGATGGTTGTACACCACTGGTAGTATTTTGGGCAGGGCAGGGAACAGGGAGAGAGTGATGGTGGGCCTCTGGTGAGCTTGTTAAGGGGAACGGAAATTAGGCAGCTTTCTGCTATCTTCCCTTTCAGTTCATCCTCCAGTCTGAGAGATCCTGGTTGGCATGCCAGCAACCTGCCAGGTCCCTTGGTAGTGTTTCTGAATGTCAGGACCCGTGGCCAGGAAAACAAATGTCTGCCATCCAGGATTTGATTTGGGAGGAACACCCTGACCTGGCTAGTATGACTGAGACCTGTTTGGATTAACCCAACTTGGGTTTATTGCTGAAGCAACAGCAACTCTGGCTCAGTGAGCAGGTGGAGTTGAAATAATCTCTTGTGGTATCATCCCTCTTTTTTGCTCAGCCGTCTTCCCGTTTTGAGTGTCTAGTGCAGTGGTTCTCAACCTTGGGTCCCCTGATGTTTTTTGCCTACAACTCCCATCAACCCTAGCTAGCAAGACTAGTGGTCAGGGATGATGGGAATTGTAGTCCAATAACATCTGGGGACCCAAGGTTGAGAAAGGCTGGTCTAGTGGGTTATCAGGAGAGGCAAGGAGTTCTGCTGGTAGGGTTCCATTCATGCCACTATCTAAGAGTCTCTCTGCTGAGCTGCTGGTCTCAAGGGTGGCCCAGATATATTTTCTGGGGGATTCCAATGTACATCTCTGATGGTGAAGAAAACTCCTTTCTTTGCCACCAAGCATATCTACACAGTGTCACCCAGCAGAGGTCCCCCGCCCCCAGAAGCAGGAGGCCTTCAACAATCTGGGCTGCAAAAGGGGTTGGTGGAACCTGCGGTAGCCCAGTGTAACTATTTGCCAAACACATCACCGATGAATTCACCCTGATTTGAGACTGAACTTGTCTTGGTTTCCCTAGTGCAGCCTTTCTCAACCTTGGGTCCCCAGATGTTGTTGGACTACAACTCCCATCATCCCTGGCCACTGGTCCTGCTACCTAGGGATGATGGGAGTTGTAGTCCAACAGCATCTTGGGACCCAAAGTTGAGAAAGGCTGCCCTAGTGGATGAGGGACCTGTGAGTCTGTTGGTCCTTTTGGTTACCAATGGTGTTCAGCACCATCAATTATGGCAGGCATAGGCAAACTCGACCCTCCAGATGTTTTGGGACTACAACTCCCATCATCCCTACTTAACAGGACCAGTGGTCAGGGATGATGGAGATTGTAGTCTCAAAACATCTGGATGGCCGAGTTTGCCTATGCCTGAATTATGGTATCCTTTTGGGACTCCTTGGTGGACTTGGGCCATTGGACCATCTGTCTCCCAGTGGGTTAAATGCATAGAGATACGAAATAACATGGCAATAGGGTTGATCTACAGAACCCTGCAGCATGTTACCCAAAGTGTGTGTTTCTCCTCCAGCTGCCACCTTCTGGCATCATACTGTTGGAAAGGAGCAAAACCAGTCAGCCCCTGCACCTCAACCAGATGTTCCAGACAGTGGGATAAGAGTGTCGGGGGAGGGATCAAGAGGGAAGCATTCCCCCTCTCTATCTGTAGAAAAAGATTGATTCTGCCAGCTAAATCCATCTCCTTTCCATAATCAGGGCCAGAAGCCAGATTGAAAAGCATCAAGGAAAGAGCTGATACCATACTTCCCACCCCCTCTTCCTCACTTTTAAGACAACAGTAGACTCTGCTTTATTTCTCTCGCAGCCTTTAAAATAGCTTTTTAAAAAAGCTTTGGATTTATGGAATGAATGAATCACACCAAACCCAGGAACAAGGGAAATAATTGCAGTATGAACAAAGTTCCTATGGCATTCCAACAAATACAGGTGTTTCCTGGCTCTCCTTGCCCATGACTGTGACCCCAGGAATGCCTGCATGCTTCTAAATTCATCACTGCAAGGTTATTGTTCATCTAGGCTAAATGCAAAACCTGAAGGCCCTTAACCGAAGGCGCAGCCACCTTCTTGCTCTGCGCTTCAGGCAGTGTTCTCATTTTGCCGCAGAAACGATTGCTCACATCCCAGCACTCCCTGAGCAGCTTCTGCCAGTCTGAGTTACTTTTCTTTTTGTTATCGCCCTAAACACTCCCCAATTTGTCAGCTACGTATTACCTGCACTGCCGCCTCCTTGACCTTGATAATCTGTGGGCCCTAGGAGATAAATATGTCCTGACATTGTGAACTATGATCCTTGTGGTGGTTGGGGAGGGGGCGGGCTGAATTCTCTCTCCCCAGTTTTGCATGGGAAGAAAAGGATTGAGGAAAATGGAGTGCATGGTATTCTTCTTGAGGGGTTAGCAAGATTTCACACTCTCGAAAATGCAGCTTGAAAAACGTGATGATAGGCAGTGGAAGCTTAATCCCAGGGCTAGTCGCGCCGTTTCATGGAGAGGTTTGTGGCTGGCTGTTATACAAAGCTTATACTTATTTAGCTGAGGAAGAACTGGGTCAAAAGCAGTGTTCTGGTTTTGCTTCCCACCTGCCTGCTGAAGTAAATGCATTCAGCACCAAGGGCAGAGGAGGTCCTGAAGTCATAGATGCTGGCTACTTTAATGGGAGCTAATGGAACCAGCAGAATCTCTGCACTAGCTTTTAAAAATCATTGTTTCTAGTCCTCCCTGTTAAGCTACTTCAGGAGAAAAACAGGTTTAGGGGACATGGGAGAGGAGAGGGAAGGACTGCTTTGGATCAAACTCATCCTGTTTCCTTTGTACTGAAGGGAACAGGATGGAATAAAGTAACCACAATGTAATTGCGCAAATTACAAAAGTTATGTAATTTTGCCTAAGTAGACAGCGAGACGAATAAGTTCATTTTTGGTGGAAGATGAACTGCAGTGCCATTGAAACAGTGCTGTGTGGAATGGGAAATGATGTCTTCTTCCATCCTGGTGAGGCCTATTGCCTCAATTGTGATGGTAGAACAAGAGCCATGAGGTGTAGCTACTGATATCCGTATCCTCCATGTATTTGTCTTGTCTTTTAAAGCCATCCAAGTTGTTGGGTATCACTACGCCTTTTATGACATCCTTTTAACTAAGAAGCAGAACCTCCCAAATTGAATAAAGACCCAGTCAGGAAAATGAGTAAACTTGGATCTTTTTTGCCAGTTCTGTCTGTAGTTTGGCTTCCCCTTGGGACATGATAGTAGCTTCATTCGTAGCAATATGTATCAGGAAGATAAATGGGCTGGACTCTTAAGCTTTTGGTGTGGGGTAGGCAGGCAGGAAGAGGGAAAGGATGCGAAGCCATAAGCATCACTCTTCCGATTCTGAATCATTCATGTAGCTCAGTTTCTCAGCATTGCATTAAAATAACAGAAGCGGAGCCTGGGATGGCCCCGTTTTGCAGGGTAGCAGTCAAAAAGATCTAGCTAGCAGCCAACATGTTGGAAACTAATTGGCACGCATGGTTAATTGGGTCTGATGATACTTTCTGAAAGCAGCTGTAGTCAGTGTAGCCCTTAGCGTAGTTTCTGTGCCTGCTGCAGATGGGGGAAGGTGGTGATACTGCCTTTCTTTTGGGAACTGATATAATTAACTGCGCTATAGATGAACAGGTAGTGAGGTTGGCTCCTGGTTCTTGTTGAAGAACAATGCCACACCTGCCTGACATTAAACCAGCCTGTGCATTCAGACTTGGTCGGTAGTATTATTAGCTGTGCCAAAGATATTCTTTGAAATGAAAACAAAATAATAGTAATAAAAATCCATGCAGTAGCACCTTAGAGACCAACTAAGTTTGTTCTTGGTATGAGCTTTCGTGTGCATGCACACATGAAAGCTCATACCAAGAACAAACTTAGTTGTCTCCAAGGTGCTACTGGGAGGATTTTTATTTTTATTTGACTATGGCAGACCAACACGGCTTCCTACCTGTAACTGGAACTCTGAAATGAAGCATGAGAGCTCAAAGCACTGATGGTACATTTTAAAGCACAGCTTTTATTTCCTTACGTTGGCGTTGCCCCTACGAAACCTTTGATATGGTTTCCGAGAGTCCCTCTGCTCTCCTTCCCCACATGTTCAGTACCTAAGCTGTGTGCACATCATCGGCTTTAAACAGAGCTAGGTCATTTATTTTCCCAATTCAAAGCTGGCTTGGGTGAAAGGACTTCAAAACATAGCGTTTCCTAAGAAACAGTAAGTTAGATACAGGATAAATATGGATTGTGGCCAATGTTATGTGTACACTGCTTTCCAAACCAGCAGCGATAACTCACTGGATGCAGAGTAAACAACAGTCTATCCTGTTTGGGGTCTCATCTACCCGAGACATTTTGCTTGAGCCACTGCTGTTCACCAAGGGTGGCATTTCACAATTGAAACACACTACTTCAAAGGCATTTGAATTTGGAGTTACTTCCACCAGCCCCATCCGCCTCTTTTAATTTATGTTTTAGAGAACTTCGTGACTAACACCATCTCTCATCACAGCCCATTCTAACACCCAGCAAAAATATTTTAATTTTCCTACTTAACTTCCTTTCCTGCTTGCCAATCATGCATCATGTGAGACCCACAATACGCAACAGGAAGGGGGAGAGAGAATAGGGTGTGTTTGTGCAGGAATTATAATTATTTTTGCATCATTTGTGCTGAGTTATCTGCCGGCTCTGATTGCTGAGCCAGTCTACAGAACAGTGAGACTGGAAAGTTGATAACTGGGCAGACTACATTGTGAGAAGTCCTCTTTATGCTAGAGCAGGGGTGGCCAACTTCCAAGAGACTGTGATCTACTCAGTTAAAAACTGGCAGTGATCTACCCGGTTCAGGTCAAAGTTGTTGAGCTTCTTTAGGGAAGAGGAAAGCGACGTTGAGCTTTTTTTAAGGGAGGAAAGCCCTGTTTTTGGTGGTTCAGGTCATTTTAGAGGTGCAGGGCAAAGACATTGAGATATTTTTTAGGGGAGCCAGAGTTTTTTTAGCTTCTTTGGGGAGAGCCACTGATCTACTGGTGATCTACCACAGACGTCAAGTGATCTACCGGTAGATCACAATCTACCTGTTGGACATGCCTGTGCTAGAGCATACAGAGTGGAAGAGGAAGAGGAAGGCAAGGTTCTTTTGGTTCATTCGAGGCGTAATGTGCATGGTGAACTTGAAGAGCATGGCAAGTTGCCCACTGCAAGGAGTAATGAACATTGAAGGTATTTCCTCACACTTAGGAGAAAGACACTACCCCCCCCCCACCATTCTGCATAAAAAGTCTTCAGGTCAACTCAGAACAATTAAGTGGAAAACAACAACAACACCTCATCAAAATAACTAAAAGCAGCCGAAAATCTGCTTGAGAGTATGGCTTAGGTCCAGTATTTTTTTTATATAAAAAATGTGTTAAGTATTTTCCAATATGTACAATTGTGTTACAGCCTTTATTCCTTTTTTTAAAATAAATAAAGCAAAATCCTAACAAGTCCTTTCCCACCTGGGAATAGGTAGTTAGAAATTATATTTCTAAGCTGGGGAGCCAAGAGATTGATTTACCACCCAGTGGGACTCTAACCCTGCCCTAGCCATCTGTTTTGGTGGGTGAGCAGGAGGCGATTTGCACCAGTTGCAAGGGGTTACAGACCTGATACTTAAGATGAAAATCTGTAGACCAGTGCAAATAATAATTAAAAGATTATTTATTTAACATCTGTAATACTCTCCCCTCCCTTGGTTGGCAACAGCACCCACCTGACTGCTAGGCAATAGGCATTGGTCGGAAGGAAAAGGGACCAAGGAGTTTCTTCACCCCCTCTCTCAGAACTCTGCTTAATAACAGGCTGCATGCACACCATAAATTTAAATCACATTCCCCCTTCCAGAACAAAGAATCCAGGGAATTGTAGTTTGGTAAGGGTGGAGGGAACCATAGCTCTGTGAGGGGATAGACTGAAGTTCCCATGATCCTTTAGGGGGTGCTTAAAATGTATGTTGTGTAGACATGCATACCTGCATCTTTCAGTCTTCATCTATTTGCTAGGATTTGCTGGCATTGCATGCTGCTGAGTGACTGTTCCTTTCGTAGGAAAATTGGTTGCTGGATGCAAAGCACTGTTGCACTAATGTACAGCTTGCAGGCTTCCCAAATGCATCTGTTTGGGCACTGTGAGAATAGGATGCTGGTCTAGACGGGCCATTCGCCTGATTCAACAGGCTCGTCTTAGGTTATTTTGTTCTTGCAACCTCTCCTTAGTGGGAGTTAACTGAACACACCACCAAAACTTTGAGAAATTGATTCCCACCTCCACCCTCAAAGGAAGAGGCCTGATGTATGGCAGGGCAAGCGGTGGGCAGAATCTATTGGTCAATCTTCCTTTGCAAACCATCCATAGGTTGCTGTCTCTCAGTTGCTGAAATAAAGTTGACAGGGAACCCAGTAGTGGATTTCTTCTGCGAAAGGTTTGTGTGAGCGCCATTTTGGTGCAGACCACAACTCCCAATTATGTCAGGAAAGGAGGTCTGTAGTATTTTCTCCCCCAAAGGAAACCAAAGCTGAGCCTTGCTATCCTTGAAACATCTTTGCACATGGGAAGGTTGGGAGTGTGCAACAGGGAGAAGAGTTTTGCCTCCATTCCTGATGGTTGCATCTGCTTCTCCATTTAATTTCATTTATTCATTGTTTAAACTCTGGAACTCAGCTTGAGTGGTCAAGCAAATAAAAATATGTGGATTTTTTTTTTTAAAAAAATGTATAAGGCCAGAATAAGAAAAGTAGAGGCAGAAGCCTTAGTCCATGATGCTACACCCTTGTGCAAATTAATTGAAACAAACAATGTAGTTTCATTTTTTAATGGTATAAAACTCATATAATTGTACAAAGCTCACATATACGTACATTAGGAACCAATATGACCGCTACTATTTTTAAGCAGCATTTGAACACGGTTTGGCATGGAGTCTACTAGTTTTGAACAGTCACTGTTGATTTTCGGATCCCTGTACCACACTTGAATCAGCACCTGAATGAGCTTCTCCAGAGTCGTACAGTGTACAGCACGGAGGCAACTTTTGCATATAGCCCACAAATTCTCAATGCGATTTATGTCCGGGGAATTCCCTGGCCAATCAAGTACCTGTATTTGCTACAAAATAGAAAATTCTTTCCAGTAGCACCTTAGAGACCAACTGAGTTTGTTCTTGGTATGAGCTTTCGTGTGCATGCACACTTCTTCAGATACCTGCATGCACACGAAAGCTCATACCAAGAACAAACTCAGTTGGTCTCTAAGGTGCTACTGGAAAGAATTTTCTATTTTGTTTTGACTATGGCAGACCAACACAGCTACCCACCTGTAACTGTATTTGCTACTTTGTCATGAATTTTTACACCACTTTCAATGTGTGACAGGGGAGAGCCAGTGTGGTGTAGTGGTTAAGAGCGGTAGACTCGTAATCTGGGGAACCGGGTTCGTGTCTCCGCTCCTCTGCATGCAGCTGCTGGGTGACCTTGGGCTAGTCACACTTCTCTGAAGTCTCTCAGCCCCACTCACCTCAGTGTTTGTTGAGGGGGGGGGAGGAAGGGAAAGGAGAATGTTAGCCGCTTTGAGACTCCTTCGGGTAGTGATAAAGTGGGATATCAAACCCAAACTCCTCCTCCTCCTCTTCTTCTTCTTCTGCAATATCCCAGTACCATCAGGATACGTCTTTTCCAGCACTGGAATAACTTCCTTTTGTAGAACCTCAGTATATTGTGGTGAGCACATCATTTCTTCTATTGGCTGCAGGCTTCCGACACCATAATGATCAACTTACTTTTTGTGTTTGTTGTGAGTACAGGATTTTGAGTAAGATAGAAAACATGCTTTGTTTCAATTGATTTGCACAAGGGTGTAATTCCTGATCTCCCCACCTCTGTTGTCTCTGTGCAGAAGCCACCTTTGGGCTGCTCTCCCGGCCCTGCCAGGTGATGGTGTTGCTGAATCCACGCAGCGGGTCCGGCCAGGCACTGCAGCTATTCAAGTCCCAAGTGCAGCCGATGCTGACGGAAGCCAACATAGGATTCAGCATGTTTATAACCGGTAAGTCTTGTGCCTGAACAAGGCCACCATGAAAACTGCAGTCTCTCTCTGGAATGACAGAAGCCAATGCATGTCCTAAGATGGCTGGAGCCCCACAAAAGTGGTTGTGCTCAAACCTCTATGTACAGTTCTGCTCTGACACCCACACCCACACCTGTGATATTGCTGGCACTGCCAAACTGCAGGACACTCCTTTGCTCAACTGTCCGGGTAGCTAAAATTCTAAGGCAGTCTTCCCCAATCTGGTTGGACTCCCAACTCTTGCCATCCCCTGCCAGCCTGGCTGATGATTGGGATCTGGAGAGCACCAGGTTGGGGAAGGCTGATTTAGGAGCATCACAGCCTGCCCTGTTTAATTACAGTGCTGCCTACGTGTGAACAGAACAGTTAAAAATGCAGATATAGGCTTGACAAGGCTCTAATCTTGCATTTTTTGCAGGGAAAGGAAACCCAAATAACTCCTACCTCCAGCCCAACTCAGGTTGACCCTTTTCTGCAGTGCTGCTTTGTGAGTGTGGCTGTGATTTCACTGATTTCAAAGTGCAGCAAACTTTCCTGTAAAGGTCTGGCTGATCCTGTTCACCCCATTCCAAGAAGAGATGTGGGGAGAGAACAACTCCTTGTTACACACATTTTTTGAGATGCCCATCCCCTTCAGTTTGTAACCTAATTTGATGAAACATTGCTTCAAACCAGCTTGCCATTTCCATCAAATAGGACTGGCACAGGTAGCATTCCATTTGACATCAAATGATGGCCAGGGAGGACATATTTTGCCACCTCTTGGAGATAGGATTGTTCTGCCTCACCTGTAGTGTGAAGTACGGTCCTTCCACCAACTATTTGTTTTGCTTTTCTCAATTTTGTGTGTGAGGGGGGGAGGGGGGAGACAAATGTCATTCCCAGAAGGCTGACATTTGTGTCAGCAGAGCATGGAAACGGCGTTTACCTTCCCGCTGGAGTGGATCCTATTTATCTACTTGCAACTCTGGGGTTGCGGTGCTCACCTCGCTTTATTGGCCGAGGGAGCCAGCATACAGCTTCTGGGTCATGTGGCCAGCATGACTAAGCTGCTTCTGGAGAACCAGAGCAGAGCATGGAAACGCCATTTACCTTCCCGCTGGAGTGGATCCTATTTATCTACTTGCACTTTGATGTGCTTTCAAACTGCTAGGTTGACAGGAGCAGGGACCAAGCAACGGGAGCTCACCCTGTCACGGGGATTCAAACCACCGACCTTCTGATCGGCAAGCCCTAGGCTCTGTGGTTTAACCCTCAGTCACCCACGCCCCAATAGGAACCCTTAGAGAATGCAAAACTATATCCCCCTGGGACATAACATAAAAGTCATACATGCTCATTGTCTTTGTTGCTAGAGAAGAACAACCACGCTTGGGATCTGGTGAGGAAGACGGACTTATCCATGTACAGCGCCTTGGTCATTATGGCTGGGGATGGCTTGCTATATGAGGTAAGGGGGGCAAGTAGGATCCAGCTAACTATGGGCTCCCTTGCCTGTTGTGTCATAGCACCACAGTGTGCCTCCCATCACCAAGGACTGGATGCTGCCCAAGGTGGGCCCATGTTTAATAGTTGTAAAGGATTGTGCTACTTATTCCGATGAGAACCTTCTGGTCCACTGCAGTGCAAAGTGTCTGGGAAGGGGACTAGAAGCGGGTGGGAACTGGGAAAGGTTGCAAATCCAGTCTTGGACAGTGGAAGTCTGCAGGTCACGGTTACCCCGCTGTCTTGCAGTTGTTGAAATGTCCTCCTCCTGCTGCACAGTGGGAAACTGGTATGGGAACCCAATTCCATATTGACTCTGGTAAGTGTATGGCAGCACTGGCCAGAAAGGATTTAAACTGGAAGCAGGTTGTAAAGATAAATGAGGGAAGGCCTCTGATTTATGTTTGCAAATTTCATATGGGTAGTTTTTAAAATGTGGAAACTAATGCCTAACATTCACTTCAATTCACATTAAATATTTGCATGTCTCCCCTCCCCCACTAAGGTTTGCACCTTTGGTACTGGACCAGTTTGATTTGGATTCATGTTGCATGGCAGCAATCAAATGATAAAACCATAGTAAACTTTCAACCCTTTCCTTAAAGAGAGTTGTGGAAAATTTCTGTATGGTTGCAGGTTGTGCTGCACAAGGCAAAATCTAGTAGTTTCTGCTCCAGAAACTGATAGAAATACCCACTCCCCCCATTTTTCTTAAAGGGTCTTCCCAGTCTTCATGACTATGGAAAGAGATTTGAGAACAATAAGTAGCCTGCTAATGGCTAAGCGATCCAAAAGTTGCAATGTTCAACAGAAGTGCAGCTTAAATGCAGGTTCTGATGCAGAACTCTAAGATGCTCCTGTGTTCTTGTTTTGTGAATGTGGAGTGTATATGGTTTCCAATGGCGGGTTCAATCCAAGCATTTGACTACAGGGTCATTCCATATCAAGAGATCCAACTTCTTTACTTCATGACATCCAATTTTCTTAATATTTTGTATGCAAGCTTGTTGAATGATCAAAACTAAGTTGAGATATGTCAAATTTTGTTACATATGTATTTTGTTGCAATGTTCATGAAATGAAGTACTAACAATAATTCTTTCAAAATGTGCGTTCTATAAAGCAACAAGAAGCTATCACTCTGTTTTAGAACACATTTTTTTAAAAGAAAAGCCTGGCAAGCTTTTCAGATACCTTTTAATTACATAACTTTCTAAAAGAAATGCCTGAAGTAACTGATATTATAGTTTGAAGTCTTGTTTCTTCTGTTATATTTTACTCCAAGAAGACCCATTTATCCTAAATAGAAGCCAATAAGCCAGACATGTATGTACAAAATATTTTCCCCCAGTGTGATCCCATGATGAAATATTGCAGGTAGATCTTAGAAATATGAAATAAGCATTTTTTTAAAAAAAATCCATAATCCTATTCTTTAATCACTTTTTAAAAATTTGTAACCTTGTGAAATATCATATTTAAGCCCATGAACTTCTGAAGAGATTAGTGTTCTTGGTTTTGACATTTCTGTGTAGTCTGGCCAAAATTGTCATTTTTTTTTAAATTTCAGGCCCTCATAACTCAAAAATGGGATGAGATAAAAAGCTAAATTTTTAGATTTAAATTTAGTTTTGATCATTCAACAAGAGTACAAAACATTCAGATAAATGGATGACATGACGTAAAAAATTTGGATCACTTGATATGGAATGACCCTACAGTGAATTGAAAGCTTGACTATTTGAACTGGTAGAAGTTAGAGCATTCTGTCATTGGAAAGCTGGTCATACCTGACAAAAGTTTGGGGATAGAACTCTCACCTGTAGCATATGCTTTATTAATATCCTCTCATTTCAAATACTGCCTGGAGCACACACCTCTAATAACACAACCCTGTGCATGTCCAAGCAGAATCGAGTCCCATTGAATTCAGTGGGATGTACCCTTAGAAAGGTGTGTATAAACCAGCAGGTTTTGTGTGCAGATTTTCAGAGTTTGAATTGCAGTACCTCTGTGTACATAACCTAAGGCCTGACCCCACCACCCCTAAGACTGGAGTTTTAAACGGACTGGCCACTTCTGTGCTGACCAAGCCAAGTCAGAGGTGGAAAAAACAACCTTGTCCCCTTGTCTCTTTCCTTTCCAGTAAGCCTTTTTTCTACCATGTGTACTTTCTGTAGGTGATAAATGGACTGATGGAGCGCCCCGACTGGGAATCTGCTATCCAGAAGCCTCTTTGTATCCTCCCAGGGGGTTCTGGCAATGCCCTGGCTGCTTCTCTCAATCACTACACAAGGTAAGGCATCACTGGCGGTTGGACCTGTGGCAGCTCTGCATGTGTTTCCAGGCCGGCCCTACCATCAGACAGGGGGAGGTGGTTGTCTCAAGTGAATGCTGTGGGTCAAGGAGAAGCAGTGGCAAGGTGCTGGAGGAGGACAGGGTCAAGTGTGCCACATGGCTTGCCCTACATCTGCTCAACCAGCCCGACGTCCTCAGGTGAAATGGAGGATTCTGTTTCCTCTCCAATGCTGGGGGCAGATTCAGCCGCCAGTTTCACTGGCTTTGGCGCTAACAAATTGTGGAGTTTGGGTGTGTGCACCATCCAGCTTCACGCAGCAGAACGTATTGGGCTGGCCATGTACCCATAATTGCGTGTGTGAAGTTTGGGTCCTGGGACTGCTCCATCCTAGGAACCTCAGGCCTTGGGGTGAGGGTGCGTGAAACTACTTCACACCCATTTGGCTTATGGCACATGCTGAACTGGTGGTGTGCAGGTGCCACTACTAACAGAATCCTATTCGCGCACACCTGGCTTTAGTTGGCGAAAAGCAGGAAATTGTGTGTGTACGTGTGTGTGTGTGTAGTGGCACCAGCACATGGCTGATTTCTAGCAGCTACCACAGTTATGTTGAGTTCCAAGCAATGTTGGGAGTTTCCAGAACAGCCCCGCCACTTTCTCTCTTAATGCTGAATTCTCTTTCTTTTGTCAATCTAAAATTTATGATGTTTAAAAAGGCGCAGGAGCCCCAATTCAGTTCCCACATTGGAGGAAACATGAAAGGTGGGTCATAGGGGCAACATGATTTCAAAGGCTACATAGGGTGAGAGCGAGCAAAGGGCATCTCCCGGTCTCATCCAAAAAGCCAGCCCACATTCCCCACTGAGTGCTCAGGGCTGTATGTGAGCACCGAGGGGTTAAATAAAAACAGATCCTGCATGAAGGCTAAGTTGTGTGGTGCAACGGTAAGCTGCAAAGTTGCAGATGTCCTTTTGTAGGCTTCTATTCTGCAAGCCAGAGAGAAAGGCAGGGAGACATTCATGAAACTCTATGGGAACCATCGCCCTGCCTAGTCTTTTGCCAATTCTGAGATTCTACTGGGCCTTGCAGCTGGACCAAGATTGGTACCCGCACCTGCCCTGTTTATTGCACATCTTTCTGCTTAGTGGGGCTGGCAAGGCAGCTGCACTTGACAGACTTCCCTTGACAGCCAATGGTGTCTTGTAATCTCCTACCACTGCTGTCAAGGGGGGGGGGGGATGTGCATAACTCACAAAAGAAGCTTAATTACAAGTCCTCAGCTCAGGTTTCGATCCACTCCCTGCAATCACAACCAGCATCCCCCAGCCCTGGCCTCTGCCCCTTCCACAGCTGGCTACCTTTCCCATCTGCTCTGTGACTAATCCTCATTTCTTAGTGGGCTTCATCTTGAGGAGGGAGGGGAGGGGCAATGAGGTGGGTCAAGGGTGTCGCTAATGGTCTACTTTTCTCTCCCTGTCCTGCTGGCTCAGCCACCTGGCTCCTGCACCCCAACTAATGCTGCTGTGTAATTCTCAGAGAAATAGGGCTTTGAGATCATATCTGGGCCCAATCCAAGAGAGGAAAGCGAGTCATGCTTAGACTTTGCTCAGGCACTGACACAGGGGTAACCAAGCTGGTGCCTTCCAGATTTTGCAAGAAACACTTCAGGTCCACCATCTTGCTTGCTCTTCTTAAAAGTTATGAAGGGTGAGCAAAGCCACACTATTTATCTTACTGCAGAGACATCTACAGCCCCTTTGGGGATGATGGATTAAATGGCAGCAGGGGGAATTACAGGGTGTATAGCTCGATTCTCATAGAAAATGCCCTGTGTTAAATTCCTGACCTCTCCAGGCAAAACTGGGGAAGGCACCTACTTTGAAACCTTGCAGTCAGTCTATTGTCTATTGTCAATGCAGAAAATACTGAGCTAAACAGTCCAAACCTCTGATACCCTCTGTACGGAAACCTAGTTTTCTCCTGCCACAAAACGGCAACACTGACCTCTCCCTCCCTATCGGTTTTAAGTAGATGTCTTGAATCAGATGCCTGGAAGATGTTTAAGCACTTGATAATGGATATAAATGTTCAGTTATAAAACCTAGCACTGTAGAAACTTATTTGGGGCATTCTTTTTTTACCCTGATCTTCCACCAATGTGGTTCCCAGAGCCGCATTCATGAAATTGTCCTTTTATACTGCAAGCCTGCTGGTAGGGGCTAAGGGGGAAACCAGCAAACCCAGGCAGTAGTACTTAATGTTACGAAGTCCATATAATGAACGGCTTGAATGGAAATGCTTCAGGGTCAAGAACAGGTCAAGGGGAGCTAGTTTCTCCACAGAGCCAATGCCCTTGGCCCTGCTTCCTAACTCTCCCACTGCTGCCTCTAGGTGTCTTTGCCCAAAAGTGCATCAGCTGAGAAGCTATAATGGGACACCCACAAATCCATACTTGCGTGGGGAGCACTTTTGATGATTCATGTTGGTGGGGAGAGTCTAGTGCCCTCTGGTCACTCTGGCTAGTCTCAGCTGATGAAACCTGACAGCTGCAATATGGTGCTGCTCCCTTGTCCATCTGCTTTTTTACGCGGCTGCAAGGGGCGGGTGGGACAAGGGGCCGCCTACAGAATGCTTATCACGAACACCTTGAGAGAACAGAACCCTGATACTGTGCTTCCTGTGTGATGACCTAGCAGCTGAAACAAAACTGCCACTGTATGGTTGACTCCCACACCAGAGGTCACCTCCTCTGGCCATTCCAGCACGGGAGGCGGCGGCTCAGGGGTGGCATTGGGCTTACCTGTATGATTGTACTGGCAACACACAAGGACACCAAAGCAGGAGTCCGAAAACTGTTTTGTCCCAGCCCCCACCCTGTGGAAGAGGAGGGTAAATTGGGCCTTTGACTTTCAGGAGAGGAGACCTTTTGTGCAACCACTTATTTATTTGACCATATTCCAGTTCCAACTAGTTTCTGCACTACTCTTGGGCTGGCCCCTTCCGTGCCACTGTTTTCATGCGCTCCCTTTCTTTCTCCTGCTGCAGCAAGGGCCACTTCAACAAGGAGGAGCTGCTCATGAACTGCACTTACTTCCTCTGCAAAGGCCTGCACGCCCCCATGGACCTCATGTCCCTCCACACGGCCTCAGGCAAGCGACTCTTCTCCTTCCTGAGCTTTGGCTGGGGCTTCATCTCCGACGTGGACATTGCCAGCGAGAGGTACCGCAAGCTGGGAGGCGCCCGCTTCACCGTGGGCACGTTCCAGCTCCTGACGACGCTACAGGTCTACAAGGGCCGCCTCTCCTACCTGCCCTGTGATGACCAGAGCTCCAGCCCTGGCTCTTCGCCCTCCGCGGTGGGACACAGCTCCCCGTCGGCGCTGCGTTCCGAACAGTTCTCCTTCAGCAGCAAGAAGTCCCTGTACAGCTTCTTCCCGTCGGTCTCTTCGTGCACCAGCAGCAGGAGCTGTGTCCTCGAGGACTCCTTGCTGGTACCCTTTGAGGAGCCCATTCCTGAGCACTGGACTGTAGCCCCAGAGGAGGAGTTTGTCTCCATCATTTGCCTCCAACACTCCCACCTGGGAGCAGACCTTCTGTTGGCCCCCCAAGCCAAGCTGTACGACGATGCCATCCACCTCTTCTACGTCACGGCAGGGGTCTCCCGGCTTTCCATGGTCAAGTTTTTCATGGCCATGGATAAAGGGACGCACCTGGCTCTCAACAACCCCCATCTCCATTATGTGCCTGTCAAAGCTTTTCGGCTCGAGCCCCTGGTACGCAAGGGCTCCATGACTGTGGATGGGGAAGTGCTGCCCTGTGAACCCGTGCAAGGTCAAATGCACAGGCGGCTTGCCCGCGTTATTAGCAGCACAGGGAGTTGAAGGGGCGGGGTGGGAGGATCCCCAATGCTGCACATCAACACTATCTCTGGCAGGGATATTTCTCAGGGGAAACTTGGCTTGCAAAGCATTTTTTTGAAACTACAACACGAGTAATGGTGGAGCCTGTCCTCTGGTGGGCATAAGACACTCTTCCCTGCAGCTTCAATGTCTTCCTGCTCTGCACTGCCCAGAGGAGGTGGTGAAGCAGGTCTCCAAACCATAGCTCTGTTTTGCCTCTCCATCCAATATCAAACCTTCTATGCACACCAACTGCGACTGAAGCAGAGAACCTGCCGTCATCCCAATGCAGCGGCTACATGAATAAAAATGCCTCAGTCCAATGCCACTTTGGGGGCCACTTTTAATCCTCCTGTAATTTTTTTTAATAAGCTCACTTTCACACACACCCAAAATTGTAAGTAGCAGCAGATTATATTCTTAAGGAGAGATGGAATAAAGATTTATCTTTTTTTCCAAAAGAAGAAAAGCACTATCCTTTAAAAATTAAGGTTAAAATGATGCCAGCAGTAATCTTGATGCTAAGTTTTAGGTTGTTCTCTTGCAAAGGAAAGCACACCTTAACAAATCCTTTAGTCTTGCCTGCAAATGATGGGTGGGTAGGTAACACTGTACTAATGAGAAAGCTGCTACCTTTCTCCCATAGTGGGTACACCAACAAACTGACATGCTTGCCACTTTCCTACCATACTATGGCAAACTAGCACCTTAATTTGGACTAAACTGGCACCTCTGCTATTCTCAAGGTATCCAGTATATCATCTTGCAGACGCATGCTAGGATGGTAAAAATTTAAGAAATTTATTGTCAAAAATGGCTGAAATGATTCCTGTCCATATTTTCATAGTTATTCATTAGGTAAATGCAGACAAAATCAAAGTGGTCCATGAAGGGTCCTAACAGAAAAGGGTGATTTTTGTCAGAGGTACCCACACATGCAGGTGGAACCAACATTACTATACTTGCACACCAACTTAATGGTGAAAGTTAAGATTAATAGTACAACTGCTTTCAAAGCTGGTGTGTTCTCTCTCTCTCTCTCTCTCTCTCACACACACACACACACACACTCCTACCCAAAAAAGGAGACAGAAAGATTTATTGTTAGCTTTCAACTTGTGGTCCTAGTGCTAGCTGGGGCAGGTGGGAGTTATGAGTCCAACATCAGCTGGTGGGCCACAGGTTAACTATGTTTGCTAAAAAGCAAGCAGCAATACAGATCTCATGATGCAGCAGTCATACCTTGGGTGAAGTAGTCAGATGGGCAGTGAACCTGATTTAATAACTCTCAGAGCAGCTGTGAGAACCATCCCTTAAATATTTAGTATCAAATTGGTGGAATTGACACAAAAACAGTTATCAATGTTTTGCTACCGACTTCTGGGCACAGCAGTTTTAAGACTGAAATTGAACAAACTGGACATGTCCAGTGGAGGGGGCAACTGAGAGCTCAGGAGACCAAGTCCTTATACAAAAAAAGGTTGATGGCATTGGACAGGTTTATAGAAGAGAAAAATAAAGGACTACAATAGCCATCTTAAAATATTTGCAGGGCTGGCACATAAGATGATGGAGCAAGTTTTCTGTACTTGCAGAAGGTAGGACTGAAACCACATGCCCTGAATTTCAAGAAAGCGGCTTTGGACTAAACATTAGAGAACCACCTGATTATAAGCTATCTGACACCTATCAGGGATGCTGTAGTAGCAGGAAGTGGGCCCACACGGCCTTTGAGATCCCTTCGAGCTCTATGATGCTATGAAATCACATTTGAGTTTATACAGAATGTGTTTACATTAGTACATTACCATATTTGTTGTTTTTATCCTACTATTAGCTTTGATTGTACAGTGGTACCTTGGTTTATGAACTTAATCCATTCTGGAAGTCCATTCTTAAACCAAAGCGTTCTTAAACCAAGGTGTGCTTTCCCATAGCAGCGGGTGTCTCAATTTACAAATGGAACACACTCAACAGGAAGCGAAACATGTTCTGCTTCCAAGGCAAAGTTCACAAACCAAAACACCTACTTTTGCAGTGTTCTTAATCTAAGCTGTTCTTAAACCAAGGTACCACTGTAATAAAGAGACATTAAGCCAAGGTTTCATACATAAAGCTGTATGCTGTACAGCTTTTAAAAGGTTTGTTATAATTGAAGCCAGTGTATGGTCCTTGTGACAAGAGCCACAAATGGACCTCAACATTTTAACAAACCAGTCTGAATGCCTGGATTTTTCTGCAAAGGCAATGGCCTGGTCTCCCACCCTGCCCTATATTAAAACTGCTGGAGATTCTGCCCTTATGGTGATGGGGCCCAGGGTCTGGAAGCCTCTGCAACATATATTAGATATTGGATATAAGACATTGCCTTGAAGCCAGGCTGGTGCACATGATAGCACAGAATCCCAGGGGACACGGAGCATAAAAGATTATGCAGAGGCCAGATGTACAGCAGTATGTGCAGTCTCCACTCATACATTCTGCCTCTACAAAGAAAAAAAGGGTGATCAGATTGCAGAGCGTACATGGGTGGGTGGGTGGGTTGGGGTTTGCAATCTTACCACACCAGGCAACAGCGGAACGAATCTTCAGTGGACTGAAGGATGGAGATTGTGATGAAACTTATTGAAAGGTGGGGAAGAAGAGACACTCTTTCTTACCCGTATCGCTTATATGAAAACCCTTAAAAAACCATAGTCAAACTGGCATTGTTTTGTTAAAAAAAAACCCAGTTAAGACTGCAGCAGTTCTTACTTGAAAGCAATGAATGATGACTAGCTAGTTCAATTTACATGGACAAAAGTAAACATGATGCATACATAGCACAGTGCTGAGTGGCATGTTTACTGGAGCAAAGGAACTGGCTTATTTTCTTTGCTGGAACGCCTAGTTCTTTCACCCCAGATAACAATTTCATATGTTTGTGTCTGACCTGTATAACCACAGGAGTCATGTGGTTTGAATGATCCTCTTTACCTTGATTGCACTATCTGCCTCCTGACTCGTATTCCTGGAAGAGAACAGAAACTAGATGATCATAAAATGTGTAAAGAAAGAAAGAAAGAAAGAAAGAAAGAAAGAAAGAAAACCCTTCCAGATATTAGTTTTACATGGTCATGAATCGCTCCTACTAGGGTCAGCGAGTACCACCACAGATTTTTAGTCAACTGATATTTAATAATGCTGTTTACATTTGATGACCTTCCCAAATAACATTTTACTTTCTGCTCCAATGTGGGCCAGGGAGGCTGAGCGAGGACACAACATGGAATACTGAGAGTTGGACATTAGGATTTACATGTGTACAGGACTTGCTGTGTCCTGACATTCCTCTCATCAACTGGGCAACTTAAGATTACAGTTTCTATGGTTGAAGAGCTGAGGTGTGTGCCTGGGTTTTCAGAAAGGAGACCTATGAGAAGTTCAGACTAAGTCATTGTCACCATTCTTAAATGTACGTACACACAGATGTTGCTAACGATTTTCATGTTTTCTTTGGTAAGGCCCACCGCTGAGGGTTGCTGGTAGAACACACTTCCAGCTACATGACTGCACAGGTGGATGTGTCATTAGTGTGCAAAGTAACACTGAAACCACAGAATGCAGTGAATACAGTCGCTGCCTGAGTCACAACACATGATTTTGAGGGCTTCCTCAAAAATAATCAAGGAGCATAACACTGAAACACATACCTTAATAGGACAAGCAAGAATCAGACACCAGATATGCTTAAAAGGTCTCAAAGGGAAGGATTCCAGGGAAATATTGCCAGTGGGAGACACAGGTAGAGAGTGACTCACAAGCTTTAGGACTGGTCCCTCTTCCCTAGACTACATATAATAGATGGACTGGCAAAGAAGCTTCCTCCTTTCCCAGCCTACATCCCTCTTAGTTGCAAATGAGAATTCTAGTTTTATACAAATCTCGCCAGATGGACAGAGACACAGCAAGCACAACCGAACCTATTCACAGCGTCAGAACGTAATGGCAAGCCACTTTCTCTCTTTTATTACTACATCTTAGTTAGCCAAACAAAGTTTGCAAGTAAAAAAAGATTAATCACACAATACTTTATACATATATTGTAAGCAACCAAGCATTCACAGCTGCAAAAGTAACACACCTCTAAGCATTGCCCCAATATGACAGCTCCATCAGTTTTAAATACTGTACAGAAAGGCTAGAAATTCTTTTTTTTGTAATATTTCTTTCCCCACCCTCCCCAGCACTTAAACAGATAAGGTTTTAAATTTATACATCACAATCATGTAGCCCATCTCAAGACTAACAATGTGCCTCATGCTTTGGCTTCTTGGGGTGTTTTAAGCATTTGCCTCTTGGAAATTTCTTTTCACTCTTTTATTACGTACATACACCAAAAAGAAGTTATAGCTGCACGGTGTGTGCTCACCAGCAGCTGCATAACCTAGAGCTTCACATTATTCAAAAGCTTATAGAAAAAGAAAGTGTAAACTTCTGTGCATGCCTCTGGTGGGGCCCGACAGCAAGGATAAGGTTCAGTGCTGGATGGATGCAAAAGATGGCAGCAGATCCCGAGGAGGAAAGAGTAAGCAAGATCTTCCCATGATACAGCTTCACACAAAGCTCTCAGTTGCACTTTGAAAAAAGAGGGAGTCCCCTTGAAGCTCAGCTCTCTGCAGTCCATAGCACCATTTGCCTCCTCTTCTGTGGCTCCTCCCACCTTGCTCCCCTACTCAAAATGGAAGAGTAGCCACTTCTCAAAACAGGGTGGGCAGCTAGGTGACTGGTGGATTGGGAAAACTTGCTTGTTTTCTTTAGTGTGTCATCATAATAAAATATGTGGCTCATTCCTCTCTCTCTTGGGGAGAAGAGGGGCCGCGACCACATCTGCATGAGGAATGTGATGACACATAGAAACATAGACAGATCCCACCCCCCTCACTGTCTGCCCTTTCACACAATTAACAGAGTGTCTGGCAATGCAAGCAAAAAAGAAAAAAGGAGAAATCCTTTCCTGTCCCCGTCCTCAAAGGGTACTATGTCAACTTATTTCTTCTGCTGCTCTTTTACCAGCATGGCCACCAAAAATCGCATACTGCAGCCTCCCAACTGGAGAACCGCTACCTCTCAAATCTTAATCTGCAACACTAGAACAACTACCTAATATCCGAGTAAACACAAAATTCGTGTCACCCTGTTCAGCCTCTTCAACTAGATTATTCAAGTGGGAGGGTGAAAGAGGGGCACCCATGTCATGATCAGAGGAAAGGAAACAGAAGGGTGACTGTGACGCCTTGCAAAGATGGGAGTACGCTGAACAAGGAACAGAATGTAACCTCATCTAGGATGCAAAAATATGAATGTATCACCAGTCGTGATCCATAAAAGATACAGGGTTGGGCCTGCTGCAACTCCTGTTCTGTCACAGGACCACCGGGTCATGCCACAGCCGGCAGGGAGGTGGTGGTGGTGGTTGCACACAGCCTAGGATCAGGGGATAGGAAATAACAGTGACTTACAATAAAGGCTGCAATTGTAACTTAAGGATGCTGGACTAGGGACACCCATTGTCTATATTAGCGTGGAGGCTTGTTGCTATAAGGTTGGTATAAGTCCATGGAGATACAATGTTGGGCAGAGCTGCCACTTTGCAAACACCTAAGTGAAAGGCGAAACTGGAAAATGTGGGCTGCACCATGCAATTGTTCCAGCGCCATCCTGAGGTACCTTGGTGTACAGAGTTGAGTTGGTAGCAGAGTGTTCATGTATCCAGGAGAGTAGCAGGCTATGCTATATGCACTATTCCCCTCTCAAGGCAAAGTGGAAAGAGATATGCTGTTCAGAAGAAACTGTACATTTTAAGTAAGACAGCAGGTAATCCTCAGAAAGCCAGAGAGGAGGTTCTGAGTGTGGACCACATCAAGCACAGCTCACCTAGCACTTAGCTTCTGTCTCAAAGTGGCCCATACAGTCAGGAAAAAAAACCAAACACCTTATATTCACCACTGTGGCCCTGTTGCAGCAAAAGTCCAAGCCTACACCAATTTCCGGGGAATTTATCTCCTCAGCTCATAGCAGCAAACCAAATCAAGAAAGCGCTCAGGACTGGCACAGAGCTGAAAATGTGGGCTATTCAGGGCTTTCTAACTGACCGACTTTAGTGACATTATGTCTGAAGGTAGAGAGGAGCACTGCATCTTCCTCACATGATATAAAACCACAGCACTGCATCTTCCTCGCAAGATATAAAATCAAGGCTCTCCCCAGGCTTAAATCAAAAGCGTTCTCGACCATCAAGATCACCCATAGCACCCAAGAGGATCACCCAGGGAAGAGGGAGTGCCTTTGCACCAATAGGAGTTGAGAAGATCCAACGCCAGCTTCGCACAAGGTCTGGCATGGAAAGGTCACAGCTCCTTATTCTCTCAGGATCAACCTGGAAACAGGAGCATGGTGTGGGTGTGTGCATGTGGGTGTCGCTGTGCAGAGTTGCTCAACCACCCTGTGCACCTGGAATGTGGGAGGGGGGAAAGAGAGAGGGAGAGCCTAAAATGAGTTATGGAAGCTTCTGCTTTCTCTATAACAAACCAAGCCGAGGAGGAATGGGTGCACTGAGAGTCTATTTATTGTTAACAACTGTTGCTAGCTGCTTCCTCCTGGCTTCCCCTTCTTTTCTGTGCGTCTGTCTGCCCCTAACCTGATGTTTCATTTGTCTTCTGTCCACTCTGGGATGTTGGCCTCTACTAAGGCAGCCCGGTACTGCTGCAAGACTCCGCGGATGCTCTTTATAAACCCCTTGGACAGTGGGAAGAGGGGGAAGCCGATGTCAGGGTAGCCGCTCCTCTCCGGAAGAAAGCTCCTGTAGCTCTTTCTCCTTTTCTTTGGTTTCACACTAGGCTGAGCAGCAGAGTCTTGGGCAGCTTTACCCTCCTCTGTTGGGTCTCTGGCAAAGTGTGTTTCCCTGGCCTGGCCCATGCTCTCCAAGTCCGAATATTGACGGGCGTCGCTGGCAGCAAGCGTCGACATCGCACAACCAGAGTCTTCCAGCTCCTCCTTGCCGTCAGGCAACTGGCTAACTGCGGTGGTGGCAGCGGCAGCCCCTAACTCTAGCTCTCCCAGAGGCCCCATGCCATCTAGAGGGCTCTCCGCCAAAACACCACAGGCTGAATGCACAAAGGAAGGCTCTCCCAGGCCGGCATGGTCATGACTCCTTTCCACCAGCTCATTGGTCTCCACCCAGGACTCGATGCGGTGGACCAGGCGCCAACCGTTGCAGCAGAAGTGCTCAAAGATCTCCTGCTCAAAGACTTCCACCGGCTTGCGCAGCAGCTGCATCATCGACTGAACGACCCGGATCAGAGCCATCTCGTTGTAGCAGCGGCTGTTTTCGTAGCCCTCTTGCAAACCGCGGTCACTGTCAAAGCCAGCCTCATTGTAATAAGGCTCGTTGACTAGGATAAGCCCTGGTGTGAGAAAATGGAAGGGGAGGAAGAAGAGGGAGCAGGGAGAATAAAGAATTTAGAAGGTTGCAATGATGTGGGAAATGCACACGGCTGCCTTAGAGCAAACTATGGGACATGGCCGGAAAAGGAAAAAAAGGCAAGGAGTTAAATGTACCAGGAAGACGAAAGCACTATTTAGAATTTAAGGGAGGGGTGGAAGTAACCTCAGTTTTGAAAAAAAAACCAAACTAAAACCCTATTTATTCAGGCTTTGAAGCCCAACAATTACTCCAAATTTAAGGTGGTTTTAACACCCATTTCAGAATTGTAACCCAGAATTACTAGGCTCCTTATGTAATGAAGCTGAAACCCCCATCATGCAAAGTTTTGATAAAAATTAAAGCACAATTCTACAGGGTGACAGCACTTTTGGAAAGTTTTCTTTTAAGAAAAAAAACACCTCTATGGGGTTTGGCTGCCTTAATTACTATTCTAACTGAAAGTCTTCCTAGCTTCTGGAGAAAATGGTTATAGTCCAGGCACACCAATTATGTTAAATTATATTAGGGGACAGATAGCCCAACAATTTCTCATGAGAAGAATGCACTTCTTAATGTCTTCTACCTGAGGCCCATTGTCCCCTGAAGAGTACATCCTACACACAAAGATACTCATGTAGCTGCTCCAACCTGCCCCTGGACATGCCAGGTTGGGTGCTGAATCATATGCAACTGTGGCCCTTCCCTTGGAGCAAGTAGAGAGCGACCGTGATGCAAAATCCACCTATGCAAAAATAAACACTGCATGGGCTTTTAACGACCAGCCAAGCTCAAGGAGTTACTTGCAACTCCTTCTGCGAGCTGGCAGCTGTCTAGGTGGTGGTTGTGGTTTTCCTTTCAGGACATGAAATAGAAAGTAAATGCGTACGAGCGCCCACAATTATAGGGTAATGAAATTAGCCTACAAAGTCAGCTAGTTGTGGAAGAAATAGGTTATTCTACCTATTTTCTCATATTCCCTTGCTGAAGGATACTCTTGGGCCCCACCTTTCTCCCCTGCTCCAACACTGGAATTTACCTTGGATTGAGATGAGTACTTGGAGAAGGCTGGATTTACTGGTCCACCTCTCTGTGCCCTGGAACAGACAAACAAAAAAACAAGCCAATGTATTTAGTGTTATTTATTTTAAAGCTTCACGTGAGAACAATGAGTTCAATATCATGTGGATGGGCTGGGCATTCTATGTAATTATGGGTGTAACATCTGCATTATGTTAGAGGCAGCTTCCAGGACCTGCGCTGATGCTCAGCACCGTGGTGACGCCACACATGGCAGAGCGTCGCCTTCTAAGTTATGTGGTAAGGGTTGCCTGTAGCATTGCTGGGTCCAAATGAAGGCCAAATGAAGGCCAATGCAGCTGCAGAACTGGACACAGTCGCGACAAGGTATATAAGATCTGGTGGAGTGATTGTGTTTTGAGCCACAACAGATTTCAGTAGTGAGGTCAGCAGGGAAAGAGCTCCAAAGTGTGTTGTGAAGAAAGAAAGCCTTTTCTGACGAAAGCTTCTTGTGTCATTTTGCTACGTGCTGTTCCGCTTCCTTCATAAACTTAGGAACACTTCTCTTGAGCCATGGCTGTGACTATGGAAGCCCTTCCAGCAGAAAGGTATGGAGCCCATAGCTAAACCATTGGTTTAACACTCGCAAGCAACAGATAAGGGGCACATATATACTTCTGAGATATGTGCATGGGCAGCGAACTGTAGTTTAGAGTAGTATCTTCAAACTGCTAGCACGGCACCCTAACCTTGTCTTTTGAGAGGAAAAAATGAAGGAAATGTAGAGGAGGAGGAGGAGGAGGAGGAGGAGGAGGAGGAGGAATCTGAGGCAATTTATACAATGGTACTTGGAGGAGCCAGACCAACATCAATACGGAAATAGTTTGAAGTTGTATTACCTTGCCTATCCAGGTCCCCAAAAGGCTTACGCAGACTTTTCCATTGTCATACAAGTTGGGGTTCAGTCTCCCACTACACTGGGAGAGGTAACGGAAGAGAGGGGGGACAGCCGGGTAGATATTGGGAAGCTGGATGTCAAATAAAAAGAGGCCATCCTCATATGGTGTGCGCGTAGGTCCTTTGACGAGTGCCGAAAAGAGATCCTGTGAAGAGATCACAAGCCAAAGCATAATTCCATGAAGAAAAACCAACTTCAACTTCCGGGGAGCCTCTGCAGTTTTAACTAGGGAAATAGCTACATTACATTACATGGGCTGCATGCCAGATAACAGCACTGTGTTGGTAAAGCTATTGAACTTCCCCCCCTGCTCCCTCACTTGTTCCATTTATGAAAATATCAGAGCAAAAGTACTTAACAGTTATTTTACTTGCTGGTGTAAGAGAATGCAACATTGAAAGCATTTATTTGCTATTGCCGTGGCCAAAGAGAATGTCAGATTTCTTTTGCTGTGATAGATAACCCATCTCATTACTTACGGGGGCTATTTCAATCAATTTTGCAGGTCCTTAAGGAAGGTTTCTGGAATATATTGTCGTTTTTCTGCTCTTTATTCTTTTTTATGGCATTCAGTTATGTTTGAATGAATGCAAAGTTTCTATACTGTACTCTATGCAAAAGTGTGAGATGAGCACACAGGACACGGTAATGGGATTATTCACAACTGCTGTATAAGCCGAGGAAGTCAGAAGCAGAGATGCTAGTGACCGAGGGCTGCAGGAGGAAAATGAAATCCCTTTCTATCTGCCTGAAGGCTGGCCAACGATACGGTTCCTTCAACTAGGACGCATCTTAGACGATGGAGTCATTTTTTGGATCCTGGCTTGTGTTTCAATGGTGACAGCTCTAACAAGGACAAGGAGTACCAAAACACTCTTGGTGGGGTGACAAACACACACTGGGTTGTGTGAACTTACCATTCTGTCTTCAAAGGTTTTGACCATGATACCATCTGGCAACGAGGTTGCTAGCAGGGCCATTTCTTTCCTCACTGTGCTGAAAAACTTCTTGGCTTCTGGAGGCTGGAATTCCATTTTCTTAAAGGCATGGCTATCTAATGGGACAATGAAAAAACCAAGGCAGTGGGTTAAAAGAACCTCCCACCCCACACAACCATGCAATTATCCTTAAGGAGATTATGTTGCTTTTGCCTAATACTGGTCAGAAATTGCTTAAAATATGATGCTAGTTGGTGAAGGAGAAAGATATGGCTCTTATATTCTACCCTTCTATTCATGGTCAAAAAAGCTAGCAGGTGTTTCCTTCATACCTTTCCTCCCAGGCCAAATAAAAAGCTCAGCCATGAAAACACCTCTCAGAGACAAAGAAAAACAATCCATGGCCAGTTATCACACCAAGATACAACGTAAAAAGTCACTACTACCTGACTTTTACTAAACTAATTTTTACTCAATATATAATTATTCGTGAAAAACAGCAATGATAAAATACAATGCAAATTTGTAAAATGCAGGTAATTGCAACTATCTGACTTCTAGAAGACACCTGAAGGCAACCATGTTTAGGTTTGTTGTTTTATCGTGTTTTTAATATTCTGTTGGGAGCTGCCCAGAGTAGCTGGGGAAACCCAGCCAGATGGGCAAGGTATAAATAAATTGTTGTTGTAGCTGCCAAACAATGGGATAAAATGGCTTCTAAGTACAGTGGTACCTCGGTTACAAACGCTTCGGGTTACAAATGTTACCCATTAGCTAAAGTGGTACCTCAGGTTAAGACGTTTCAGGTTAAGAATGGACCTCCAGAACAAATTAAGTTCTTAACCCGAGGTACCAATGTACAGTAACAAAATGCAATGTGTTTTGAAAGTGTTGTTGTTTATTTGCAACAGGCCATTAAGTGCAAGAGACTGAATGCAAGTTGCGGCACATGCTGAAGTATAGACACAAATTCTGCAAAGTTTACCTTTATCTCATCTTTAAATACAGGCTTCTATAAAATGAAAGAGGGATGCTGCTGCTTTATTGTCCAGCACTGCCTTCCCTGAAACACGGTTGCCTGCCACTCACCTGGGGCACACTCCAGTACGGAGAAGACTTCCCCCTTGGCACTGGTGAATGTAACGCCAGGCTTGCCTCCATTCTGCTGGCAAAGCACAGGAGTCTCGCTAGGCCACTCTGATGTCACTGGGGTCTGCGTCTGCGCCTCTCTCTCTTCCTTCTTTTCTGCCTCTGCCATGGCCTCCATCTTTTCTTCTTCCACAATTGCTACGTTGTCCAGGGTCTTCTTCAGATTCTCCTGCAGCTTCTTGATATCGTCCAGGAACTTCTTCTCGCGGGTGGGCTTCTCGGGTTCGACCGTTGGAGAAGTTGGGTAGCCTGTCAACAGCTGCTCAACGGTCATGTTCTTCAGGCTCTCCAAGATCTTGATGGCTTCCTTCAACTCCCGGAAGCTCTTTGGGGTCCCTTCCTTGCCTGATTTATCAGCTGCCAAGTCGGCCACTGCCATTGCCACAGCACCTTGAACTTGCTCTTCTACCTTTTTCACTTCTTCCACAGGTGGCTCCTCGGGCTCAGCTTCCTCTGCTTTGGAGTGGTCATCTTCCATGAGGCCATTGTCTGTCTCCCAGCTGTCACTCTCATCTTCCCACTCATCTGAGGAGGCGCCACTCGTGCTGCCATCTATGGAATCAAGGTCTGTTTCTTCATCCATCTCGGATTCTATGTTATACAAATGCTAGAAGCCAGAGAGAGAGAGAGAGAGAGAGAGAGAGAGAGAGAGAGAGAGAGAGATCCATTAATTAAGAACAGGGTTGTCATCCCACCAGCAAAAGGGGATGAGCTACAGAAGCATTTCTTTACTCTAAGGACACATCGGAAGCAGACGCTGGGGGAGAATTTAGTTTGGTTTGCATTTTAATGTGAGTCTACCTGATGCTCACTTCCTAAAATAACACACGAACCAAAGCACAGCTATCCTACACTTTCTGAATGTTGTGATGCACTTCTCCAACCAAAAATAAATAAATAAATAAGAGGACAAAGTATATATTAGGGAAAGTGTGTGCAAAATACTTACATTAGTGAAAATAATGTACAAAAATGTTTTCTATTATAAGGGGAAGCTGCACCCCAAAACACAGCGCCAGATTCAACTAACCGGAAGCGTGAACAAGGACTTCTGCCACTGCAATGGGGCTTCCCCCTCCCGCAATTCGGCTCTATGGGGAATTTGGGAGAATCCCCAAAGAAGCGCTCAGGGGGAGGAGAGGGGAAATTGATGGAACAATCTGCTTAGTGCTCTGTGGAAACCTCCCACATATTTTAGGCAAAAACATGTATAATTTTCATGCGGACTTCAAAAAAATTTGCACGCATACTGATGTGGAAATGAGGAGAACTGCGATTGAAAGAAAAAACAAAATGGACAGATTTGCCCATCACTAGGAAAACTCTCACTGGACTGACTTTCAGGTGGATCCTACATGCCTCGACTGCAGATCTTATGCAATACCCGTCTACAGGATTCTGAATCAGCACTTTACCCTCAAAAAGTAGGGCACCCTGGGTTAACTGGAGCAGTTTATAAAAAGGCTACAGTGAGCTTGAAGATCTGCAGCAGACTAGAGAGCAGCATGCATTAACTCTGCTAGACGGAAGATCCCAGGATACTGAACTCCTCTTAACAAGTCTATTTACTCCATGCTGCCATTTATCACATTTCTCCCTTGACATTTTTGATAAGCTGCTTGATGTTTTTGCCGGAACAGGACCGAACCCTCCACTTTCAAAGTGACAACCTGTGAACTACATGGAAATGCGTATCACTTTCCTCCTGCACAGAGCTGTTCTTGTGATCCAAAAAATCCTCAAGTTGCTGCACTCCACAGCGCTCTGTTTCCACAGTGTGCCCCTCCGGATCTCTGTTGTGTATATTAGGGAAGTGACTTTTCAGAATAAGGCCCTCTTGTCCTCCACCACCCAGCCCAATTTTCTTTCTGCTCAAACTGCAGGGGGATTTAACAAAGATGTCTTGGAGGTTGCATGAGATGTACAGATACCCTTCTGCATATGGGCTTCAGTACACCTTTTCACAGATCCCTGTCATGATGGAGGAAAAAAAATATAAATATAGAAGCATTGGTAGCTGCAGTAGTAGTTTCCTGGGGAACCGCCGTTTGCTGTACACCTTAATCTACAACCACAAATCAAATTAACAGGTTTTTAAAAGCGGTATAAACTTTTATTATAGGTTGGGTGCAGAATTGTACAGAGACAGTTGTCCTTTGTGGAAGTGTACGCCAGACCTGTGATCTGATCGCATGTGACAGGAGTGGGAAGGGAGACAGCAGAGGGCTTTGTATCCCACTTCCATAGTTCAGGCACTGGACCATTCTGCTGCAATTAAAGGAGAACTGCTGGTTCAGAAAACAAAAGCCTCGAATGCCAAGCATTTATGCACACGAACAGGCTTCTGAGGCAAAAGCAAACCACTGCGGGTGCTGGCTATAGCAGAGACACAGCAGTTATCTGGAAATGAAGAGACCAGGCATGAGCTAAAAAGCTTTCAGTACTGCGGTCTCCTCTAACGTTGCTTTGGGACAAATTTAGCTGTAATGCCTCTCCCAGAGGATCTTTCTCCACCTAGAAACACCAGCTTATTCAAGGATGTTACACACACTCTGATCATCAGTTTTCTAGAAGCAGGAGAACTGGAAATGGGGGCAGGGAGCATGACTGCTGCACTGCAGATGCTCAAGCTAGTGAAATCCTTGGGGTAGTCAACAGTGTGCCCTCCAGATAAATGTTGGACTCAAACTCCCATAATCCTGGGCCACTGGTCATGCTGGCTGAGGCTGATGGGAGATGGAGTCTAACAGCACCTGAAAGTTGCCATGTTGCCTGCCCCATAAGCTTATTCCCAAACCGTTCTATTTCATCTGCTGCTCTTCCCTTTCTCTAATTCAACTAAGGGTATTATTTTACAATCGTTCATGCGTGTGGAGACATGCTAGGGCTGTGCTTTTCCATGAATCCCGGGCTTCCTTGAAAGCTCACCAGGAGTTCTGTCAATGAGATCCACTGTGTACAAGTGTTTGTAACATAGCTATTGGAAAAGTGTTTAGGGCATGAACTGAATGCACCCTACAATGTGTGACAATGTAGGCCAACAGTCCTTAACCAGGACCCCACTTCAACTGCGTGCATACCCTAGCACCTCCTCGCAATGAAAAGAATCTTCTGCAATATGTAGAGGTTCCTTGACATGCAAGTAAATATGAAAAATTAGAAAGCTGTTGAACTAGAGCAATGGGTTTCTCCTTTGGGGTTTATTTTGGAAAAATGTGCCTACCTGCACTTCATATTGCCCTCTATGCAAGCGTTGAGAGGGCTACATGCATGCTACACCTACTTTAACTCAGCAATTACCTTCAGGAGAATCAATGGCACAGATGCCATAGTTGAGGTTTTATTTTATACCTTCCATCCCATCAAGGTGGCTCCACAGAGCCCTCAAAGCAGCTAATCATAGGAGAAAATGAAAACGATGGCTTGGATCCAAATAGCCCTTTGCGCGCCATCCAAACAGGTCCTGCAAAGCTGCAGGAGTTGCTTCTGGAAGGACACAAAAGGGTCTGCACACCCAGGATGGTGAGAGCGGGGAAGCCCTATAGCATGAGTGGAACTCTGCTCGCAATTCCTTGGAGTGGGAGCATCTCCAGATGTTGGTGAACTCCATATCCCATCAGGCGCAGCCAGCATGACCACTCATCACCAGGGGCAATGGGAGCTGTGGTCCATCACCATTTGGATGGCCACATGCTCCTCTTCCCTGACTTAAGTTAAAAGCCAGCAGATAGAGTACAAGTCAGCAGCATCAGAAATCCCAAAAATCCATCTAGCAGTTCCAGCTGCTGCAACCTAAAGTTCCACATAACTTGTTAATCTACAGGTCTCAACATGCAAAGGCCCACTGAAACAAAAGAAGTCTTCATTGACCTTCTGAAAACGTGTGAGGTGTATGTCAGAGATGTGTGAGCAAGAAAAGGATGGGCTAAGGACAAAGGGGGAAATGCAGATTGCAGGCAGGAGCTACTAGCAAAACTCCTTTTGTATAAAATTTCCCTGCAAAGGCATTCAAAGGATCCTGGCCTTTGCAGAGAACGAAAACGGAAGCAGCAAGTTTAGACTGCAGAATGAAGAGACATCAGTAGTGCCACAAGTGGGTTTCATCAACAGCTTGCATCCAGAGCAGCAATCACCAACCTTTTAGGACCAGGGGGCACATTTTTAATTCTCTGAGTGTGCAGAGGGCTCCAGTCACAAAATAGCTGCTTTTGGGGTGGGTGTGGGGTGGCATAACACAAAATGGCTGCCACAAGCTGCATGGCTTAACCCAAAATTAGAGAGAAAGCCACTCCTGACAAGCTTATGCTTAACATGGGAAGTCAGCTATGTCCTGCTTGTGAGATCACACAATATTGATTTTACACACACAAATATAGATGCTGCCAATGTTTAATAGCAACAAGAAATGTTCCTCAGTACCAGGAAAAATATACAAAGTGGCCACACCATACTCACTCTCATGTCACAGGAATTGCTTAGAAGGTTTTGCCCTATAGCTTTCTTTCCAGGTGTGCTAGAAACTAGTTGTTTTTTTTAAATGAAAGCTCAGTCTTGGGCATCAGCCCAAGTGCACAAATAATAACCTTCATGGGCACCATGGTGCCCACAGTCACTGACTTGGTGACCCCTGACTTAGAGCAATCTATTTCCAAGGTTCAACAAATTCAAAGCAAATCTAAGAGCTGATGAAAAAGAAGAAACAAGCACTCCCAGTTTCAGATGAAATGCCCCCTCCTTGCTATAAAGGCATGGGGCCCAATGAACAACAGCCCCACCAAGTAGAAGCAGCTTACCTGTGGCAGAACGATTGTCCTGGAGTTATCAGCCCACACAACTTCCACTTTGCTGCTGAAATCCACACGGGCCACCTGACCCACAGAGGGCTATGGAAACAAAACACAACAAGCCTTAGAGCCAGCTGAACTCCACCTTCTAGAATATCAGCAATTAGCAACTACTTTCTCCAAGTGAGTGGAGCATGTAAGCAAGGAGGAGGATTGAAACAGAGTGAGCCAAGAGAAATTGCAATGATTCCTGCTGCTGCAATTGTACGGAGGGGGATGTCACGTGCAGGACATTTCCCAAACAAATCCACCTCAAAGACAGTGAACTGTACATTAAAACAACCTCAGTGCTAATCTCCAGTCTCTCTGAAGAATCCATTTCTAAAGTATTTGACAGGCCTGCCATCTTGCGGTGGATTGAGGAACTGGCGTTTGAGCCTTTCAAACCTTTTCCCCCTCGGCAGATGGCGTCTTTATGTGGTTTTCTCACAGAGATGATCCACGCTGAACCTGCCGTTGTATATATGCTGAACATGTTCACAATAGGCTGTCTCTGTCACTCTGTCAGCAATCTCCAATACGATGCTGGAGACAAGCCTTTAAAAAGCCCAATTAAAATTGTACCCAGAGCCGAGTAAGTGATATGTCGGTGTTCATAAGCTGCTTAGAAGTTTCAGGTCTGCAGATTTCTCTACACAGCTTCATTACTGAAGAAGGCAATTAGGAAGAGGCATGATGGCCTTTTAGGCCATTAATTCATGCATGTATCATCTCTCCACTCAAATTATGTAAGCTTTCCGCTTCTGCGGCTGATAGATTCCGATGACCTCATTGTTACGTTCTGGTTAGCTATTGCATCTGCTACAAGGGGAGGACCTTAGTTCTATGTATGTGCCGAAAGAGAAGAGCCTCCCTTCTAGAAAGTGTGCAAGGATGCATGTTTATTAGGAACACTAAGCAGGACAAGACGGCCTATCCCTTTTCAGTCCAAACCAAGGCACAGAGGAATCTGGCAACTGCATTTCCCCCTCCCGCAGTATTAGGCCCCAAGGACATGCAAGACCTACCTCATTTTCACCAACTGAAGCACCATCCTCAGCATTGCCAATGCGGATCACAAAATCAGTAGTGCGGAAGCGGAAGTCTGGGTGATCAGCGATGTCATACACACTGACATCCTCCTCCTCCCCAATCAGCTGGCAAAGAACACACCATGTTTTAAGACGAACCCTCGTTCAGATTTTCCATTTCCTAAATGCTCCCAAGAACGACATCCTGAAACTCAAGACATTCTGCATGTGTTGCTGCTGGGTTGAGATATCTGGTACAAGGCCTCATGCATATATAATCTTTAAAAGAGCTCTGAAGATTTGACTAAAACAGGTAGGCACCCACAACTTTTACCACACTGTGGTGGAAGATTCAGAACAGGAAACCTCTATGTGCATTTCCAAAGTGGCAGAGTCATGTGAAAGGAGGACTGTACAGTCCTGTCCACCTGCACCAAGCTCTAACCTTCTACAATACACTCATTCGGGGCTCCTGTTCTCCCGCACATGGCACCAAAACAGAGGATGAGAATAAATCAATCCGCCCAAGTTAATATTTAACATAAAGGAGGATCCAGTAAGAGGATCTTAGAGTATGAAAAACACACATTCTATTTTTTACTTAAGTTCTGACACCTAACCTTGATCTGGCATTGAAAAAAAATAAAATCCACATTAGGGTTTATTAGGGAAAAGATTGGAAAGAAAAAAAGTCAGCACAGTATCTATCACTTTTAAATACAGCTTTTCCAGGATACTGAAGTGTACAATGAATAAAAGTAATAAGGGCACACAAGACGAGGACCTTTGCTTCTTACCTCAACATCATCTCCACTAGGCCTCAACTTGAACCATTTCACCACACAGGTGCGGCCAACATGGTCACCTGACTGCACCACTCCATACATCCCAGGATCCTGAGAACCCTGTGCTATTTAGGATTGAAGAAAGAAGACTCCAATAAGAGAGAGCAGCATACTGAAGCGTCAAAACCTCTTTTTCTAGAGGCTTAGGCAAACAACAGTGGGAAAAGGACTAATATTCCACAAGGATTAGAATCATAGGATTGCAGAATTGGAAGGCACCCCAAGGGCCGCTCAGTCCAACCGTCTGCAATGCAAGAATCTCAACTAGATCATCCATGACAGATGACCATCCAACCTCTGCTTAAAAGCCTCCAAAGGAAGGAGAGTCCACCACCTCTTGTGGGAGTCTGTTATGGACTGGAAGTCTCTTAATAGATAAGCAGAAAGAATATTCAAACACTTACTTGCGCTACTCAGGTCATACTCAACATAGAATTAAGTGGATTGTTCCCCTCTCCTCCACCTGTGCACCCACTAAATCTGGTCTGAGGGTTCCCCCAACTCTCTGGAGCAGATTTGGGGATAGCATGGGGCACACATTGGGGAGGAGAGGGGGGAAATCACACTGCGCTAGTGCTAATCCTATTTAAATGAATACAGCCCCTTTTCCTTTCATCTACGGTCCACTAATTAAAATACTGTATGGAGACAGATTTTAGACACAAACTGAAGAGTGGATTATTCTCTTTGGAGAAATTCTATCTGCCAAATATAATAGGAACAGTTGCCATATCGGAGGACTGCCTGTATGTTTTTTTTAAAACACCAGGATAGATCAATTTACAATATGGTGAATAGGCAAAAACACCTTTCACTACTGCCCAAATACAAAGGGGTACCACATTATCCGATCTATTACTTTAACAATTGTGAGGGTCAAAGTTCATCAACAAAGTAAGATTCTCAGGAAAAATTCTAAAAGTGGACAATGCTGGTGTTATTATATTCAATGTTATTGGCAGTCTAAAGATCCAGACTCAAAACACAATTGTAAAGGTGAAAACAATGCGCATCACACCAATTACCTCTTTTGTCCACCACAAAATCCCCAGGGCAAAACTCGTTGTTGTCCAAGTGATGGACAGGAAACAGCTCATTGGAACGAATGGTTTTCTCCACTGTGCCATCCTGCCACATCACATCAGCTGAAGTCATCGTGGTCACCACTTCCACAGCAACCCTGTGACCAAAAAAGGCAGCGAATTACAGAAGACGCCTCCTACAGCAAGCGGAGTCAGACAAAATGGGGCCTTCTGATCGTACCAATAGCAATCACATCAGATTAAACTAGTTCCTTTCAACTATGTGCTTCAGCAGCTTCTGTTCTCATCAAGCACCATCCATTGTTCTATTGAACTGGGAAGAACAAGCGGCCCAAAATGTCTCAAGAATGATCTTGGCCAGCTGCTGCAGAAAACATCATGGGTACCATTTGATTCTTTGATTTCTAAAAAAGCTTTTATATCTATTTTTAGGCTTGAAGGACATGATTCAAGATGAACTTGCAATTTTATCTAATTGTCTGGAAGCAATGGGTAGTGACTAACAGATAACCTAGTTGTCAGTACTGTATGTACTTGATTTTAAACCACCTTATAGTCACTTGTAAACTTAAAATGGTGAGGCATGCCTATTGCCTCGCAGCTTAATTTCCCCCTCTTTTTAATGGTGGTAAAAGAGGTTGGACTGACATCTTACAGCTGAATGGGCATGATACTGCAGCTCATATACAGTACTTCTTAAAGCAGGAATGGAGAACCCTAGGCCCATGGTTTAAACGTAGTCCCCCAAGCCTCTCTATTTGCCCTTCCTTGGGACTCTTCACAGGCCTCTCTATCTCCCCTCCTCAGCCACATCCAGTACTGGCCCTTGACTCTGTTTGCCTGGATGGAATGCACCAACCAATGGGGATAATGCTTTTTCCTTCCCTTGATGGAGGATACATAGGAGTGTGGAGTGTATGTGTAGAGACTAGTGTCCTGTATAAAGAATAAGTGCTACCTTTCTTCATTGCTCTGCCCTCCTTGACTCCATTTTTGAGATGCAGGGATCTGGAGCAGAGCTCCCTCGCCCCACCCCCACCTCATCCTCATCTTCCACCCCTGCCAGCTGATGCCCTCTGCTTCATGCCTTCCATTAGCAGCGGCCCGGACAATGATACCGAGGCAGAGCTCCGAGTCACCGGCTGCAAGCTCATTCAGACCCCCGGGATCCTCCTGAGCCCCCTTTAGCATATTTATTGTGGCCTCTTTCTCTCTCCTGCCTGGTGGACTCGACTACCCACCCCGCTTGCTCCCCTCATTGGCCAAGGTGTGGATGAAGAAGCTGGAGCAGCTGCTGGTGGACGGGCTGTGGCACTGCTGGACTTCCCAGTTGGCATCTACACCAAGTGCAGCAGAAACGCCAGAATGGAGAAAATTCTCCTCTTTCCAAAAGTGTTTTTTTAATTCCCACATATATCGGAAGGCAGCCATTTATAAGGCTGCAGTAGAAACTGGGGTTTTGGGTTACTTGGTCCCAGAGAATGGGAAAAGGCAGTCAGACTGGTGTCTTTAATTGGGTTAATTTTATTCATTCTATAGAAATCTGTGAGGTCTGAATTCGAACACTTGCCTCATACTGGGCATCCATGGAGTCATCGCAGTTTGCTCTTTGCATTTCTCTTGAAACACAACCAAGGTGAACGTTCTACACAGGCCGTCAAACTAAAAACCCATCCTGATGAGGTTGCACAAATCCTTGTGCCACGGGCATTTTAAATACGCACTCACATTTGACTGTGAAAACTCAGAACTGGCAGGATTTAATGGCATGTTTAAGGGCAGCCTTACCTGTCGCCTGGCTTAAACTCCCGGGAAACCTTGGTTTTCTTCTTCTTATGCTTCCTCTTGAGGTTTTTGATGGAGAGTGGGATACTCTTCTTGCGCCCTGCGCCACTGCCACTTTGGGAAGAGGCTGTGGAGCTGGCAGAGGAGGTCACGGAGCTGGTGTCATCTGTGTCGTCTGCTGCTTCATCGTCAGCATCCTGTTCTATTGACTGGAGCTTGTAGTCTGAGGAGCCATCATTCCGTTTCAGAACAAATGGTGGTTGCAACTGCAGCCCAGCTGCTTCGCAAGGGACGCCTTTTCCTGTTCCATCAAGGTGCTCTTCCTTTACTTCTTGTAAGCTTACAGCATCATGGGCAGAGTCCTCTAGTTCACCTTTTAAGCCGGCTTTAGGTTCTTCAGATGGTTGGTCACCAGCTGCAGCAGATTCTGCTTCAGGGAGGTCAAGGGCACCCTGCGAGTCTGGGGATATCGACATGATCTTCACTATCTGCTTCTTCAACAATCTCCTCACCTACAGAAAATAAATGATGGTCAACAGATGCAGCCCAAGAGGTAGGAAGAGTTTTGCCAGAGCTAATCATGCTGCTGAGTTGAGCAGATGAACGGTTTTGTATTCTATGCAATCCTTGGACTCTATTTTCCTTTAGCATTTTGGCCCTTGAGTGAAGACTGCTTTGACTGGAAGACTGATGGGCAAGTCTTCCTTGCTAGCCTAGAGTTCTCTACAGGAGTAGTGACCACTCTATTGAGAAGCAACAAGCAACTGGGTTGCATCCAGCAAACGTGTCCCATTAGCACAACGACTTCTGCCTGTACAACTGGCTCAATTCAAAGGACTTCCTTGCCCAGAGCAGATATTGGGGGTGGGGCACATGGGGGAGAGGAGAGGGAGAGGAAGTCCTTTTGCATAGGTAGAGGGGTCCTTGTACCAACATTACTAAAACCCACAGTGGTTATGAATGGCTGACCCAGGAAACACCCCTGGCAAGTCATTTCTAGGTTTCTCCATCAGAGTGACTCAGTTCTGGATGTTGTCAAGCAAGTCCAGCCCACTAAGAAGAGCAATGAAGACAAGCCAGCATGACAACATCATGTCACTTCCAGGTATCCAAGGTGATGCGGATAAAAGCACAAGTAGCCAAAGGCCACAGAGGCCTTAAGAGGCCAGCAAAATACAGTAAGAGGAGAGTGTGGAGGAAGAGACTTTAAAAGTTCATTAGCTGTAAATGCACTGGCAAGGTGAAACACAACAGTTCTTGAGACGTTCTTAAGAAGGCCTTATTAATATACTATGTTGTCCAACTGGGACTCAGTTGCCCAGCCTTCTTTACAACGCACCTCTCTCACCAGGTTTTTTTTAAAATAGCACCATTACTATGGTTTTCTGTTCAAACTTATTTCTTAAGTATGTTTACTGGCATTTAGCAGAATTTTCACTGCAAAAAGTGGCAGGAACGAGTCTCCGAAGTTGTGAAGCTATCCTTGCTTTCTAGGAGGAAGGTTAACTTTTTCTTGGAGGACTTCATATCCCCAACACTACATCTAGCTTCATAACAATAAATCTAAAGCCATTAAAACTTAATGTTAAGTCATGGAGGGAATACAAAGATTCAGCTATGATTAAATATAAAACTAAAACCTTTTTCATTATTCAAAGCCAGCAGAGCACCATCCCCAACAACGATACTCCCCACCAGATTCTGTTCTCTTTCCACCCAAGAGCCACTCACCCCAACAGAAAGTTTAGTAATCAATTTATACATTTTAAAAATCCCCACAAACTCCTGTCACTCTAGTTTAGGGACTGAGAACCTCCAGCCTGTGGGCAATTTCCCCCAAATTGCATTCACTTGCCCCACATTATATGCGCAATCAGGTGTGCGGCAGGTATAGACATGGCTGGATTGGAAAAGCAACCAACTTTCCCAATGGGGAACTGCAGCTGATCCCTGCAGAAAGCAGGATTGAAGTCACTGCCCATCAGCTAATCTGTGGTGGCAAGGATCAATAGGGAAATATAAATTCTTGGGCTCATTACAGTCTACAATGTGTCATAACTGACACAAGGCAATTCAGAGTATTGTAATGTCAAACATACCAACACTGAGAGAAAAGTGAGGTTCCCAACTGTGTTTCCCTCATATTTGCAAATACAAAAGGTGAGGGGAAAGAGAAGAGGACGTGTAGGGGAGAATCAGCAAGCGGAATACTTAAAACTTTTTTCTGCACCGTCAGTTCTCCCCTGTAAATGTGCAACCCAGACGTTACTAACTGGTTCCCACATATATCCTGCCAAGTTTCAAAACCAGAAGTAAGTCCTGATGGAGAGAAGATTCCCTAGGAGGTACTTGCACAAGAGAACTTCCAGGTTTGGGAGGCAGTTATGCTCCCTTCCCTCCCTACTTTTTACCTATAAGTGTCCTCATGCCTGCAATCCTCTCACTGCAGCAAATAAGAGCTTAGGAACCTGGATGGTAATGTTTAGTTGCACTAACTGGAGTGGATACCATTTCTGTTGCCCCCATTGAGTTCTGTAACAAAGGAAATAAGCAGCATCTAAGGCAGCCATGAGAGGAGAAAACATGCCAATAATTCCAGACACTGCCATTGTCAAGGGCAGGCCATGCTCCTGTCCCCAGGTGATAATATGTTATCTACTTCTATAGCAAAAAGCAAAACACTGCAGTCAGGGGAGCAAGACCTGCCAACACCCCTTCTGGCTGGTGACCTCAACCTCCTCTGTCAGGATGTGGGGAAATAAGTGTAGCCGTGAATATTATACAGGTTTCAATTAAAACATGCACTTTCCTCCTGGCATATCTCTATCATGCAGACGGACATGAATCTTATTATTATTAATTTAGAAGATTATCAAAATTATACAAAATGACGTTAGAATTGGCTAAGCTGTTTTTTAAAAAAAGGTTAAGATAACCTTTCGCTGGAGGGGGAATTATGGCACTTAAAAAGAATGACACCTACAAATAGACCCTTCTTAAGCACTGTGGGTTTATCTAGAAAGAGATCAACAAATGTCAAAATCTGCTGATGAGTTTACATGGAAAAATAAGCTATTTAGAATATTAACAGCCTTTTAGGAGGAAGGTGGCATTTGCATGCTGAAATTGGAGACACTTAGCTACCATACAGGAGGAAGAAGTTCAAGGCTTTTTAAAAATAGATATAGAACAAGTGTTTAGTACAGTACCTTTTCAGGCTTTACGTTGGATACGAAACAAGGACAGGCCACCTGCAATATTAAACACCACAGTTTTGGTATTATTGATGAAAGCATGGGAATATTTAAAGAGGAAAATTGTGTCCAAAGAAACGATTCACAGTTTGATTGCATCTTATTCATATTTTAACCCAAAGGGGAGATTTAGAAAATTTTGGTTCCGTTTTCTTAGAAGTAAATGCTGGTTTTGTAGGGGGGAAAATACCACTATAGTGACACATGAAACCACTTACGCAGGCTGCTAACTAGCGAGCCAAGCAGACAGACAACCATGTTTCGTGACCTCAAAAAGATCACAAAACCAGGGGGTTAATTGAGCCTAAACCACTATTAATGCCTGTAGACTGTACTTGGTTGGATCTGCAAGCAGGATTAAGGAATGTAGTCCCCACAATTCTCATTAAAGAAATACTGTACTGAGAGACACAGACCTACCTGCTACTAACAGAGCTAAGCAAATTACACTAAGAACAGCTATAGTAAATTGTCCATAAACTAAAACTACAAGGGCAGAAATGAAACTTAGCACGTTATTACAACAAGACACTGGAAGACACTAATAAGCTGTCCTATCCTAGTTAAAGAAGAGCACTCTTTAGAAATATGTGAATTTCCACATTCTGTTCATTATTAACAAATATGTTGAACTCTTTTTCACTGTAAAAAGTAGCTGCTAGAATGGTATACATCTGATAATGGAAAGATACCAAAACCCTCAATATATTTGAATGGCTATTGAAGTGAAGGGATTTAGCAATTGTAAGTATTAAGAAGCTACAGTACATCACAGGCTAGGCAGGGGGGGGGGAAATAAATTCACTGAAACGTAAGTAGAGCAGAAAGGTACAAAAGTACTTCAAAAAGGAAGGAGGCAGCTATACACTTGGTAGAAGCAATATAAACATGCATGGGAGGGACAGAAACCATGATAAATGCATGTTCTTACTTGACCTAAGAGAGATGCTTGTTAAATTCAATCGATACACACAACTTTCTCTGAGCTAGCTACATTTTCCCTCACTGTGCATTGAAGTGAATGAATAATCTCAGAAAAAAATCCCATGTAGGTAATAAGCAACATGGGTGGAAGTTGTAGAGAGCCGCTGTGAAAATGCTTTTTAAAAAACGTTTTGAAAAATATATTGAATTTGCCATAAGCTCGCCATTGCCATCTAGTGTCACATTTGTATAATGCACTTAAAACACACGTAAAACGTTCTGTTTGCAGCTGTATAGCTAAGTCCCTGCTACACAAATAACACCAAGCCAAACCATGCCTTAGTGGGAATGTGCAGACTCTCAGAGAAGCAATTGTGGGTGCTTTTCAAATTCTCTGCTCCTGCTGTGCTGTTCTGAGCCAAGCAACGGTTTGGCTCCATCTTTTTGTCTGCACCCAAGGCTGGTGGTTTGTTTTGCTCTAGACAAGCATGAGCCCAGGTTTGGACAACACACTAAGCCAATATAATTGGTTTAGCTCAGAACAATAGCAAACAGGACCAGAAGAGGAGCAAAGCAGCTGGGACGTCTCCAGGAGCCTGTGCATTCATGCTAAGTCATGGTTTGGATAAATATTACATGAGAACATGTCTCAGAATGGTGGAATGAATATGTTGGATGGTTAAAACTAAAAAGAGAGAGATTTTTTTCTACTTGAAATCACTGAAAGAATTTAAACAACCACCTGCAATGTAGATTCTAAACAAATCTCCATCTCACATTTAGGATCACTGAAGGGGCCAATCAACAGAGATTTACTCTGAAGACAGCGCACCATCAGTGGAATGCATCAAAATTGGGTGGACATTCGTATGCCCCTGTTAACATATTTTTCACATAAATTGATTATAGGTTACAAATCACTTCTCAGTGACTGATCTTATCTAATGAATGCAACAGTTGCCAAATGAAGGCAAACTCATCCTGTAACAACTCTCTCTCTCTAGATCATTCAGCTCAACAAGTTCACATTTTCTCTGATCATCAAGTATATCTTTTGAGCCACAGTGCTACTGGCAATTTGCTTTCTTAACTGTGGGATCACACAGTTTCATTGGAGCCACTGTCTCCTTCCTGACATATATTTTAGGGAAACATGGACACCAGTAATGGAATTATGGTTAAGACTAAGCAGGTACTTCACTTAATTGGTGTTCTTCTGGCACCTGAAGATGGTTAAGAATATTGGTTAAGCAGGGAACCTACTCAAGCCCTAATTGCAATCAACACTGGTGCAAGTATTTCTCTTACGTGTGGGTAAAGGAAAACGTGCTCTTAATACAGAGGAGGCTGCAGAAGGAGTACAAGGGTGTGTAGTTCCCAAAAGCTCACTACCATTATCTTAATCACATCAGTGGATTATCATCTTAACAAGACTGTCAAAACAGTCTAGAGAAATTCTGAATAAAAGAACTTTCCAACGAAGTTTGATGTTCTGTGAAGCAGTTTGATGTTATCAGCCGAACGATGGCAGCATACATACCTTTTTGGCAACAGATCCATCTCCCAGAACACAGTTTCTCTCTGGGCACTCGCATGTGATTTTTGCTGGCTCCACTTTCTCAGGAAACACATAAAGACACCTTTCTCCAAGTTGCCGCTCAGCATGGTCAAAGCACCCCAGGCGCTTTACCCTGTCAAAAACAAGGTGACCGTGATACCACCTTACTGCTGGCTGATACAATTTCCCCCTAAGTCCTAGCACTGGCTGAGACCTCTACAGGGGCTTTCATGTACTTACAAGATAACTTTTTTTTGGTGGTGGTGGGGAACTGTTTAGGAGAGAATGACAGTACTTCCTCATTTTACATAGGTTTAGGCTTAATTCAGCAGCGCAAAAGTATTTGTTAATGCAGGACAAAGGGGAATGAAGCATACTGTGAAGTTTGAATGTGGAGGAGGAAAATAAGCAGATTGTTAAAGTCCTTTTGCTCTGTAACAGCACACAAACAGCTGTGCACATGCCATTTCATATTATTAGATCATTCACCATCCCACCTCAAATGTTTGCACCAAATGCTATAGCAGTAACTCTGTTTTCATCCAAGTAAACTATTGCTCTTCTGGTAGCAACCTTCTGGCAGAAAGCAATTTAATGGGGGTAGTGCTTTTAGGGTATTAATATGAAGAACTCCTTACCTAGACAAGTTCTCTTGGGTGATTAAAGATGGTGGGGGACTTATACTATCTGTACCTCCAGGACAGAAACTTTTAGTGATCCAAGTCACTTTCAACTCCACCACCTGCACCTAAGGAAAACAAGGCAGAGGAGAAGAGAACGGTTTTAGAAAATTCCACTAGATTAAATGTCAAGTAGCATTTAGTTACTGAAGTTGTTAAGACACTCATACTTTGTTATCTTTTGTCCAACTCACAGAATGCCTTTAGTTTGTCTAGGACTATAATCTTGGTTTTGGTGCTGCATAACTGTATCAGACCCAAGTAGCTATGGCATGAAGAAGCAGCTATTTGCTTTTTGGAAACAAATCGAACAAACCTGCTTTTTATCAAGCTGGCATCACTTACCAAGGATTGTTCTGTTCATATACCAACCTTGATACAATCTAAAATGAAGGCTATTTTCATCCTACAGATCATTCATGGCCGGGCTTGAATGGGGACTCAAATCAAAGAACCAATCAGGAAGTGGAAGTGAAAATGGGATCATTTCTAGTTTAACCGAAGCACAAATGATAGGTGAGGTCCTCACTCACAAGCTGTACATAATTTTAAAACAAATATCGATCCTAAACGTTTGTAGAATTTTTTTCCAGGAATATTTTTTCATCATGTTTGGTTCAAAGGACACAACACAGCTTGTTCTGTTGAAAACTCCAGGCAAGGCAGTGATCCCTTAACACAATCAAGTTCACTGAGCCATACCTCTTCCACCACCACTCTGAACTTGCTCTTTGTGCTAAGAACAGGTTTCACTCCTGAAAGCCACTGCACATTCGAGAAGACTTTTGACGGGCCAATGAGAACTTGCCCAGGGTAAAAGCCATATGAATCATCGAAGAAGAGGCCCTGAAAAGAAGAAGCAATACAAGAAAGAAGTGCAAGTCAGAGCCAGGTATGGTTAAGCCCACATTTTGTCCCTGTGGAATGAGACTCCTGCGTTCCAGTCCAATGCTAGTCACTAACGAAATACTTAGGCGAACAGAACTTGTTCCAAGATTCCTTGGTCTTGAAGAGCTCTTTCTCTGCTATAGTCAACCACAACAGCAGTTTCTAAGGCAACTAGGGAAATCTTAGGTACGCAGGATAATAAATAGTGTAAGAAAATGTCATAAGGTACTAGAAAGGAACAGCTCCTAGTTTCATTTGAATTACTTCAGTACCAAGTAGCAGAATCTCAAAGGTGGAAAATCTACCATGAAAATATGATTGAATTATCTTCAGTGACTTCTGGAGTTCTTGCATTCAATTGCTCTATTTCCCTAGTTATAAAGGTGGAAACAATTGTTCTTAACATATGAAATTTCAAACAGGCAAGGTGGACATCTGAACAGTGTGAGAGCTGTATATTTTCTGACATCCGTAAAAACAACAATGTGATGATAATAATTTATTATTTATATGCCGCTCATCTGACTAGGTTGCCCTAGCCACTTTGGGAGGCTTCCAACCAATTAAAAACATTAAGCACAGTAAAGCATCAAACATTAAAAACTTCCCTATACAGAGCTGCATTCTTCTTAAAGTCAGATAGTTGTTTATTTCCTTGACATTTGACGGGAGGCCGTTCCATTGGGGAGGGGGTACCACTACTGAGAAGGCCCTCCGCTTGGCTCCCTGTAACCTCACTTCTCGTAATGAGGGAACCGCCACAAGGCGCTCAGAGCACTTACTGACATTTTCTACTGATATCCAAACCATCTTTGCAAATTGCTAAATTCTTTGCTATAACATTTTCCTTTCGGTAAGGCGTTTCACAGCTCAGTAATCCTCAAATTAAATACAGACTTTGCTTTGGGGGCACTGTGACTCAGCCTCCACATTTTAGGCAGAATTTGCTGATTCGGGGGTTCTAAGTGTGGGCTTTTTCTTTTATACCTTCCCCTTCCCATATACTTCTCAAAAGTACTTTTACCCATCTTCTGTAACTTTTCCCATTCTCCTTTCACACTTACGCTACAGTGTGGTTAGGGGGCTGGGCTGTGGAGGCTGTGGTACTGAGGCCCACCATTTGAGGGTAAGCTGATCTGTTGATTTAGTCTGTGTTTGTGCTCTATATGGGGCTACTTTTGAAGGTGACTCGGAGGCTATAACTAATCCAGAATGCGGCCGCCAGACTGGTGACTTGGAGCGGCCACCAGGACCATATTACAGTACACTGGTCCTGAAAGAGCCACATTGAATTGTGCTCCGAAATGTACTTGGAGCCAAAATGTTGGTGCTGACCTTTAAAGCCCTAAACGGCCTCAGCCCTGTATACCTGAAGGAGTGTCTCCAACCCCATTGTTCAGCCCATACCATGAGATCCAGCAACGAGGGCCTTCTGGCAGTTCCCTCACTGCGAGAAATGCGGTTAAGGGAACCAGGCAGGAGGTCCTTCTCAGCAGTAGAACCCACCCTGTGGAATGCCATCCCATCAAATATCAAAGAGATAAGTAACTATATAACTTTTAGAAGACACCTGAAGGAAGCGCTGTATCAGGAAGTTGTTTATGTATGATGTTTCATTGTATTTTTTATAATCTGTTGCAAGCCGCCCAGAGTGGCTGGGACAACCCAGTCAGATGGGCAGGGTATAAGTAAGTAAGTAAGTAAGTAATAATGATGATGATGATGCTGGTGTACAGAAATTTGTGTACAAAATAAATATTCTTATATGAAAACATGTACTTTCTCTCATATAAATGGAAGGCTGTCAATCACTGTGTGGGGGAACACTGCTCCTTACCTTCAAATTCCCAACACTGGATAATCCATCAGATAGATGTGAACCCCACAAGTAGGGCCCATATGATAAAATGTATCTCTACAAACTGAAAAATATTCTAACAAAAAGGGGGAACTTACTGAGTCACTGACATGTGGACAGACATCATATAGCTTTGCTGCATCCTCTGTGCTCATAGAACACCTAAGGAAAAGCAATAATTGTTAAAAACACAAACACATATTTTGCAAGAATCAGCACTACTTTCTTAATGGCAAATATGTGTTAGCATGCTCTTATATCTAGATTTAACAACACTAAGCCATGCAGTTGGAAGATATTGGATATCATTCCATTTTAAAAGTACTATTCAATGTGTTTAACCTGGAATAGATATAGGGATGCTTTAAAAGAAGTATTACAGGTCAGGGGCAAACTATCATATTCCCTACAACAATTTTGTAGGATTTGCACAGGGAGCCTATATTAGGGGTGAGGAAGCTGCAGTCTGCAAGGCCTAATTAGGCCCATCAGTCCCTTTTGCCCAAGCCTCACCTATCAGCCCTTTGTATGATGTAATATATGACATCAGATGTAGGACCAGTAAAGCTGTAGCTGGATCAAAAGGGGGCTTTGCCGATGCAAAGTGTCACATACTTTGACACCCCCCATTATCAGCTGATTGTCTGTGCTTGAAGAAAGCCCTGCATGGCCAAAGCTTCAACAATCAACTGGAATTGGCTGTGGAAGGGAGTCCCCCCCCCCACTTTGGGATCTCCCTAGTGCTGTCGAGGGGACTGCAGGAAGCAGCTTAGATTCAAAGTGATTCCTGCAATGCTTTGAATGCAAACTGCTTTCTGTGGAAACAAACAAACAAACAAACAAACAAACAAACAAACAGACAGACAAACAAAAAATCAGTTTAAAAAATTGAGCTTTTTTTCGTTCCAGAGAAGGCAGTTTGCCTTCAAGCCAACGGAGGAAGCATTTTGAAGGTGAACTGCTTTCTCCACAGAAGGCAAGATGCTCCATTTTTAGGAACACTTTGCCCCCCTGCAGAGACTCCAAAGGGGCTCCCTGTCACCAGCGATCAGCTGATGGACAGTTGCAGCAACCTGCTTTAAGCTTTGTCAGGTGTCAATCACGTATTGCCATTGTGACATCAGATGATTCACTGGTGGGTGGTTCTGCCTAGCTGTTGAAGTTGGGCTACACATGTGAAGAAGGGGGAGATACTGATCAGGTTCACTGACCAAATCAAGGTATTCATACCTGGCCTGTATCTTACCATGTCAAATTCAAGGTGCTAACATTAAAGGCTTTATGAGTTAAAGATGTGGGACCTGGGTATTTGTTGCAGCATCTCTCCTCATACCAAACTACCTCATTTGTTGCAGCATCTCTCCTCATACCAAACTACCTGATGCTTGTCTGCATGGCTGAGCGCACAGAACTGCCCAGTCCTGTGAGTGTTTACGCAGACGTTCTATCAAGTTTAATGGGACTTGTCCCATGAAGTCAATGTGCACAGGATGATAGCTGAAATTTGCCACCCTTCCCCAACCCGGCGCCCCCTCCAGTTGTTTTGGATGACAACTCCCATCAGCTCAAGCCAGTATAGCCGAAGAGAATTGAAATAATAATAATAAAAAACACATATGGGAAGGCTGGCTTACATTTACTCAACCAAGAAATTAAAGGCATGCTCTGTAACAGAAGCAACAGGCATACCTGGCACCATTGGAGAGCTTCAGGATGATTTGGTTCTTTAAATCATACACTTTTCCAAGCCACCAGTCATAGGCAATGCAGTCACCGTACATGAAAGGCTGAGGGGTAGAAGAAAGTTATGGTGCCTGCTTCCTTGGTTCATTTAGTCACAACTAGAGAACGTTGTTCAGCTCATGGAATAAAATCAACTGAAGTTCAGAATTAGGGGACATCCGGCATATAAAAGAATTTAACACTTGTACATTTCCCTGATTACTGAAATAGGTTTGTTCCACCACCCTACCGTACTACAAGATTGGGGAGATGGAAAAGTGTTACTGACAAATTTTATGGCAAAGGTGAACAGTAGCATATCAAGTAAACTGGGTAAACTCCAGGGTAATCTCACAATCACAGTTAAGTGATTGAGGAAGCACAACTGCCCTTCTTTCTTACAATCAATTCAGAATTGCATCTCTCTGCCTTGTTAAGAATACCAGCAGAAATACTTATCTTCGTTTTGGAAGGATTCAGACTATAGCCAAAACCATTTTGTAGACCCATTCCCTGCCCCCTTTGACAAAAACAGTAAAAAATGAAATAAAGGTAGGAAATATCTAGAATGAACAAATGAACTCAGAAGTTACAGGCAGCCAGTTCCTGTACATTTTTATGTACATACTTTGTTCCTTTAAAGATTTTACTAACACCATGTTTTAACTGTACTGCAGCTCAGGATCACGCTGTTGCCATGGGACTGCCTTGATCAAGTGATCACCCCAGCTAATCACTATGCAGAAGCTTCTCACCCCATTTGTTATAGACTAAGCCTTTGCTCAGTCTGACAGAAGCTAGCAACATATTCAAAAAATAACTAGTGTGGCAGTAATGCAAGTACTGCATCATTTACTTCAAATATTTATATACCACCATTCAATATTAACAGTTCCAGGGCAGCAGTTTACAGAGATTAACAATTAAAAACAATTAGAAAGCATGACAGCAGATAAGGAACTCCTCAAAAATTAAGTTTTTTTAAAGGGCTTTTACTTTGTCTTTATAGTACCAGACAAATTAGGTTTGCTTGGCCCCAGGAAAGGCATCCCAGAGTCGGGATACTACAACCAAAAAGGTCATAATCCATATAAGAGAACCCAGGGAAGTGCCTTACAACTAACATCTTAATGCGCAGACAAGTTTATGTGGTAGTAAGCAGTCCTTCAGGTATCTGAATTGCATCTCATGTAGGGCTTAGAAGCATTACTCTCTCCAGAGAAGACTCTAGTCTTGTTAAAAGAAACCACTCACATTAGGGGATGTAACATCATCCCTGCCTGTTCCTGATTAAATCTGTTAAGTTGTTAGCTTTCCTGCTGTGTGAGGATAAGTAGTTTTAAACATGCTCACCCAGATATTCTGAAGATCTTTGCTGTTGACGGGATAAAGGATACAGTTGGTCCCTACCAGTTTTACGGCACACTCTATATTCACATCAATTACTGTTCCACACTGGCTGTCCTGGAAAGGTGAACAAAAGGTTTTTTAAACAGCAGGACACACAAGTTGTGCAGAAACAGACAGCCCTGAAAGTTTCACCTGCTATTTATCAGTAGAACACAAATTCAAGACCCAAGAAAAAAGCAAGTAACAGAGTTCCTATTATGCCTTCTTTCTTGAGAGAATTGTCAACTCTGCATTCTTTGCCTGCTTGACCTCCTGTCAACTTTCTTTGGAACCTAGTTTATATAGGTTCCTTTCCCTGTAAGTTGGGGACCCCTGGAGATCATCAGATAGTTTGCTTGCTTAACTAGATAGCAACTGCCTAGTAAGTAAGCTCTCAGACCAAGTTTGGTCTCTTCATTTTACCCACAAGCCGAACGAAAGTAATGTGGTAATTTCTGTAGAAAGTCGGCATTCTCTCAACCTCACTATATTGCTATGTGGGGATAAGACTAATGTAACAATATTCAGGTATCACACTCTTTCAAACACTTGAAATATGCTGTAGAAATGTCAGATATTTTGCCCGCTATCTGCAGAACAAGTATCAGAGCAAAGTATTAATTAATAAATAAGCCTTGTTTATTGTGTCGCTTTGAGCTTGTAAAGAAAAGCTGGGTAAAAATGCTCCGGATCAATGCTCAATTGTGCCTGCTTACTGTTTGGCTCGCTGAGGAAGAGGATATGAACCCAGATGCATCATTAACTCATAACTCAACTAATTCTTAGTCAACTGGCAGCTGCTGTAATAACGTATTTTTATTTATTAATGAGCATAGTCCATTACAAAATGCAGCTGATGGCTGAGTTCTGTAGCTGTTCCCAAACATCAGGGTCTATTAATGGAAACACACATAGACACACACACTTTGGAGAGTTGGCGCTTTATAATATATGAATTAGCTCACCAACCATATGATGACGCTTTTCTCCCTTCCTCCACCCACTGCTGAAACACATTTTAAAAATGGCTCTCATTGCTAAATAGGTGTCTTTGTTCATCCAGAAGGAGGACTCCAAAGGGGAAGAGTACAACCTTTATGATCTAGTGTGGCCCAGAAAGTCTTTGGACATTACATGCACGTGGGGTGGGGTGCGGAATGCTCTGAGTTTCTGGGAAATGGGTAGACTCCCAATGCTGGGCTTTTAACTTGTAATACAGGTCAACTGGCATATTAACATGCATTAACTTGTAATACAAGTCAGGACAGTGATTCAGAAAAGTACAAGCTTTTTTGTTATATGTATGCCACTCTCATTTTGATGATGCTACCAACATAATGCTTTGTATTTTGTTTCTTTAAAAGGTAATATACTCGTCGTTCCCTATATAGAATATCTTGCAGCCACTGAGAACACAATGAATACACACAAAAGTGCTAACTGCAACATAACCATGAGTTGGGGGGCTTTAAATCAGCTGGGGTTCAGAAATTCTCTTGATCACCAAAAGCAGTTGAAAGAAACATCAAAAAGGGTTCCAGGAAGAGTGTTTCCAATGTTAGCTACTACACATCACTTGTTTCGGCAAGTACAGACATACCCAAGCATCCTAGCACATGCATTGTTCTCTTCTTCATCTGAACACTGTGTTGCATGTCTTTAAAATAAATTATGATGGAAGGCAAGAATATTTAACTTCATACGTCTGAACTGGGGTGACAAAACAAGGCGGAGAGTGTTGAATCCAACAGTTCTTCAACAGTTCACAAAGCATCTCCACCATGAGAATAACAAATACTGGTTAGTGTTTGGTACCCTCAGCATTCATGCAAGGCAACTAAATGTGAAACTGAACTATGCAAATTAGCTACAAAGTGCATTGTGTCGCTCGGTGTCACCCCTAACTGCCCCCACCCAATCCAGTTGCATTTTCAATATTGAGTTTGTTATTGAGTTAAGAATCCATCAAACCCCCGACTCAGGATTTCATGCTTACATCTTGCCATGGAAAAGAGAACAAGAGTGTTTTACTAAATCCTGAATAAGTCTACTGATCGGACACAAACTGAAAGTGTATCATTAAATCTACCTTTTCATTTTATAGCTACATTTGTTCCAGGACTCTGAGTAATGGTGCAAACTGATCTATGCAGAAATCAACATCTGAGCCACAGCGTCGTTTGGAAAGGCTTACTTACAGCAATGCACCTCCAATGCTGACACTGCTATTCTGGCCAAAAGGTTCAACGCACAAGATGCATATTAATATGGCTGGCTTTGGCTGCAGCTTTTGCTGTAATGTGTTAAGACACTGCATTTGATTCTATAGAATGCCATGTGTGAAACACAGCAAATGTATTTTACAATACAGTCCGATGACATTCAAAGCCAAATATTTCCTATGTTGCAGATTCAGACTATGCAAAATTTACTACTGAAACACTAGGCACTGGTTTCTCGTGTCTATACACAAAACAGAAGCACCTACCCGTGAGCCCATGTGCCTGACGACATCCCGAGGTACCACTGACCGGTCTTCAAGCTTCAGCTGAGAGGGAGGTGGTGGGGAAAAGGCAAAAGAGAGAGAGAAGATAATTAAGATGGATCTTCACTATACCTTCATATGTACAACCTGATTTCTAATCAAGTGGACTACCAGGTTGGTATTTTTAAATTTTTTACACATATGTGTGTGTACACACACATTTTGTACCAATATAAGCTGTAGCTGCACAATGAAGTAATTATCTGTACATTCATACAATGCTGCTCATGTTCATAATTCCATTTTAGTGATGGACATGACAACAAGACAAGACTATATGGGGTTTTATTTTGTTATTCCATCACTTAATTTTGCTTACTTGTACCCCACCTTTCTTCCAAGAAGCTCAGACTTGCATAAATAGGTTCTCTGAACTTCTCCCATCCAGGTACTAGTATTGTTAGCATCAAAAATGGAACTTTGGGCTGCTCTTTGTATCTGGGATGAGTATCACTACATAGCATTTACTACTAGAAATGTAGTAGAAATCTTGCTCTCTATCTGATTCCTTAGAAAGAAACTACATGGGCCATTCTGATTAGCAGAGAGAAATATGTTTTACCTCTGCCCAGAGCAGAGACATTTCAAATCACAGAGGAATGTGGATCACACAACAAGTAGTAATTGACAGTGCTAGTTTGGAGCGTGTGGGTTAAGAGGAAGATTCTAGGACTCCTGCATATAAAATGGTATGCATGCTTGCTTGATCAGATGTGCCTCTATCTTCAGATTATTTTTGGAGCAATGCCATTTCCACAACATATTGTGCCAAATCTAAAATAATGATGATGATGATGATGATGATGATGAGGCACTACAGTCATGCATGCACAGAAAAATAAGATATAGGTGTTTTATTCAAAATATGCTGTGCAATTTAAATATTATCGATCTGCCAAATGAACAAGCAGATCAAAGCAAAGGGTACTTGCTTGTGGCCAAGTCATTCTGTCTAAGAAAAGGCTATCAGTTGTGATGGCAAATAAAGAGCATTTTTAAACCACTCGTCCTCCCACTGAGCTTGCACTCAATGACAATCAACACTATGACACAGCATCTGTATTATGAACACCTGCAGAAATGTGAAATAGCAGCTCTATAGATAAATGCTCACCTCACTAAACTTGATCATGCCTGCCACACAACCGTTTCTTTACAACAGTCTCATGCTTCTGCCCCAGTCAGCACATTCAGTTGCCTCCCTTCCAACACCGTCTTATGTATCCTCCTTTTCAGCTCACTAAAAATCTATAGCTAGAAGGGCTCCATTCTCACCTTGGCAGCGCAATGCTTGTCTGCAATATTTTCTTAGTTTGTCTAACAACCATAACAACAACAACAGCAGGGTATTATTTAGCATGAGAGAAACACAAGCTCTCATTGCATTCAACAGCATTCTCAAGCCTTCTTGGCAGTTTAGAGATAATCAGCTGCCTGGTTTTGAGAAACACATAGGTGTCACTGAAAGCTTTATGCATCTCAGAAAGCACCAGGATTAACTGTATACTGCAAAACTATGTTGATAGTGGATCTCTAGCTGTACAGTCAGCAGAATGAGGTTCACCAGCAGCACAGCAGATAATTGGATTGGGTTTTCTCAGCCTCTACCCTGAAAACCTATGTCTTTAATGAAATGGTGGGATGAAAATAAAGGGGTCATTTAGGCTTCCTTGAGATATTGAAGAGAACTTGCCCCATAAAGCTTATCCACTCCATTTCAGCCAGCAGGAAAATCTGGAGAAGGATCTCCAATACAGATTGGAGAGTATGGGATAGAACTGTCCAAGTTACAATCTATTTATAACTTTAAAAGCAATAACCATAACCTTGAATTGTGCCCACATATAAATAGTTTGTAGATGAAGATCACAAAGAAGCAGAGTAATATGTTTCCGCTAGCCAAGGAATCTGAACCTGTGTCTCCAGGTCCAATGCTCCTATAGCTACAAAACACTATCTCATAGGATACATTTTTTTGTGAGGTTTCCTTAATGTACCACCATGTACACTTGCACAACATATCAAGCAAAGATATCCACAAGATTGGGCTCAGTTCAATGTGCACAGCATTGCACCCTGAGGTTGTGCTAAATATTTCAAGGCAGCAATAGTTATTTGGTTAGATGCTGAATTCAAAATCACACTTGACTCTGAGGCATGCAAGAAATAATCTATATTTCACTAAGTCTTAACATCAAGCATTGAAGATGACACTTCCCTGAAATCCAGTTGCATTGTGTGTACCCAAGACATGCATTTAATTTCCCTGATAAACAGAAGAGCCACTCCCGTCGCTCACAATGCAGAAGGAGTGTGTGAAAGCTACTGGGACAATGCAGCACAACTGCATCACTGCCGGAAAACTCGGCTGCAATTTCTATTCACTGAGTTTTAACTCCCTCTCCTTTACAGTGATGCATGAGCTGTGGTGGAGGGATGGGGTTGGGAAGAGACATTTTCGAAGATATGCATAAGCCAAGCTGAGCTGTACACAGCACACCTGCCGCACTGAATACACACTGAATACCCCAGCAGCCACATTGCTCTGTATTCTAGAGATGCAATTCTCCACAAGGAAACTGGCTGAGGATAGATGAGAACATTTTGCAACCAAAATGGCTCACACGCCTTCATGCAGAAAAGCTGCATTTACTTTCAGTGTCAAGACAAGAGTCAAGTACAATATAAATAGTGAAATATCAGAGAATGGAACAATAAAGGGACTGAAAGCTGTAAAAACTGCTTGTTGTACAATTCTGATTCCAGACAAAATTCCCAGGACTCCCAAACAAAACTGAATTGCCTGAGGTGAGATATAGCTGAAACTTCATGTTTCTAGTGCTTTTTCCAATTTTAGTACTTTTTTAGCAAGACCACAGGAGCGGCTATCTACAATAGCTTCAGATGAAGATGCCAGCTATATAGGTTGAGGTAAAAGGTACCTTGCCAGCTATATATCTATATACCAATATCTTCCTTTAAAATCACCATCATTCACACACACACACACACACACACACACACTTTTATATCTTTTCTAGTCCACTTAAAGCAGTCAAGGCATATTGTTCTATGCTTAAAGATTACACACATAACAAAACTGGTCCAAGAGGCCTCTGTACTGGGAGATTATTTTTTAATTCCTGGAAGGGCTACAAATACTGTATGTTGTTCTGTAGAAGATGTGCTAGTGGAAATAAGAGAAGTATAAACTCTTGGAAAAGTAAACAGATGAAAATTCATATAGGAAATATTTTTTTCTTCATATTTACAGTACTGTATATGGCAACCTCTAGCCTTGCTTTCCTACTACAGTCAAAACTGTCTGTAGAAATATGATATGGGTCAGATCAGCATCATCATTTCAGCATTTTTCTTTAAATCAAGTTTCTAGTCCTTATGGTTATCCAGCCTAGCTTAAAAGTTCATTGGTAACACAGTAGGCGAGGTCACAGGGAGAGGCTATTTATGCATCTGGTAGCTGGGGCAAGATTATCAGCTCCATGCTTCTCTTCCTTCTTTCCTGGTTAGCAAAATTATGCAAACATTTTAAAAACACTTAAATCTATATGTATGTGTAAAAGAATGGGGCTTTACTGCCCTGAACTGCCTATGTATTATATAGAATGCATATTTTTGCTTGTTTATACTATGGGAATATATGTCTTGCTTGCAAGTAAGTAGGATCATAGGGGTAACTTGGAGTCCTAGCAAGTGCCCCACGCCTTTTAACATCAAGACGAAGGTATCCACCACAGCTGATGCACAGAGCTGCACATCTCTTGCTCCTGTAGACATTAGGGAGACTCCTTTCTTGTACTTGTTCAGATGCCTGCCAAAAACTTCAGTTATACTGTATGTTTGTTGATTTTAACGTAACTGTTTTTGTACAAGAGATTTAAAAATATTTTTAAAGCAAGTTATAAATTTTATTTTAAGAAATTATAATAGTTTGAAGTCAAAATGATGTTGCAAATTTTATTTACCAAGGTACCAAACCCATCCCTGCCTTGCACATATTGCACCCGCCTGTCCATGGATGCAGTCTGAGAAACTAATCAATAGCCACTCTATAAAGTGCATTTTGATACAGATGATGGGCCAGTTACCACTGAGGGGAAAGCCCTTTGCTTCTTACAAATCAGTAATGTGCTGGGAAATTTCTCCTCAATTAGGAAACAAGGCGGAGCTATGTGGTTTCACTCTGCAATCCAGATTTCTGTGACTGGAAGATCCAAAATCCACACTGCAGATTGGCCATTCTTTACCATTAGGTCACTGATGTGCCATAGACTGTGTAATTAACACAAATGGTTATTTTGGAATCTGCTGGACCTAACATCCAGTAAAAGTCTAGTGCAAGTTTGACTGGGTTCCAAATACAATTCACCAGCAACTCTACCTCTAATATTGATGACAGAAGCAGTATTAAGACAGTCAGTGTCCCTTCTGAACGACATAGTACTTAATAGTAGAGAAATCTGATTTATGAAGCATCTGTCAACTACAAATGTTATACGATCCTGTACCAAAATAGTAAAGATTACTCATATAAAGGCAAGGAAAAAAGCAGTACTGGCAATCTGGGGCGTATCCATGTAATTTTCTTTGTTATTATATTTGTACTCTCCTATAAGGTCCTGGAATAAACGGAATGCTAATTTATGAGCATCAGACACTCTCTACAACAACATATGGCCTAAAAATAGTGCGAGAAATGGTTACGATTGAAGTTTTACTTGTTTATTTACAACAATTATATGCTTCCCAAAATAAGTGCTCTCTGGGTGACTTACAGTTATCAAGGGGGAGGGGGGGGGAGAGAAACCAACCACAAAACATTAACACAACAAGGTTAACTCAATTCTAAGAAGATTAGTAAATTAGAAGAGATCTTTAAAAATCTTAAAATGCCTGGAAGGGGGTGGATTCCTTTATCTGGTGCTGAAATTAGGAGGAATTAGGTGAGCCTCCCTGGGAAGACTATTCCATAGCTATAGCACCATCACTGAAATAGCTTTCCACATAGTGGGCACCTATCATGCTTCACTTTGCAGGGGCACTTAGAGAACGGTGTCAGATGATGATCTCAAAGACTGGATAAGGAAAAATGGGAGGAGATGACCTTTCAAGTACCTTAGTCCCAAGGTGTTATGGGCTTTCACAGTGAAAACCAACACTTTGAATTGGCCTTAGAAATGGTCTGGAAGCCAGCACAGATGATGAAGCACTGACATAATACGTTCAATTGTCCAGTGCCTGTTAACCATCAAGCTGCCTCTTCCCAGGCTTACTGGTTCTGGACTGTTTCAAAGGAAACTCCACGTAACACACTATGGTGATCCAAACAAGCTACTAAAATGCGTTCCAAGCCACAGAGGCCTCTTGATCCCCTGCTTATCAAAGCTGGATCCATGAACACACCTAAATAGTGCACCTGATCATTTTAAGAGGAGTGCCACCACCTCCAGAACAGGATGACCACCACTCAACTAAGCAGTGCCTCTATATTGTCTGGAATGGGACTCATAGATAATTGGCCATCATCTGCTGATAAGTTCAAGAAAATAATCCCTCTCAGAGCACAGAATGATTGGGACCAAAAAGTCTCTTGGAGATTCATGCACTATTATTTTGCTTTTTTTTTAGTAAATTTCCCCAGCGTTGTATTGTACTGGATAGCAGCACCAGATTTCCTTTTCTATCTTGAGAAAAATGTCTTTACCGCTCTCACATCACCACAATGCCTCTTTCTACAGCAATTCCTGCACCGCAGGGCCAGAGAATAGCCACGTATTTTAACTAAAATTCCTAAGCATACATGCTCATATACAACCACCTCCACTAGTCCAATAATTTAAATATTCTTCTAAAGCATCTGCCAGGAAGTATTATTTGACTACTGCATTTATGTTAATGAATTCTTCAGATTCATTCAAAGCAAAGCACATTCCCTCTTCGAGGCAATGCCACCCCCTTCTCCCTTGTCATTCGCCAATGCATATTCATTTCTCATTACCCAAGAGCTATGCACGTTTGAGCTGCAGACAGACATATATGCTATGTCAGGTTTATCCTGTTAGGTACTTAATGGTGTCACACTTCACTGGCTTTCCCCCCACTTCCAGTTACTCTTGAAGGGTGGAAATGCACAAGAGAAAGGAGGCAGCAACACAGAACAGAGAATGCTTACGGTGCTAAGTTCCTAAACATAATTTATAGCAATGTGAAAGCCTGGGAATAAACCAGATTTTTTTTTGGGGGGGGGAGTTCCCCATTTTTGTATCCCCCCCAATTTGTTTTCCCCAAATGGCTGCCTCTTCTGCTTGCTATTGCATGCTCTTAAAGGCTAGAAGAAACTACAAATGAGACTACTCTGGCTACCAAGCCTGGCTTTGAAGAACCAACGCAGGCACCTGAGGTATCTTTGCATCAAGTGGTGAAAAGTGGAATAAGACACCCTTCCCCAACCTGGTGCTCCCCCATATGTTTTGGACTACAACTCCCATTCTCCCCAGCCAGTGGGGATGCTCACAGAAGATGCTTCGACTGGTTCAATGCCACTAGGAACACCAATTGCAAATCTACCATTGCTTTTAAATACATTATGTAAAAAATAAACTGAAAATGAAAGTATACTGTTCTCAACTGTCAGTCATCATAGGTATGGCAGAAATTGTGGTGATGAAAACATGGAAAACCCAAAGCCTTTAAGAAAAGAAAAAAGAAAATATTTCCTTGTACTGTACAGTGGAACCTTGGTTTTCGAATGTAATCCGTTCTGGAAGATTGTTTAGACTTGCAAAACGTTCGAAAACCAAAAACTGAAAGCGGAAGTCTCAATACAATAGGGAAACTCAAAACGGAAGCCGCATGGCACGTTTGGCTTCTGAAAATTGTTCGAAAACCGAAGCAGTTACTTCTGGGTTTTCGGTGTTCGAAAGCCGAAACGTTCAACTTCCGAAACGCTCGAAAACCGAGGTTCCACTGTACTTAGGCTAAGAAATATTGAATATTGACAAACGCACAAGATTCCTGTTTTCTATTGAAGGCGAGACTATCCAAGTGTACTTTTTTTTAAGCCGTTGAAACAATGTCTTCATGTAAATCTAATTTAGTAGACCGGATCACTGGGGTGGTGAACTTTTATAGCCAGCATGACTATTAGGAAAGAACTGCCTCCTGTTTTAAAGTGCAGCATGTAGCCTACTGTGGGGAATTGTAACAGTACTTTCCTTACTCTGCAGGCAGTGCATCTACCCAACTGATTCTAAGTATCAGGTTGCTAGTGGGGTGCACTACACTGCGCAAAGCTTTACATACTTAAAACAATGGGACCGTGAGAAAGTCAATCAGAAAGTACTGTACAGCAGACACTTCAGCAGCATTCTCCTTTCTGTATGCTACCCTTTGTTGCCAAAGCCCAGTATAGGGGGGGAAAAAAGGCTGGAAAACTTAAGAGGAATCTTATGAGATATTTTCTTTTTCTAAGTGGAGCGAATTTATGTTCACTGCATTACAGATGTTGTAACCAAACAATGAGCTTGCTAACTTCCCAAACCCACACTACAGCTCCTTTCCTTCCTCATTCAGGTGAATTCATTTCAGCTATGGCAAATTATGGTCTGTTTGCCCAAACTGAGGAAACTGGCATTTGAGGGGAAAGGGGGAACATGAACAGACAGAAAGCTTTGACCACATAGTTAAACCATGGTTTCTGCATGACACCTGAATCAGTCTACTCCTGGCCTGTCCAACCGGCCAATCACGATATACCGTTCAATCGTAGGATGTCCCTGGTCGTTCCTGGTCAATTGTGGTATCCTGACCACCCCCCTCCAAGAAGAAGAAGAAGAAGAAGAAACAGCTCCGGTCAATCTAATGGGTAGATCACTGCCAGTTTCTTTTTCTTTTGTAGTAGGAGTAGATGGCAGTCTCTTGGAAGTTGGATGTGTCTGGTCTACTCTAACATGTTAATAACTGCAATAGATTCAACACACACATACTATCAGATCAATCAAACCATATCCTTTATCACCTGAGGATAAGAGAGCAACAGCTTACTATTTGCATAGTGCACACAGCTTTTCCATCATTCAAACGTGTAATTATCTCTATTGTATTAATACCTCTGTGTCAAAGGACATCCATCTCCTGCTCTCGGCTTTTTTTTTGCCAAACCAAATATATCTCCCATCTTGAGGTTTTAGGGTTGTGTGTGTGTGTGTGTGTGTGTTTTAAGTGCTTTTGTTGCAGCTTTTCCGTTAACTTCCTTGAACAGGAGAGATAAATTGCATGTTTTATTCCAGGTCAGTTCCACCAACGCCTTAATATTTACTTAGCACCTATTATTAGAAGGCCTGACTTGCTACAAACCTGCGTTCTTTGTAGCTGCATCATTTTTTGTCATTTGGTCATTGTGCAATCCCCCAGGTCGCCTCCCAACACTCCCCTGCCAATTCTGCTGCTAGCTGATGAGCCCACAGGAGACGGCAGAAGTGCTTATTACTAGTCCCCAACTACATGACCTTACACTCTGCACTATCAAATTCCATCCAATTTCTAATTTTCTATTCTGAGGTCATGCATTACTTTCCTAATCCTTATTTGTATTGACTATGCCTATTGATTGCCAGTCATCAGCAAAATTTGGCAAACAGTTATCATACCTCTTAAGACATTAGAAACAATGAAACTGCATTTAGGCTAGACTGTCGCAATTGTTTCACTTTTAAAAACATGAGTTTAATCAATCAGATCTACTTTGCTTCCTTTTGTGTACTGTTTCAAACTCAGGCTCATAAAACAAATATTTTTTTTATTACCAATTAGTTTCATTTAAATACAAAAACAATGTCTATTCTGCTTTATCTGTCCCCAATAACTTTTGAAAGTTACAAAATGTTAGTATGCAACAAAACTAAGCTTCTCTTGTTCTTAGCTTTTCATAAATATAAAGAATTTAATGAGATCTATCAATGTGACTGAAATATACATTTTTAAAACCCATATGTCAGGGAATTGCCATCGGCAGGGCGGGAGGTCTTGTTGTAAGGTGTCCTGACACCTCCTCAGTAGTGAAACCTCTTCAAGTGGGAAAAGCAGCACCTCCTCCAGCGGGGAGGGGCAGGCTAGAAGCAGCCAGGCGAGACAAGGGCTTGGAGATGCTGCTGAGAGCCCCAGCACGCCTCATGAGTTTCACTCAGAGGGGAGCACGCCACTTCCGTCGTCCCAGTTGCGCAGAGGGGTCAAAAGGAGATTGGGGAGGCGGCGCTTTGGGGTGCCGAAATTCTTATGTTGGGGTCACAGCCGGAAACCGGCACTCCCGGATTCTGCGAGTGACTAGGACGGCCATGTTTTCATGTTCTCTGTACTGTAAATAGTCTGCACCAATAAACTGTTGAAAGACAGTTGAGACTCATGCCTGATTACTCGTGAGCAGCCCTAATGCAGACCTGACACCATAATTTTAATCTCTGCACATTTCAAGTCAAGTTCAAAACACACAATATTAACATCACCCAGGCCTCAATCACAGGGCCAAACTGGAGAAGAGGTTAGCAGATTCATGATGTGGCCTCCCTTATTTTTTGAAGATAAACTTAGCTAGGAAAACTGGATGAGAGAAAGAGGGGTGTGTGTGTGTTAATCTTTCCCTTTGAACTGTTTCCTTAATGTTAACCTCCCATGATGTGGAGGGTACATGTACCTGTATTTGCTGTGGAGCAAATAACTGCTGCTGAGAAAGGGATTTTAAGTGGGAAATGGCACCGGCATAAAGGGTTAAACCCTATCCCTTCAGGAATGCAGCCTTGATTTGATCCCCTCCCTCCCTCCCTCCCTTTTGGGTTGACTGACTACCAACATTTCCCCTAGTTTGGCTCTCACTGGGATGGGAAAGCCATGCATGCACTGCACCCGTTCAACTGCACCAGGGAACATCAGAAGAGCCACTGGCCCTTCTAGACCAGCATCCTGTTCTCATGGAGGCCAACCAGCTGCCTGTGGGAAACCCGCAAGCACTCACCCCTCCTGTGGTTTCCAGTAACTGGTATTCAGAAATCTAAGAAAGAATTAAATATGAGCCTATATGACATTTACATGCTATTTCTACTGGCGTCTTTAGTTCAACTGGCAAGAGTATGCTGTACCACATTCTTCTTCCCAGAAATATGCAGCACGTTGAGGACGGAATTTAGGTGCGGGAGTGAAGCAACTTGTGGTGCAAACACATGGTCTATAGTCTAATATACCTGAGTCTTGAAAAGGTTATGTCTGCAACTCTCTCATCGGGCATCTTTTAAACTGAAACTGCCAACTTTTACTGGCTGCCACTGCATCTCTGCCTGTTAACAAGTTCTTTGGGTGACATTAGCAGTGGATTACGTTGGTTCCTATACCCTCCAATCACCCTGGTTGATTTCTGCATATTGTATGGTTGTGAAAGGTACAGGAGAAGGCCCAGCTGAAGGTTTTCAGGTCAACTGGCAATTATCCTTTAAATAGGGAATTCAGCAACTAAACCAAGCATAGCCGCCCTAAAATCTCCCGCCTACCTTTCTTCCATGAAGTCTCTGCTGTGCCTACAAAAACTGCCTGCCAGAAATCCAGCTGCTGTGTACATCAAAAACATTTCCTGCTCTCCCACACTCTGCTCAAAACTATTTTTACTTACCGGTAAACCCTGTGATTTTTTGCGCTCATCTCCTTTAACACCTAACTTTTAACATCTTGGCCTACCTGAACTGTAAACTCTCCAAGGCCTAGTCTCTGAGTCGCAAGCTTTTATAGTTCTAGAGGCTAATATTAGATAGAAACCATTGCATAGACAGAAATAATTGCACAGCAGAATAAGCAAGTCTGTTGACCAACACTGGTAAAAAAAAATGCCCTTTTCAAATTATTTAACTGATTTTTGGTGAAGGTTTTTGCTTGTACCACTGCTATTTTTCTAGAATAAGAAGTTATAATAGCAATGTTGCCCATCAGAGAGGTGCTGGAACTGAGTTCCAGTGAGTTATGACTGAAAAGAGCTAAAACAAAACCAGAATGAAAGAAGAAAAATGCCGTTTTATTAAAAACTACAACCATGTTACAACACTCAGAGGTAAAAGGTGCATTCTAGATGTCCCCCACCCTTTACCTAAAACAACTCATTTTATAAAGCCTGCAATAGAAACTGAAATCTCTCCAGAAAAATCAGCCCAGCGACGTCTATGGGAGGAAAGCTTGCAATATCAGTCAAGAGGCCAGAGTCCCTCATCAAATACTTATCTCATTCAAAACAAGCAATTTCTTATAATTTCTACCCTGAATTTTGCAAAGATCACACAAATACTTTCCCTACCCTGCCAAGTTTCAAAACAAACTGCTGAGCCATTTTGAACTATAAGCCATAGAATCTACTGCCCTTCGCCCAATTTTTCATTGCGCCACTCAACCTTAACACAGGGCTATGATTATGACTTGAAGTTAATAATATTCTTAATAAATCAAAACAGAGGCATTTAATTTTTCTGCTCCTGTACCTACCCCCAGTACTACATATTTTTTTATATAAAATGCATTATAGCAGCTGAATTTCCATTTTAATTTCTCATGGACACAGTTTTGTACAATGCATCTACAGCAAAAAGAAACCATAGATGCTAAGGTGATAGAAGGGGGACACGGTCACTTCACAAATCCAGACTACTGAATTTTCCCACTTCTGCTCTACATCTAAACATACATTGCGCTAAGTTTTCTCCCTCATCTTCCTTTTCACATGTACAATTTAGTTGCATTTTCTGAAAGCAGAGATGTCAGTACATAAGCTCTCAAGGTTCGATTTTAGGCATGGTTATGATTTGCTGAATGTTTCCTATTAAAAATGTATAAAATGTATAAGTATACAACTGGTCAACGTGGTAGTAAAGAACTGGATTCAAAGACCTCATTTATTACTCAATAATGCAGAATAGATCAGCCCCATTCCACTTCTCCTATTACTACATTGAATTGCAACTCATTACCAAACTTAAAACCATGGAGACCTGGCCTGAACAAAGACATTGGATTCTTATCTTATTATACATGACAAAGCTATTTTTTGCCATCTCACCCCTTACTTTTTCCTGTAAGACCAATTGCAGTCGTTAACAGTCATCAACAGATTTTCCACACCTATCAGCCAATCACCCATTCCCACCACCCTTCTGAGTAATACCCCTCCCCACTCTCTCACTATATATAAGGGTCTGGTTACTTCTGTTTCAGTGTATCTGAAGAAATGTGCATGCACATGCAAGAACAAACTTAGTTGGTCTCTAAGGTGCTGGAAGGGATTTTTTAATTTTGTTTCGACTATGGCAGACCAACACGGCTACCTACCTGTAACTTCTATTACTACAATTACTAAAGTATTCCTGGCTATTAAAAAAATAGCATTTGTGAAGTAAAAGAATTATCAAATCAAAAACAGGACTACTTCTGAACTGCACAGAACGAAGTAGAATCAGCCCTTTAGCCTGGAAGTGAAAATGGGCAGCTGACAAATTAGCTTGCTTATCTAGATGGCTCCACAGATGTTCTGTAATACAGGTAGCCATTGTGCAAACATAAAAGCAATCCATTACGGCTGCAGTCATTATAATCCTCTCAAAAGGTCTTTGTTCTAAACATACCCATATTCTAATACTAGAAAGGTCTTTGAGGGCTAAGGAGTGGGCCAACACCACCATGCTCAAGCCACAATTTTTATAATGCATAATGCACTTTTAAACAGACATCCTGACAGCTTATTAAGTATGAGTCTTAGCCTGTATACTGGCTGCAAACAAGTGGTTTATTTTTTTTTAAAAAATGCTGCTAGTTATCAAATTACTTTGGCAATTGCTCAGCTACAGCTCCAGGCTTCTACAGACTCCAGGTAATTGTTAGTGGTTAGAGCTAAGCGCTTTCTTAGTAGTTAGCCCTTCTCATGAATGCGCCCCAAACCATAGCAAAATGTAGCATAGGCCCACTGGGTATGCCAAGGACCAGGACAACAACTTAGATGGCTCCATCACTACTTCTTACTCTGGGATTGCCACCCTTTATTCACCCATTTTTAAAATGGGGAATCCAGACTCTATTGTTGGGAATCCAGTGGTTTGACTTACAGTATCTTGTTTTTTTCTGAAGAAGTGTGCATGCACACGAAAGCTCATACCAAGAACAAACTTAGTTGGTCTCTAAGGTGCTACTGGAAAAATTTTTTTTATTTTGTTTTGTTTTTTCAGAATTCATTTGCAGTAGGGGTGGTGTTTGTTTGCAAAACAAATCAATTGCATTACCAGTCGCCCCTGGTGAAGAGGCAAGGCACTATTGTGTAATTGGGACTGCTATATTTATAGGGAAATATATCCACAGCTTTCTTCTTTCCTTCCCCCTTCCATTTTATCATTATTTGTGATGATTGAGCAGATTAGTGATATCAATTGTCTTAGTGGCAGTATCTGCTCAGCTGATAAAGAGGGTATAATTATTTCCTCTAATATTTTCTCGCAACAAAATAGCACTATTTTGCTATTAAAAAGTGAAAAGAGAAAAGAATGTAGTATGATCAGTATTTAAATCTTTCCCCTGTGGGGACAAACAGAGACTGATGCTAGGGCAATATGGGAGGGGGGACTTTTCTTGACTAATCTGGCAGCAATCAAAAGGAAGGAAATATGGACAGAATCTGAAACAGGAAACTTTTCATTAATACTGGAAATTACTTTTGAGTGTCACTTATAAGTAAACATTGTAGATGGATCTTTGCTATGGAGTAGAGCACAGTGCTATACTAAGTGTAGTGTGGAGTCTCAGTTTTAATAACATTTATAGCAAACTATAAAAGAACAATGCTGCACTAAAGTATGGAACCACCCTTAAAAAAAAGCAGACACTGCAATTCTCTTTTTCAGATAAATGGTGTTACCCTTCAGAATAGCAAGGGCACATGCTGCAAAGAGACAAATTCCTGCTCTTCCAGTAGCTGTATTTTTGGTACAAAAATTCTTATTGCATTATGGTGACGAAAATACTGCTTTGCTCCTCATCTTCTGCCTACTCCAAACAGTGCCTTGGGAAAATAACTGGAAGCCCCAAATCTCTCAACTGAGCAATGATCACATACCTTTATCTTACTGCAAGAATGTTATCTTTTCACCAGATTTAACATCAGCAGCTACTTTTAAAATTATTTACACATACAGTACTATTATGAAAGCTGAAGAAGTGATACTGTTTCACAGCATAAAACAGTAACTGCTAAAACCACATTGTTTCCAATAAACTCAAAACAGGAATCCAAGGCAGAACATTAAAAAGCAATAAAAAACATCTGTTTGCAGGTGTCCTCTGAAGTAAATGCTACAGAAAAAAGCATGAATAAGTTGCCCTTCATTCCAAACACCTTCCATTAAACACGTTTTTTAAAAAATATATCCAATACTTTTGCGCATTTTACAATATGGTAAGTTGCAGTTTAGATTACAAGACCAATATTAGAAAGCTACCATTTACAGCTGCTCAGTCTTAAAGCACAGTATCTCAACCAGGTCATTCACCTGTACAACAGATTAAGAATGATTACTTCTGATCTGACACTATATGATAAGACTAGAACCCTATTAAAATACATTTTATTCCACTGAAACACATGCAATAAAGTGCTTGCTTCTGTCCTTGGAAAAACCAAACATGTAAAGCACTTTAATTGTTTAATAATCTTCTATTATCACAACTTTTGGTTATACAGCGAAATCCAATGTTAGGCAGAGTAAACCCATTGAAATAATGGGACTTTAACTTACACCCATTAATTTTAATTGGTTTTAAGTTTTGTAAGTTATACTAAGGTGTAGTTTAATGCCAGACTTTTGAAAACATACACATTTGAGTTTTAAACATTATAATGATACGTTCATTCCTGGTTTTTGTCTCTTAGTCACACTGCTGTAGCCTAATCTCTGCCCCAAACAAGGAACCATACTGTACATTAGTTCTTGTCTGTATGGCTTATTCTGAATGCAGTGTGTTTTTTTTATGTGTTTGTGATACAAAATACATACCCTAGAGAAGAACTGTACCTGGAGATGAAGATATTCTGTTAGAGGAAGATGGACAATGCAAAAAATCTCCTCATGCTAATAATTCTGAATTCAAAGCATTTAAATGGAAAAAGGGGTAAAGCTATTCCAGACACATTAACAGCTGCCATCCAAATTACTTAACTTACTTGCTGTATACACATCTGTGCTTCAATTCTGATTCACAAAACAACCAAAACAACTGAAATAATGACTTGAGGAAAAAGAATTCAACAACAGAGAGGGCAAGGACTGAGATAGATTTTCCCAAACTGGGTGCTGTCAGCCTTAGAGCCTGCAAAATCCCTCACATAAATAGTCAAAACTATTTATATCAAAACTCAAGAAGGGGAAGAAGCTTTTCTCTATGCACTCATCATTTACTACCTCAGTTTCTTACATTCATAGATATGAGGTAATGCTTTGTAGAAACACACATTGAAAATAATGTGTTTAATTCAGTTATAACAAAAACGTTTTTAAGAGTGACACAAGAACAAAAGTAAAATATTTACTCTAGACAACTGATCAAAATAGTTTGCTACTAAGGCAAAATGCATATTTTCAAGAGGAGATGAAAATTAAGTGTCCCTATCTCCTTAGAAGGGACGCGGGTGGTGCTGTGGGTTAAACCAGAGCCTGGGGTTTGCCGATCAGAAGGTCAGCGGTTCAAATCCACGCAACGGGGTGAGGTCCCGTTGCTCAGTCCCTGCTCCTGCCAACCTAGCAGTTCAAAAGGACGTCAAAGTGCAAGTAGATAAATAGGTACCGCTCTGGCGGGAAGGTAAACGGTGTTTCCGTGTGCTGCTCTGGTTCGCCAGAAGCGGCTTAGTCATACTGCCCACATGACCCGGAAGCTGTATGCCAGCTCCCTCGGCCAATAAAGTGAGATGAGCACCGCAACCCTAGAGTCGTCTGCAACTGGACCTAATGGTCAGGGGTCCTTTTACCTTTACCTATCTCCTTAGAAGTGCTTTGTATATAGAACTTGTGCATTTTGGAGCAGTGAGGAAGCTCATTTACACCCTAAGTATTTTGAATACAGTACTTGCATAGCTACTGCTTAACTTCCCATTATAGTTTAAACATGTCTTTTTATTTTCTTGTTTTATCATCAGGTTATTGCTTTTTTAAAAATAATGTGCAATTAAATCTCTTGAGCAGCACTTCTTTGAAAAGTTATGGGATTAAAAAAAATGCAATGATCATCTTATCTCTCCTACAACACTGCAGCAGATTAGTTGATGCAGTTTGCGTTACAACTGCCTGCAGACAAAACAGAGACAATGACTCCTCATCCTAAAGGCATCTGGAGAGCAAGGAATACATACATTTGCTACATAGTAAGGTAAAAGACTTCCCTCAGGAAATATCAGTATACTTGGTGTTTTCACTACTTTCTGTATATTTTAAGACATTTCAATTTTAAGAATTCTATGTTTAAAAAAAATTCCCCCAAATCATTACTCTAACCATCCTTCCTGTTGCCCAAATGAATTCTACATATTATAACAAATGCAGCCATAACAAACTTTGTTTACAGTTTGCATATAAGTCAAATGTATCACATAACATCCCAGGAACCATTTAGGTAATGACTTAATCACTTGTCATTTTATTGGAGTAGAAGATATTTCTATTTCATTAACGGTACTTCATTTTGAACAGGGTATTAAAGAGATCTATTACTCGTTATGTATCCATGAAACCCTTACATAGAATGATCTAGAACTATAAGGTGAATAGAATTTGGTATGCTAATGAGACTTAGCTCTGTTTTCTACTTTTCATCAGACCCAGGTCTGAGAGTGGACATATTTGGGAATGTAATAAACTTTGGGGGCACCACACACACATGCTCTGCAACTATGCACACATCTTGCACTCTCACTCCCCCACCTCCAACACTTAGGCTTGAAAGTAGTCTTCTGTTGACTACACTTTCCCTCACCTTTTGCAATTAAGCTCAAAAACTAAACCCAACAGACTCTTTAAAATCTAATTGGGGAGTGATCTTCCTGGACAGTGCAACCAAGGAAAGGGCTAACTTTGTGCATTAAATCATCTCCTGTTGGAGCCAAATTTCAGGCATAATTGCTGAGGGCAAGAGGCGATGAGCCAATAGGTTTATTCCAAGCCTAGCAGCAGCTTCGCAAAAAAATTCATTAGGATGGGCACAGCTGGGGTGGGGACGATTTATATTTTCATCCCCAGTGGTGATTCCCCCCCCCAAATGCCCCCACATTGCAATTAGCCTAATATTCAGGACTAATATTAAAGAAGGGGAGGGAGTCACTGTGGGTGCCAGGACAGTTCTGACAGGAACACATACACCCACAAGCGCTATGTTAGTAGTTCCAAGGGTAGGCTGAGGAGGAACAAATCCAGATATAATGACAGGGAGACTTGGGGCTACCTCCCTTCATTCTCACAACAACCCTGTGAAGTAAGCTAGATAGAGCATGAACCATTTACTCAAAGTCACCCAGTGAGCTTCAAAAATGAACTGGTAGTTGAACTCTGATCTTGCTGACCCGAGTCAAAATTCTAACTACTACAATAAATTCTGGCCTTACTAAACTTGGAATACTTAGCTCTCACCTATGGCTCCTGGAAGCTGTCAGCATGTGACAGTGGCCACACCCTGGGAATGGCATTGACTGGCCAGCTAAACCAGGTGAGGGTAGCTGATGTGTCTCAAGCCCTCAGTGAGTTTGGGACTTCCCCTGTGAGACTCCAGCAGATTGAGCGGACAAGACCAATAGTGGGTTCAATGGTCAAGAAGGCGGTTTCTACATGTCCTGTAGAGGGAAGTGAGGGCAAATGGGGCTCGTCAATTTGGGAAGGCAGCCTATTTGGGAAGGAAGACTCTGATCCTAAACCTCCACTGTCTTGTGGGAAAAGGCTGAGGAGTAAATCCTACACAAATCAATAGTGGAGTCCCCAAGAGAGTTTTATGCCTCGTTCCAGCAACTCCTGCAGCCAAACTGGTGCCAAATGTATCGATCTGCTTTCCTTTGGACCACATTAGTGAGGTCGAGGATGGGGCTTGGTGTCTGGGCAGCCTAGGACCTCCATACACACTGCCAGGCTTGCACCCTGGGGAGGTCACTTCAGTGCAGCTAACACAGCGGTTTGACTTCACACTCAGAGGTGCACTCCACTGTCACTTGAGACGGATGGATGCTAACAACACAGAGTAACATTAGCTAACAAAATCCACACTAGCTAATGAACTTGGGTGTAAGGACTATCCAAAAAGATGAGATTCCAATCACTGCTCTGAGACAGGCTGCTGGAATTATTATTCAAGGAGACACTTAAAAATAAAGATTTCAAAAGCACAAGGCCCAAGTTTATACACTGAAATAAAATTAATCACAGACTTTAACCTCCAGAGCAAACTAAGGAAAGTAAATGGCGAGTAACCTCGCAATATATACAACAGTAATGGAGCAGGTTATCCATTCAATTCGACAGACCTACAGCAATTCCAGTAAGCCTTTTGCTTTCCTTCAGTCTCAAACCACTGTGAATGCCAGGTGGTTCCTAAGTAATCCCCCAAGAGAGTAAAATAAATGTCAAGAAGCAAGAGGTTTGCTAGATGTGGTTTCTTAGGTGGGTAACATAGAATAATGCTTCAGAACATTAAAAACCTAAGCTAATGCATCTTTCTGTTAATCTTTCTGATATCCTCTACATACTGAGAGATTTGAAATATATATTGACAATTATGACTCACATTAATGTTTGTAATGAATAAATGCTGATTGCCCTGAGAAAAGTTGAGAGCTCGGGATGCTATTTTAGCTGAAATGCACAACAAACTCAAAGGGGAAAAATAATACCAGCAGCATTTATTTTATTCTGTTGTACACCACCTTTCAACCCAAGTGTCACAGGGTGGTGAGCAATAAAATACAAGAAAACACGTGAGACTTCCCAAAGTCATTTGCTGAGCTGCAAGGGTATCATGAAAGGCTCAGGATTATTCTAACTGCCACAAACTTAAACAATCAGCACACAGGGTTCAGGGACAAGAAAGAGTTCAATGTTCTTGGCGTGAAATGAATTAAGAAACACTCATGAACATAGACATGTTTCTAGAAACAGAGAACACATCCACAGGACTCTATGTACCTCTCCACTGGCCTACATATTTGAACTGTTAGTAAGCAAACTCATCACCTACCTCTCCATCTATGAGGCTTCCCCAAACCACAATTTTCCTGCATTTTCTGCATGATATGCTTATACAATTCTGGTAGAACATAAGTTAGACCAAAGCTAGGGGCAGGTGGAGGAAGGGTGACAGCATTTTATACAGTTTCATCCAAAGCCCATGAAATTGTATAGTTTCGAGTCTTTTAGATTTATTAGAATACATTTTAAGACTTAAGAAGATAGTCTGTATAAGCTAAGACAACCTCCTGGTTAAAGACATCTTATTCAATAGAGTATGAGTTTTAATCAATTCACTTTGTATGTATGTACATAAATCCCACAGAATTGCTCTCCGGAAAGGGGTGCATGAACGAATCACAGCAAGTAGATGGAGAGGGTGTGTGTGTGTTTGTGAAATAAATACTTTCAACACCAATTCTTTTAAAAATCTAGTATTTGAAAAACTGAAGTGTGTACGATATTAAACATGAAACAGAACATAAAGAATACAAGTGGTGGAATTCAACATCAAGCTGTGCATTGCAGCTTGCCAGATGGAATGACCCCCCTCTCCCTCCTTGTGCACTGTTCTAAGGGCTCTTTTGACACACATACCCCAGCCAATTTCAAAGGGACACAAAGCAGGAGAAGGGGGAAAACCCTTACAGGGCTCCTTAGGTGAATCCAGCCCAAGGTTTGCAGGCTTTAGTATTGTGTACCTTTTACAGCAGGGGCAACTAACTTTTTCTGACCTGAGGATTATATACATCCTTGGCCAACTGTGGGGGGACACACACACATGCCAACAGGGATGCCACCAAACCTTCCTCCTCAGCTGATTTGTGCAGATTAACTGGGAAGGGGGCATTGACTTGATGAATGGGGAGGTGGCAATTTGTATCTCCCCAGCTCATCATATCAGTCATCTGATGAATGTAAGTCGCCGGACCCAGCTCATCACATGTTGAACCCGATACCTGTATCTGGAGGGGGCAATCTGCATTACCATCAGGGTGCTGAGCTGGGAAGAGAATACTGCATCTCCTTTGTTTTTTGTTTTCTTTTTGCTTCTTCCAGCACCAAAATCAGTTGGGCATTCAGTGCCAGATCAGGCCCCCTGGTTGGGAGTTAGTCACTTCTGTTTTACAGTATCATTCTTTAAGCAACAGTACATCTACCATTAGGTAAATACCACGTCAAGAGGAGGATACATCTCCAAATAAAATTCTGGACAATTGGCATCTGTACATTACCATGAGCAGTATTTACTTGCAAAATAAATAAAAGGAGCCCAAAATATTTCCAAATTAAACAGGAACACTGTTTTTATTTATCATACTCGTCAACTGAACACATGTTGCAACTGTAGTATAATGGAGAAACCAACCTACAAAGCAAGTTAGATAGCAACTAACCAACCTATGACCTATTCTTACATGCACTTACACAACCATAGCTTAAAATAAGCCTGAACTATGCGAAGCAAACCAAAGAAAAAGAACTTAGAAGAGATTTTTCAGTAATCTCATTTATGAGTCAGCAGGCAAGGGTAAGAAATCAATGGAACAAACCATAGGGGGAGAAAGAATGTGTATGCAACTTCTGGTGATGGATAGAAATTAATACCAATAACCCAGTAAGTCCTACAAACTGACATGAAATCAATAAAGTTTTCATTTTAAGAAAATTCGAAAAAAGAAATGGCTAAAGATATATTATTAATTCCAACTTATTGCAGTAATTGTATCTAGTTCTCCAAAATGCTGAGGATTTGCAAGTTTTACACAAAGCCACCACTAACAGCCTAGAAAGTATCTTTATTTTGCCAAGATACCTAACTGTTAATATGCAGAAACAAGTACCGAATTGGCCCGAATATAAGCCACCACTCCCAATTCTGACCATGTTAAAATGTGGCTTATATTCGTGACCTTACGATATAACTGCCAGAACAGCTGCCCTAGGTCTGCGGACCTGCCTTGCCTTCCAAGGCCGGAATGGAGAGCGTAGCCCCACCCAGGATACTATCACGAGGGCCGTGGGGATGCAGGACAAAGGCGCCTCTCCTGACCGCGGCTCCCAAGCCTCCCCTGAACCACTGGAAAGAAAGGGGAAGGCCGCCAGCAAAGCAGTACAGCCCCCCCCCCCCGGAAGCAGCCCAGAAGCATGTGGGCATAGTACCCGTAGGATTTTCCTCTACATTTGCTATTTACGGGTGTGAATGCCTGTGGAATTTTAAGGGAGTGGCTTATATTCGGGTATTGTCTCCCCCCCTTGAATTTTAAAGTTGCGGCTTATTTGTGGGTACGGCTTACATTTGGACCAATACAGCACCACCTCTTTTCTGTTTCTACTAATGCAGCTGCTATTTTACAATATGTGTATTCCTCACCCTAACAGACTTGAGACAAATGAAAATGAAAGAATTGGGTTGGGCTCTTTGCATTATTTGAAGTGTTATGATTGGATTAATGAGCGATAATTTTACAAAACTGCTCAGTAACACTTCATAACAAAGCAATGAACCACAACCTATGTATTATGTCCATTATTTCAGATATGGCTTCCTAAACTGCACCACCTAATTCCCAGAGGGGGAGGAGGAGGAGAAAAATGTGTAATGGGAAATGATTGTTTATATAGTCACCTGGCTTGCATGGGGCAGTACAAACCTGGTTGAAAGTATACACACAGATCTGGAAACATTTCCTGTGACACCGATTTATTGTGACAAAGACAGGAAACTCCAAAAATTACTGGCTAGTTGGTATACATTGTGAGATATGCTGGTGAGTTTTGATCCACTCCACCTCTACTTAGAGAGAAGTAAGAAATTCATGGTTGGTCTGAATCTGAGAAAGGGATTGGTCAAAGTTTTTTAAGCCTCTTATCTATGGAAAAAACAGGATGTTCACTCATGCAATTGTAATCCTATGGATTTTAAGCTATCTGAAACCTAAAATAAAATGTAAATTAAATTCACCCATTTGACACTCAAAGAATATACATTTTGGCATAAATACTGAGTAGTGGATTGCAGTGCTTATTTACTTATTACATTATATCCCACCCATCCTGTAAAAAACTAAAGGTGAAATTTATGGTTCTCATCCTCCCCTATTTTATTCTAATCTGTTGAAACAGGACAGTCACCATAACATAGCTCAGGCCAAGAACACTCAGTGAAGTTCTTGGCTATGTGGTGATTTGAACCAGCATCGCTATCATTTTATTATTTATAACCCACCCATCCGACTGAGTTTCCCCAGCCACTCTGGGCAGCTTCCAACATACTGTATATACCGGTAAAAACAAAATAAAACATTTAACATTTAACTATTTGCCTATCACCACACCACACTTATGGGCTTTATAGGCTGCCAAGGCTGCTGGAATTCCATGTAAAGTTGAATTTCTAGGACAGTATCACGTTGGGTGGGTGGGTCTGAATATATGGGAGCTATATATAAATTTAGAAAGGCTCTGTAATGAAGTCTACACGTACTATTTTGCAAATTCCATGATTTCTCACTGTGGGAATAAGGAAAACTAGATAGAATGCAAAATTCTGATGAAGAACCTAGAAATCACACGAAAAGGCTTCCAAGTTTATTGCTGCAAAGGAGAAAGCTCATACTGTATTTGAGATATGTGTCCATTTAGGTAGCAACAGAAGCCTTTCACTTTTAGGTTGTAGCTTTGAAGGTCTCCCCCGCCCCCAAGTGACGTTGTTATCTGCTCTGTACGAACTTAATGGACTGTGTTGCAGGGTTGGGGGTGGGGTGACTAAAAGTGACTTAAAACATGCCAATTTTAAAATTAATGCACCACTTCCTTTGAGAGGCACACATAATTTCCATATCAAAGGCACTGCTACTTAGAATTGCTTATAGTACTTCCACCCATCATAGCATGCAGTTCCTCTGTTACTTTATCACAAGCTTTTTGACCCATGAAACATTCATTTATAAGTCCTCTTGGTATTACTTTAGTGTCCATCCCTTCCCGCTAATCTCGTGCCTCATATGTATCACCACTCAATGAAATTTGAGAAGTAGTTACGAGTTCACTAGACATAAGGCCCTTGTCAACATTCCAAATAACATGTAGTTACTAGCATACAGATGCACTTGTGAGGGAAAATGTAGAGTCATGAACTCACTCAGGTCTGCAACCCCATGGGCATAAACAGGAACCTTTTTTTTAGGCCTCAACTTTGCGCTCTTTATGTAAGTTACACAGCACAAACACTTACCCATTTCCTATGTAAACAGGGGGTTGGGGAGGTTGCAGGGGTTTTTGCCCCTATGAATTCCTAGCCTTCAACATCTCACACTTGCAACATTCCCTTTGCTTATGCCACAAAGCAATGTCTAGTACAGTGTAGCAAAAAACTGAAAACAACCATATTAGTATAAAATATTTGTTTAGAGTTCAACAACAGATTGTGGAGAACAATATTAATATGTATTCTCATTATGTTTTAGCAAATAGCATTACAGAAACCTAAATTAATCCAAATGATTGCTAATGAAATGCACATTAAGTCATAATTATGCCCAGTAGCTTTCTGTACACCCCAAACAAGCTCCATCCCCACATATATTTGTAATCCTACAGCTTTACTGTATCCTCTGCTTAAAAAAAACAAACCAAACTGAATTTTATGCAGTTCCTCAGAACAAGAAACCCTCAGCAGATATCACTGCAGTTAGTCAGAGAGGCCACAATTAAGCTCAAGAACTAAGATTTCCAATAGATCACCTGAATTCCCACCCAATACATAATTGCAGGTAGATGCCCAGATCAGGAACAAGCAGAACTGAGATCCTATCTCTTGGGGAATATATCCACTATTGCGGAATATAAACCCAATATTTTCAGGAGCTACAAGCAAAGACAGAAGAATGTGGTTCTCTCTTTCCTTTGTGGTGCAGAGAGCATAATGGGTGGGAGAGAGGAGGCCTAACAAATAGAAAACCCGTTTGGTCCACAAGCTGCTGCGCATCCTTAACTGGTGCAAGGTGGGCCCCTGCAAGGCGTGATTGAGACACGAGGCCACGACGCAACCCCCGAGTCAGAGACCATGCCCAACGTTCGGGGGTGGGGGGCACCCCAAATACTACACCTACCCACCCACATGGCCTGGAGGCTCACACCCCACGGAAGCCCTGCCATTCCTTCAGAGTCCTGCCTAAGGAGCCCCCTCCCCAGCTACTATTCCCCTCCCTCCCTCGCCGCCGTGTATGCAGATGAGATGCAGATGAGATGCAAACGAGGCCCAGGGCGGCGGCGGCGGCGGCTTCTCCTCGGTTACCTTGGTCTCCTTGACGTGCTGCTTAATGCCCTCCGGGTACCACTGGACGCGCACGTAGCCGCGGCGGAGGGGGCTTCCTCGGCTCTCCTCCCCGCCGCAGGGGCCCCCGGACTCGGAGCCCCCCGAGCTGCCCGCTCCGCCTCCCCCGGGGCCGCCGCCGCCACTGCTCCCTCCGCCACCGCCGCCTCCTGCTCCGGGGCCTCGCCCCCCGTCGTCGTCCTCAGAGTCCGAGTCCTCGCCATGCATGACGCGGACGAGGCCGAAGCGCACCGAGCCCCGGTAGCGGCCTGACACCAGGTCGTGGGTGAAGAGCAGCCGCTGGGAGCCGGCCGTGGCGGCGGCGGGGAGGGCGGCCGTCGCCGGGGCTGCCGGCGGGGCAGCGGGAGCAGGCGGCTCCGCCATGGTGGTGGCTTGGCCGGCTGAGGCGGGGAGAAGGAAGGGAGGGGGAGAAGGAGGGAAGGAGGAGGAGGAGGAGAAGGAGAAGAAGAAAATGTGGAGGAGGAGGAGGAGGGAAGAGGAGGAAGAGGAAGAGGAAGGGATGGCGGCGGCGGCAGCAGCAGCAACGGCGGCCGCTTGGCCCACACAGCGCAGTCACCGTTCGGCGAGGGCGGGGCTACAACGGCCAGGCCCCGCCCCACTCTCCAAATAGAGGCAGGAGAGGGGCGGGGCGGAGGCCGAGCGCGGAGTGCGCCGGTGGGAGGGGCACTTGCGTGAGGGAGCGAGAAGGAGAAAAACGGTGGGGGAGGGGGGGAATAACCAGGGCAGGGGGGTGGGAAGGGTTTGAAGGAGGGCAAGGCCGGTGAGGTGTTGGGGGGACTTTGGCATAGGGACATAAGGAGGAAAGCGGGGGTGAAAGGTGAGGTGGGTGGGGAGCTGAGGGACGGAGAAAATGTGGACGGACGGACCAGGACACTGTCCACCCCTCCACAAAGAAAGGGGCCCGAGTTGAAGATGGAGGGAGGGTCAACAGATAAAACGGAAATAGTGGGGAGGTTGGGGGAGAGCATAGGAACCAACTCCTATAAAATATTTGAGAGGGCCAGTGTGGTGTAGTGGTTAAGAGCGGTAGACTCCTAATCTGGTGAACCGGGTTCGCGTTTCCGCTCCTCCACATGCAGCTGCTGGGTGACCTTGGGCTAGTCACACTTCTCTGAAGTCTCTCAGCCCCACTCATCTCACAAAGTGTTTGTTGTGGGGGAGGAAGGGAAAAGGAGAATGTTAGCCGCTTTGAGACTCCTTCGGGTAGTGATAAAGTGGGATATCAAATCCAAACTCCTCTTCTTCTCCTCAGTTAATGGACATTGCCATTCAAATAGGGTGTGAGTGCCACGTTATGTGATTATGAGGGGCGGGGCATACCCCCCATATTTTATTCACGTTGGCACCCCTGGGAGAGTGAAGAAGACACCAAGGTGGGGAGGGAAGCCCAGCCGGACTGAGCTGCTCAGATTTAGGGATGATCCGACTGTCGCCTTTTGGTTTTTCTTTTTCTTCTCCTCCTGTCATCGTCGGGTAGACTCATAGTGGACGAGCAGGATGGCAAAAGTGAGGAGGCAGGAGGGCCAGCGGGAACAAAGGGCGGTGGGGAAGGAGACCAGGAGAAGAAGATGGGGAAGGAAAAGAGGCTGGTGAAAAGAGAGAGAAGGCCCAAAAGAGACAGGATGAGAGATTGTAGTGCACAAAAGTAGGGGGGATTGAAGAAAGGGAGAAAAGTGGTTGAAGGAAAAAGTGGATCAGATGCAGCAGGAGGGAGTTAGTTGGAGACATGGAGGTAAGGATGAGAGGAACTTGTTTCTTTACTTAATAGGTACCATCTAGTGAACTCTTAATGACAGTGTTGTTTCTGCACAAGGGAAGGTCTTAAAGATCCTAGCAACAACCTGAGCGTCGGAACATCTTGTACCCACATAACCTTTCCGGCCACAGATTGCTGCCAGTTTAGATGAAAACAAGTCAAGGGAATCCATTGATGGCATGGAAGCTTAGAGGTAGGGAGGTCAACAAGGGAGTTGCTGGAGTTAACACCTCTCTTACCAGCAGGAAACTAGCGCTAGTCCTCATGAGGGAGGTTGAGGATAAAAGCCAGATAATTGAACTGGTTGGAGCATAGTGACAAATCTGGCCAGTGCAACTCTGTTGTTTGCAGAGCTAATGGGGATTACTCACACTAATAAATGGGTGTATTGCAGTCGTTTGAGTGTTTTATCATTTATGTCTTCCTTTTAAAAAGCAAAGTCCACTTGGTATATGAATGGCAGCAACAGCCATGCTTAAAATTAGTAAACTTTCAGCCCAGCAGCAAGATTGTAGTATAGATGGGGGGAGGGGGTACAAGACAATTTTTAAGACTCTTGGCAATCCACTTCTGAAGTTAGGAAGACAACCCATGTTTCGTACAGTATGGTACACAGGCGGTCTCTAAAGAAGATAGGAGTTTTTTGTTGCTAGGATACACACAGCTCAGGAAATTCCCAGGCGCTCAGCTTCATGGTGTACATTCTATGTTTACAGCAGCATTCTGCAATGTCCCATACTCTCATAAGATTGTACTCATGTTGAAAATCTTATACTCATGTTGATGGAATTTTGATGTACCTGTGTGGAATGTACGGTAATTACCCTGGGCTGGATGAAGGGACTTGAGTTCCTTATACAGAAGAATACTCTCCATCTTTAATCATAATGTACAGGTTCTCCATCTTTAATCATAATGTACAGGTTCTCCTTTTGCCAACACTTACTAAATGGGGTGGGGGCATGCAGACACACATGAGATTTCTCACTCCTGTTTCTTCCTCATGAAATCTCCTGCATACTTTTCTTATCCAATTAACTTGCCAAGTACTTGATTTCAATTTCCCCACTGCTTGGATCACAGCCACAATGAGGGAGAGGCCACCATGTCCAAGTTACTGGGCTTTTCTTTTTAAGAGTACAAACAGTAGGATAATACTGAGGCTTAGTTGATGTGTTACCTGTGATAATTTGGAAGATTGGTCTAGATCACTGTTCTTCAACCTTTGGTCACCAGATGTTGTTGGACTACAACTTCCATCATTCCCAGCTTAGCCAGTTGCCAGGAATGATGGGCATTGTGGTTCAACACCTGGGGACACATTGAAGAACAATGGCCTATCATTGGTGTGACTCAGCATAAGACAGTTCCTTATTTATCCCCTATTTGTTACCCATATGAAGCTTTCCTGGGCAAGATCAATATCACATTTTCATCGCACCCAGAACCTGCAATCTCACGGTACTAGGAGAGAATTTCTAGGTTCTAGGAGAGTAATTCTAGGAGAGAATTAACAGTACTGTAAATCAAGTTCAAAGTGATAAATAACTCTCAAAACGTTTGAATCATGCTTGTACATTTTTATGAGCATTTTTTCCTGCTTTGAGACACTTCAGCCAAACAATCAGGAGGCGAAACAAGAGGATGGATAAAATTACTCTAAAACGTTAAGCAAATATGTTACTTGCCAAAGCAGATTTGGAGTTCCTGAACCTCAGGTGCACCAAACTTGACCTGCCTGCCTACATTTCTGCTTATCTTATGAATGACTCTTGCTCCATCTTGTGGACATTTTGTTCAACTGGAAGCACTTTATAACGACTTCCACACCAGTTAGTGAGGGGAAATGATTCATGATGTTTACAGAAGGGGAAAAGTGACCAGGATACTTATCTATATTCCCTTGGAGTAAACATGGGAAATACTCAGTCACTTACATGTTTGGTGGTATCCGAGGAATAGGACTCTACTGGACAAAGCTGCTGCCTCATGTTCCCATGTTGCATTCCTCTATGCTGTTCAGACTCCAGAGGTGTCCTCAGGCCTGTGATCCTGGAGTTATTCTTTTTAAAAAATGCCCTTCAAATGCTTGGAAACAGTTTTTTTCTGGAAGCAAATGACAAAAAAGGAACACTAAACTTGCACTATATTCCGCTGCAGTTCCAGAAGCAGCTTTAATGTAGTGTGAAGGCTCAAATATAATGCAGAACTTAGCCATTAGGGAAGTCTTGAAAATGCAATAAACTGTGATGTGAATGCAGCCTGCCTCTCTCTCCCAGGTGGAAACTTGTGTGGCACTCATAGGTTTCTGAGATTTTGTGGTGAGGGAGCAAACTCAGGCTTTGAGTGGGGGGGATTAGACCCACTATGAGAAGATGGAATATGACCCGGGGGAACTCAGGATAGCTCAGTCGGTAGAGCATGAGACTCTTAATCTGAGGGTCATGGGTTCAAGCTCCACTTTGGGCAAACTATTCCTGCTCTACAATTCTATGGTTCTATGCCTTAGCACAGGCATAGGCAAACTCGGCCCTCAGATGTTTTGGGACTACAACTCCCATCCCTAGCTAACAGGACCAGTGGTCAGGGATGATGGGAGTTGTAGTCCCAAAACATTTGGAGGGCAGAGTTTACCTATGCCTGCCTTAGCATGTATGCAGGTTGATGATGATGTTCTTGTCTGGGGTGTGGGGGCGAGGGTGGTCAGACTGCATTAAGACATTTTGTAGTTGTTCCTGTGCTAGGTGAGCAGCCAAGCGTATAGTTTGGGAGTTGGGTATGTTGTTGCCATGATCAGTAGTGTACACAGGAGCAGGGCTGTTGCAGTAGCAGGAAGCTGACAGGCCAAGCAACAGGAAATAGGGTTAGACAGCATCAGTTTATCCTATTCCTGCTATTCTCTCCTAACTGGGATTTTTCTGGTTGTTGTGTCTATAGCCCCAGCAGGCCTTTCTTGATGTAGTACTGTTGACTGCCCAGTTAGCAAACAGGAAAACATACTCAGTACATCACTTTATGGCAGCTGTGGTGACTGGTACTTGAGATGCTGACATCAAGAAGCAGGTTTCTCTTATCACCATCATTTTATTTGCATGGCTCTTGTCAAGATCACAGCCATAGCAGCTTACAGCATTTCAAATGAACAGTCATAACAAGAAAAAGAAAGACACATAGGGTTGCATTCAATTAAGTTCTACTCAGGCAAGACCAGTTGGAATTAATGGGCTTGAGTCATCTGCCATCATTAATTTGAGTGGGTCTGTCTTGAGCAGATTAATGCAACCCGTAATAAGGACACTTACAAATAATGTAAGTAACTACATAATAATTAAAAAACAGTACCATCATAAACACAATAAGCAAAACAAATTTAGCAGCTTAAAACAAAGCTGGAGTGCGAATGAAGCCTAAGGCAGAAATAAAAATAGTAAAGTATAAGGCCAAAATGATCTTAGTTCCACGAAGGTTCTCCACTATTTACTTGCATTATTAGATGGCAGCCACACTCTTCACTTGTGGCAGCCTCCTCCCTGCTGTCACCAGCATCTCTTCTCTCAGTTCATTACTGGAGAGGTCAAGATCGCTCCTCCTCCTTCAAGCGCCACATACACTTGCAGTTTTGATATTGCTTCGTCTGCTCCTCTTTCAAGTGCTTTTTTCTCTCTGCATTGCCTTCTAGACAGAATGCTTTGTGAAGCTCCAGGAGAGGTGGGGCAAAGCTCTGTGGAGGTGGGAAAAGATGACTCAGCAGGCTCTGCAATCTCAGGCACAAACTCTACATGCCTGGTTCCCACTAGCTATTAAAGAATTCTAGAGAATGGGAAGCTCGGTGTGATCCACCCATATCCCAATGGATGCAATGTTCTGTAAACGCATGCCACTCTGTTTTTCTCCTTGATGTGTTTTGAAAAGATTAATTTCCTCCCAATTTCTTAAAATGTCAGTTTGGTGTATTTCATGTTTCCCAACAGATGGCGCTCTTTGACAATATAGCTTTGACTAGAGTAGATAGTACAGCACACAGTAAATTGTGCTAAACCCAGATATGTTAACAACTGCATTTTCAAGTTTCTGATATAATGTCCAAACTAACATTGCAATAAATATATTGAGCCTCAATCCATGAAGTACAGAGACAGCTGCTTAAAGCATCCTGCTATTTCTTGAAATATGTTGTTGGCATTTTTCTGTCTCGAGAGACAGTGGAAGAGGGCACCATCAGGGATAAAGTCAAACCATTGGAGAGTTACAGCACTTGCTGTGGCTGAAGAGTCCAATACGGGAGAGACATGTTTTATTGCAGCTGGGGTAGATGAAGGTGTCCGGTTTTGCTGTTATTGATGCACCATGGCATTTATTCTCTCTGTGCTCCTCTCTGCAGTCATTTATCCTCTGGTTACTGCTGTAGAAACACACCCTGTCTGTCTCCAGGCACTGTGGTCATTTGCACTGTGGTTGTTCCTGATTTGTACATTCAAAGGTCTAGATGTCTTTGCATGCAGAGTTTATCACACGGGCATGAAATGACGTAGATGACTCCTCCTCTATCGTAAGCCAAAAAAATCAGAAATGGAAGTGTTGCATTTTTTAGATTGTTTTGTCATGGCAATCATTTCTGCTTGCCAAATGGAACAATCCCCACCCCTTGTCTCTGGTTTTGTCCATAGCACCCAAAGGAATGTTTTACAATAAACGCATTGAATTACAATAAAGCGCAATGCTATCAGCAAGCGCTGGAGCCTGGTCCCCCCCCCCTTTTTAGTTCCCTTTCCCTCTTTGCTTATTTATTATTGAATAGTACCCTCTTTAAAATGTTCTGCAGATGGTTGTGTTTCACTTCTTGCCACCTAATAGCAGAGGAAGAAATGCACAGCAACATGAATTTGGGAAAGCAGTGTAACACTTGGCTCCCTAGGACTCTTACAAACAGTAAATTATCCAATTATGGCTGGCACTCCAGAAGCTGCAGTTTTTCTGGTATCTGGAAAAACTTTATCCTATCTGGTTCTTATTTTCTGGAGATGCCCTTTTTGAATTTTGTTAATGTGACCCAGAGGGGATCATGGAAGTTACAGGCTGGCTGCTGGTTAGCTTGGGAATGCTGGTGGAAAGCATTATTAAAGGTAGAATGATGTCCTTTGTTAACCTAATCATAGCAATATTTAGGCATTACATTTGGAAAAGAACTCCCCCCCCCCTTTTAAAGCAACTCCACAATATAACCATTTGCTGATGTGGCAGCTCTGGAGAATTAAGCTATGGGACACTGCAGCTCAAGGGCAAATCCAGGAGGGCAATTGCGTTTACAGTAATATTGACAGAGCTTTATTCACATTCAAGGAAGATACCATGATAGAGTTTATTGATCCAGTAAAAGCATGCAATGTGTTTCTGCTTCACCTGTTTTCTGTCAGCACCAATCGCCTGACGATTCACCTGTGGCTTGTACAATGCCCTTTGTATCTAGCAATCAGCTAAAACACTTTATCCCTCAGCAGAAAACCATGCCAAGAAAATAAAGCCTGCGGGGATCCTTTTGTTGCCATGTCACCTCCAAGTCCTTTTGCAAGTGTCTGTCACATGAGGGTTTAGAAACGTCTTAAGAGTACCATCACGTGCTTTAGAAATAACAAATATATAAGCTGCAGTTCCCGAAGTCTGTGCAGAATAAAAGCTAGAAGCGCATCAGGAGTCCCTACAGCCCACATTATCTGCTCTCTTCTTTCTGGCAGCAACTCTGCAAGAACCTCAGTCTGCTCTCCAGAGGGGGCCACGCGTTGGAATCTTGAAAGAAAACTTAATGCATAGGTAAGATCAGTTATTTCGGTTCTAACATCTGTGATGCTGGCTACCAAAGCTTTTACTTACTTACTTTATTTATTAAATTTATATACAGCCCTTCAGCCAATGATTTTTTTTTTTTTTTTTTTGGAATAGCTGTCACTTTGAACAATATCACAGAGTAATTGGAGGGCACAGTCCCCTCCACAGTTCTGTGTGTTTCATTTATTGCTAATCTGGAAACTGTGTCCCCACCCCAATTTTGGTTTGTATGTTTTAGCAAAAATCATAGCCATTTTAATTTTAATTTTACTATTACAGTATTTGTTACTATTAGACACAGTCTTGTTCATGGTTCCATGCAAATTTTATATACAATATAGGCACACATTATGTATGGAACGTAAGCTGAGTTAGCAGAGTCCAAGGCCGCAGCTTGCAATCCTAAACACTGCAGGTGGAATTCAGAGTTGCTCTCTTCCAAGCGTCCTGTCCGCACAAGGATTTCAGCTTGCCAGTTAGAATGACCTTCCTTCCCCCCCCCCCCCACTTCTGTGCTGTTTCTGGGGTTTTCCCAAGCCAGCCTGGGGTGGAGGTTGGAGAGTGGGGACCCCATTGCGCAAGCAGAAGTCCTTGTGCAGGGCGTCTCTGATGGGGCTGGGTTAGGTGAATTCCACCCTGTAGGTTTAAGATTGAGGTTTTAGTCTTGCTTTTAACTGATTGTTGGATTAACAGTTACCTAATATAAATATTACATAATGTCAAAGCAAATTATAGACAGGGATATTTGATGAAGGTTGCAGTTTAGGCAAATGATTTGTGGCCCTAATAATAATAATAATTGAGAAACACATTTTCTGATTCGTTATTCCCCAAACGAAAATGCTACCAGCACTGAAAACCTTCTGCAAGGGGGCACTTTTAATTGAAATCTGTATTTTTGGATCAGCAGCTAATCTTTTCTTACATATTTATTAATGCTTTCAAGTCTGGGGAAAAGGAAGCATGAAGGAATTCCCAGATCTCAACTTGTGGCTTGTAATCAGAAAGCACCCTCACATTTTCCAGTAGAACTAAATTAGCTACTCCAATGCAGATAGTTTGCGGTTAAATATACTAGGCATGTACATTCTGAGAGTGCATACGAGAGCCTATTCTGTGCACATAAATATGGATTGTACATATCTCTATCTAAAGATACAGCATATAATCTAGGGCATGATTATGAATGAGAGATGTCAATACCCATGGTGCCACATATGGTGTTGGCTTGAAAGACTGTTATAATTAAGTCAGGGACAGTCTGTTCTTTCTATTTGTGCCTTGGATAAAGGTCCGTGCTTCTGCTTGAATCACTTCCCCTTGTGTGAAAAGAGCATTTAGGCCCATTGGCTGCATCCAGTAGCACTTTCTGCACTTTTATAGATTGCAGCATCCAGTTAGCCCTGTAGGTTGCCTAAGAATTTCCCAGATCCCATCCTATGGGGTCTTCAGTACAGCTGGGGAGAAATCCTAAGCCTTGCATGGAAGTTACTGCTAAGGTTAAATTCAAATTCAGTCACTCTGCATTTAAAAAACATAATGCCTCAGAAATATTGTAGTTTGCTGGTGAAAATAAAGTCCCTCTTACTATTCAGCATCTGATGCTAGACAGAAAGGCTCCAGATTTTTGTCACCTACGGGGCTGCACCTATGCACCAGCACTTTCTCTCCCTGTGTATCTCCCCCCCCCAAAACCCCAAAATCTGCTCTGGAGGATTGGGGGGCAGAAAAGGTTAGGGGGGGTCACAGAGGTGTGTGCAGGGAGAAAAATTCCTGTTGCACAGGCAGAAGTGCTTACGTTAATGGGGCAATTTCATTGTATGCAACCCATAGTATGCTGCTGAAATCAGTTTCATGCTGAAGACCCCAAACCTAGCAGCCTTTTCCACCAACAGATACCCTCAGCTGAGTTCACAGCTCAGAAGGTGGACAGGTTATGGAGTGTGCAATAAGCCTATTTATTAAGGAAGACTTGAACCAGCCAAACTGGGCAGATTTGACCAAATTTGGAGTTACCCTCATCACTGCTGTCACTTCCTATTGGCTCTTATTTTGCCAACAACCACATACATTCTGTCCCTAGAAAGATAGCTGAGAGGGTTGCATAAGACGTCACTTGCCACGTCTATGCACTAAGCTCAAGGAGCTGTCATAATGAATGGGCTAATCTCCTTCACCTGACCTGTCCCTCAGTTCCCTTTCACTCTGCACAGCACATTGAGAAACAGCACACTGAGATGTCATACATTGAGCACAGGCACGTATATGGCATTCTCATTGTTCCCTAGGTGTTTGGGGGTCATCACCTCTGCAATGAAGCTGCGTCAAAAGCTCCCGCATGGGCACTCACAGGGCCGTAGGAGCACAAACCCTCACAATCCCAGGAAATGGCAGCACTCAAACAGCCCTGCCCACCCTTTTCAGTTCACCCACAGCTGCTAGTGCTGCAATTATTTTGTTTGGCTTTTACTTCAGATCCCATTAGCCACATTGCTAGCCTGCAATTAGATAGGAAAGTGAACACCCGTTAATTATCAGTAATGATGCAGCTATGCATCATTATTCTCTTTGCATGGAAACTTGGGAACTACATATCCATATGCCTCAGACAACTGGTCCATCTATCTCAGTGTTTTTCAACCTTTTTTGGGCAAAGGCACACTTGTTTCATGAAAAAAATCACAAGGCACACCACCATTAGAAAATGTTAAAAAAAAATTAACTCTGTGCCTATATTGACTATATATAAAGTAATTTTCCCACGGCACACCAGGCAACATCTCGCGGCACACTAGTGTGCCACGGAACAGTGGTTGAAAAACACTGATCTATCTCAATATTCTCTACACTGACTGACAGCAGTTCCCCAGGGTTTCAGACACCTTCTACTTGAAGATGCCAAGGGCATTTTGCATGCAAAACAGATGCCCTGCCACTGAGCTGTGGCCCTTCTCTGCAACAAATTGTGCTAGGCATATATCCCAAGTTGAGCAAAACTTCATGGAGGAAGCCTAACATGACGATTGGAGCCCGCGTTTGGTCTGACATCGTTAACACTTTCAGACCACAGGCCCCAAACCTGGCAGATTTTGCCCAAAATAGACATCATGAATCATGCATGCTCCTTGATGCCTCCAACTCGGTTCACAGCTTGGCAAGTGCTAGGTCTATAATGATTGCCCCAAATAGGCAATATGAATAAATCGTAAGATGCACCAGCTTGGTTTGGCTGCTGCTTTCCTGTAGATATTATAGCTCATTAGACATCTGCCCAAACCCACACAGGCCATTTGGTGTAAAATGTATGAGAAATATGCTTTGGGGATATAGCTGTTGATTTCAAAACTTGAAAGAATAAACAAGAGGTATCCTTGTGCATTAAAAAAAAATCAATTTTCGGAAGGACCCAGGCTTGCTAGATTAAAAAAAAATGGTAGAAACTGGGGAATCTCTTGAATTACAGTGTCTGGAATAAAGGGTGCTCCATGTAGCTTTTGGAGCCATCATAGTTGACCAGGGATGAGGAACCTGTGACACTTCAGATGTAGCTGGGACCACCACTTCCATCATTCCTGACCATTGATCAAGCCAGTGAGGGATGATGGGAGTTGGAGACTAACAACAGGTGGAGGGTCACAGGTTCTGTATCCCTACTGTAAAGTAATGGAAAAGGAAAAGACTTCTGTTCTCCCAGGATATTGGGTTGCATCCAATGGTGGTGCTCAGCTGATGGTAAAGCTTTGGTCAAAAATCCCCCCCTCCTTCCTAGATCTCTGGAGACTCCCCCAAACCTCTGGAGCATATTTAGTGGGTTGAGGGCTGCTAGGGAGAGAAGGAATCACCCAAAATATGTTCCTCCCCCATTCCTCTGTAAGGGGCACTTAAAACACCAGCCCAAAATGAAGGCAATACTTGGTGTTTATAGAAGCATAGGACATTCACAACAGAACAGGGCAACCAGGCAGGGAGCATCATTTCCCAACCCGAACTGGAACGTTTCACTGGCTCTCTTTGTCATTGGCTGGTGGGTTTAAGAAAGCTGATTTCTCAGTAAAGGGATTGTCTGCAGCAGCCTTTCCGCAAGAGCACCTGATTAACTTGCCCTTTCAAAAGATTAAGGTTCCCATCCTGGCTACCTCTTAAGAGCACTCTGTTGTACCTTTATTTTCCTTTGAAAGAAGAAACCCTCGTTCCCACAATTGCTTTCTTCTTCCAAAGGGAAAATAACTCTGGTCTCACATCTTTTGATTTGGCTGGCTAATTAACAATCACAGGAAAGCTTTCCAAAAGGCAGAAGATTGGTTTGACAGCATTAAGAGTCTGATTCTGTGCGGAGACCCAGCATGCTCTGCCCGACTCTGAGCTCTGTCTTGTGCCCCTGCAATCCGAGGCACCCAGCACCTAGCAGGAAGCAATCCGTATCTGTCAGGATTAGGTCCTAAGAGCGCTTTTGAGTCATCCAATCCAGCTCCTTGGTGACCTCAGAATAACTATTCCTTCACAGCCCACGTCAGTGTATTAACCCTGCCTATCTTGCCACTTAACCTTGCCAGCAAGCCTCCAAGCTATAAAAGCCACTTCTGATTCCGTCCCCCTGTCATTACTGCTCTAATGCACAGCATCTGGGCGTTTGCTGGATTTCTGCTTTTGTGAGCCGGAAATTAGCGAGGACCCACCCCTGCGACCTGACGGACCTTCCGTTTCCACAGCACTGGTGATGATGATGATGAGGACTAAGGTGCCTGAAGTCTCAGCAGATGTGTGTGCCTATATAAAGAGATGCAAGCGACTTAACTTGATATGCATTTTGCAGGTATTTTCAGCTGCTGGCTGACTGCTCTGGAGGTGGTGGACTGAAATAGCAGCGCGGCTACTCCAAAAGCGGGCAGAGCATTTACGGAAGGCACAGGAATAAACTAGAGAAGATGTCTGTGATCAGCGCCCTGCCGTTTCTTAAGCCCATCCACCTCAAACCTCCGCGGAGCTCCCCTGGGCGCCAACGCAGGCACACTCTGCCTGCCAGTGAGTTCCGGTGCCTCACCCCCGAGGATGCCATCAGTGTGTTCGAAATAGAGAGAGAAGGTAAGGCGCCAATTGATTTGTCTCCTATGTTTTCTGAACCGCCCTCCATCTCATCCCCCAAATAAATAAAAGGCACTTAAGTACTTATGAAGCACTGAGTTACTAAGGTCCTTTATTGAGGGCAGAGTAGGAGAGGAAAGAAAAGGCAGGGGGTGGAAGGGAAAACATCCATGCAAATGGGTTACACCACCCTGGGGCAGCCAACTTGCTTAACATGAGCAATTTTAACACCAAGGCACAGCAAGAGAGGGGCTGGAATGTCAGCCTTCTTGTGCCTCTCAGGCATGCGGCATTATGGGAAACATCCAGATATGGCTTACAGCCCCCAAGTGGTCAACGTGGTCAGTGTAAGATTAAATGCAGGAAGAAAGTAAAAAATGGACGTGTACAGTGTAGGAAGAATCACATTCCTAACCTCTCAGGTGAAAGAGTAATGGAAGCATTGAGATCATTGATAAAGTGGAGCATCAGTAGCACACTAAAGATCAGTCAGAAGCATTAGGGAAGTGGAGGCTGAGTGAATGTGCTCCTTATAGGCCACCTGGTCAAAAACTTTACAGATGGAAATTAATGTTTTCCACATCTGAATTTCAGTGGCAAGATCTGAACACTGGTGGTTAAATTCAGGTATCTTTATTCGTACTTGGGTGGCTAAATAAATCCCGTTATGGACATTTGAGTTTTGCAGCCAAATCTGAATATTCTGGAACTGAGTTTTTTTTAAAAAACAAACAAAAAACAACAACGAAGGAAGACAAAGGAAATAAATGTATTTGAATATGATGGTGTACTAAGTGCAAGGTCCGACTGGCAGCTGCTGAAAGAGAAATACTTGTTAGCATCAAAGGTATCCTAATAAGACAATAGATTTGTCCCACTGAGGTATGACTCAGCTCATCCTGCAATGGGAAGCTGAAGGTAGGCTCCTGAAGTTTACAAAATGGGAAGCTGAAGGTAGGCTACTGAAGTTTAGCTTAGAATGGGCTACCTTTCTCCTCTACCTGATGAAGAATTCTAATAAAAGATGCCACCAAGACATTTCACCACCAGTGGGAAGGGTGAAATGTCTGTCTTGCCCACCCCCAGGAACCTCAGCTTTCACGTATTGAACAGAAGCAAACAGAAGTCAAATAGGAATCAAATTACCCTGAAAACTGCAGTCCACTAGATTCAGAAATTCATTTCCAACCTCCCACCTAGTTCCATTTTTGAACCTTTGTTCTCAGGGCAGGTCTAACATCTCTCCAGCAACCAGGAAACTGCAGCCTGGATCTAGACAGCAGCATGACATTAACCCTTCTCTCTCTGTTGTCCTCTACAGCATTCATTTCAGTGTCGGGAGACTGCCCCCTCCACCTAGATGAGATTCGCCACTTTCTGAACTTGTGTCCGGAGCTGTCGCTCGGCTGGTTTGAAGAAGGCCGACTTGTTGCTTTCATTATTGGCTCTCTCTGGGATCAGGAACGACTCAGCCAGGTAGGAAACGGAAATCCTTTTAAATGCATCACTTTCCCATTATGTAACTGAAGGAGAGAGAACGTAGACAGACTCCGGCATATACGCACATCACCTGCTTATACTGATGGAGAGTACAGTGGTACCTTTGTTCTCAAACTTGATCTGTTCCAGAAGTCCATTCCAAAGCGTTCCAAAACCAAGGCACACTTTCTCATAGAAAGTAGTACAAAATGGATTAATCTGTTCCTGACTTTTAAAAACAACCCCTAAAACAGCAATTTAACATGAATTTTATTATCTAACAAGACCATTTCTGGGTTAGGGTTAGGGTTAATTTTAGGATTGGGTTAGTGATAGGGGAAGGATTAGAATTAGGGTTAGGTTCAGTGTTGTTTTATATTTTCTTGTGATTTTGATTCATTTGTGGTTGGTTTGCTTTTTTCAATTTGTTGTGTTGCTGCTTTTTCATGAGTTGCAAGTTTGTTGGCTTTGTGGTTTTCTGGATAGTTTCAGTTTTAATTTTAAATGCTCAGCTATGGAATGTGAAGCCTCCGCTTCACAGCTGAGAGATCCCCGCCTCGTCTTTGTGCTTGCACACGAGTAGGAGCTTGGATGGGGCTGCTCAGCTGGGGAGATGCAGGCTCTGTCACACTTTCCATTGAGGGGTTCACGGCTGGGGGCTCCTTTAAACTTCTCCCCTCAAGGAAAAAGTTTAAAGGAGCCTTCACGTCAGCATCAGAGCCCCTGCACCACTTGAAGGCAGCCAAGCAGAATAGTTGCTGGGGTGGCGAAGGTGGAGGCAGACCAGCAGCTGCATCTGAGAGCCCCTAAATTGCTGCTGAGGCAGCTGTTGGGCTGTCTCTGCATTGCCACTGATGCCCCTTTAAGCCTCTCTATTGAGGTGAATGCAGCTACGCACCCCTCAATGGAAAAGTGTGACAAAGCCTGCACCTCTCCAGGTGAGCAGCCCCATCCAGCTCCTACTCCGTACAAGCAGGAGCTGGGGCACTCAAAACGGAACAGTTCAGATTCCAAAAAAAGTTCGCAAACCAGAACACCTACTTCTGGGTTTGCAGCGTTCAAATTCCAAGTTGTTCGTGAACTAAGCTGTTCGAAAACCAAGGTACCACTGTAGTACATATGGCTTGGGAACTCTTCTCCTACTCTTCACATGCTTTGGGTGAATGGGCTAGTATCATGCTTGCCCCACACTTTAACATCCCTTCACTCAGCTGCTGAAGTTCATTCAGTTTTCACAAGCCAGTATGCTGTCCCACTGTGGAACAAATGTAATGGCGCTCCAACAAAACAATTTTTCATTACCCAACAGTGTCTGCTTTAAAAGTCATCATTGTTGTTGTTATATTTATACCCTGCCTTTTCCCCCGATGGGACTCAAGAGGATTTGGGATTTTTGCAGGCATGAGACAGTATGGTACCCGTAAAAACAGATAAATGCATTAATAAGAAATCACGTTGTTCTCCTTGAGAAGACTATGGACCAGGAGTCTTGCCCTGGAGCGGCTCTAAGGCAGATGCTGGATTCAGTGTGAAATGAGCATTTCACTTTTAAACATTTTGAATACTGGAGAGGCTGCACAGCTCGCTTTAAATTGGGAGTGGGTGAACCTGTGGCCCTCTCATAGTTGTTGGACTCCGACTCCCAGCAGCCCCAGCTAGCATGGCCAAGGGTTAGAAATGATGAGGCTTGCAGTCAAAAATGCCATAGGTTCTGCACTCCTGCTGTTTCACCTCTCTCTCCCCCACATGAATCTCATCACATTAGCCTAAATCAGGTCAAGTACAACGTGATTGGAACCAGTGACTTTCCCAATGCCTGCCAGCCAAGAAACCATGATTCACCATCACCACCCTATAGAACAGGGGTGGCCAACTCCCAAGATACTGCAATCTACTCACAGAGTTAAAAACTGGCAGTGATCTACCCCCTTTTTTTGAGGCTCAGGTCAAAGTTGTTGATTTTTTCAGGAAGGAGGTAAAATGTTGAGCTTTTTTTTAGGGGAGCCACAGTTGTTCAGCTTCTTTGGGGGGAGCCAGTGATCTACTGGTAGATCACGATCTACCTGTTGGACATGCCTGCTATAGAAGAAAGTTGTCCCTTGTCTACTATAAGTAGCAGAGTCAGTCTGCACTAGGGCATTAACAGTGGGTGGACCACATCTCTAACAACCATCTTCTCTCTTTCTCCTTCCTCGGTAGGATGCTCTGACCCTGCACAAGCCTCATGGCTCTACAGTCCACATCCATATTCTGGCAGTCCACCGCACCTTCCGCCAGCAAGGCAAGGGCTCCATCTTGATGTGGCGCTACCTGCAGTACCTGTGCTGCCTGCCGTACGTGCGTCGAGCCACACTGATGTGTGAGGATTTTCTAATCCCCTTCTACTCCAAGTGTGGCTTCAAGGCATTGGGCCCCTGTGAGATCACGGTGGGCTCTCTGAACTTCATTGAGATGGACTATGCCGTTCGTGGCCATGCCTTTATGCGCAGAAACAGTGGTTGCTGAGGAGGTGCCTCCCATTCCCATCCACTTCTGGTTGGTGTTCTTAGAGGTGGAGAAGCCCAGTTTCCCAGTGATTCCCACCAATGGGTCAGGGGAGTCAGATGGGTGGGTCACAAAGTTGCCAAGTTCTCTTCTCTGGGATAAGGAACTTCCACATCAGTGGTGAATTAGGCAAGTGAGCCTACACACACATATTAGTTACTGATGGGTCCCTTTTTAAGAAGTTTGAGAACCACTGCAATACACAGATTGATATGTTCACAATGAATTAACCCAAGCAACTCCTATCATAGCCATTGCTGCAAAGGCAACACAAATCTTAATGCATAGTAGCATTTTAGTAGCCAGTAATAGGTGTCGTAGCATTGTACCCTCACAACTGCCTTTAAAACTGGTAGCTAAAATGTAGCCCAGTTGTCCTCTCATTTGTCTCTTAGCTGAATTTGTGCCCTGCAGCATTGATCATTGTATACATGGGGCAATGAAAGGCAGTAACTGCTCCTTCCTCAATTTAGCTATGAAGATGACAACAGCATGACATGGTGAAGTTGTAGCTGCTAAGCATTATTCTCATCAACTGAGGGAACAATTAAGTGACTGCTGTCGCCAGTACAATATAGGTCTGCAGGTTAGAATTTGGCAATTTTCAGAGTAAACATTGACTGTCAACGAGGGCCCCAGCTGCCTTTCTGCCTTATGACATTGGTTACCATCACCCAACAAAATGGTGTCAGAAGACAAATGCTGCATCTATAACTATGAAGCAAGTAACAATATTGGCATGTACAAATGCTTTCAGAAATCAAGCTTTCTGTTCTCAAAAGTGTGGTTTCTGTTGTAGCAGGCTGCTTGCTTTTTTGGCCCTATACCACCTCCTGGGGCTAACAGAGCAATTAGGAAAAACATTACCTGAGAAGTAGAATCATTCAGTTACACCTGCCATTTTGCGGAATTACTGTTTGCCTTTGGAAAGGAGCAGCCGTCGCTGACGAGATTGTTCTCTCTTTGCCTGCAGTGGAGAAACTCCATGTCTTCTTACACTGGCTGCTCTGTTGTTGTGAAATGCATGGAATCTGTGCTTGTATATTCTGTAAAAAATATGTATATAAATGTGGTCTATGTGCTAAAACCAGAGCATGCTTCTTTCTTAGCTGAGTTCCTGCCCAGATAAGTATTTGCCTGACAGATAAATCCAAGTCCCTGTTGACAAGGGGCAACCCACATTTGCTTTAGGGTGTTCTCTTTCCCTTGCTGGCTTTGACAAGAGCTGCTCACAGCACAGAGGTCCAGAACCCACTCCCTCCTCCTCCTCCTGCTGCTGCCCAGGTGCAATGAAGGTCTACAACTAGCAGGAGCAATAGATTTGTTAAGTACTCGCTGCACAGCCTCAAATTTAACTCATTGCAGTTAATGTACTTGCTTTGAAATGCAGCGACTTACTGCTGAAGCCAAGGCACTCGAAGTGTGCCCCAAGAATGAGTATGTCCCTATGCCCCTGGGTGGACTGTGTGTCGATATTAGCAGGTGCTCATATGTAAGAGCTGATGATCATTCAAGGTGGTGGGAGCGGAGAGGACTGTTCATGTACACAATGCTCATCACACCCACAGAGATAAATAGCATAGAGTGGGTGGGTGGGGGGTCCAGCTGCTAGCACCCAATATGCTTCCTGACCCCCCTCATCCTTTTGATGTTTGGCGAGTGGGTAGGCATTTGCCATGTTTCCTGTCCCTTGAAAGGTAAATTGGCTCCTTCAGCATGCACTGGAAATCTGCATATCAGGACATATCAAGTTTAAGGACAGAGTCCAACATGCATCTTTAGTAATTAATCTAGTCTGCACTGAATGTGAGGAAGGAATGCCCCCACCATGAAACAAGGCAGGCCTAGGGAAATAATGTTTGGAAGTTGGCAACAACCACCCATGACACAGTTTTCATAGTTGTGTGCATTGTAACTCTATGGCTACAACTAAAGTAGAAATGCTTTTTCAGTTTAGTTATGGTCCAGTGCAGATATGGACATTCTCTTGTGCTAGATTACCTACACATTACAGTTGCGGTGAAAGTAAAAACTGAGGAGGAACAAGTTTTGGATCCCAAAGTGATCTACTTAAGATGGGTTGCTTATATGCCTTTCTCATGGCCAGAGCAGGTGCCTGTTTCTTAAAAGCTCTGGGGTTGGGGAAGGGTTTCAAAAGTGAAATAAGTGTAATCTGCTTGAGGTTATACTAACTGTAAAATAGCTGGATTGAAATGTACCGGTATGTTATCTTGGTGTCCAAGGCATGTGGGTTAGCCCTGCACGTTGCTCAACACTTGTAGCTCGTTCCACTAAGCAAGAAAAAGCATTTGTTTTCTCCACACCCTCACAACGCTTTGCATGCCATTTTTCACTTTGTTGAGTCAACAAATAAATAACTTGGTGGTTTTTTTCCCTAATGGGGTCTTGCTTTTTATACACCCTTCCTTCACCACTCCCAATTATGTAAACAAATCAGGCAGTGAGAAGATGGTGGAATGTAATTTTGTGCAGGCAATGGGGCAGGTTTAAGACCTGGATGGGAGGTGGAGAGAAAGGTTGCAAGAAGATAAAAATACTTATATTGCGATCAGCTGAAGGTCTGAGGGACATCCAAGTGGTATACAGAATGTGGCTGGCAAGGGCATAGGGTAATGCTACTTGGGAAATGGTTGGTTAGACAATGTGAGCAACATAGGGAGGCTAGGGCTCTTCCAGACATTGGCTGAATGACAGCTGTAGACCTAGATATACCTGCAATGGGGCCTTACCCCATGGACCTCCTGTGCAATCTCATGAAAACGTGCTAAATCTAGAGAACTGCAAGGAATTACACATTTAATAAAAGGGAGGGTTTGGGGTTTCTTTAATACATTTTTTCTTTGTAAACGCGTTCTAAAAATAAAGTCAGTCACTGGAGCAACAACATTTTGTAGATTTACCAACGTCTATTACATGGGGCCACTTACAAGACAAGCTATTTCCATCCCTGGCTAAAAGGTTTACACAAGGCACTAAATAAATCACATTTTTTAAAAACACACACATTTGCTTTCGATAAATTTAAATTTAATTTATTTAGACCAAAAATATCTTCCTCCACCCTCCACACAACAATCTCATCTGTCCCTACAGCGTGAGCCTGGCCTCTTTATCAGAGTGAAGTTATCCTTCAAGTTTGCTACAGAAATTTAAATTCACTCTGTATAAATACTGGAGGAGGTACTAGGCACTTCTTCCAGATGGCACAAGGTTTCTTTAAAAGCATCAATGCTACTTGCCAGAAAGTGTTTGGTAGCCGAGATCGCAAATGTAAAGAAGGGGCAGGGGAGAAGAGAAATGCATATAAAATATCCCTTGGGCAAAAAAGACCAGGTTGTTTGTTTTCACAGTACAATTCACAGTACCACAAAAAGGCACTAAGGCAGGGAAGATTGCCACAAAGTCCAAGCACCATCTTGTGCCATAAGGCATTAGGAAAGGGGCCCCCAAAACCAGGAGTTGCATAAAAGGAGGAACTTCAAGTAGGAAACCATAGATACAGGCAGACGGTAAATACGAGCAGTTCAACAGGATGTTGCCTCATCACTAAAGTGCTCTTTTGAAGTGACTGCCTCTCAGGCCTCCATCCCACGAAGGACCTAGTCAGTCCTATGGATGAAGGATGGCATTGGCTGCTTTGGCCGCTCATCGAAAAGAACTTGGCCTAAGAGGCAGAGCTTGTAGATTCTCTACTACATTCCAAATGGTTGGTGGTTATCGCAACATCAGAACTTCAGCAAAGATTGCCATCCGCTGCAGGCACTGTAGTGGAGACGCCTCTCGTAAGAGACTCTGACCCAATTGAGACACCAGCAGGGTGATGTTGCTTCAAATCTATACCTCTCAATGATGGCTGCTTGGTGCCCAGAACTGTCACAGAGGAACATACAAGAGACAGGTTGGCTTATGACTTTATCCCTTGCATTTAGGAGTTTTGCAAAAGGTAACAGGTGTTCTGCTTCAGCACTTGGAACGTGAATGTTTCACAAGTGGTACAGGGAATGCTGGAGAAGTGCAAATGTTTTGCCTTTTTTTTTTACTGCTAGTGTTGCCTCTGTCTATTCCACTGCTGCTCAACATCCGACAGGTATCCCAAGTTTAAAATCCTCTCCTGCAAGCCCCATTCCACAGCCTCCCAGCTCCATCAATGCAAGACCTGGTTCAGATCATACTTCTCGCAGAACCTGTCGGTGAAAGGAAGGCAGGTGAGGTGCTCAATCCAGTGCCAGTTAATAGGGTACACATAGAGCCAGATCACCAGAGATGCGAAGAGCCCGACAAAGACCAGCATCGAGACGATGATCATGACTCTCTTGCGGTACTTGTCCATCGTGCCAAAGGTGATGTAGGGCAGGAAGGCGAAAGAGAGCAGCAGGCCGCTGAGGAAGCCAAAGATGTGTGCAATGTTGTCAATCCATGGCAGGAGGCCGCAGAGGAAGAGGAAGAGGACAATCCCAGAAAGGTTCAGGAAAGCCTTCATGGGCTTCTCGAGGACCTGCCAGCTCTGGAAAAGCTCCACAAAAAGGCAGGCTAACAAGCCGAACTGGGATCCTGCAGGGCCCACCTAGAAGAGGGAAGGAGAAAAAAGAAACTTAAAAATAAATCACACAAGATGCATTCTGCTATTAGGCCAGCCAGGCTTTCTCCTCTTCTCCACAACAGAGAACCCTGGAAAAGCAAATGGGCAGCAGAGTCCCGGAAGCTGTTAATACAGTGATTTATTGTGCTGCGTGGTAAACTTACCGTTATTCTCATTAAACCTTAACGGTTGGTTTGTTGATCAAGGGGAATGAGTATCGGTTCTGCTGCAAGAACTTTGAGGTTCAGATCTTTAAATCCCTCAGATCACAGTGCCAAGAGCAAGTTTTGGCCTCTACCATCAAATGTCTCAGGTGGGGCACATATTTGTACACACACAAAGCACCACATTCAGTGGGAGGAGAGCTTAAGAACTTGATGTTGCCAGTCAGGGTCGAGAACACTGAGCTAGAGCCAAGAGGACAAAATGGGATGAAAGCAACTCATAAGGGCAACAAGACGGGAGGCTGGGGATTGTAATAAGCTGTACTTATGACCCACCCCTTTGACCCCCCAAAGCAGGGATGGAGAAAATCTCAAGCTCTCCAGGGGTTGTTTGGATTCCTAGCTGCCATCAACTCCAGTGGTCAGGGATGATAAAAGTTGCAGTCCAACAACATATGGAGGCCCACAGGTTCCCTTGCCCTGAAAGGCAACAGCTTTGTGTTGTGTTAATTCCAGATAGCACAAGCTTAAATGTGTATTCTATGAGTTTAGTTATATTCTCTCCCTATTACATGAGTTTAGGGTGGAAGTCTTCATCCTGGTTTTGCACTATAATCACTGAAGATCTTCAGATGAAGGGTAGTACAGTATATAAATTTAATAAATAACAGAAGAAGAAGGAGGAGGAGGAGGAGGAGGAGGAGGAGGAGGAGGAGGAGGTGGTGGTTCTGTTTTGCATGGAAGGGCCCTTCTGTTCTGTCCTAAAAGATTTCTCAATCTGTGCTAAGGAAAACCCTTTGGGGGGGGCAAACATGCAAGTTCGGCACTTGGGATCAAAGGGCATGTTGATCATTTTGCAAAAGATTGCATGCTTTATTCTCAATCTGATATTTGAGTTTTTGTAGGGTTTAAAAATAATAATTAAAAACAGCATTTGGAATTCATGAGATACAGGTACGGCTGACAGTCCCTACCTAAACACCAGGCCCTTTGCACGAACGTTTACCAAAAAAAATATTGCCCAACCATGAGAGCTAAACATTTCCTGTAGCCTAAAACAAAGGAAGTTTAGATCTCAAATCTGCATCACCTACTACTTTCTTTCACATGGGCTTTGACTTCTGCCATCATTCAGCAGCTAATCCCCACTGTGCAAGCCACCTTCCCTGTCCTCAAACAGAACTGGACAGTCACGCTGAAACTTTCCTTCCATCACAGCAACACTTAGAAACACCAATTCAGCTCATAGGTCTTGAGTAGAGCACAGAACTGCCGAGTCAAAATAAAGCATACTTGGGGTTCTTTGCCATGTTTTTTTTTACCTTGGCTTAGGCCCTAGAACTCATACAGCAAAGGGGAAAGGCCCAAGCCATGTTAAAACAAGAAGGGAAATTAAAGGTTATTCAAGGTATTCAAGGTTTACCTATAAAACGGTACCACATAGAAAGACTGTAAATGGTCTGCATACTAAAGTACTATTAAAAAAAAACCAAAAAATGAACACCACCCAGACAAGTAATTATACCTCTTCAATTATACGCTGCTTTCCAGCTGGCAGATCATTCTTTTTTTGAAAAAAATATGAACTTAACAACATAGGGCAGCCCCTAAAACCACCAAAGGCTACCACCCTTGGTGCAACCACCAAGTCACACAGGTTGCATTAGCTCATCCCAGTTTCCAGGCAAATACCCTATCCAGGTGCCCCCACCCCCCAACAAGGCTGGTGTGCCTAAGGATGGAATGAAGCTGCAATGCTTGAGAATCATTTCAGAAGGGGAAGGCTCAGGAACTTGCAGTGACTCAGCAGCCGGCCGCAGCCGCTGCCCCACAAGGCTGTAGGTGGAGAAGCTGCTGATGCGATCCAAGGGATTAGATGGGTGATCTCCTTTAGAGCCTGTCAGGACACCAGATTAGCCACCTGCCTGTTCCATCAAATATAAAAGGGGGTGGGGTGGGCACCATCACGTGTGAACAAATAGGGCAGCCAACATGTGCTGCTCCAGCACATGGAAACCAGAGCTGCAACTGCTAAAGCATCACTTCACTCCCACTCAAGAGAATAAAACCAGGGAGGGTGTCCACAACAGCCAGCCAAAAAGAGGCGCCGACATCTCACTGTCAGCATCCGCCTTGCTGCAAGCTTCTCAGTTTCTCATATAACGGCCTTTTTTTTTTTGCCAGGAGAGCTGAATTGCGTACATGCGTAGAATATCTATTTAAGTCTTTCCAATGAAATTACCTACAAGACAATATTCTTTGTCACTTTGCAGGTGCAGAGGTTTCTGCCATCCCTCTTTCTTCCAAACAGGAAGTCTAAAGTTCTGATCCAAAGGACATTTATCTTCAAGTCAAGGTCCATTGGGATTTTTTTATTTTTTATTTTTTACAACCCCACACTTGTAAGCTTCTTTCCCCATCTTCTGGAGGACTGAAGTGCAATTAGTTCTCAAAAGCGTTGATAAGACACTATACAGTTAAAGGCTAATTCACACTAATTTTTGAAGAGTCACCATCAGTGTTATAGCATAGATGACTCCCCCCCACCTCACAACATCCAAGCGAGTGTCTTGTGAAAGAGCTCTCATAGTAATATAAGCACACATATATATCCCCGTGCAAAAAGGGGTGGTGGAAAGATTGCTACACTTGCTCTCAAGGAAATTCTATGCCTCTGAATTGTGCACATCAGACAGAGCTTTTGTTTTGCATTTAAGCAACAGAATTTCTTGGGGACACAAACTCAATAATCCTGGCCAGCAGCCCCCCCTCTGGTGTTATCCCCCACCTCTTAAGTTATTCTGGACTTCTGTAAACCTTGGAAGGGGGGTCTCCTAAGTCTGCTGATACCTTCCTTCCTGTGCATGGATAATGCCATTTGAATAGGCACTCAAATAATGAGTTTAGTCTTAGTATAGATAGCAGTGGTGGTGAATCTTTCCCATCCCAAGGGTTGCATTCCATAATGAACAACTTTCTGGGGGCCGCATGCTGGGGTGGGTGGGGCCAGAGGCAAAACTAACTGGAGCCACAGACGTGATGTACAGTAGAGTACATAAACACCCCTCTATCATCCCATCCGGGGTGGGATGCAGGTGGCGCTGTGGGTTAAACCACAGAGCCTAGGGCTTGCCGATCAGAAGTTCGGCGGTTCGAATCCCCGCGACGGGGTGAGCTCCCGCCTCCCGTTGCTTGGTCCCAGCTCCTGCCCACCTAGCAGTTCGAAAGTACATCAAAGTGCTAGTAGATAAATAGGTACCGCTCCAGTGGGAAGGTAAACTGCGTTTCCGTGCGCTGCTCTGGTTCGCCAGAAGCAGATTAGTCATGCTGGCCACATGACCCGGAAGCTGTACGCCGGCTCCCTCGGCCAATAAAGCGAGATGAGCGCCGCAACCCTAGAGTCGTCCACGACTGGACCTAATGGTCAGGGGTCCCTTTACTTTTCATCCCATCCAGTCAAGCAAGAGGCACCACCACAGTTCAGGAACGCATTTAAGTCAAAAGCACTCATGGAGGGTTTGGAGCAGGGAAGTGGAAGGGTGTGGCCTGAGGAGAGGGTGTGTGGCCTGGAAGAGCTTCATGGGGGACACAGTGAGGCGTCTTGAGGTTTACTAGCATCCCCTCTGGCCTGAGTTTTCCCAGCCTTGGTACACAGGGGCTGGTCACTGCCTGCAAAGGGAAGGCTCTTCCAGCTTGAACACCACACTGAACCAGATCACCTTTGCTACAGAGGAACATTACATTGGAGAGATGCTTTATTACCTGACATTGGTTTGAGAGACACTCTGGGAGCCTTTTCTGTTGAAGAGTATGCAAGAACACATACATACAAATCGCGTGGAAGGGAAATTTAAAGCTTGAGTAAAAGGATAGCTCCACCTTGCTGTCTATAGTTATTTATGACTCTTTGCAAAATCTCCTTTCTCATAACTTCCTAAGCAAGCAAGCAAGCAAAGAAACCAAAGAAGTGCCTCATTTTTCTCTCATGTGCCTGTGCGACGCCAGGAGTCAGCTGGCAGCTGGCCAGGCAGCTCACTCAGGGCCATGACATCACTCACCTGCAGTAATATCACCTACACGTGGGCCAAGAGGAGCAAAGGAGGTGGGAGGATAAAGCTAAGGGAAAGCAGCTCCTGAAATAATCCCTCCAAGGCGAGGGAACGCAACAGGAGGCCAATTTGCCAGATGCAGCTCACAGATTTCCCTTTTAAAACCCCATTAGCCAGTTTGCTCCACAGATGTTTCCATGGAAGACGACAAAAGTCCACCTTCATTCCTAATTGGGTGTTCAAGCAACACATGTGGTGGCAGAGGATGTGTGCGCTTTGTCCAATATCCCAGTCCTGCCTGATCTTCCTGCATCAAGGATGAAGGCTGAAAGGGGCATCTAAGCATGCTCAGGTGAACACAACTTAAAAGTGTGTTCCGATGCAGGATTTCCAACCACATAGAGGTTTCCAACAGGGGGCTTCATAGATAGAAGCCCTATTTAGACCTTCACAAATTGATGCAAACGCTGGGGCAAGGGCTTGCATGCACAACCCCACCGTTTCTTTGCATTTTCTTTTCCAGGGATTCAAAGGGCTGTCAGAAGCAACTCAAGTTGTCAGCTGCCTATCAAAAACGAGTGCAGAAGAGGCCATTGACTCCGTAACGGCCAAGAGAACTATGGGGAGGCCTACTCAAAAATGCTGAAATATCAAATGAAACAAGCCCTCTTGGGACTGCCCACCTCCAGATATCAAGTGGGGAGCATATATTTCAATGTTTCCCAATGCACAGGCCTTTCCCCCTGTACACAGAAAGCCAGGAACTTGCCTGAAACCCTAGAGAGCCACTGCCAGTTACTATAGACAATACCAAGCTAGACGTACAAATGGTCTGACTCAGTAAAAGGCAGCTTCCTATGTCCAGTTTAGTTTCAATTACACTTGAGATTCAAACCAAACATGGCATTAGCACACCACTTCCATACAGGTACTTCTCTTTTTCTGGGGTGGCAAGAAATGTGAGAGCATGTGTGACTTCAGGAACTAAAGGGATTCCTCGAGTAGAGTTTCCAATAGGCAGACACGGTTCAGGAGGGTGCAGCCACCTTATTTACACTGTTCACGGGGTGCCTTCCCTAGTCTTTGTTATCTCCCCGCCCCCACTCAGCAAATGCTTCCCTCTTCTCTTTCCCAAATCTTTTTAATACCTGAAAATCTGATGCCAAAATCACAATGGCACCGTGCGGATCACACACACACTGCTCATTTCTGCACTGTCAATTTCAGAGCTTGTTGTATAGAGGAAAGGCATTCTTGCCGGCTACTCGAACCCCCTTCCCTTTAAACATAGGGATGGGGAAAACCTGCAGCCTGCCAGATCTCCAAATCACCTGCAGTCTCCAAATCCCCATCACCCTTAGACAGCATTAGGATTGGTGAAACTCAGCTATTGTCCGAGTACTGCAAATTTAGCTGATGTTTTCACAAAACCGTTAACCTTTCAAAGACATGAGGAGTTTTGTAAAGGGTTATCTCTTGTATAAGTTGATGTACTTGTTGTTTTCCACAGTGAACCAGCGCGAGAGGGGGTGTGGAGAGTATCAGAGCCTAAAGAGTTAAGTGCTCTGCTGTGACGCACTGGTCACTGTGTGGGCAGTTCACATACGGGCTTTTGGTCTTTGTGTGTGCTGTTTTTCCTTGGTTTCGTTTTCACCGACCAGAGCAGTCATGGAACTGAGCACTCCGGAAGAAGATTTATTGTTTTTGTAAATAAACTCAGCTAGTTAAGAAGACAACGCTTCTGTGAATTATTGCTGTGCTGCCTTGGCAGTTACACACAAGCTTTTGCTGTGGCTTTGAACTCTGCTAATAGCCAGGAGTTGCCAGGCACAGAAAGCAATGCAACGCAACGCAACGCAAGCATGCCGGACCCTGGTAAACGCTACAGATTGTGGAACACCCAATTTCACAATCTAGCAAGCAAATGGTCAGGGATGATGGGAGTTGTAGTCCTACCACATCTGCAGGGCTGCAGGCTTTAGGTCTTCCGGCACTTCTAATCCCATGGGCATGCCCAGTTCTGAATATAGCTGGGGCACAAGAGGAAGTCACATGTAGACAAAATGCTGCCGTATGGAGTGCTCTTGTTCAATTGGTCCAGCTAGCCCATGGGTAGGCAAACTAAGGCCCAGGGGCCAGATCCGACCCAATCGCCTTCGAAATCCGGCCTGTGGATGGTCTGGGAATCAGCATGTTTTTACATGAGTAGAATGTGTCCTTTTATTTAAAATGCATCTCTGGGTTATCTGTGGGGCATAGGAATCCGTTCATTATTACTTTTTTTCAAAATCTAGTCCGGCCCCCCACAAGGTCTGAGGTGCAGTGGACCGGCCCCCTGTTGAAAAAGTTTGTGGACCCCTGAGCTAGCTAGCCAGAACCTGCTGATATCTCCCTCTTGAGAGTGCATCCATAAGGACTGCTGCTCAGATAAGGAGTTCACTATTTAGTCACTCTCCAAAAAAAGGGGGTTCTAACCTCCCCACTGCATGAAGGGAAGGTGGCACTTACCTCCGCTCTGTACGGAAGGAAGATGGCACTCGCCAGATTGCCCGTGATGCCACTGAGGATGAAAATGATGGAGATTCTATGCCAGCCTGCCAGCTTCTCCAAATCCCTGAGGACTGTCATCTGAAAGATCACCGATACCAGGCAGTGGATAACCCTACAGGGCAAAGACAGACGGATGCTTTGCATTCGAGCTCCTCGTGGCATCGCAACAGCATTCCTTCCTCCCTTCTTATCTGTGTTCACACCACCCCGAGCAAACTCACAAGTAACGTCCGTCATGCTAAACGGGCCTTTGGCAATTTGAGAAACACCCCTGGATTTGCGCAAGTGTCTGTGAGGTCAATACTCAAAAAGGGACAGTTTGCCATGACTCAGTCACAGAATCAAAGGTCAAATTTAGAAGGGGGGGGGGCAAAGGCAAGATAAAGTCCCGAGCAACAAACCCAAGACCATTAATCCAGGCCACAACCAGAAGAGCCCCATTTAAACTGTCTGGGTCAGACTGACAGAAACAGGTGTGTCAGTTGTAATAACAAAATAGGAATCCAGGAAGGAAGGGGTGTCATAGGAACAAAGTTAGAAGGTGGAATGTCTTTAGAGCCTGATATTCCTAATGCAAAAGAAATTCAGGCAGATTTCAATCTATTCCTTGCAGCTTGACAGGCAAGGCGGGGCCCAAAGGCACCTGAAACCAGTGAGCAGCTAGAGCGGTGTCTAACAAGGACTAGGGAGACCAGGGTTCAAATTCTTAATCATCCACAAAGTTCCCTTGTGCCAGCCACCATCTCTCTGCCTGACTGACCAATGCAGCAGAGCGTTGGGGAGAAAATAACTGCACAAGGTCTTGAAAAAATGTGTGGAATATAAAAGCTTTAATGAAAAGGCTTTGACAAGCAAAACAAAAAAACCCAGCTCAAGAGCCCCAAAGGCTCAGACCCAAGGCACTTCACTCCCCACAATCTTCTCACATACCCTGCATGTAGAAATAAAGACAACCAGAGTCTATAAATCTGATCAGGACTCTCTGGGTTCCGAAACGGCAAGAGGCCGCACACCTCATCCATGCAGTGTACCTGGGGGCAGGGGGGGAGAGAGGGAGGGAGAGAGCATTAAAAGCATGTAGACAAATGGAACCCTCTGAACCCAGTTTTACTGTGATGGCATTGATGCTCGTTGACCTTCTTACTGGACTTTCCTAGCATGTAAGTGGTCATATTAACTTCAAGCAGGGGCCGAACTTTAAGAAAGATTTCCCACCTACAAACCATGGGACATTACTTGCCTGTGAACAGAGAGTTGCTTCTTCATGAAAGTAGCCATGCATGAATTCGCAGTACTCTCGAGTAGTGATCTGACAACTAGTACCAAGAGAGAGAAATGTAGTTATAGTGGTTTAGTTCCTGTGGAAAGTCTCAGTTAATATCCCCTTAACAATCCAAAATAAGACTGTTTGCTTTCCCTTCTCAGTCTCTCCTACACAGGCCATTATGCCACACACCCCACAGCAGCCGTTTTGGATTTACCACACCCCATGGCAGCCATTTTGTGACTGGTGCCCATGCCACTTCCTCAAAATTCCAAATCTACTCACTGGCCAAAAAACATTGGTGACTCCTAAGTTAAAATTATTTCTTCTTTTACCTACCTAAACCTAAGGAGCTAGATCTCAGGATTCTGATGATACAAGCTTTCTAAAAACTCAGCGCTGGTGTTGCTTAGTGTTCTTTGTAATTCAGCATGTTAAGAAAGGATAATTTCCCCTTAACTGACCTAGTATTGCTAAGAATCAAAGGCAAGCTCCTACCCTAATAAGAGAAGCAGGCATGTCTGTAGCTGCTAACACCATCACTTAGGGCCGCCTGAGACATGAGTACTTACCTGCCTTTGGTTCCAAGACAGCATGGCCTTCCTTTAATGTCACAGTCCATATGTAACAACCCAGTGTGGTTACTTTTGGCCTGATCAGTACATATCTGTAAATAAAAGGTTTACTATTAGAAGAAAAGGCTTTAAGTAAATCCAAGTGTAATTTACCTTCAGAATACTTGCCAGTTTTATCACTTAACCACTACTGTCAGTTACTACAATGACCTACCAGGCGACAGACAGACTGGAACACAACCAAGAGGATATCCTAAACCAGAGATTAGGAGCCCATAATGCACCCAACAATGCAGGGTTCTAATTCCCATCACCCCTGACAACTGGCTAGGTTGTCTGGAGCTGATGGGAGTTGGAAACTAACAACATTTGGTGGGGGGGCAGAGGTGTCCCTGTCCTAAACCAACAGTCCTCTTAAAATTGTTTGCACATCTAGTATAAACTCAGGTTCAGGGATTCCAAGACCCCTAGCTGTGTTCTCATGACTAGTTCTCCAGCCAGATAACATTATTTTCCAACAGGCAATCACCAAGCGGAAAGATTTGCTAGGAGAAATTTGCTTATTTATTACATTGCTATGCCTTCCTTCATCTGAGGATCACAGGACGGTTCACAATAGAAAAAACACACCAAAAAAATGCATAACATAGCAACACACAATACCGCCCACCAACAGTATTTAGTTTGGTGTGGGTTATAACAGAGAGGAATAAAAGAGGTTTGAGCAGTACCATTTCATGATCAACCAAACCAGGATTCAGCAATCATGAGTCATCAGTCAAGTGGGGGGACAGGACGGGACATGAGAACACTGCAGTTTATCCTTCCGGCAGGTACTACCTAACTACAGTGAGTGTTCGTGCCTTATCTTCTGTCCAAAATTTAATTGACAGCAACTAGGTGGAACATGTCCATGTATTTAGGGGTGTGAATCGTGATATCACCAAGTCCTTGGCTGTGATTTTTTTTAAAAAGCTTACTAGAGGTCTATAATCCTACACAGAGAAAGATTTAGGATCTGTTTCACTGGAAGGCAGGAAGAAAATGGAAGAAAGGATTGGGGTTTGAGTGTGTGCATTTGCATGTATGTGCACATGTAAATACATTCCTTAAAACACACACACACACACACACTGCACAGCTACAGCCTCCCTCCCTCTTCATCCACCTTTGCATGGATCTGGAATTAAAGGGGGAATCTCAAACCTCAAACCTATGCCTTTCAATAAGACCATCTCTGTTAAAGTTCAGCCTTAGATGCCATGCAAAAGACTAGTGTACCCAATTCTTTCCTTGCTTGAGTTTGAGGGATGCATGCATGCAGCTGCATGCAGGAAGGCTCCAATGCCTTCCTCAGTGGACAGTCCCATTCATAAGGCAGTCTCCATGAAGCAGCTTGGACTTCGCATTAGATAACAAGGCAGGCAAAAACAAATCACTTCTGTGCCAACCCCCCCCCCCCCGCGCGCGTAAAAGTTTCTAAAAGGACATCCACCTGTTTGCACCGTACAAATATTTTGCAAGATAAATTAGTGCCCAAAAAATTAAGGAAGGAAGGAATATTTACCGGCCACTTGGTGATGTCATCGGGCCAGATGTGTGGCAGATTAGAAGCCGGTTCCTCACAAGTCCTGTTGGGGGACAGATAGCCAACAAGTCATGATGGGTTACCATACACGGCATCACCTCCCCCAGCTCCACTATAGCTCTAAACATATGTACCCCCTCTCTCTCTCCCCCCCTCCACATGCCTCTTCTTACCTGGGATCCTGAGCGCACACAGCTCCTGAAATCCTCTTCCGACTGGAATTGTTGAGGTCAAAAGCTGGTGAATTATAATCCGGCCACTTTACAAAAGTAGCCAGTGTTTCCTATGTGAGAAACAAAGAAATGGCTTTCTAAATTTCTCTCTCATACATACATACATACATACATAATTAGTGTTCATATCTCAAGCACACACTTTTATTTTTCAAAGGAGCAGAATCCCACCAGAGAGGCCTGCTCATACAAATGTTCTCCTTGACATAGGAAATATTTTCTTAGTGGCCGGGGACATCACTGAAAATGTGTTACCTCAGGCCCGCCTCTGCCAAAGTACACCAATTTTAAGACATAGAGGGCATTAAAAAACAACACCTGCTTGGTCGTTTTAATTTTTGTATGGATAAATCCTTGTTTTCTGACTGACGGTTGAATAAAGTTTTGATGATGATGATGAAAAAAGCAACATCTACGTTAAGGGGGCCTTCTATGAATGGTTTTGTAAATCTGAAGCAATCATTAACTGTGGGCTCTGGCTGGCCACATAAACTGCAATTTATCTAACATGTGAGCAAACAATACCGATGATAAGGGGCCATTTTCCGGCTCAAGTAGTGCCTCTCTGCCTTATCATCCAGAGAACTGAGACCTCTCATGGCATGACAGATAAGGCACCATTAATGCAGGGCCATCAAGCCACAGATTGAAATATTATGCCAACGTTTAAAGGAGCTAGTTGCCGCTACCAGAGAAACCCTGAGGCAATTTCACTCACTGAGCAGTCCACCTGCAGAGTCTGAACACAACCAGAGTTGTCATTCTGGACGCAGCAACCTGACTCGCGTTCTTGATCCCTCTCTTTCTGGATCAACTTCTCAATCTGTTGGTCCTTCCTCATGCAGGGAGAGTACTTGGCTCCCAGGTGGATCAAGTCAATCTGAAACGAAAAGGGTGTGGCGGGGAGAGTCACAATGGAAAAGAAGTTTGACAGACTAACTTCTCAACGCTGCTGCCACCACCCCGGCATCATGTCGGCCTCGTCCATATATCAAGGCAAGCCAAAGTTACTCTCGGTCACTTTGCTCCTCCCTACTAGCACACAGGAGAAACAATCCAACATCCCTGTTTTAGTGTTCTGTCCAAACCAGCAAATCATGCTTCATTTCACTCCAGACACGCTATGGTCTAGTGTAAGGCAAGCTTTATGGGGGTGTGGATGATTCATGCACAAAGGCACTTTGAAGAGCCATGCACTGAATTTCCTTTAAGAAGCATGATCTCAACAAGAACAAGGCAAATGAAACAGAAGCACAGCATTTACCGAGCTTGGGCCAATCCAGAAGTTCTCTTGCTGCATGTACTTCACACTCTCATAGACGCCTTTGTTTCGCAGCACCTGTAAACATAGCAGAGAAATTCCCCAGCTAAGAGATGTGGCAAGCACCCAGAGAGAAGGGCCAGATTGGACTCTCCCCACTCCGCCATCAGGGAAGGCAGGTGGGATTCCATGCCAAGCTAAAGGAGGCCTAACCCAAAGCTTTAGCTGAACTGCATTTGTGACCACAGAGTCAGACATTTGGCAGGATACATTCAATCCTTGCTTGTTTAGTGTCATGTTATTCTGTTTAGATACGGTGGCATTTCTAGTTGCAATTTTTTGCAAAGTTTTTGACTCCCAGATAGCCAGTGATTCCTACTCTATGGGCAACTTGAAAATTGTTGAGGATCTTGGCAGACCACTTAAAAGGTTTTTTCTGCCTGTGGCAGCAATTGTAGTGCACAGTGCTAGGTGCTGTATGACTTTAATTGCTTCTTATATTTCTTGCAGATCACATTTTATTATGTTACAATTTGAATTCCGTAGGGTTAAATCTGTAATACAATTAATTAAAAGAAGCAATGAAAACACAATTAAATAATGTAAATATGAATACGGAATGTGATGGATGTGCCGTCTCTTGTCTTCAAGCACAAATCCGTAAATACTTAGCCAACCACCTTAATGAAGCTCACAGGCCATGGTTTGGGGTGTGTGTGTCCAGAGAGCACTGCTATTTGTTTCTGCCTGATAAGAGGGCTGCCTTGGTAGACTCTGGAAATGCCAGTCACTCCAGAATGTGGCAGCACTTGACCTGTCGTTTGCAGTTAGTTTTAGAAAAGCTGTAACATCCCTGCTGAAAGCCCTACACTGGAAGCCAGACAGATTCGAGGTACAATCCACAGTGCTGTTTTTGACCTTTCAAGTCCTAAGAAGACTGGGTCCAGGGTACATTGCAGAATGCCAACAATTGCTCATTTGCTTGTCTAATATTTGGCTGTTAAGAGAGGCAGAGCACTCTAAGTGGTGACTCCTTCATTATGAATATACTTCCTTAAGAGGTCAATGTTATCTCAGATCTCAGACTCTTTATTGCAGGGTTGAGGACCTGGATCTGGCTAGTGGATCAGATTTTTAATTTTCCCAGCTGCCTCAGGCCAACATTGGTTGACTGACAGCTGTCAACATTCAACAAGGTCACTGTAACCACTAATTAGCTCACCAGTGGTTGCAGCGGCCTCCTTTGAAGGCAGGCTGGTGAGATACCTGGTTGCAGCAAAACATTTAGAGGAAGTGCTTTAGATGCAATTGGTTTCCTGCAAATGGAAAAAGTGAACCTCCTCAGCTGCATTAGGAACAGCCCTACAGGATCACACCAGAGGCTCCATCTAAATTATTTGCATTGTAGTGATCTGATGTTTTTAATTATTATTAGCCACTCTGAGGCTTTTTAAAGGACACAACTGTAGAATGCCATTCACATAATTAAGACTCACCAATGCTGTTGTCAGATGCTGGGCAAAGCCAATGGGAGCAATCCCATAGGTGCAAATGATCAGAAGGGTGATGATGATATGGACAAAGGTGATCCAGTAGGTGAAGTAGGGTCTATTCACGACATGGAAGAAAAGGTGGGAGAGGAGACAAACACCACAGGCCATGGTTATTCCTAGAAGAGCTTTCATTAATAAAATACTCTTAGCAATGTACACCTTGAAGGACTTTGCCTGAGATATGCAGATACACATCTAATCTGACATATAGAACTGAAAGAATGCACAGCAGCTAGGAAACAATGAGGTGATGCAGGTATGTTCCTTGTCATTTAAAAAAGGGAAAAAAGGAACCACTGTGGAACCAGGAGGCTTTTTGCAAGATGGTCAAAGCCTTGTTCAGACTCCTGCAAGCAGATGATGGGTTATAGTGATGGTGGCAGCATGCTTTAAGTGAGCAAGTCATGCTCCCACCTGTGGCTGTCCGTGAGCTCCAGCTGGGAGCGCACCATGCTGCTGATGCTCCGCCGGTACGTCCTGTTCAGCCACTTGCCCACCACTCCCAGCCCATAGTATCGCTTCTTGCGGTCGAAGGCAAAGTGTTTCACCCGGGAAGCAATCCGCTTGCCACGTTTTGGACCAGCCGCCGCTGCTGGCAGACCCCGAGAAGGTCCGGCCCGCCTGAAAGAGAAGAAAGGGCTTATGTGATTTGAAGTACGGAAGCAGCACAGATACCCAAACTGAACCATTCCTGGATACCAATGATTTAAAATGCTTCTGTCCCCACTGCCCCCCATAAATATAGAGGGTTGGTTTCTTCTCCTGTATTTTAGGAGAGCACCCATTTGCTCATGCATCAAATGTGGTTTTGTTTTGCCTCCCCTACATTGCCCATTCCCACCCCCCCTATCTTTTGTTTTTTTTTGGGGGGGGGTTGCTGTTTCTGATATGACAAAGCAGGCACCAGGCAAGCCTCTCTGGCAAGAGGATCCCACAATCAGGGGGGCCACCACCAAAGAGGCAGCTTCTTGGCTAGCCAACCATCGCACTGTAGGCATTGAGGATAAGCATTTGGCTTCACTTCCATGCAATGCTGCTGGTGGCAATCTCTTAGATATGGCTACAGGCTGAAGAGACTTGCAGAAATGCATTGCTATGAAGATCTTGGCTTACTGAAATGGCTGCTCAGCTTCAGGTGACTTGCCATCCTCTGGCTGAGGAAGCCCTCGGAAGTAAGTGGCAGAGAGGGGTGGGGACTCAAACACATCATCTGGCATGGAGCACATCTCATCATGAGCGTCAACCTGCAAGAAAGAGGTATAGAAATGTTGGGTTATGGTATATCCAACACTGCTTCTCTCAGAACAACAGACTTCTGCTTGTGCAATGGAACTTTCCCCCTCCTCGACTTCCGGCGAGAACGCCATTGCCGGCGGCTGGGAGCTGTTTCGGCTGCGAGACAGCTCCGGTTTTCCCGGGGGCTAGGAGTCCCGCAACCGCTCAGCGGGCTCCGGCAAGCCGCGGGAGGGGCGTCCCGCGGTTTGGGCACTCCGGCGGGTCCCATTGCGTCGCCCCATTCTCGGGCTTCCCTTGCAAAAGGGAGGCACGAGTGAATGGGTAACGGCGCGGGGCTGTGGAGGCTGCCCCCAACCGGGAAAACCAAGCGGCGGCCGCCGCTGGCATTTGAGCGCCCCGTTCTTCTTCATTTGGAATAAAAAATAAGAAGAAACCTGTAAGCTGTAAGTACGGAGTTCAATTGGAAGCTAAATTTGTTTAATTGGCTTTAGGGGAGAAACGTTAAAAAGGAAGCCCGTTTCTCTCCCTTGCGACAAAAGAACAGTAACATCGGCTCTGGCTATTGCTACTTTTGGCTGATACATTGTTTTTGATTTTGTGTTTGATCTACTAAGAAACCCCTGTCAGGGGTAGACTAAGTACTTTGAGGTATTTCTTCTGAGAGACTGTGAATTACAAGGTGAAAAATTCTTACACTCTGATCAGGGGGAAATGGTGGCTGTAATCTGAGACTTGAAGATGGAAAAGTACTGAACTTTGTCGTTCCCTGCCTACCTCTACCCTTTTCTGGTTTCGTTTTCACGATGCCTCCAGACTCAACAATGACTCTAGGACAAAGGAAAATTCTTCTGAAATTAGAACTTTTGCAACAGAATGTCACCGAAAGATTTTCTGAAATTGGAATTGCTTTTAAGAACTTTGCCAAAGAACTTAAAGAAACAATCAGAGAGCAATGCTCAGGAATTCTATCTGAAGTAGAGAAGACCCATCTCCAAGAAGAAGAAAAGCTCTGTCGACGTGAGAGGTCCAGGTCTGGCTATTGTGATGTTATAACGGCTTTCTGGGGTGGGAGCCCAGAAATGCTGGAACAACAATTTTGGAAATTACAATTACAATCTGACTGGAAGACTGAAGTGGAGATGCCTGGTGGTGTTGTATTACCTCCTTTGAAGAGTTTGGCAAAGATACTTTGGGACAATGTTTCAGTTTTTGGATATCAAGGAAAAGATGACATTCTGGACAATGGTCTGGGTAAAGTTTGGGGAAAAGCCTGGTGGGTGACTGTGATGAGAGGAGAGAAAATGGCAAGAAGGGGGGTAGGGTGAAAGAATATATATGATTAATCAGGAAGGCTCATCACGGTACCCCGACGTCAGAGAGTAAAAATTGATCTGGATTAGAGAAGAAATACTTAGGTTTTTTATGATATTGTACTGATTTAATATTTTGTAAGGTATGATTTAGAAGTAATAATAGCAGCAGTTTTATGGAATTAAGAGAAAGAAAAGGTCATAAGAAGTTAAGATTTGCAAATGATGTGGTATTTGTATTTAGAAGTTAAATGATATAAGATATTGAGATAAAGAATAAGAATAATGATGGTGAATGAATAGTTAAAAGAATTAGAAAAGTTACTAAAGTAAATTAGAACTGAACGCAGGAGAGAGAGCGGGGGAAGTCCCCCCCGATAAGATTTGGAGTTTAACCAATAGATGGTGTGTTCCTGTGTGTAAGGTATGTATTTGTTTTCTTTTATTTTGTTAATGTTGTTTGTAGTATTTGTTTTTTTTCTTTGAATGATTGTTATTATCTGTTTTTTTTTAGTTGCATTTGTCTTGTTTGATGTGGAAAACCAATAAATTTTTGTAAAAAAAAAAAAAGGAACTTTCCCCCTCCTCTACTTTTCCCCTGAAGCCCCCGCTCCCCACACACCCTCAAAATCTGTTCCAGTGTGTTGGAGGAGCCTCCAGAGCAGATTCTGAGGGCAGATGGGAGATGGGGAGGTCACACTGGATACAACCTGCTGTTTGTGGCTGGGGAGACCCAGCCAGATGGGCAGGGTACAAATAAATTATTATTATTATTATTATTATTATTATTATTATTAGTCATTGTCTAGTTGGCAAGAATAAGACTCAGTCTTGTTAAATGACCAACATAGATAGCTGCCCAACTGTATGAGAGCCACTGGAGCAATGCTGGCTGCAGCACCATGTCATGATCAGGCAATTACAGGAAACAACATGATCACATTCCAGACACTGGGCAATTAAGTCCACCTTAATGGACGATGGGAAGATTTGTGGCTAACAGCAACACATGGATCAATTGTTTAAATGTTACATTATTTTAGCTGGCTGGTTTCAGTGAATGCATTGTGGCTGCTCCATGGGGGGGGGGGGGGAAGCAGCATGTGAAAATGAAAGAAGAAAACATCTTTGGCATCCAATTAGGCAAGAGGGGAGGGATGGGGGGCGGGGAACTCAGTAAAACTAAGATCCTCCTATAGCCAACAGAGGGGCTTCATTGAGAAATGGTCGCAGTTATTTCCCCATGAGAGATTATGGTGGTGGTGGTACTCCTGAGACATCATCAAAGCTGGGGGGGGGGTGGATCTTGGGATGGGGTGGAGCAGGGGAGGCCATGGAACCATGCTTGCCTTACTGAAGAACGAAGAGTCAAACGTATCCATGCCATCTACCACGTCCTCATCCATGAAGCTGGGATACATAAAGCTCTGCTTGTTGCACCTCCGCTTCGGTGCCGAGGGCTCCAGAACCGAACGTCCCTTTTCAGAGAAATCAAATTGGAACAGTGAGTGAGCAAGTTCGAAACACTTTCAATTAATAGTCGAGAGGTCCTGGTGTTTGTTACTGTTGTGCTGCCCTTTTGAAGATGGAAGGGGCAAGGTGAAGAGTTCACGTTGAGACTCTTGAACTTACAAATATGGGTTAACTGAGAACGACACACAAGAGCAACATAGCTACACCAGCATCCTGTTCAGTCAAGACTGTTGGGATACAAGCCAATTGCACAAATATCGGGAGGGTAGCATTGCACAGAGAAAAACCAAGCACTAATATTGAATGGCTTCCAAGCCGGTTGTTCTCAGTCCTAGCCTGCCTCACTTCTTCTGAGCCATGCAACAGCATCACCTGGTGGTTCTTCTGATTTACTATCTTCTTATTGATGGTTTGTAAACTGCTTTTTCAATGTTAGTGTATGGGGGAAGGGGAAATGCTTCAAATAAGCAAATAAAATTTATTAATTAATGGCTCGGGTTGGCCGCTCACGGGACTATGTCACAATCCATAGCCGTGCATCTGTCAGGATTTCCAATGCTTTTCTAAGATTGCTTTGAAAAGATCCACCAGTTACAACAACACAGAACAGCAGCAGCAGCAACCAGCTTACTTTTGAAAGTTCAGAATCAAAAAGCATTGTCATCCCATGCCATCTGGAGTAGTCTATTTAAGTACTGAATTTAAAAGTAGAAAAAAGGTTTCCGAGATGCCAAGCAATGCCCCCACCCCAAGGACTAACAGTGCAATCCTAACCATGTCTACTCAGAAGTACGTCAAACTGAATTTAATGGAGCTTACTTCTAGGGAAGCAGGGTTAATTGCAGCCTTAGTGTCTAATGCCTCTCCGTGCACAAGCAGAACGGATTTATGCTTGTACTTTGGGCTTCCCCTCATGCTCTCAAAAATCTGCTCTGGAGGGTTGAAATTATAACAACCATTAAAAAAGAAAAGGGAGCTCCATAGTCTGAGTGGAAGTGCAGTTGCACAACACTGGATTCTGCCCAATGATCGCTGGTTCTTGGGTCTCACTGAAATTAGGATTTGGTATCAATTTAGCACATTTTGCCAGCTAAAAGTACAGTATTATCAATGACATTGTTTGCAAAGTAGGAGCTTGTGTTGCTCCTACAAAACAAGTTTTTCTTTTCTGCTCACGGTGATTACAATGGTACCATTCCACCCTTTAAAAAGCATGTGTTGGGGTGGGCCTATGACATACTTTCATATTGACATATATCATATTTTAATCCATACCACACACAAAAAAACCCAACCCACTCAACCCCAACTTTATCCCACATGGAGCTTCACAGCCATGAGATCACAAAGGAATAAGATTACATGGAAAGGAACTGGAGAATACTAGGATTTCTCTTTATTTTGTTTTTCACCCAAATTGAAACTTCTGAAGAAGGACAACACAAGCTCCCCGTGTTTTCAGAGATCTGGTTGTACTGTTGCGGAGAAGAGGGCTAAGGAAACAGCACCCTCACACACACAAAGCATCTTCTACAGCAGTAAAGAAAGAGGAGCGGAACAAAACAAAACAACTCACTCTGATTATAGCTGCAGCTGCCTTGAAACTCATATGGGCCACAGATTCCCTCTTCCTGCGGGGAAGGCGGGCGTAGCCGGACCGTACGCTGCCAAACGATGTCAAGGACATGACGCCCGGGGTCACTGGGGCCAGGGCAGGGTGTGGAGTGCGTGGGCGATCCACCTCATCTGGGTGCCGGAAGGGACGTCCTCGGGCCAGGGGATCAACAATCTGAAAGACCAAACAAGTGCCCAAACGGCTGCCATTATCCAGTTTCCCCCTCCATGGAAGTTAAAAGGCACACAGCAGCCCTGTGACTTGCCTCACCTACCTCCACAACTAATATACAACTAAACAAACAAAGGAAGGAAGACTGCTGGAGAATTTAGCCTTGTATTTCTGTCTCCTCTGATGGGCAGTGGAGTTGCAGCATCTCAGGCAGAGGTCTTTCAAAATCACCTCTAAACTTGGTCCTTTCAACTGGACATGCCATGCATGGAACCTGGGACCTCCTTCATGCAAGGCACATGCTCTACCAGCCCTCCTCCAGCAAGCTCTATATCCAAATTGGGATCTAAATCCAGCTTCCCCCTCCCCACGAGCAAATCCAGGAGTAGCTGATCCACTTGTGCTCTGAAGCACAAGGCAACCACCTCCACCATCAGGGGGTGACCAACCTTGGGCATTTTCTGTGGCTTTGGAGACTCTGTGCCTTGGAAGGAAGGCACTTCCTGGCTGGGCAGCTCCATTTCTCGGTAGGCAGGTTTGAGCTTCCCATACCGCAGGCTGCAGTGCTGCAGGCTTTTGCGCTGCCAATGCTGCCGCTTTCCGTCACAGTCACTGCTGACTCCAAACCACTGAGCTGCCCCCCTGGGTGTAGGAAACAGAAAAAAGGACAACACACATGAAGAAGCCCAGCAAAGTAACCCAGGTTAACATTGCCTAGAAGATGCCAAAAGCCTGCACCCAGTCTACCAAGATCTTTCCTCCAGAAACTCTCCACCCTTGCCTTCCAAAATTGCTGCCCTCTGGGTGGGTTTCCACATGGCAGCGACTCTGGGGGAGAGGTGGCTTCTTATTCCTCGGAAACCAAACCAGCTAACCTGTGGCTTGACACATGAATATCCAAGTTGCCATACCCCATGGGCCTGAACTGCTTTTGTCCCCTTCCCCAATCACATGCTCTAGTGCAAGGTTTCCCAAACTTGGGTCTCCAGCTGTTTTTGGACTACACTTCCCATCACCCCTGACCACTGGCCCTGCTAGCTAGGGATGATGGCAGTTGTAGTCCAAAAGCAGCTGGAGACCCAAGTTTAGGAAGCATTGCCTGAGTGGCAATCCTCCCCACTTCTGCAAAAGCTTTCAGCACTGCCTCATTTAAAATGTCTACTGTGAGCAGAGTATCAGCTGTATTATTAGCAACCTGTCTTTTTCTAGCAAGTGCACACCACAGAAACATACACGCACTGTAGGGAGTCATAACTGATTCCCAACACCTAGGCTTATATTTATGGTTTGTACATAAGATGGAAAGAGTGGGGAAATGACATTTGTTCGTCTCATTTTATGCAGTATAAGAAGGCACTGACAAAATACTTAAAATGCATCTGCTTCCATTTTCCTTGTGTGAAGCAGATCTCAAGTCTTCTGAACAAAGCAAGGCCCCAAAAGTAACACCTTATCTTGAAGAATTCTTCTTGTCAAAATAATTATCACCATGAGAAAATTTTTGGAGTCCACAACATAGCCTGTTGTGAAAGCACATGATTATCTCAGTACAGACTCTGCCTTCAAGGCAAGGGACAAGAGAACCAAGCAGTAACTCTGCTCAATGCCTTCAAAGGTAACAACCCCCCCCCACACCTTTCATGGCCATCACCCCCACCCAATGCGGGCCTAAGCATCTCCTTACTTGCGAATACTGTGGGACAGTGAAGTTTGCCTGTGCAAGCCAGGATGTCTTTCAAAGTTGCTGTCCTGCCTTTTCATCCCAGACTCTTGGAGGCTCACACTCTTCTGATAAACCGGGTTTTTCTTCAGAGGCTAGAAGAAATGTTGAAGTCAAAGAAAGATTGTAAGGAAGATATGATTCAGACACAGAACACCCAACTAATGAATGGGCAATATCCTGAGGTCTCTCCTTGTTATGCAGCTCCCATAACTAAAAATCACACTCCTCAACCAGGGAGGCAGAAAACCAGAAGAATCTTCTCGACTACAGTTGTACCTTGGAAGCCGAATACTTTGGCATTTGAACGCTTTGGCTCCCAAACGCCACGAACCCGGAAATGAGTGTTCTGGTTTGCGAACGTTCTTTTGGGACCTGAATGTCCGGCGTGGCTTCCTGCAGCCAATCGGAAGCTGCGCCTTGGTTTCCGAACGTTTTGGAAGTTGAATGGACTTCTGGAACGGATTCTGTTCGGCTTCCAAAGTACCACTGTACTTGGGTAGGGAGCCTGGATACGTGGCCAGGAGAGCACTAGATACATACAGGTATGTAGGTATGGAGGCAGGTCGATGTGTGAAATCACACACCTTTGTGGAGCATCATGCATGTTTGATTACAAAACTTCATTTTTTATTTAGTTTACAACTTTGGGGGGTGCGACTGTGGAGGAGAGAAAAGAAATGGACTTAAGGTATGGCTGAAGGTTCTACACTATTCGTAACATTCAGGAAGTGTCTTGATTGAATATTTGGAATAAAAAAGAACTTTGCTGGAACTTAGGGCAAAGTAGGGTTCATGAAGAATGTCTACTACTATTCAGGAAGGGACTCTTATTTTCCCCTACCTCAAAGGTGCTGTGTGTGTGTGTGTGTGTGTGTGTGTGTGAGTGAGAGAGAGAGAGAGAGAGAGAATATATATATCTGGGGCTCAAACACAGCATGGTGTGAAGCTGCATTTTTAAGAAAACTCAATTGGCCAGTAATCTCTGACGGTTATTTGGTTTGGGGAAGAATGTTCCTCCCCAAGTCATAATGTGTATCCATAAAATGCAAGAGCTATACTTGAACCCCATGGGTCCAATTTAGTCCCAGTCTGTGAAAGCCACTCCCCAAAAGAGTGGGGTCTTGCAACATGCCTGAGGCGGCACACAATATTTGGTGAACTTCCAGAAAAGGCAGTCTAGAGGTCTACAGAGAAGCCACAAAGGATGCTTCTCTAAGTGCCAATGCACTGGTTAAATATCCATGGTCACATTGGAGATTGTGACAGGACATGGGCAAAAGCAATTTGGCAGGTGTGGTGGAATCAGATTTAACTTCAAGATCCTGACAGCAACTAACAGACACCCCTCCATACTCAAGTAACCATGGACATGAAACAGGCTCGTAAGCATTTAGGGAAAACTGTAGTCATTCATACCACTGTTTGGCTGTTCGCATCCTCGGCTGCTTCCACGGGTGGAATTGTGATGGACAGGTTTGGGGGCTTCTTGCTCTGTAGGCGACTGCTGCTGCTGCTGGTACTGGAGCGGCTGGTCCCATTCTTGTCACTGTCCGCCATCTTGAATTGGATTATTTATACAGCCTGATGTGAGGAAAGAAAGAAAAGTCAGGGTCCTACAGAGCTCCTGGGCTGAAGCCCAAAAGAAGAAGCACAAGAAGCTGCTTTATACAGAGTCCGACTTTTCTCAATATTGTCTGCACTAACTAGCAGTGGCTCTCCAGGGCTTCAGGCAGGATCCTTCCCGGCTCTCGCTGGAGATGCCAGGGACTAAGCCTGGGAGAACCTTCTGCAAACAAAGCGGAAAAATTGCTTCCTCTAAAGTAATTTTTTATTTTAAAGGCGAATTAAATATTGATGCTATCAAGGGGACCACTCTGTCTTATGTCTACTTTAACGATTTATCAGAACCTCTAAAGAGCTGCATACTATAGTTGCTTAAGAAGGGACAGAAAACTTGGAATGCATCCAGGACCAACGCAGAAACACATGAGTCAGTGGGAGAACTCCAGCTCAGCTGCATATCAATATTTATTATTAATTCATTGCTACCATGCCTTCGTAAACTCCCAGTAATAAAACAACGAAGAGGCAACAAATAGGTATAGTGTCTGTGCTGGTTACAGTGCCACAGCTGGTAGTCAGGCTGAGTTCCATTTTCAGGAAAACTGTTTCCTCTCTTATTGGCTTTGTAGTTCCACCTCCTTCACACACACACACACACACACACACACACTTGTGACTAGCAAAATTAGACCCATGCACAGTAAATGTTGCAGGATAACTTATGTGAAACAAGAAAAGGCATGTGAAGTTCATCAATCAGTGGCATGCATTTGCATAAGAGGCTTTGCAGATCTTGTTTCTCTTGTAAAATTTAATTGCCCGGATGTAGGATTTTTCCGGGATATTTTTTTTTTTAGGGTGACGTTAGCATAGAGGATATGCATGGCCCTAGCCACAATAATACACAAGACGTGGCCATAATGTTTGATGTTAGTATGTGCCATGTTTCTTTTTTATTAGTGCTTTTGGGCTTGAAAGCCACGCCTCCAGGTTCCCCTCTGCCCCTGCAGGGATTAGAACTTCATTTGTACAGAGTACATTGGAATTCCCCCAGCTTCCAAGCCAGATGGGGCTGCATTGCATCACCGCATGAAACCCCATGGGCAAAAACAATCAACATTCTTCCTGTCGCCAAGCCCAGGGTAGGCACCATTTGCTTGAATACCTTTAAGAACTGGTGCTATTTCCCAATCAGCCTAAGTGTGCTTACACAAGGGAGCCCCTAGCGCCTTCTTTAATAATCCTGGCTTTATTTGGGATGGCCAATGATCTCATCCTCTGCAGGTGCAAGGCAGAACATACAGCCAATTCCGGGAGTCACAAGGGGCTTCCCACACAATGAGATGGGAAGACTCTGGATGGGATTCATGCTGCAGAGTGGGTCAAGCCAGGGTTAACGATACAGCTCTTAAGTGGGCTCACCCACTCTGCGATTGAAGCTATGTAGGTTAGTCTGTCTAAGCCCAGAGATCGGCCAACACTAGCATGAGAAGGGTTAAATCCTCCAGACAGGTAGCAAAAGGAGGCAACACACAAAAGTGACAACATCTTATTGGTACAAAGTAGATGGTGATCCAGCTATTGTAGGCTTCAGGTCAGTGATCTCTCTCTAAAGCTCCATTCCATTCAAACATCCTAACCAAATCAACTACTGTTTGGAGTTAACCAGAATTTAAAAACGCACACCATGCCATGGTTTGAGCTACCAAATATACAAGCAAGCAAACCATGGTTTAGAGCTGTTTGGTTTGCTTTATGTTTGCTATGACCAACATCCCTCAACCAGCAAATGCCCTGCTATTTCAGGAGCATTCTATAAAAAAAAACACAAATTTCTCACTGGTCGGTGTGCTGTTCCTTTCTCCAGGATTAGCCTCCCCAAAATTCGTATATGCCTCCCACTTTTCTTTCTTATTGGAACTGACTGCATTTGTGCCTTCAATATTTCACCTTTAAGAAACTCCCTTTTCCTGACACCAGGGGTAAGGTATTTCAGATATGCCATATGGACACAGCAAGCAGTAGGCAAGGCAGATGAGATCTCTTTAGTTGAAAGCTTAAGCATTAGGAAAACATACTCTAAAAGTCCCTTTCACGCTCCACAGTCAAAAGTATATTATATTTCCTCCAGACATGGAAAGTTCTTCTCAAATGAAATGAAATGAAATAAAAAATTCCTTCCAGTAGCACCTTAGAGACCAACTAAGTTTGTTCTTGGTATGAGCTTTCGTGAAGAAGTGTGCATGCACACGAAAGCTCATACCAAGAACAAACTTAGTTGGTCTCTAAAGTGCTACTGGAAGGATTTTTTTTATTTTATTTTGTTTTGACTATGGCAGACCAACACGGCTCCCTACCTGTAACTCAAATGAAATAAATAGCCACAAGGTGGCGGCAGCACACTTTCAAAGCTTTCTTGGCTAGCCTACAAACAAACCGCAGTCTTTACTGTGTGGGTATAGAAGGGGAAAAAATTGTAAACAGTGAAACTAAAAGGCCACGGAATACAAGACATACAGTCTGTGACATTTCTACTCAAAGTTCAAAAGCACACTGACCATTCACAACAGCCATAATGGTCACTGCACTTCTCTTGTATACTACTAAACGTTACATGGAAATGTCACAGGCAGAACCCTTTGCATTTCGTGACCTTTCAACCCAACTCTGTACCCTTTTCTCCTCCACGTTCATATTCATGGGCAGCCATCTCTCTCTGCCAAGCAAGGATATAGCCAACTTCACACATCTCACAAGGCGAGCCCACAAAACCTCATGACGTCAATAAATCTGCTAAGTATTTTTTAACATGCCGTACAACTCTCCTGACAGTATTTTTTTTCCTGCAAGAGACATTGTTACTTATTAAATTTCCATACCACCCTTCAACCAAAGTTTGCAGGCTGGTTTGCAATATAAAAAGCATAAGCCTTTCCCATATTACATGCTCCCTCTTCCACTACATAACATCCTCAAAATAATTCAGCTTTAGGCTAAAACAACTCTGAAAAGTCCAGTCTACATCCAGTAGCAATGTCACACAGGAACCAGTGTTAGAAACTGAGATGGGAAAGCTAGGAGCTAAATGGCACCTTAAAAATAGGCTATGGAGGCAACAACGGAAAGCCTAGGCGCGCTTTTTTATAACACGAATACAAAGCTGGAAATAAATGAACTGCAGCTAAAATGTTGTGTTCATTTTTCACATGGCCCTTCCCCTGTTCAACCCCCCCCCCCCCCGGGCAATATTCTTAAGAGGGTCTCTTCTCCAGTCTTCAGAGTAGCTGGAAGTGGGGAGGCAGAAAAAGGTACTCCTTTCCTTCTACTCTGCACTTTTAATCTTGAAATCTTAGGCGAACTACTGCGCCCAGAGCTCAGCAACTGCTCGTGCTAATGAAATTCGCTGTCGCAAAATATGCCTAGAACAATGGGAGTTTTGAACGCGGACAGGAACGTCCCTCCCTCCAGAAGCTGCACCAGAGACTTCTTGTCCCTTGAGCCAGCTCTACAGCAACAGTGGAGGAACCACCGGCCAAAGAGCCAAATGTGGTTGCTCCAGCCAACCCTTGGGACTCTCCCTAAGACCACACTCCTTATCCCAGGCCACACTCCTCACCATCCCTTGCCCATGTCTTCCTTAAGTGCTTTTACCAGGCTGGAAGGTATCCGAGCTATAATGATGTTTCTAGCTTGCTTGGGTGGAGGTATGTGTGTACAAACCTATGGCACTTGTACAGCTGGAATGTAACCTCCTGCACAAAAGGGAAGAGTCACATCCATTGCTCCAGCCATGGAGGAATGTTGCCCTCAGGGTGGAAAGGATTCCCAGCTGTTGATTCACAGTATGCAAGAGGGCAGGTGGTTACTCAGGCTTTACAATTTTTCTTTTACATAATCGTTATTTAACAAAGTTTCGAATATTTTACTTTAAGCTGCCCTAATAACATATTTGAAGGGTGCGGTATAAATACAGACAGAAAGAAAATGAAAGAAAGACTATGGCTATCTTGCAATAAGATTCCCCTTATGTTCCGAGGCTTGGAAAGAGCAGCAGCTTCTGTAGCAAAGTATCCCACTGGGAGCGCATTACAGATACCCTCCATATATTTCAAGGGAGATGATGAGACCATAAATGTTTAAGGAGGTCCCTCTCAGCAAGAAGAGCACTGTAATCAATAACCCAGGACCAGGAGCATCCAGGGGGAATGAGCATCCTATCCGGCAATTCTCAAAAGTGCTTGAGTGGGCAAGCAAAGAGAGCTCATGTCAATGGTGCACCAAGGGAACTGGCGCCTCGAGCTGCTTGTGTCATCCATAATATGCTTTATAGCCAGCGCCATCTCCGAACTTCGAGGGGAAAGGAAATGTTTATAGTCCATTCAACCCACAAACAGGAAAGCAACATCAGCAAACAACAGAGGTGCTATTTAGCTATAATGGTGGTCACTTACATACTTTTCAACAGATGACTGCAACTATGTGGAGAGCCTGTTATTTATTGTATCCACACAGTCAGCAATGTACCACATCTGGGCAAGCAACCAATCAGGAATGAGTGCAGAGATGTTTTATGAGATAGAATTTGTCTCAGGGTACAGTGAGATGCCTGCCAAACGGATAGACAATCTGATTCTGAAGTTGTCCTTTGATGGGACCACTGCATGGCCTATGCTGTCCACTGTGGTCACAGAAACAGGAGAGCAGGAAATGTCCACAGCTGCCATGCACAGGGACATAAAGAAACAGAACAGAACTGTCTGTCTGCCCCCCGCCTCCATGTGGCCCCCGGGCACTGACAACCCACGCTATGCCAGTTCAGAAAGCATTAGAGTGAAAAAAACTCTATGAGCAGGAATTCATGTGCAATTGTTATGGAAAGAGACTGTCGTGCTCAAAAACTAGAGGGTCTTTTAGAATGTGACATCACCCCCCTCTTGGGTTACTGAGGCCATCCTGGCATCTGTCATATTCTATTTAACATGGTTGCCCGACACTGGTCTGCACATAATGCTAAGCCATAGTTTATTAACCAGTGGTTTATTATGTGTGACCTCCATCCTGTGACTTATCCAAACTTTGCTTACTGCCAACAAAATATAGTCTGAAACTATGGTTTCTTATAAACCTTGGTTTGTTTTATCTATGGCTAGCATTACATGTGAATCCAGGACCCTTCCTTAATCATGGTTTCTTTGGCCACTAACTTTTCCAGGTGAGCCTAAAGGTCACCGAGCCTAAAGGACATATGGCAAGAATAGATGGAAAACACCAGCCAAACTTTGGAGAAACAAGTCATTGTTTGTTTGAAAGTGTGTGGGGCAGCTTGTGGTTAACTTTAACGAATTATGGCCTAGCATTATGAGGGCTCTGCCACATAGGAAGTGGTTGGCCCTGAAAGTTTCAGTCACTAATACGTAAGTCTGGACCGTGGCCTGTAAACAAAGACCACATAAAGGAATAGTTTACCAGGCAATGTCACCATTATTTAGTCACTGCAAGGACAAATCAGGAAGGAATGTTATCAGGTTACATTTGAATTTAAATTCAACTTAAATTACATTAAGCACTCCCAAACAACTTTTTTATTTAAAATATTCCATTTCCCAAACTTCCTTCTGCCAAGACTTGTCAGCCAATGGAAAATTTATAAGCTTTACACATCAAGCAAAGCCATTTGGCTTGGCTCTATAATTTGAAAACTTAGATCATTACTGCACTGTGGTAGCAGAAATCCTTCAAAGCTGCCCGATCATGTAACACACACACACAAGAGAAACACTGGTGCTCTTTATTCAGTTTGCTTACATGTTTATAGCTAACACCTTGGAATGGATCCATCAGGCAAAAGAGAGGCTCAAGCTGGATGGCAAATTTCCCCTTCAAAGTCTCTGTGGGGAGTTAGGGGAGAGATTTATTTTCCCTCAGGAAGGGAGACAGCACACCAGCCAGACGTGTCAGTCGCAATATTCAACACCTTGGAGCAGCAGAGGGAGAAGGAGAAGGAGGCACTGAAAGCAAAACAAGTACAGTGGCACCTCGGGCTAAGAACTTAATTCGTTCTGGAGGTCTGTTCTTAACCTGAAACTGTTCTTAACCTGAGGTACCACTTTAGCTAATGGGGCCTCCCGCTGCCACCGCGCCGTTGCCACATGATTTCTGTTGTCATCCTGAAGCAAAGTTCTTAACCCGAGGTACTATTTCTGAGTTAGCAGAGTCTGTAACCTGAAGCGTCTGTAACCCGAGGTACCACTGTAAGAGATCGTGCAACGGTTTATTGGAACAAGGTCAGCAACAGCGGAACAGATGTCCAATATGTCTTTTGCCATGTTACCAACATTGCTGACATATCTCAGCTGGTTTCCATAACAATGCAAGGTCCTGCCCAGCTTGCCGTGCCAAACCAAGACGGCTTTCACGATGCCAGCTTATAAAGATGCCACAGCTGAGTGGCTGGGCTGGTGGGAGAGAAGCAGACATGACTCACTGGCAAGCCTAAGGACAATGAGTGCCTGAGATTTTTTTTTTTACCTACAGGAGGAACGAAAGCTTCAAAAGAAGAAGAGGAGGACATTGAAAGTGGCAAGCGAGAAGAACGCAGCCAGTGACCAGCCATTTCATGACACAACATGCGCATGCAGTCAGCCAAAATGGGAGGGAGACTGCAAGCCTTGAAAATCTAGAAAGCACAAAGTTACCTGTAAGGTTAGGTAGTATCAAGAGGAAAGGAGAGATGGAGACACTTGGAGGTGGCACAGAGATAGCTCTCCAAATTTTTAACTATACTTGGAATACAACCTCCCCTTCCCTCCTCCTTTCAAATTAAATGAATCTCCTGTATCCTTCACCAAGCAATAGCTTGTGAAGGGGCAACTGAGAACAGTGATGTCCTCTTGGTGGAACACTTGATGGGATGGGGATAATAATAATAATAATAATAATAATAATAATAATAATAATAATAATACCACCCTGCCCGCCTGGCTGGGTTTTCCCAGCCACTCTGGGCAGCTCCCAACAGAATATTAAAAGCACGATAAAACATAAAATATTAAAAACTTCCCTAAACAGGGTTGCCTTCAGATATCTTCTAAAAGTCAGGTAGTTGTTTATTTCCTTGACATCTGATGAGAAGCGTTCCACAGGGCGGGGGCCACTACCGAGAAGGCCCTCTGCCTGGTTCCTTGTAACGTTGCTTCTCGCAGTGAGGGAACCGCCAGAAGGCCCTTGGAGCTGGACCTCAGTGTCTGGTGTCCGATGGGGTTGGAGACGCTCCTTCAGGTATGCTGGACTACAACTCCCATCACCCCACACCACTGGCCATGGTGGCTGAGGCTGATGGGATTTTGAGGCCAACAACATCTGGAGGGCTTTATGGGTAATCCAACATCTTTATGGGTAATCCAACTGTAGGGGGTGGCTCCTCAATCAAAGACAATGCAGAGGGATGTATGTGTAAAAATCCCCAACAGCTGCCTCAGAACTGTCAGAGACAGTGTCAGAAAAACAGTGGGCTGAGAGTTTCTAGTTTGGAACTAACTGAAACTGAGCCTTGGGGTGGGGTCGGCTTAAGTAGCTCTCTGGGGATCTGCTGCCTGATGTAGGAGTGACTGTATGTTTCTACGGTGTACATTTGCAACTAAAAAAAGAAGAAGAGAAGATCTTCCAAAGAGGAAAAATAAACCCTTTAGCGCTATCCCCGAAACTTCTCGTTGCACAAGGAAGCAGGGAGCATGCACCATATTATTAAAGACTTCAGTTGCTACCTAAGGAAAACCGAGTTAAACATATACTTTGTCTCTAAGTTCTTTTGGTTCAAGGCCCCCATCCATCTCTTTGTATTTGAGAGAACCCAAAAGCCCCAGCTGAGACTCTTTCAGGGGCTGTGCCACACTGTATGCAGCAAAGGCCCCGTTCTCCCCCCACCCCACCCCACCCCCTCTATAATGCAACAGGGACATGGATAAAACCATTCTTCCTGAAATCTAGTTCTGTTCCATTTTTTTCTGGCTTTTAAAGATGCTGGAGCATACTACTGCATGAGCCCCTTTCTATAGGCTGAAGTGGTACAGCCCGGATGCAGGTTTGCCACAGTTTTATCACTGCCATCAACTTCCCAGTTTTTGTTCTAATTACCAGCTTTATTCCTCCCTGTCCAACAGCATTCAGGGTTACAGCAACATGCCACAGCTAGCAGCCACTTCCCACCCTTCTCAAATATATCCTGTCAAGCAGGTGCCAAGCCAAGAATTGAATCAGCTCCAAAAACAAAAAAAAACAGGACAGGGGCCAATCCTAGGAATGGGAAGCAGGCAAATTCTGAAGAAAAATACTACCTACCCTCCTAGCCTCGCCCCAAGGAATACATGGGGAATCCCTGACTACTGGAGAAGTTTCATTCAACAAGTCCCAACACAGCTCTCTCCGAAGCCTACCCAGGCAGCACCTGTTTGCACTGTTCGGTAGCCAGAAGGCTTAAGGGCAATTACAGGGTGACATTCCTTACTCATGATGGCCCAAGGACAAGGATGTTTCACAGCATCACATTACCAGAAGCAGCAAAGGGAGAGCATATTATTTTGAGCTGGAAACACATAATAAGAGGGAACAAAACCAACAATTCTAGGAAACAGCCCGGGTGTCACCTCTATTCCCAGTGAAAGCTGCCGTTGAACAGAGCCCACTTCAATTATGGAGCTAAATTAGCTGGTAGATTTACATTACACCTGTGTGCATGCGCACATAACACAAATACGTTTGTGTATGCATGTGCAATAAAAAATATTACACATATGTACTCAATGAAGCCAAAGGGCCATGCAGTGCAAGAGACTTAGTCTCAAACAGGTCTGGGCAAAACTCAAAAGTGTGTATACGAGTACGACGAGCCCCACCCTCACAAATGCAGTAATAGGCAATGAAATAAATTAGCAGAACAAAGATAGGATGATTATCATGAGTTATTGCCATTGTGAATAATCTCTGTGTGCTTGTTTACATTTGGGCTTTATGCAGATGTGGCACAATGTTACTGAAGGATTTAAAAGAAGAAACCCAGGACCTTGATATTTGATACTATGGTTTTAAATAAATAAAAAACTGATCAAGGTGAACTCTCCAGAATTAAAACAAAGACTGTGCTGCTGCAAACCTCACGGTGATCACAAAATTTCATTGTGTAATTAAATGAAAGTTTGTTTTTGTTTTCAATATCCTTCTCCATTTTTTGGTACGGTACTCCGACTGCACTTTCCAATGGAGTACTGTACCAGGGCAGAGCAGAGCAGGGCAGGGGTGGGTGTGGGTGTGAGGAGGGGGTAGGAACACACTCTTGATTTCCAGCATAAAGAAAAAAATAGAGCTATGAATTATTGACTTCCTTGTCCTGTAAAAAGGGACAGCACAAACTAGGGGGGGACAGCATTTCATTCTCTGCTATCCAAAAGACAAAATATGTACCATATTAAAATACACACAGCAGGTGGCATTTCAAGAGAGATTTAGCAAAGCTCCTTTAAACAGGAAGATGTGACCAAGTAAAAATAATAAATATCATATATTCTTCATTTGGTTAAGCCTTGCCCTTCAAAACTCCCAAGAGAAATGCCAGACACTGAAGTAACTTTTGGGCTGGGTGCTTCACAACTGCCTCACAACAGACCTCTAAGCAGCCTTGCCCCCCCCAACAAGAGAAGATACTGTGCTTAACCCCCTAAAGCAGCCCAAGACATCAAGGCTAAAGCACAGGTTGCCACTATCCAATACTGGGCCCTCTGCTCAGGAGAGACGTGTGGCTCAGGCGCGCTGTAGGCCCCACGGTGAGTGCCACCCGGCATTTTGTGTGTCCCCCCCCAGTGGTGACACCCAGGGCAGCCCGCACTTACCGCACCCCCTTCCTCCGCCCCTGCCTCTGCCCAGACCACTTAATTTGGATCTCCTTCATCTTCTTACCTCAAGATCTTTCTCCAAACTCTGCTTTTCAAGAATACTGTGGTACCTCGGGTTACATACACTTCAGGTTACATACTCCGCTAACCCATAAATAGCGCTTCAGGTTAAGAACTTTGCTTCAGGATAAGAACAGAAATCGTGCTCTGGTGGTGCAGCGGCAGCGGAAGGCCCCATTAGCTAAAGTGGTGCTTCAGGTTAGGAACAGTTTCATGTTAAGAACGGACCTCCGGAACGAATTAAGTACCTAACCAGAGGTACCACTGTATGTTCCTTGATCAGATACAGTTTGTACAGTGAAGATCTCCCCCGTTTCCTTACAAAATGGAATCCTGATACGAAATGGTTCAGATTTATATTTTCAAAGCGTGATAGGGAAGCATAAGGGTTAAAAGGCCAAAAAAACAACAATCCTGGTTTTGCATGACTAGGGACTTTCCTTGAGAGATTGATTGTTTTACTTTGAAAAGCAGTTTCTAAAATCCTCTGGGGGAAAGGACACTGGGTGGCAGCCAACTTTAGTTGTACTCCGAGTCACAGCGCTGAAATCAACGGACATGACTTAGGTCCATTAGTTTTAATGCATTTACAACCCACTGCAAACAAAACAAGCAGCTAGCAACAATAACTCGGGGGAAAGCTTTAAGACACCTTTGACAACTTATTTGGAACATATTTGGATACCTCTTTTATTTCCAAGCCCATAGCAAAGTGGCTATTGTCTAGGTCCAATCACCAGGAGGTCTAAGTTTGCATATGAAACCAACACCTGAGAGTCACAAAAACCAAGTTCTGTAACAGTTGTTTGCAGCCAAGTGGAACATGCACGATCTAATCTGATTTTTCTTCCACATATAAAAATCAAGTTCAAAACTGGCTGCCACCTGTGGGACACATCAATGAGAGCTGTGCCACAGAATAAAAACACCTAATAATAACATGGCTCTTAGAATTTTTTTAGCAACAGAATATTAAGACCTCAACCTAGAAGTCTCTCTAATGAGCTAGGAAACTGTGTGGAAGTGAGTACACTATGAACCAGAAGACAGAAGTGAGGGAGGCTAGACCAGCAGTGATGAAGGTGAGTTTCATAGATAGGTTTTCAGCTAACCAAAATCATTTACACCAGGTATCTAATAATCCAAACACCATAGAAACAATAAAAAATATATCAAATCAAATCAGTCATTGTTTTAGAACCAGCTGCACAGAGTTGAATGTAGGGTCCCAAAATAAATTGTATGATCCCAGCAGACTCCAATTGGAGAAACTAGGATCCCAATGCCCCAATAAAACAAGATAAGGAAGTTCAGCTTACTATTGCTGTCAAAACCTGGTGTTATGATGGAGACCAGTGCCTCTTGCCAACAGAGGCAATAAATTTTAATCCTAGATTGCTACTCCTGGTGCCCAGAAATAATAATAGTAATAACAAAACTCTGCCTGTCTTGTCAGTTTTAAATTGATGGTCATGCCTGCTCATTGCTAGTACCGAGGTCCAAATTCTGGAGCTCCCATCTGGCACCAGGGGACTGAAGACTTGTTTGAACACATTGAGGCAGGTTCTATTGTCCCCTTTCAGCAACAGACATTCTTTCTTTGACAACTGGCAGGTTGCAAAACCATCTCCACAAAGAGGAAGAGCAAAGTTTATTTTTTTAACTCAGCGTATGTTTTGCATACAACCCACCCTTGCCTCAGTTTGCTTGCATGAATGTATGAACATATGACAAATGCTGGGGAAAGAGTTCACACTTTTTTATCGGACCAAATGAGAATGCCTCATTGTGGCTTCTCAGCATATATTCCTTGTAGCTTCTAAAACTAAAAAAAGAAAAAGAAAAAAACACTGAACTTGAAAACCCAAATGAAAAAGTAGGCAAGGTAATAAAGATATCCTTCAGAAAACAAGGTTTTGGGGGAGGACTTTGAGGAAAGAACTGGGTTTTACACATTCAGGGTTTAAACTGGAATATTTGGAACAAAGCTTTCACTTGAACCACATTAACCATGGGAGATTGGGAAACTTCGACTGAAGAAGAAGGTAGGATTCCTTCCTTACTGCCATCCCAAGTGTTGAAAATGAGGCAGAATTGTCACGTGTTATTCAAAAGCTGTTAGCATTTTGCTACCTGAAGTGGAGCAGCAAAAGTGTCCCATCCCTGCAAGCGAAGGTGTGCATTATCTGAAACCAAGCCAAGTTATTTTGGTACCCCAGACAGAAAATCCCACAAGTGTCTCTCCCCCGCCCTGACAGTAAAAACACAACACCACAACAAGATAGCCAACCATTTACTACTGCCTTTTCATGGCACCCAAAATCAGCCACCAGAAGCGGCCACCTTACTCTATCTAATGCCCCAACAAAGCTCTTTCCCTCTCCAGCATAGGTCATCGCAAAGCACAGTTAAATACAGTCAGCACAAAGAATTGACCTTTTAAAAAAAAAGTAACTGACAACAGCTATTTCTGGAAGAATGAAATGTAGGAAGTGAACTCACATGCATTCATCACTGTTGTGCAATATGCCTGCAGCTGGTTTCAAAGAACTGCTTCTTGCCCAGTCTCCTTTCCTATCAAGCGTCTCCTTGTCACCCAGGCGTCATCACCAAGGTCCTATTCCCGATGATAACAGACTATCTGGGCGGCGGCAAGGCAGCCTCATCAAAGAAGGCTTTCAAATGCATATAGTGGTTTCTTCTTTTTTTCCAGGAAAGGGGGGGACCCATTCATTTGCAAGTTTCAGTGTGGTTAAATTTGTGGTAGTGGTGTCAGCGCTAGTGTTTCAACACACTCCTCCTAAGACTGTGTATGTACACATTTCTGGACACAGCAGTGTAGAAAACACAGAGGTGGGCAGGAACCATCCAATAAGAGAGAGAAGCTTCCTACCACAGTGTTGCAAAAGAAATTGGCAAGACTGAGTGACATAAATCTTTCTGGGCTCATGGAAAGGCCAACAAGGAGGAATGGTGGAGAGAACACCAGTTTCCAATCACCCATTCCCACCACCCTTCTGAGTAATACCCCTCCTCACTCTCTCACTATATATAAGGGTCTGGTGACTTCTATTTCAGTGTATCTGAAGAAGTGTGCATGCACACAAAAGCTCATACCAAGAACAAACTTAGTTGGTCTCTAAGGTGCTACTGGAAGGATTTATATTTTATTTTATTTTTTTGTTTTGCCTCTTCTCCTTAGACTGAAGCAAGAAGCAAAATTCCAGTAACTATTCCATGGCAAGCTCAAGGATACGCCATGCCTGCATTGCTGGTAGTGGCTCAAAGACTGCCAAGCCATGGCAATTCCACTGTTGCCCCAGTCTGCAGTTTTAAAAGGACCATTTCTTATTACAGGAGGAAGAGAGAAACCAAATAGAAGAGGAGTGGGCAAGCCTCCTGGTCCGGAAAAATAGGAAAACTTTTAATAATATATTAAATTGCTCAGCACATTTCCAGAGGAAGAACCTTCCTCAGAGACACAATAATTCAGTTTGTTGTTATTCTGGTAAGGCAAAATTGCTCAGCTAATTGAATTTTTATGCCCCCAATGAAGGTTTGCACTGAAACATTAAGGTTCTCTATATTATTTTTTCAGTACCATTTTGAGGATTGCCACTCCCAGCTCTTATTAAAGAACAATACAGCCACAAAGAGGACTCTATTCTCAGTGAACTCAAATCCGATACTCCCAAGACAGGGATGGTTTTATGCTTCTGAAGAGAATCTTGTGACAATGTCAAGGTCTCACTAATTCCTCCTCATCGGTAGGTAATTATCGGTATATTTTACACACACAGAGTTTTAACTCGCATCAACTTTTAATTGTTTTTAAATGGTTTTCCTCTCTGTTTTCAGCTATTCCTATTTTTATCTGTAAGCCGCCTCGAGTCCCTGTTAGGGAAATATAAGTATCTAATAATGATAATGCTAATGCCCTACTAGAATGCTGCCTGTTCCAAAATGCAGCTAGCAGCAACATGTTTGCTTAGCCACTGCCATCGCCTCACCCCCTGCTTCTGCTTACTGCAAAAACAAGACACAGCAGGAAATAGCCAAGAGATAGGATGAGAAAGATGACAGAGACATGGGAGTGGGAAGAAAAAGGTCCGAAACAACCCAGGCAAGGCCAGAGTACAGCAGAAGGCTCAGGGGTGGGGGGTGGGGGCAAAAAATGAGACTGGCTTATGTCTAACTTTGCCCTAATCAACAGAAGCCATGCCCCCAAAGGACAGCACATAAATGGAACCAAGAGGGAGCAGGAGGGAACCACACCAGGACAAAAGAGCCATCAAAGCAATGGAGTCTTTGAGGGAATCCCAAACAGCAAGCACTAAAAAGAGACCATCCAGCACTGAGGTGGGGAACCTTTTTCAGACGAAGGACCACATGGCGGCAGTGAAGGCATATGCCAGTGATTTATGGGCTGTGGCTGCTGAGGAGGCCAGAGACCATCTTGGCTGTGAGTCCTGGAAGACTGGCTCCCTGCCTTGCAGGCCTTTCCCCACTGCCCTTGGAGGCCAGGGGCCTGACTGACTGCAGCTACAATAGCTGAGGTTGGGGTGTTGTTTGGATTTTTTTTGGGGGGGGGGGGCGACGACAACGGAGGAGTCTGTTGTTATTTTATTTTTGTATCTTTATTTTAGACCTTGTTTTGATTTATGTGGAAACTGTTCGGTTTGGTTGCGTATCTTTAAAAGTTTCATTTATTGTTTACAACTACTTTCGTTACGTTGTGGCCACGTATTTGTTTCATGTTGTAAGCCGCCTTGAGCATGGTTTGAACTGTGGAAAGGCAGCATGCAAATAAAAATTATGTATGTGGGGCCAGAGGCAGAAGAGGTCAGAGCTATAAATGCGAGCTTTACCTGGGCACTCAGTGGGGTAATTCCTTAACACACACTCTCTCATACGCCTCCATCCTCCACCCAGGAAAGCAAACAGCTTTCTCAGATTCCAAGGACCCATTCTAGCCAAGGAGGCTGCAAAGAAGGGCTGGAGAGGGGGCAAGGCTCAGAGGGGTTCATCATTTGACTTCTGAGGGCCACAGAGAGAGGCCTGGAGGGCAACAATTGCCCTCTGGACCTGAGGCTCCCCATTGCTTCCCTAAAACTGCTAAGAACCATAAAATTGTAGAGTTGGGAAGGGACCACCAGGGACATCTAGTCCAACCCCCTGCAATGCAATAATCTTTTGCCCAATGTGAGGCTTGAACTCGCAACCCTGAGATTAAGAGTTTCATGCTCTACTGACTGAGCTATCCAGCAGCTGCAGAACAAAAACCATCTTTTCTCCCTGGACTCCAACTATTTGTAACCTGGAAGGTTATACCGTCCTACCTACTTACATTTAATGTGGGTTGGGGGGGGGGGAGAACAAGCTCACGTCTTTGCTTCACATTAAGAAAGGTAACAGATCATGGACATGGTGAGTGAATCAGCCGAGGAAGAAATTTTAATGAAGCCCAGTGGTGTGCAATACAAAGAAATGTTTTCATGGGAATCTGCTGCCATGCCAGAGTATTTCCAGAAGTATTCTCTTACAGGACAGGTAGCACATTTTCAAGTTTAGACGTACCTGCATGTTTTCAATGTCAATTCTCAAGTTATTATCAAAGGGTCAAGTTCAAAATAATAAAGAAGACTATAAAGCTACAGGATACAATGAAAAAATTGATAGAGTTAGCTGAAATTCTAGATAAAAAATACACAACACCAGTGTTTTCTTCTTGCTGCGGCTTCAAACATCTTGGCACAAGTTACAAACATAACACAAAGATCACTAGAAATGGTTTCTGCAGAATGATTTGCACCACCAACAGCCAAAGCATGCAATCTAGCAGGATGGCTATTAGCTACGATGGTTCTGCTCTGCTTTCACACCCGGAGGTGATAATGCTTCTGCATTCCAATTGCTGGAAAACCACCAGAAGGGAGACTGCTCTTGTTCTTGAATCCTGCTTGCAGGTTTCCCACGGGCATCTAACTGGCCACTGTGAGAACAGGATGCTGGACTAGGTGAGTCCCTGTGGCCTGATCCAACAGGCTCTTATGATGTTCTAAACGAGGAGTTCCAACAGCAGATGCAGTTCGATAACATCAAACTGAGTTCCATAGCACCTGGAGGGCACCATGTTGGCGAACCCTGCTCTACCAGGGACGAGAAACTCACCGGAGGAGCTCACATCTTATGACTGCAGCAAGGCTAAACTGCTCCCCACAGCTTATGGCCTGTTCTGCACTCTGACTCTAAAGATAGGCAGTTGTAGAGTGCGGTGCATATGTGTCAAAAGACCTTTGCAAGGCATTTGCTTTTTAAATGCCCCGTCATAACCTATAGTGCAAAGAAGTCAGGAAGAATGCCATCACTACTAACCCCAGCCTAGGGAGAAAAGGGAAGTAGGGGGCTGCCTGTGTAGACACAAAACCAAGCGTGTTTGTGTTAGTAAAATGACCCATGTTTGACCATGTAAATTCCCACCAGCATGGGACTCGTCTGCAGCAGGTGACCCTTCCCTAGGGCAACCTCATGCTAAGTTGTGGTTTGCTGCACAGCGAGCAGTTTCACCCCATACAGCCCAGTCAGGCTGGGAAATGCAGAAGTCAGAGCGCTCGGGCGTAGGACATCAAAGTCCTACCAGGAAACTGCCTTCCTCTTCTCATTGTTAAGGGTGGTGCAGGGAAGAAGAAAAAACAGGTCACAACTAGTATGAGAAGCGCTGCAAGATGACCATTCTCCACTTTCTGAGCTACGTGTAAGAAAGAATCAGCATATTTGTAAAGTAACCAGAGCATTATTACATGGAGGATAAGGGGAGGGGGAGATAGAAAATTCTGAAACCTTGTGCTCCAAATCATGCACACACTAATTTAATCTGAAATCAGTATATCACCATTGGTAAAAACAAAAACAAAAACTTTTCACACAAGGAAATGTAAAGAGCAGCAGTATCTGTTGGGAAATCATGGTCCTCCAGGTGTTGTACTACAACTCCCATCATCCCTGACCCTTGGAGTCTAACACCTGGAGAGCGACAGGTCCCCCATCTGTGATCTAGGTTACATTGATACCATACATTTAAATGACATGGCTTCCTCTAAAGAATCCTGGGAACTGTAGTTTGTTGAGGGTGCTCTGGTAGAGATAAATTACAGTCCCCAAGATTCTTTAGAGGAAGCCATGTGCTTTCAAACTACCTTAAGTGTGCTTTAAACTTGACCCTAATCGAACTAGGAAGAATGTAGACATCAAATACAAAATTTGACCGGAGTTTCAGAGTATTCTAAACAATCCCAAAGAACCTTTGGGAGAGGAAAGAAAATGCTGCACCATAAAAATTGACCAGAATCTGGATTAGACTCTGCCATCAATTAATCACATATAAAAATAGTTTAGACAAAAATAGCACTCAGGCCCTGTGTTTTGTAGTGACACGTTGGTTCCATTTAACGACATTTTCTAGGACAGAAGAATTCCATACACATTCAGCAGCCACATTGGAACTAACACACACATGTTCAACAGAATGATAAAGCTGAAAACACAGCAATTTTCTCCCCCCTGCCCCAAAGCAGGACAAGCAGTATCATTCAGCACCAGTTCCAAGGATACAACTGATAAAACAACTATTACCGTCATAGTTCTTTTTTGCTTTCCTTTAGTTAAGTTCTCCCTATTGCTTCCTCAAAGCAGAAAAACCTCTGACTATGTTATGGCCTCAGACTGGCCAAGATCTCCTTTTTAAAATATGAACACACATAACTCTAGAAGGGCTTACAGCATATGTATCTTTGTGAGCTACAAGAGCAATTCCTCTTTATAAATCCCCATCACTTCTCATTGAAATGTGCACCCTTTGTAATGAATGAATTCATGTTCCATTAAAAGTTCCTACAAGGAGATCAATCTCAACATAAGGGGTGAGGTGTGAAAGTCACGTACACCAAAGTTCAAACACTGTGCAAGACACCCCTTCGTCATGCAACTCAGGCAACACAGAGATTCTTCTGCACTGGGCATCTATCCCTGAAGAGCATCCCTGGACTGATCTTAAGGCAAGGCTACTAACAGTGCGTTTGTGTCATGTCCTCACCATCCACCCTACTATCTGATACGTATTAGTAGAACCATAACTCAATATGGTGTGATACTCTCTTTGCCTTGTCCAACAGCGGCTCAAGGCAGAGTCAGAAATACTGGGTCCTGGTAGAGGAACATCTCACCTGCTCACACAGAGAGCACCACCTTTCCTTTTGTCAAGAAGCCCAGCTCCTCAATCTTACATGATGTAGACAACTCACTAGGCCGCAAAGAGACAAAATAAAACTGGGCATTTCTTGGTACAGTGTGCCACTTGTCAGAATCGCCTCTACTACATTTCCCTCCATCCCAATGCAACAAGTGGCCACTTTTATTTTTTAATTACATTTATATCCCACTTTGCCTCCAAGGAGCTCAAGATGGCACCAATGGTTCTCCCTCTCCCCCTTCTTGTTTTCCCCACAACCACCCAATGAGTTATCTGAGGCTAAGGAGCAGTGACTGGCCCAAGGTCATCCAGTGAGCTTTGTAGCCAAACAGAGATTTGGACCCACTCCCCCAGTCTCCCTAGCCCAACATCCAAACCACTATTTCCCAAAATTCTAGCCTTCCAGAAAAAGTGAATGAGCTTCAGAGAGACTGCTCAGAACATTCTGGGGTGTCACACTGGAGCTGGAGGAGGGAGGTGGGGTTGGAGAAATAGGTAGGGGGAGAAGGAGCCTGTGTGGCAAGCTTTAACCATTACAGAAAAAAAGAGTGGGCGCAGAGAAAAACGGGTCTGACAATGCTATTCTTCAAAGGGCATATTTTCCATGAAAACTGCACAACTTCATATAGCAGCTTTCACTTCCTGCCCAGATTTAAAAAGTAGGCTGTTCCAGCAGAGGCAACCAAATCAGAGCTGGTCGGATTTACAGATAGCACATGACAATGCTTAGCCCAGAGCTAATAAAATAAGGTCACACTCATGTCAGAGCCAATATAATAAGGTCACATTCATGCCAGCCTATGAATTACAGAGATAATCTCAAATAATCCCCCAGCACCAACAACCGCGTAATAAAAAAAGTGTTTGACTGCGCAAGTTATGCCCAGACAGTTGAGGACGAACATGCAGCACATGACCCCCAATGTTCCTGGCTCAGTGATATTTGGACTAGTGAGGAGAGGTGCCTGAACCACCAAAGAGCTCAGCTGCCAACTGCCAGAGGCAGTACAGGAACATAGGGGTCCTCCAGATATCCTTTTTATTGTGCATTTGTGACAGTTTGTGGTCTTGATGGTATCAGGGAGGTTAGACGCAATCCCGCTTCCAATACTGTTTGCACCTGCAAATGCTTTGGGGCGGACATACTGCTTTGTTTCCCATCAGTGCACATCCCAACAATTTCAACACAATCCCACAGCTCAACCTACTTTTGCCACACCGGTGCAAAGCTGGCCAAAGCGCCGGAGCATTAAAAACAGTCCCAGCAGTGACCTATTTAACTCCCGCAAAGGGGCACCCAACCCACAAACTGCGAAGAGCCCAATCGGATTACAGACATAGGCAGTTGCCTTACACCAAACCAGACCAGCAATCTGTCTAGCTTAGGGTTTCCCAAACTTGGGTCTCCAGCTGTTTTTTTTTACTACAATTCCCATCATCCCTGACCAGTGAGTCCTGCTAGCTAGGGATGATGGGAGTTGTAGACCAACAACAGCTGGAGACCCAAGTTTGGGTAACCCTGGCGTAGACAATATTGTCTACACTGACTGGCAATGGCTTCAGTCCTGACTGGAAATGCCAGGGACCTTTTGCACGGAAAGGGTTCTCTAGTGGACTAGGGTTGGCTCTGCAGCCAACTTTTACTTTTCTACACATCCAATAAGGAAGAAGAGCAAGGCCAGTCCCTTTGGCTTCAGGCTGCACCTGAACTCCAGCCACAACAGCAGAAATCTAATATGTCAAAAGTATCCAATATCACACTTGCTTCCGGGCCACCTGCCAATGCTTCTGGTTTGACAATTATGTTTCCTTCGCACAACATGTGTTCTTTCCTATTCTTGCTGCGTTGTCTCAGAACGGGACGGAATCAATAAAATTCAATGGCACGCTTTTGACTTGAGAAACACTTGTCGCTGTTGTTTACAGTGCAGTCCTATACGCATCCACTGAGAAGTCAATCCTATTGATTTCAATGGCTCTTACTCCCAGCTAAGTGTGCCCAGGACTGCCATCTTAATTCTTGCACGTTTTCTTAAACCAGTACAGTACAAAAGCCATACAGAGACCAAGGCTCTCTTTGTCCCGCTCTTTGCAACGAAGATGAAGCTGGTAAGCTTCAAGGCACACAACCATGCATACCACAGCTCACGCTGTGAGAAGATCTGTGCTGACCAGCTGCTCAGCAGCTGCAGTCTCAGAAGTTGGGCCAAGCCTGCGGCCAGAACTTTTGTGGCTTGGGGGCACATACATACTTCTTGGGGTGTGTGTGTCACCGAGTACTTCTTCATGCAGTTTAACTATGGAACTCTCTACTGCAGAGGCCGTGGTGGCCGCCACCTTTTATGGCTTAAAAAAAGGAATTCAACAAAGACTATCAGCAGCTGCTGGCCAGGATGGCTGTGGTCTACCTTCACTGTTGGAGCTCTTTGAATACCAGTTTCTGGGAACTGCAGGTGGGCAGCGGCTGCTGCGCTTAAGTCCTTATTGCATGCACAGCACAGACACCTGGTCTACCCCCGTGAAAACAGGATGCTGGACCAGATGGGCCATTCACCTGATCCAGCAGGGTTCTTCTTATGCTCTTATGGACATAGTGTGGGTGTGTGAGTGGGTGGGGGTGAACCCATGCAAAACAGCCGGAACTTTTCTAAGGATAGATTAACAGGTTTATATATATGAAAAAGTTGATGTTAATGTTAATGATGTACTAAATGTTAATACAGTCAAACCTCGGTTGTTGAATGTACCGGTAATCTGTTCCGGAAGACTGTTCGACTTCCGAAAAGTTCGACAACCGAGGCGCGGCTTCCGATTGGTTGCAAGAGCTTCCTGCACCCAAGCGGAAGCAGCATCAGACATTCAGGTTCCGAAAAACGTATGGAAACCGGAACATTTACTTCCAGGTTTTCGGCATTCAGGAGCCAAAATGTATGATGACAGAGGCATTCGGGAACCAGTGTAAGATAAAAATATCACATTTTACCCACTGTCCAGAAGACTGCGGGGAAAAGATGTATGCTACCGACTACTGCTTTTTCTTCTATCGCCACACAAGTAAACAGGCTGGACGCTTGCATTTTTAATAAATCCCTTAAAGTTCAAGAAAGGACCCTGAAATCTCCCTGAGGGGGCCAAGCCCTTACAAATCTCTCTGGGGTACAGTATTAGTTCAAAGTTGTTATAAATGCAGAACAAGGCCGCACATATCAACCATTAAACAAGGAGGTGTTCTAGACTTTCCTAATAACAAAGCCTGCAGTCCTAAGATTACTTACCTGGGAATAAGCCCCACCATTGTATTCAGTAGGACTTGTTTCTGAGCAGACCATGGTTAGGTTTGCACTGGAAGGTGTCTTGATGTCTATTGGAGAATCCCAGCCATTATGAATCTGCACCTCTCCTGTGTCCCTCCCTCCACCCAAGCCAACATCATTCAGTTTGTGAGGCCTAAGAAGAAAAATTGGACACTTTCAGATCAGAACAGGAGCCTCTCCTTTTTCAGTCTTTCAGATGCTAGCAGTAGAAGCAGGTAGACGTGGAAAGCTGGGACTAAGTTAGCTCTGTGCATGTAGGATGAATACACTGCAGGTTGTGGTGGCGAGTTTCTCTTGGACAGGAAAAGGGGAAGCTTACAGGAAGCATGGCAGAAGATAGGCCCAGAATTCTCTGAACACACTCAAGTAGATTTATTTGCAAGTTTTTTAGTCAGATGCATTTCAACTGCAATAACAGCTCTCAAAAAGAAATATAACTGAATATTGAACAAAAGCTTTTCAAATTCAGAATTCTCAGCATAGTACTTGTGCTTATTTAAGTTTGGAGGAACCCTTAAAATACTAAATACATTGTACATAAAATGGAAGCACATAGTTTCTTCTTAGCTACACCACTTTACATCCTTCTACCACTAACCCAACAGTAAAAATAACTAGGAATAATGTACCAAAAAAAATTTATTTTAGGAGACATTTTCCTCCATTATGGAGCAACATGCCTTCCTTTGCTCTCCCCCCGCCCCAAGCTAGTTTCACTTCTAGAAACAGAATACAGTTGTCACTGCCCCCCACCTGCAAAGTTGGGGGGTCAGGTTACACTGTGGATCATTTGCTTCCAGATATGAGACCAGCCATACATTATGGAAAAGCCATTACAAACGTTTCTGCTGTAATTATTCACACTCTTCTAAGCCGAGAGCAGAAGCAACCAAAGAGCATTTCCCCCCAAAACGCATCTGAACATACCATACCCTCTGTACCACTTGCTTACGAAGTTCACAGGATTCTTCCACCAGCCGCTGAACACAATTTAAAAACAAAGCTGTGCAGGGGGAAAGTTCCTGATCCGACAGGAGAATGTCAGAGAACACCCAACCCTTTGGAAAGCAAGAAGGCAGATGCAAGAGCCTGCCGGGGATTCAGGGTGGGAGTCCAGCAGCTGTTGCATGGCTCTGGGAAGAAGGAGAAGAAGAGGAAAAAGAAAGAGGGCAACCACATCCAAAACTTCTATTAGTACATGTTGTTCACAGAATCGCAAGGCTGTGAAACAGTTGGCAAGGCTAAGCAAGCATCAAGCCAGTTTCCCACATTTTTGCCTCCTAACAGAATGGCCCATAGAAGAAATCTTCACCATGCCTGCTTTGCAGCTTGAGGCTGAAGCAATGTTAGAAACTCAAGATATATAAGCTAGGCACCAAACATCACACAGGAATGTGTATTGTAATAAGCAAACACTAGACTTCTGCTCCCACTCTGCTCATGCATTTTTCTGAAAGAAAAACATCCACAGATTTCTTATACTCCTTTTTTTTTTTTTTTACACGTGTATTCTTCCAGGGCAGACAGAGTTTGTGTTGAAACTGGCCTACTGGCGAGCCAGTCTTAGAAACTTTAAGCTGGTGTAGATTCCCCCTCATCTCCTAAAAAATTTCCTGCGATCTGCTTTTCTACTGTGAAGACACAGATTTGATCATCAGATAGGCAATGTTTCCTTGGAAAGAACATACGACCCGAATACACAGATGTCCACAGCCTTGCAAGAAATGGGCATTTTGTCTCTGCCTGCTCCCAGGATATTCTTCTTGCACAATGACAGGTCTGTGCAGAGTCAGCTTCCTGTCACTAACAAGATGAGGCTGCCAGCACAGTGCCTGACTTCCCAGGACGGGAGGCGTTTTTGCGTTGGCACCGCACTGACAGACTTTCAGAAAAGCTGCAAAACCCAGTTAGGAAAGCAATATTGCAACACACATTAAACGGGTAGAATTCTATTGCACTATCAAGATTGGTGCTATCATGTTGGGTGTCTGGCAAACTGGGCTCCCCCCCCCCAACTCTGGTCATCTCGTCATTTGTTTCAGCTCCTGTCCCCTTTGCTGGGACCACAGATTCTGGCCAGATTGAAAAGATGGCATAACTGACTGAGTGCTGAAGGAAACACAGCAACTCATCTTTGAAGCCTGCTTATCAGACTGTGTTTAGCTGATGGCCTTTTCATTCTAAAAAAAAAACAAAAAACTTTTGAGTTGTTTTCATTAGTCAGTGTTTTGTGAAGTTTTTAATGTTTGATGTTTTATTGTATTTTTAATATTTTTTTGGAAGTCTCCCAGAGTGGCTGGGGAAACCCAGCCAGATGGGCAGGGTACAAATAAATTATTATTATTATTATTATTATTATTATTATTACTACTACTACTACTACTACTATTATTAGGCATTGATGGTAGTGTTCACTGGGGCTGTCTTGCTACTTTGTTGTCTTGATTGTGTTTCAACATGAAAGGTTTAGTTTTGCTCATTTTTGAAATGCGGTGAGCACAATCAAAGCACGGGGGGGGGGGGAGAACCATGAATGGCAATCTTACCCAACTATGGGCCCTCCAGATGTTCCAATACAATTGCCATAATCTTTGATTATTGGCCATGCTGGCTGGAACTGATGGGAGATAGAGTCATCGGGGGCAAGGGGAAGAACTGGAGCCTGACTGATCATGTCCTGAGCATTCTAGAAAAAGGGTGGGACAAAAATGTAATACATTTTTTGTTTTTGTTTTAATATACACTGTCTGCTACTAAGCTGGGGCTACAAAAACAAGGATATTGCATTTTTGGAGAGTTTTCTATATATACTCCTTTTTATGCATGTATGAAGAACAGCAGGAAATACTACACAAAACAGGAATTTTGTCAGCTTCATTCTTTCTTTGAGCTTTTGTGCACAAGATACTGATCTCATCTTAACAAACAGGAAAATGGAGGGGTCATTTTGCACCACAAGGCAGTTTTTTCTTCATTGGCCTTCTCCAAGCTACAAGGTATTCACATCATTTATAGGTAACATGCAAACACTACAGAGTAACGCAGGACATTTCTCCGAAAACAGTGGCAAACCCTGCCACTATCCTAATGAGATCCAAAAGCATTTAAGACACAGGTGGTGAACATCTGTGGCCTTCCAGATGTTGCTGGACTGTAACTTCCCTTGTCCCTGAACATAAGCTGAGGCTGATGGTGGTTCTCTATCCCCGCTTTAAGATACGGTATGTGTTGCATTGTCTTACCTCTTTGGTAAATACCCTACACACAACTTATTCCTCAATGCAATCACATAGAATAGGAAAACAGAGAACTAGCCAGCATGTTCATATGGTTTTAATACAAAGTGGGAAGTTAAGACTTTGCAAGAAAAGGGGGGTCATGGTTTGCACTTCCTAGGGTACATGGTGCAACAGAAAAAGTTATTTAAACCCTCTCTGATAACTCAGAATCAGTAGGCAAGAAAAACACAGCAGAATTTTTAAAAAGGCATTTTTGTGGCACACTGAGCACATCCTTCATACTAGAGTCCACTTTGTCAGATGCAAGAATTCTGCAGAATGTTGTTTGGGCCATTTAAAAATTAATACGGCAAACAGACCAATGATGTCTAAGTTACAAAGGAAAATTAAAAGGGGAGTGGTTTTCTAAAAATGAAGTAAAAGCATTAAAGTATTACTTACAGAACGCTCAAGACAAATGAGATCTAAAAGACAAGATGACTTTTCTACCAGTTTCACAACATGCCCAAGTAAACCGAAAGCAACAGTTTCCTACACAGCTCTGGGAAAAACAGTAAGGGCTTGGTTGATGAGTAGGTCAAAGCCTTGCCAAGCAGAAGCACTTATGATTCAGCATCATTTAATAGCCTAATATTAATTGCTCATTATAGGTTTCTATTTATACGGAACCCAATAGAAGCCTTTTGGTCATTAAGCAGTGGGTGTAAGCCACAAGCCTTATAATCAATGGAATTCACAGACAGCACCCATCAAAAGAGCTGTTTCACCAAATGGAAGAAACCATTGTAGCTGCTATACACAGCTTAGGCTCTGAAGCATTACTTTTAGTAAGAGCTCATGGATGATGGAAGCCACCGTTCTGCACTCTTCCCGGTCCTCATTCTTAAGAGTCATTTCTCAATCTTTTTGAGAGCTAAGGACCATTTTGTATGTGAGAGTTAGCAGGTAGTAGGCATTTATAATTAACTTTAAAACTGTTCAAATCACTTTTGAACAGCATTCTCTCAATCTTGCTAACAATCCAGTATTGGTCCTGCTAGCTAGATATGATGGGAGATGTAGTCCAAAAAGGAGCTGGAGACCCAAGTTTTGGAAACACTGGCCTAGTCCAACACATAGTATCATGAACATTCAGGACTTACAACTCCAGAGTAAATGCAGCCTATCCATCTAGGTTTCAGCTTCTACTAGGCACATCCCAGATACAGGCAAATGATCTGTTAAACACACACACATACACAAAACAGCAAGGCAGAGGTCCTGGCCAGATGGCAGGAAGGGAGTTTTCCGCTGCATCACAACCCACACTTTACTGCTATGAGTTCATTTTCCAAGCACTGTAGAATGAGAAAGCCATAATATCAAATCAGATGTAGTCATCTCACCAAGTTTCATTTAGTGATCTCGGGCATGACTCTCTCATCACACAAAAATGAACATTTACAGCCTTACAGCATCTCAGCACAAGATACTTCAGCAACGAGACATTACAGCAGCATCTTAATAATATATTTTAGGTTAATACTGGTTTTACTGCTGAAGATCAATGGTCCAAATGCAGATTTTATTTAAGTTCAGTGGCCTTGTCCAAAGGCTAAGAAATATTATTAGGTGGCATTGAAGATCAATGAACATATGGCAGGAAAGAATCTAGTAAGCGCTTTCTAGTAAGAAAGAAAACTATTGGGTTTCTTGGGATATTTAAGTGAAACTGCAATAAACAACAAGGATAAATGGTTTATTTTGAAACTCACAGATTTGCACCATTTGCCAAACTGCAGTTTCTGCTTTCAATAACGCATTTAGAAAATTCCCTGTAAGAGTTCTTGAAGCCCCCATTAAAAAGCTGTTTAAAACCCCAAGTCTATAAGCTCACATAAAAGAAGATGTAAACAACACAAGTAATTTAACAAGCTAAAGTAGCTGTATCTCCTCTGTAACTCTGGCTGGTATTCCAGCTGTGGCAATTCCTGAAGCACAAGAGCAAGACCACAGTATTACATGTATTGCTAACCTCAAGGCTCATAGCATCAGGGAGCGTTCCTCTGTACCAGGAAAAATATACAAGGTGGTCACAACACTCTCATTTCACAGATATCACTGAGAAGGTACCTGCACATTTTGTTCCCCAACTTTCTTTCTAGGAGGGCTAGAGACTGACTTTTGTAAATAAATGAAAGCTCTGATTGTGGGGCACCAGTGAAAGGCTTCATGTGTGCCACAGTATCAGCAGACACTTGGCTGGTGATACCTGTTTTAGAAACGAAAACAGTCTTGTACCACCTGAAAGGCCATAGCAATTTTTTGCAATAACCTTCCAGGGACCAGAGTCTACTTCAGATGTATGAAGCATAATTCTAACTTGTCAGACGTGTGTGATGGGAACGGAGAGGAATGAGGTCAAACCAAATGCTAAAAGATCAGATATAATTACATATAAGAAAATCAATTGCAGTGACCATTGACAAGGCAGTGTTTGCAGTAACACATAAAGTCTTGGCACTGACAACAGTGGTATGCAGCATGATAAACATCTGTAATTTTCAAGCAGCAGATAACAGAACTGATGAGTTGTAATTCACAGTCATTCCACCCTAGTGTAAAAACACACATTCACCACAAAGCAAGATATCCCTAACCCCAACTGGGCACAGTTTAGAATGCACCATCATCACAGAGGTATTTATTATGCTATCAGCCTAACGTACTAAGTTGTGCAGAACAGTCATACCTCCACTTACATATCCCTCCAGTTACGTAAACTTCGGGATACGTAAGTGGCAAACCTGGAAGTATATTTCCGGGTTTTTGCCGCATGCACATGTGCAGAAGTGCTCTACCGCCCCACGTGTATGCTCAGAGCAAGTCCCTCCGATTGCGGAAACCTCAGGATCCAACTAGAGCTCCGGATCCCGTCCACAACCGGAGGTACCACTGTATTTGCAATAGCATTATTTCTATACCATGACTGCCCTTTTCCACAAAAGACTTTCCCATGAGGTTGTAAATAATGCATCTGACAATCATGGCTATACATCTTCAGCTGCATACATGCCATACATATAAAGCACATTATCCCCAACCCCAAGAATCCTGGGAACTGTAGTTAGTGGGAGCTGTAGCTCTATATGTGGGGTAAACTACGATTCCCAGGATTCTTGGGGTATGTACTTTAAATGGATGCTGTATATGTACTTGCAGTGCAATAGCACCAACCCACTCTACTTAATAGTCTGTAATCCTATGCAGTTATCTGGCACTGGATGCAGCAGATAAGTGGTCAAATGTTCTTTTTGTACACTGAGAATGTGGGGCGGGGAGACAGGGAGTACCCCTGATTAGCACAGCTCTCTGCAATGCCACGTACAACATTAAGCAGAAAGGATCCTATGCACAAAGGGCTCTGCCATGCAATGGGAAACACTGGCTAATCAAGGCTCCCAATTGCAAGGAAAGGACCATACACACATACAGTTGGATGTGTCCTTGACCTTCTCATGAGTATACAACTTTGGGATTTTTGATAGGTCATGAGACTCTAATTTCAGGGTCATAGGTTCGAGCCCCACATTGGGGGAAAGATTCCTGCACTGCAGACTTTTTAAAAAGTCTGTACTTGAAAAAACGAATCTTCTGCAGGTAAGTAAATGCTGTTCTTATTTATCTCCATCTTGGTTCTGGTCTTTTGAACTGCTGCTTTTGCTGGAATCGGTAGCTCCTTGTGTTATGCATCTGATGATGTGGACCATAGTTCACAGAAACATGCTTCATAAAAAAGTAGGTTGCAATCATAAGTACACAGATCTGGGAATATGCCCCACTGCAGTCAATAGTGTTTACTTCTGAGGAGGCATAACTAGGATTGTAGACACAATGAGCCTTTAAAGCACCACAAGACTCTGCTAGGATTGCCTTGCTGTCCTCGCCCCTCCAAAATTAGGCCACAGATTTTTTGCTGTGTCTGCTGCAATGGACTAACATAGTTACCACTTGTGTTTTATCATGATGGTGGCCTAATGTATTTTGTGCTTCTGTTTTTATTTATTTTTTACTGCTAAAGGCCACATTGGCTTATTTTCCCTTTCTGCATGATGGTAGAAAGCAGGATACAGTATTTGGCTTTTTTTAAAACAACAACAACAACACTTTAACCAATCAGAAATAAAACAAACAAGGACACAACCAACACTGCAAACTCTCTGTACACTTACTTGGAAGTAAACCAGGCAGATATCAAGCCTACTTCTGAGTAAATAAACATGGCATACATTTTCATTGTGTTATCCATAACTAGAGGTTTCCTACTGCTCAAACTTACAGAAAAGTTGGGGGAAATTAAGAATTGGAGGAGAGATCTGCTGGTTTGTCACTGGAATAAAACTTTGGGGTTGGGTGGGCGGAAAGAGAAGCGAAGTGACAAGGAAGAGAGAAGGCCCAAGGCAAGTGCATGATGAAATGAGGGAAGTTCCAAGCTGCATCCATGCTGCCTTAGTAGTACCTCATAACCGGCGGTGAAACAGGCAGGCTGAGGAAGCAGACACAGCCTTGCAACATGGCCAGAAATACACACTGTCGGGACAGGGGCGGGTGTGCGGGGAGAGAGAAAGGGCAGGAAGCGCGGGAACAAAAAAGGCGAAGGAGGACCCAAGCAAGAAACCATTCACACCTACTCAAGAAACTATTTCAGCGAGGGCAGGGGAGGAAGCAAGTGACACAGGCGAGCGGAAAGGAGAAAGAGAAAGGAGGAGGTGGTGGAAAGAGCACCCCCGGCAGCAACAGACGGGGCAAAGAGAGAAAAAGCAAGCCGCGCAGACACTTACTTAGCGACGACCCCTAGGAACTTGCGCAGCCTTCGGCCGCCTCAGCGCCGTCGATGCGAGTCGACAGGCCGATCCCGCGCGCCCGCCTTCCTTCCACTCATCTGTTTCCGACCCTCCACCTCCAGCGCTCGCCGGTGGGAAAGGGCGCGGGCAGGCGGGCGGGCGGGTAGGTGGGTGGGGCGGAGAGCGGCGGGAGGGACCGGATTGCCCCGCTCGACTGTCAAACAAGGAAGCCGGCGGAAAGGAAGCGAGGCGTGCTCGCCCAACACGAGGGCAAAACCACCTCCCGGCCGGGCCGCCGGAGCGCCTCCCTCTGCTGCCTTCCCTCCCCGCCCAAGGAGCCGCAGAAGAGGAAGCTCCCGAGCCAGCGCGCCGCCCCTCGACGACGCTCTACCTGGGGAAGGAGCGGGGCGGAGGCGCCGAGGGGGCGGGGAGGGGCGGCGCCGCCCTTCGGCAGGTGAAAGGGCCCTGTAGCCTCGGGGAGCCGCCGCCGCTTTGCCAAAGGCCCCTCGCTGCCAATTCGGTTTGTCCCACTCCCCAGACGCGCCGCTGCCTCAGAACGACGCCCTTCGCTTCCATGCGCTTTTGCGCGCCAAACTCGGTACGGAATCGGGGCGTGGCTCCCGCGCGGTTACCTGCGAGTTTTCGGTAGAAAATCCTGTGCAGCTTTCCATTCCAGATGTTGTGGACTCCGTCTCCCCACCCTCATCCCGTCCTGCCGGGGAGCTATTCTCCAAAATATATCGAGGGAGTCTGTGTACACTTTAATTCTGATTAATTTATCCACACACACCACTCCCCCACCTGTTTTATTAATAGGCTTGTGGACTGGATTTGCACACACGAAGTGTGTCAGATCAGGTGTCTTCAACCTTTTCAGACCCAAGACTTACTTTTAACTCAAACATGCATTTGGGGGATCCATTTCTTAACCTTTTACCATATATGTGCATGGTGGTAGTGCTTCTGTCGTGACCTGCTTGGATCAGGCTGCAACCCACCAGTGGGTCCTGACCCACCCGTTGAAAACCACTGAGTTAGACCCAATTGCGTAAATTATGCAGCCACTGAAAGTAAAGTAATCATAATTAGCTTAATTTCAGATGGTCCCTTCTTAACTGTGATGGCGGATCCACACCATAGATTCAAAGTACATCTAATGCACATTTAAAGTATACGCCTTCCCCCAAAGAATCCTGGGAGCTGGATTTCCCTGTCACAAACTATAGTTCCCGGTACCCTTAAACTACAGTTCCCAGGATTCTTTGGTGAGAAGTCATGGGCTTTATATGTATGGTGTGGGATCTAGCCAGAAAATACACAGCGGGAAATGCTTCCAATAAGCTTGCATAGGGTGGTAGCTGTCTATCCAGGGAAGCAGAAGAAACAAAAGGGTGATGATTTGAGATTATGAGTGCCATTCCACTAGAAATGTGCAAAATTCCTGCCTGACCTCAGATACCCACGTGACACCAGATGGCGCTGTGGAGTTCTGTTTGTGCTTTTACTCGATTTCTTATACAAAGTTTGCTACGCGTTTAACTAAAATATGTCTTTGACGTTGTCTAGATCCAGTCAAAGACCCAGGTTGGCACACACTCACACCCACACATTTGCATACACACACAGGCTGGGATCATTAATGGATGCTTTGGATACCCTTTGCATGCTTCACCTGGGGCAAAAATGTTGACAAGGTTGAAAACCCATAAACAGGGCAAGCAAATAGCAGAAAGTTTGAGAGAAAGGAAAGTTTGCCGTTAGAATGTAACAACAGCCCCCATGCACTCCCTTTTTTGTTTATGTCTAAAGAGGACGCACAAAACTCGGAAGACAGACTTGCGTTAAGAAGGAAACATAATAAAAAAGGACTAACACTTATGATTTACAGTGGTACCTCAGTTTTTGAGTCTCGGAAGCTGAACGTGCCAGTTTTCAAATGCCAAAAACCTGGAAATAATTGCTTCCATTTTTGAACGCGCCTCGGAAGTCGTACGGCTTCCACTGCTCGTTTTTCAGTTTTTCCAATTGAACTTGCAGCCAGCCCTTTGCGCCTCAGTTTCCAAACATTTCGGAAGTCGAACGGTCTTCCAGAATGGATTATGTTTGCGAACCAAGGTACTACTGTATTTGATACCTTGTGTTTTCTGAGACAAGATGACTTCCTTACACAGAGAGGGAAAGACGGACAATTAAATTATAGAACTTGGAAATTATTTGTGTGCAAGCAGGACAAAAAAAAACTTTGTAAAAAAAAGAGAGAGACAGTAAATGGAATCTGCAAACAGTTGATAAACTGGACTTTAAAAGAACGACAATATTTTAATAAGGGCCAGTATCATTTATGTTTGAGCGTTCCCAAATTCTGCCTAAGGAGAAAGTTAGGAGTAATAATCTATAATGACTTAGACAAAACAACTGCTGCACTCAAGGACAAGGGGGATTAACCATTGCAATAGAATTGGAGGAGAGCAAAGGAATAAACTGACAAAAAGCAAAGATGACTGATGACACATGCCCAGGGCCGGATTTATGTTTGATGAGGCCCTAAACTGCTGAAGGTAATGGAGCCCTTTATATATCCAGCTGTCCTTTGTCAACAACAAATTGTTGCTGTTTTTTGTGTTGAATATATGCTATATGGTAATTTATGACTTGAGCCAGGCATCCTGGAGAGTGAAGTCAAATGGGCCTTAGAAAGCACTGCTAATAACAAGGCCAGTGGAAGTGATGATATTCCAGCTGAATTATTTAAAATTTTAAAGGATGATGCTGTTAAGGTGCTACACTCAATATGCCAGCAAATTTGGAAAACTCAGCAGTGGCCAGAGGACTGGAGAAGATCAGTCTACATCCCAATCCCAAAGAAGGGCAGTGCCAAAGAATGCTCCAACTACTGCACAATTGCGCTCATTTCACATGCTAGCAAGGTTATGTTTAAAATTCTACAAGGCAGGCTTAAGCAGTATGTGGACCGAGAACTCCCAGAAGTGCAAGCTGGATTTCAAAGGGGCAGAGGAACCAGAGACCAAATTGCAAACATGCGCTGGATTATGGAGAAAGCTAGAGAGTTCCAGAAAAAACATCTGCTTCATTGACTACACAAAAGCATTTGACTGTGTTGACCACAGCAAACTATGGCAAGTTCTTAAAGAAATGGGAGTGCTGGATCACCTCATTTGTTTCCTGAGAAATCTCTATGTGGGACAAGAAGCTACAGTTAGAACTGGATATGGAACAACTGATTGGTTCAAAATTGGAAAAAGAGTACAACAAGGCTGTATATTGTCTCCCTGCTTATTTAACTTATATGCAGAATTCATCATGCGAAAGGCTGGACTGGATGAATCCCAAACCGGAATTAAGATTGCCGGAAGAAATATCAACAACCTCAGATATGCTGATGACACAACCTTGATGGCAGAAAGTGAGGAGGAATTAAAGAACCTTCTAATGAGGGTGAAAGAGGAGAGTGCAAAATATGGTCTGAAGCTCAACATCAAAAAAACTAAGATAGGTAATGGCCACTGGCCCCATCACCTCCTGGCAAATAGAAGGGGAAGAAATGAAGGCAGTGAGAGATTTTACTTTCTTCGGCTTCATGATCACTGCAGATGGTGACAGCAGTCACAAAACTAAAAGATGCCTGCTTCTTGGGAGGAAAGCAATGACAAATCTAGACAGCATCTTAAAAAGCAGAGACATCACCTTGCTGACAAAGGTCCATATAGTTAAAGCTATGGTTTTCCCAGTAGTAATGTATGGAAGTGAGAGCTGGACCATAAAGAAGACTGATTGCCGAAGAATTGATGTTTTTGAATTATGGTGCTGGAGGAGACTCTTGAAAGTCCCATGGACTGCAAGAAGATCAAACTTATCCATCCTTAAAGAAATCAACCCTGAGTGCTCACTGGAAGGACAGATCCTGAAGTTGAGGCTCCAGTACTTTGGCCACCTCATGAGAAGAGAAGACTCCCTGGAAAAGACCCTGATGTTGGGAAAGATGGAGGGCACAAGGAGAAGGGGACGACAGAGGATGAGATGGTTGGACAATGTTCTCGAAGCGACTAGCATGAGTTTTGCCAAACTGCGGGAGGCAGTGGAGGATAGGGGTGCCTGGCGTGCTCTGGTCCATGGGGTCACGAAGAGTCGGACACAACTGAATGACTGAACAACAACAACAACAATTTATGGACGTAATAGGTATCTAAAGCCACTTGTACATGTTCCCATGCAACCAGTCCATGCAGAATGTAGGTACCCTATATATAGAAATGAGCAAACCAGTGATATTTTAGGGAGCAGGCTAGCAGGTGGGGCCCATTACGTATATCATAGGAGCCTACACAACACAAAACACTGTTAGTGTATGTATGTTCAGTACTGCACATGCCGGAGCATCCAAATGAACAAATCAGAAATAAAATTATTATACATCATCTAGCAAATTTACTGGAAAATGAAGAGGAAGAGGCCAACAGAGCAGTGGATAAAATTTACAGAGTGAAATCACCTTCTGCAAAAAGTAAGAGTTTACCAGGCAACTATCTAGTGATATTCAATTACAGAAATTTCAAGGATAATGTACTGCAAGCCCACTTTCAGAAGGGACTGGTAATTCAGGAACAAAGAACCATCATCTTAAAGGAAATCTTGGTAAGACTTTTTTTTTAAAAAAAGGAATGAATGCAAATTCTTGACAGAAGCTCTAAAGAAGAAAAAGGTTTCATTCCATTGGGAATACCCAGAGGCAGTGTCGGATTTACATATAAGCTAAACAAGCTATAGCTTAGGGCCCCACTCTCTTGGGGGCCACAAAAATTTTTAAAGGGAAAAAAACCTGGATGTACATTTCCAAAATATAAGATAAAAATAAAATAAAATAAAACCTACATGCAGCAACAGTGTTTTGTGTTGTGTAGGCTCCTATGATGTAAGTAAAGGAAATAAACAACAATGTGTGGAATTAGTGAAAGCCAGATCATTTGTGAGACAATATAAAAAAGACTTTGGACAATTAGTAGAACGTCAGCAAGAGGAGCTGGAAGAAGGAGAAAGAGGAAATGTAGTTTCTGCGGGTGAGGAAGTGGAAGTGCTGGACCAGTGTCTTGCCTTGGTAATGGATGAGAGCCAACAGCCTGAAACTCAATCCAGAAAAGTCTGAGGCACTGTTAGTGGGTGGTTCCCTAGACCAGATGAGTGGGAGATTGCCTGCTCTTGATGAGGTTACACTTCTCCTGGAGGATCAAGTTAGTAGCTTGGGGGTACTCCTGGATCCTTCGCTGTCGCTCAAGGCTCAGGTGGCCTCAGTGGCCCGGAGTGCCTTCTATCAGCCCAGCTACGTCCCTATCTGGACAGGGATAACATAACTAGTGTTGTCTATGCTCTGGTAACCTCAAGGTTTGTTTACTGTGATGTGTTATACGTTGGGCTGCCTCTGAAGATTGTTCAGAAACTTCAGCTAGTGCAGAATTCAGCGGCCAGGTTGCTCACTGGAGCAAGACTGTTGGAGCATATTACACTGATCCTGGTCTGACTGCACTGGCTACCAATTAAGTTTCTGGGCCCAATTCAAAGTGCTGGTTTTGACCTATAAAGCCTTAATCAGCTCAGGACCACAATACCTCAAGGACCTCCTCTTTCCATACGAACCTACTCGGACCCTGAGATCATCTTCTGAGGCCCTCTTGTGCCTCCTCCTCGAGAGGTCCAGAGGACGGCAACATGAGAACAGGCCTTCTCTGCAGTGGCTCCCCGTCTGTGGAATGCTCTCCCCAGGGAAGCTCACCTGGTGCCTTTGGGCACCAGGCAAAAACGTTCCTTTTTAAGCAGGCCTTCGGTTGATATGATTGACATCCTATACCATTTTCAAATGTGGCTTTTTGAGGAGAGGGTTATTGGGTTGTTTTTATTTTGATTTTATATATTGTGGTTTTTATGTTGATCTTTTCTGTGAACCGCCCTGAGACCTCCAGGTATAGGGCGGTATATAAATTTAATAAATAAATAAATAAATTAGAATAAGTGAAGAAGGAGAGTAGATAGGTAGAGACAGAGAGGAGTAAGGAGGAAAGGAGGAGGCGGGAGGGAAGAATTAGGGCCAAGAGTAAAACAAAAAATAGAGATATCACCAAGGACTTTATCAGATCACAACTCAATAATGGTAATCCTACATGGGGAGGTGAGATCATAATGTAGATGGAGATTGAATGAAGAAATATTAAGCAATATAGAAATAGAAGAGGAAGTTTAAAAAAATTAAGATTTTGAGTTCAGTTTCAATCAAGGGGTGGATGAGAAAGTGGTCTGTCAGTTCTCAGGGGCAGTGGTGGTGAGTGTCCCTCTGGTGGTGGTGGTGTGGCAGAGCAGGGTGGCACATCCTGTTTTGCCTCAATTGGGAAAATGGGATGTACCACCCCTGACCTCAGGATTCCAGAACTTACAACTGTCAGTTTTGAGGGAAGGTAGGCAAGAACCCACAGTCCAGGTGGGGCTTGGGAGCTCAGGGAGGAGGTGTGTGATTCCTTAGCTGGAGTAGGCTCAGGTGAGGGTCCCATGTCTTGTTAAACCCAGAAGATACAATAGGAAAGCCTTGCTGGGTCCTGGCCAGACTTGCTTCCTGGGCACTAGGCTATAGTTCTCCTGACACATGATTTGGACTGGAGCCACAGTGTGGAGATACACAGGGGCGTAGCAAGCCTCTGTGCTGCCCGGGGTGGCGGCGGCGCAGAGGCACCCCCCTGGGGGAGGGGCACGGCGAGTGCGTTGTGACGTCACGACAGACATGGATGCCGCTTCCCCCTTTCCAGGGCTTTTTTTCGGCGCGAGGGGCGGGCTAGCGAGGAGGGGGCGTCACGCGCCTGCTCTGCTTCCCTTTCCCCCCTCTCCCAGCGGTTTTTTTCGGTGGGGGGGTGGGCCAGCGAGGAGGGGGCGTCATGCCAGCGATAAGCGTGACGCCCCCTCATTGCTGGCCCGCCCCTCACGCCAAAAAATAGCCACTGGAAGGGGGAAAAGGCGACATGCCCCCGTGTCACCCCCCCCTGGAACCCGGGGCGGGCCGCCCTCCTTGCTACGCCCCTGGAGGTACAGCCTCAGAAGAGACCATGAAAACCACACCCAGCCTCCCACCCTTGATCTACAACCTGCTGCTTAACCAGCCTTATCAGGACCTGAAAGAGGCTTACAGTAATTCAGTCAACACTACAAAACAAACATCCTAGAATGAACAACTGTAAACAGATTCTGAAAGCAAAGAATCAGACCAAACATGAGGTCCAATAAAAGTTGTTTCATCTACTCTTCCTACGGAAACCAAAACGCCTTCCAAAGCTGAAAGTTCTTGATCGCTGGAAGAGAATCAGCCAGGCACCAACTCTTAGGAAGGGAGTGCTAGAAGGTGGGTAGACAGAATGCCCTAAGTTTCACTGCTCAGTGAGGACCACAGAGCACAACCCTAGATGTGCATCTGATGAACATTGTTTGGGAGACATCCTAATAATATTCCCCACAAATTCAGGGGGAAGGGGAGTTCTCTCCCATCTTGAGATTTGGTTTGATTCTAAATGTGATAATGGGGTCTCAGTAAGGCGAAAGTCAAACAGCTTGATAGGAGGTTGAATGAAAAAGCCAAGAGGTAGCAGGTAGTTTTGATATCACCTCTGAACTTGTTTGAACTGTTTGCACCCTCTTCTCCATGAGTGTGGATTTATACTTGACCCTCAACGCACCACCATTCTACTTTGTAAGTTGTTCTGCGGTGCTTTCCTAATGCTACTGCATTATTTCAATCTGGAGGGGCTCTCTTGCACTTTAGCGCTATAGAAGAAGAGCCAGTGTGGCCTAATGGTTAGAGCGCCAGGCAAGGATCTGGGAGACCAGGGTTCAAATTCCCTCTTGGCCATGAAGCTCACTGGGTGGTGATCTTGAGTCAGTTGCCGCCTCACAGGGTTATTGTGGGGGATTCAATGAGGTGGGGGAGAAAACTATGTACGGAGCAGCTTGGGGGGAAAGGTGGGGTGTAAATGCAATAAATAAATAAAGTGGGACAAGAAAACAACCCCAGAATATAGTATGAAAGGATTTGTATTAACGCAGGATTTCAGCAGTGACCTAAGGGAAATACCTCCCCCCCAAAAAAACCCCACTTTTGTAGCTGCAAATAATGACAGCAGGATTGCGTGTAACTGCCCCAATATCATCATGAACAAAAATCATGTCTAGAGGAACCCTGAATAAAATATCTGCCAGCTAAGAGGATCATCATTTCATTTTTCACTTATCCCCGCTTTGAACACCGGAGGGCAGTCTGAGTCCACTGTTGTTCTGGCTCAAGCCTTTGCAAATGTTGTTTTCCTACCCTCTCCAGCTATAATGACAGATGTTACATAAAGGCCCCGTAGTAGATAAACCATTTCTAGCTGATGTTTTGGTACAAAAATGAAAGTTCGTTTTTTTCCTGGAACATTTCCCCAAAATGTTTTCAGAATAAAAGGAGTCTGATGAGCCAGGAACCTATTTTCAGAGTCAGATCGCATTCACTCAGTTCTCCGATTCTCCTTCCAGGTTCGAAAAAAAAAATGGCAGCAAGAGTCAACCTGGCACCCTTACTGGACTCCAGCATCTGTCGGTCCCATAGGAGTTGCAATTCATCAATATCTGGAGCTCATCAACTTTGCTATCTCTGGCATTACTGTAGCACCCAGGCACTTGATAAGACTGCTAGGGCTTTGAGAGTCTCAGGGCCCTTTCTCCTGCCAACAGCATGGCAGTGTGGGGGCTGCAACAGGACTATGCCCTGAGCCTCGCAGGCTTGAATTGGCAGACTGCGATGCAGGAGGAGCAGGAAGAGGAAGAAATGGAGGAGGGGGCGGAATGGCAGGGAGCTGGGTTGGAGGAGGGGGGTCTCTACCCTTTCCACCCTGACTTCAGTCACTTTAGAAGGGAGGCCAGAGATGCCAGCTCTGCCTTCTGACCTCCTCAGGAGCAGAGAGACTTAGAGGTGACTGGAGAAGACTTTGATCAGCCGAGGGAGGAGACTGAAAAGGAGGAGGTCCAGGAAAGTGCAGCCTTGTCCATAAGGCAGATGGGAGCAGACCCACCCAATGTTGGTGGAGCTCACCCTTGCAAGCTTGACATTCCTGTAAGGTGAGAGAGTCTTGGGAGTGAGAACCCCACCTCTCACCCTTCAAAGCTGGCCCAGAGGAGTGGGAAGCTTGTTTGGGCATCTTGGTCATTTCTTGCCCTTCTCTGGACCTCCTGAACTGTGACTCCTGAGCGTCGCATTTGCTGCCAAGCCTGTGCCAACTTCCAGCATCTACTGAAGACTCTTTGTTCCAGCAGGCATAATAAGTGATTTAATAGTTTAAACCAATTTATATTGTACTCCCTTCCTTGTACACTGCTTAGCGACCACTGCAATGAAGCAATATGTAAGTTGTCTAAATAAATGGTAAGTTTGAGAGAGGGTAAGAGGATGAGAAAGAGTTATTTAAAATGTTGGACAATGTTTGTTTTAGTTTTAATATGTAGATAAGCAGCAGGTCTTTCCCATTGCTCTGTCCCAGCTTCTGCCAACCTAGCAGTTCGAAAGCACGGCAGTGCAAGTAGATATATATGTACTGCTGCAGCAGGAAGGTAAATGGCGTTTCCGTGCTCTCTGGTTTCCATCACAGTGTTCTGTTGCGCCAGAAGTGTTTTAGTCATGCTGGCCGCATGAGCCAGAAAGCTGTCTGTGGACAAACGTCGGCTCCATCAGCCTGAAAGCGAGATGAGCGCCGTAACCCCATAGTCACCTTTGACTGGACTTAACTGTCCAGGGGTCCTTTGCCTTTTTACCTTTTACCATCAAACAGCATATAAATTTAAATAAACTGTATTGGTTACAGATTATCTTGTTGGCACCGTGTGGTTTAGAAGAAGCCCTGGCAGCAAAGAGGCAGAGTTTGTGTTTTCCCCCTCTGAAAGTTGGCCTAAATTTGTATCTAAGCATAAACATTTGCCTGTGCAAATTTGTGTTACGAGCCTGTGCCCTAACTCTTTGAAGTACGTTGCATTGCCCATGAATGGGGACTTTCTGCATGCGACACACTGAGCTATGGATCCTTCCCTAAAGTGAAGTGTTGGACATTTGGTGAAGCTAACTTCTCCTTCTGCTGAACTCTGCACAAACCTGTTCAAAAACTGGTCTCATGCTCTACAGCCTTTCACGAAAGGCACCAGAGCAGCACAGAGGAGTGTTTGTCTTTGCCGCTCTCAAGCACACGCACACACTGTGGTAAGGAAGCATTAGTGATTACATTTGACTGCCCAGTGGGATATTTTTGTTTTACTGCTTTCCTAAAGCATAAACATGTGCCATGGACTATGGGAGTACAGTACTTTAGTTAAACAGGAAGACAACACGCTTCCCCCCGGCACATTTTGCTGGAGCATGGTTTAGATGTTCTGATCTTTATTCCCACATAAATGTCCGCCCAGTGAGACATTGTGCCTATAAATAGATCCCCTGGTCTGGTCCCAGAAATAGGCCCCGTAGGGATTTCAAAAGCAGGAGGCACGTTCTCAAGATCCAGGTTGCACTGGGAGATGAGGTCCAGAGGTCAACGGAAAAGAACGTGGGCAGCTCAAACGGATAAACAGATGGGCTGTGTTTAAGACCACATGCAAGCACACCCTAGTGGGCAGAAGGAAGGCCCGCTGTAAAAAAAAATGGGGCTGGCTCCCAGGGAAGTGTGCAGTAACTTTGGAGCCATAAGAGTACTTAAAGCTGTACCATTGGACTGCCCTTTGATCACAAAATACAAAAGCAGTAACAGCAATCGGGCAAACCCACTTGAGAACATAAGAGCCTGCTGGATCAGTCCAGTGGCCCATCTAGTCCAGCATCCTGTTCTCACAGTGGCCAACCAGATGCCTATAGAAAACCCACAAGCAGAATTCAAGCCAAAGAGCATTCTTCCCTCCTGAGGTTTCCAGCAACTGGCATTCAGAAGCACTGCTGCCTCCAACTGTGGAGATAGAGCATAGCCATAATGGTTGGTAGCCATCAACTGCCCTTTCCTTCATGAATTTGTCTAATCCGCTTTTAAAGCTATCCACGTTGGTGGCCATGACTGTTATGTATTCAGTGGCCTGTGTTTGCCTGAGCTTGAGTCTGGACTAAGGATTCTGAGCCCCTGTGTTCTGATTCGATACATGATATCCAATCACAGAACATTTCAGGATTTGGGCCTCTGCCATTGGCCCTTAAACTCTGACTTACGATTCGCAGCTTGGAAGTTTGGACAGCCAATCATGTTTGGAGTGGGAGTGGCCCAGGCCTTCAGAAATGTATATAAGCAGTAGTTGTCCAGTTCTGTTTGTTCAATGAAGGTTCCTGCTGTTATCACTGTGTCTTGCCTTGTGGGAACCCACCTACACTTCAATGACTGCCTCTTGGGGGAGCAGGTTCCATAGTTTCACTATGCACTGCGTGAAGAAGGATTTTCTTTCATCTGTTCTGAATCTTCCAACATTCCGCTTCGTTGATGTCCATGAGTTCTAGCGTTATGAGAAAGGGTGAAACCTTTATCCACTTTCTCCATGCTGCACATGATTTTATACACAGTGGCAGAGCTTCATCCTCCGGCACCAGGGGGGGGCGGAGAGCAGGCGGGGGCAGGGCTGGCACACGGCTGGCACACGTCCCAGGGGTGTGCCGCGCATCCTGGGGGTGTGGCATGTGTCCTGGGGACATGTGTCCTGGGGGTGTGGTGCGCCGCCTGCAGGGGTGTGGCACGTGTCCTGGGGGCGGGCACACCACCTGCAGGGCACTTCCGGGATCGCGCTGCTGGGGGTGGCGTGCTCCCCCTGCACTCTTCTTCCTCTGCCAGTGTTTATACACCTGTCATGTTGCCTCTTACTCGCCTTTTTCTTCGAAACTAAAAAGCCCGAAATGCTGCAACCTTCCTTCCCAAAGGGAGTTGCTCCATGCCCTTGATTATTTTGGTTGCCCTGAACCCTGACTAGGAAGCGGAGAGCAAGAGGAAGGGAAAACCACATAAAAGAGGGGTAGAATAGTGCCAAGTAGTGGATGGTGTAGGGTGTGTGTGTGTGTGTGTGTCCTCTTTGAAACAAACAACAATTTTAGACTTCAAAAAGCCGACTGATTTCCAGTCACATCGGATGCACATCAGAAAGCACATGGCGACATGTGTTCGATGAACCAAGCTGGAGACCTTCCATATGGCCTTGGCGCCACCGAGTCCATGCAGCCACTACAGGTTCTGCAGAGGCATCTCTCCCGCTTCAGATCATGGTGTCAGCATTCCTGTTCCCCAAGCAGGGAAGACATCTGCCAACGTCTGATCTGTGTAAGTGAAAGTATGAAACGGTCCTCGGAGGCGCTTTCATTTTTCAGGTGGCCAGTCTGCAAGTGATGCGTGTCTTCGGCTGCCATTTAAATATGCTTCCTAGGGGCAGGGGGGGACTTGCCTCGGAGCAAGCTTGCAATTCAGACTTGTGCTGTCAGCATTGGTTTCCAGCGCTTCTCAATCACTGGTCCGCAAAGTGGTCTAGTTTATGGAGCAAGGATAAATCCTCCTCTTGGAATTCCCTCTTTTAGTGTCTGGACTATGCAGAAAACTACCTCAAAGACTAGCTGCCTCATCTGAAATTGCCTCCTGCAAGAGGGCAAGCGCTACAATAGAATCAAAGAGCTGGAAGGGACCCTGAGGATCATCAATAATGTTTGATATGTTTTTAATATTCTGTTGGGAAACCCAGCCAGATCAATTAATTAATTAATTAATTAATTAATTGATCCAACCCCCTGCAATGCAGGGATATGCAACTGTCCCCATTCAGGGATCGAACCTTCAACCTTGGCGTTATCAGCACCACCCTCTAACCAACTGAGCTATCCAGGCTGACGATAAGATAGCAACAGACAGAAGTCTCCAACCTGTGCGATTCTGCAGCGCCTGACCTTGTGTATGAACAGCAATGCAACAAATCTGGGTGGACCTTCCAATTTCCCTTGGAATATGTTCAGTTGGGAAGAATGCACGTAGCTTCGGAGGCCAGGTGCTCACTACACGAGCCAATGCTAGAGAAGGAACATAGAGAGGAGTTTGCCCAGTATTAACAATGTGCTGCTGGTTTTTTACGTACAAGCAAGTTTCCAGAGAAAACGGTGCTTTGGGAGCAGCCAAAGGGAATGTTCCCCCTGCCCCGCCAGATGAGCTTAAAATCGTGAATATTACCCCCCCATCCAGACCCACCCCCTCCCCTCCTCCATTTGATTGCTTGGGAGATGTTCACTCTGGTGCACAGCCAGAACCTCAGCTGTGTTTTGTCAGCGAAGATTAAGATATTATTTATAACCAGCACAGTAGCTGAGCAAAGCACCAATCCAGCTGCTTGGAAGGCTTCTCACAGAGGGAGCCAGTAGGCCGGTGTGTGGGGAGACTGCTGCGGGAGAGAGGGGGATGTGCAAGGAGCCCTTTTCATAAGGGCAGAGATGGCTTCTGTCGTAGATGCAGGAGTATGTATGAGGAGCCTATCACTTTCTTGTGAGTCTCCACTTTATGGAATGGCTGGAAGTTTCAGGAGGAAGCAACAGCAGGCAGGGACCCAAACAAGGCGTGGCTTATTTGTAATGCATGCAGCACCAGTTCCCTAAAAGTAAAGAACTTCCAGATGACTCTATGATTCTATGACCTGTTCAAATGACCCGCTTATTGAGCCTTTGAGCCTTCATCCTGATTTGCCTGCAGGGACGTTAGCTGTGACTTGGCTATTTAAATGAGCATTTGTTCTGATTTGTTTGTGGAGAGATTAGACAATGTCGGCTTTTTCATTAGCATTAATGAGATTTGTTTGTGGGAAGGCTAGATAACACGGTATCGAGGCCAGTGTTATCGCACCCTTCCCTGTTCATTTTCCTGTCACTTTCCTTATTGCAAAAAGTCTGGTCTTTTGGGAAAGCAGGGTTGGTGCCTAAGACCTCCCAATTACATACCCTTCAACTTTTCTCTGATGAAAATGGGGAAGTCCTTAATAATAATAATAATAATAATAATAATACCCCACCCATCTGATTGGGTTGCCCCAGTCACTCTAGGTGGCCTTCCAACAAATATAAAAGCATAATAAAACATTAAAAGAAAATATTTATTTAGGGCGGCCTTCAGATGTCTTCTAAAGTCTGTCTACTTACTTATTTCCATGGCACAGGGGTCACATAACTCCATACGCTTCAACATTTCTCTGATGAAAATAGGGATATCCCCCATTTCTTTGATGAAAATACGGATGTCCTAAGGAAAAGCGGGACATTCTAGGATCAAATCAGAAACCAGGATGGCTTCTGTAAATCCGGGACTGACCCTGGAAAATAAGGGCACATGGAGGATCTGCGATCAACTTAAATTATGCAATCAGAATTTGCCAGTATGTGAATGAATCCCACTCGAAAAGAGTGACAGTCTGGAGGTATCCTGTATTCAGAGCCCCTAGCTGTTTCAAACAGTTTTTTAATGTTGTATTTTAAAATGTTGTAACCTGCCCTGAGACCTTAGGGTAAAGGGCAGGTAATAACTTAAAATAATATTAGCAATAATTGATAATAATAGCAAAATTCCACTGGATGGCTATATTCCAGCTATATTAGTGTGGCCCCAGCCAGTTCCTACCAACACAGCCAGTTCCTACCAACCACCAGAGATATGTCACAGCCAGTTCCTACCAACCACCAGAAGTCATTGACCAGGTATGTTGTTATAGCCACTGGTGCCTATTCAAGAGACACCTTCAACTTCTAGAACGAATGACCTTCTCCAATAACATCCAATTTAGATTTTGTCATCTGTGGAATAGGCCCTGCTTGTTTTCTGTCATGGGTGGTAGTGAGGAGAACAATCACACGAGACAGGGCATCCTCAGTGGTGGCACCCCTTTTTTGGAACTCCCACATCCCCCTCAGTATTGCAGTTCTCAGGCACAATATGAAAACTCCCCTACATGCCCTTTTCCGGACCTTTGGAGTATGATTAGTGGTCTTGGGTGTCTGTGTGCGTTGTCTTCTGCTTTTTTATTTAAAATTTAGGGTCTGTTTGATGTTTTGAATGTTCTTATTATTAATGTCTTGTTTTATTATGTCAGTTGGCATATGCTCCCTTGGGAGGAATGATGGGATAGAAAAAAGGCAAAATGGTTAGGTAGAAGAAGAAGAGTTTGGATTTGATATCCCGCTTTATCACTACCCGAAGGAGTCTCAAAGTGGCTAACATTCTCCTTTCCCTTCCTCGCCCACAACAAACACTCTGTGAGGTGAGTGGGGCTGAGAGACTTCAAAGAAGTGTGACTAGCCCAAGGTCACCCAGCAGCTGCATGTGGAGGAGTGGAGACATGAACCCGGTTCCCCAGATTACGAGTCTACCGCTCTTAACCACTACACCACACTGGCTCTCATAGGTATCATAATATTCTGTTTTAAATCATGCAGTGGAGACATTTTACCTGCAATTGTTTTTCTTTCTTTCTTTCTCTTCTTCTAATTAAACATTTCCTATCTATACTTCTGATCCAAAACAAAAGTTGCAACACTTTGTTTTTTGAGATTTCATCGGCAGTAATCCGGCAAGCATGCTTAAATGAATGTCTTTTGGTGCTAACAATTTATGCTAAATAATTGTTGTTTTAAAAAGGGATCCCTCGGTTTTGCTTTAGATGGCCACTCAGGTGAATCATATCTTCCCTTTCTCTACCTGCAGAACTATGTCAAGCCCACTGGGGTAGCTGGAAGATATACACATGGGGAAAGCGCTACATCTCCAATAGTGTGGAAAGCCAATTGCAATGCCTTTGTGTGTTACAGCAATGATTAGTAGCACAAGGAGACGCCAGTCTGGTAGCAGTTGAAAAGAGACAGGAAACAGACAGCAAGGGGCATTTTGCAAATAACTTTTCCCGCATGCAGGAGCTGCTTTGCCAGTTCATTTCCCTCACTGCCTTTTCTCAAATGAGAAATCTAAATTTGCCTGACAGATAGCTGTAGATAAACATTGTAATCACAGGTGCTAATGAAAATAGTTTGTGGCACTCAGAGCTCTTCTCGGCTTCAGGTTCGGACAAGCGTGCAGAGAGAAGCCACTGACACTTTCCATAAACATGCTGCCCCTTTACTCGAAGACAGGCAGAACAGAGGAACCATCACCAGGCCAAGGGAAAACCACGATGCACAAAAATCACCCAACCAAACATCCCGGCGGAAGCCATAAAAACCCATGCAGATTGGTGGGCAAAAGTTTTGGCTACCATATTTGATGCAGTTAACAACAGTGGTAAAGTTCCAAAAATATGGAAGGATGCAATCATTATCCCAATTTTTAAAAAGGGTGCACCAGAGGACCCAGGGAACTATAGGAGCATCAGTTTATTGTCCATAGTTGGGAAAATTTATGCCCGTTTTTTGTTAAATAAGCTCACCAAATGGGCAGATGACAGTAACCTGATTGGTCCAGAACAAGCAGGATTTAGACAGCACCAATCTACTACTGATCATGCGGTGGTTCTATATCATTTAATCCGTAAGTACTCTTCCCCAAATAGAGGCCAACTTTGTGCGGCCTTTATTGACCTGAAGGCTGCTTTTGATAGCATCCCTAGAGAACTACTATGGGAAAAACTGGCCAGATGGGGAATTGATAGAAGGCTTTTGTGGCTAATAACTCAACTGCATAACGGGTCAGCTGCCAGGGTTAGACTTACCCCTGCTGGCGACCTATCAAACTCTGTTCCTATTAACAGGGGAGTGCGTCAGGGATGCATACTTGCTCCTTTTCTTTTTAACCTTTTTATCTGTGATATGAGAATTCCCCTGATAGAATCTCAAGAAAATATTCATGCCCCTCATCTTGCTCAATATCGTTGCCCCCTTTTACTGTATGCCGATGATGCGGTGATTTTATCCTTTTCAAGAATTGGTTTAAGGAGAGCTCTAAAGATTTTTGGTCTATATTGTAAGTCTAATTCCCTTACAATAAACCATGTTAAATCTAAAGTTCTAATTTTCTCAAATAGCCGAAGAACATATAATTGGAAAATAGATGGGATAACCATTGAGCAGGTTTTTAAATTTCAGTATTTGGGTGTTTATTTACAGTATAATATGGGCTGGAAAACACATGTTACTTATACATCAAACAGAGCCAAGGCCTCTGCCTTTGCGCTTCTCCGCTTTTTCTTTTTAGATGGGGCATTCCACGTTCCATCTGCGCTAAAGGTTTTCAATGCTAAAGTGATTGCAACATTGGCGTACGCGATTCCTCTATGGGGACCCTTTGTTAACCTAACCCTTCTGGAGACAATCCAAAATCAGTTTTTGAGAAGGTTGTTAAAATTACCCAGATGCGTAAGCAATTCAGCTATACGACTAGAATTAAATGTACCATCACTAGGAACCATTTTATGGAAACGTATTTTAAGCTACTGGCTATCATTGTGGCATAGACTTCCTAATCTCCACCTGATCCAATGTCTTTGGAGAGATGGCTTCTCTAGTCCTTGGTTGAAAGCTATCCATAATAAACTCGTGGACATTGGGTTATCCCCATCCGATCTCCTGGAACTGGACTTAGTCTCAGCCAAAAGAGCTTTTTCTCAAAAGTTAGAGGAGACTGATTTTCAGCTTACCTCTCTGACAAGTCACGGAACTTGCTCACCATCTAACTTAGGCCTATTACCACCAAAGAAACTACCACACTACTTAACCAATCTCTCTGTTGTGAGGTATAGGTATGCCTTCTTAAAAGCCAGATTTAATGTTTTCCCATCAAATGTTTTGAGCAATAGACTTTCCAATGGTCAAATCTCCCTCCTTTGCGACTGTAATACTGGTTCCACAGAATCCTTACAGCATATATTTTTTTGCTGTCCAATTCATTCGGCAGCTCGGTCCAAATTTTTGGTTCCACTTTTGAAGAAAACCCAAGATGGAACTCAGGATGCTAAATTAATCTACTTATTAAATGATGAGGAACCAAATAGAACCCATATGGTTGCTAGGTTTTTGACTAATGTGCTATTTACAAAGAAGAGGAATGGTTCTCTTCCGATTTATGACAATGCAGAAAATAATTAAGACCTATTATTGGGGCGATAAAATAGCTGATAAATTAATTTTTAACAGATTTTTATTTTAATTTTAAAAAAACTAGTTCAGTTGGACTACTCAGATCTCAGTGTGATTTAGATGGAAGGGTGCAAATGGGTTGTTTTAAAATTGTTTTCGTACTGTATTGTTTAAGTTTGTTAAACTGTTTTACTCTGTGTGTATTATGATGAATGTGTTTTATGATGTGATATGGGCCACATGGCCGAAATAAACCTACCTACCTACCACCCAACCAAACAAGGTGGTGGTTTGAGAACATGGGGACAGTCTCTATGCTCCATCAGTCTTCCCGCGGCTCCTGAATTCCTGAATTCTCTGCTGGCTCAATTCCTGCCTTGGGAGGGGAATTTCAATTCGGTTCACATTCAAAAGCGAACCCACAAAATTAGCATTGTCTGAAACAGTACAGGAATGGGAAGGGCCATGTTTCAAAATTCACACTTCTCTGAATTTTGCAATGCAGTCATCCAGTCAAGTAATGTCCATGAAAATGTGTTTCCCAAGGTGTGCACAAAAAGTCAACTGTTAGTGTAAATGACATGCAAATATGCATTATGTTAGGGGGAATTGCTTTGCAAAAATGTGCCTGTTAGGAGAAGGCACACTAAAATGCTGGTGAATTTTAACCACTACACCACACTGGATCTCCTTGGGGTTTGATTCCTTGGATATATTTCTTCTGATTGCCTCCTGCTCTCCTGTGCCAATCCAAGAAGCCACAGATCTCTTGGGTGGGTTACGCAGACCCCCTGAGGTCTACAGGCCACCAACTGGGAACCACTGCTTTAGCTGATTGTTTGCGGTATGTTGTAGTGATATTTTTTAAAAAATTACAAATTATGGTCGCTGTACTATTGTATTTTTTTAATGAACCACTCTGAGCACAAATGTTTTGGTGGAAAATGTGACATATAAACAAGCTGCAGTTGTTATCTGCTTTGATTTGTTTGCTTTTCAGTATTGTTATGTTTTTGTACTACTGCGGTTTCTAATTGCAGCAAACGACTCTCAGCAATGTGAGATGCATGGGAAGAGCAGGGCAGATATAAATCTCCCAGATCAAATGAACCAATAAACATCCACCCAGAAGAATTGTCCACTTTGTCGAGCCTCCTGGGCCCAGACATTTCACAGTGTTAGTGTTGTGCTGCCCATGAGGAAGGAATACAGACAATAGCTTGGGTTGTGCAGGGTCAATGTAATGGCTAGCTATTAAGACTTCAGTCATCATTGACACCAGCTCCTCAGAGAAAGGACTGGAGAGAGAATTGAAGATAGATAATCTATCTCATCCCACATCATCATCTCACATCTATTTGTTTTTCCAGAATTCCTGTTTTTGCTTGTTTTTATATGCTTTTCTAAGGGGTGTGGGTGGCGCTGTAGTCTGAAGTCGGCGGTTTGAATCCCCATGACGGGGTGAGCTCCCATTGCTCGGTCCCAGCTCCTGCCAACCTAGCAGTTCAAAAGCACGTCAAAGTGCAAGTAGATAAATAGGTACCGCTCCAGTGGGAAGGTAAACGGGGTTTCCGTGCGCTGCTCTGGTTTGCCAGAAGCGGCTTAGTCATGCTACTTGCACTTTGACGTGCTTTTGAACTGCTAGGTGGGCAGGAGCAGAGACCAAGCAACGGGAGCTCACCCTGTTGAGGGGATTCGAACTGCCGACCTTCCGATTGGCAAGCCCTAGGCTCTGTGGTTTACCTCACAGCGCCACCTGTGTCCCTGGCCATTAGCTTAGGTGGATTTATATAAAAAAAAACCGATTAGGAAAAATTAATAGAGGGTAGGTCTATCCACAGCTTGTGTGTCATGAGGGCCAAGTGCTACCTCCATAAATTAGAGCAGTCTATCTTTGAGTGTCAGTCAAAGGTCAAGGCTGTTGCTTTCATGGTCCGTTTGTGAGTTTACCAGAGGCACGAAAACAGCCATGCTGGACTAGATACAGACCCTTCCTCTGCTTCAGGAGGGTGGGGGGATACGTTGCTACCTTCTTAAGGGGATTGGCATATAGGTTCAAGACTTAAAAAGTGGCTGTCATCTAAGCAGATCCTTCTATTGTCAAGTTTCCTGCTCCTCCCCTCCCTCTCCTCCTCAGCATCCTTGTCCTTCTGACAGTCAATTATTCCTGGCTGTCTCTTTGGAAACAAACAATGCAAAGGTGAAAGGAAAGAGGGGTAGCAGCCTAATCTAGCTGGAGCAGCTGAAGGACTAAATAATTACCTTCTGTCACTTTGCAGCTGCTTAAGCATTGATGGGGGGTGGGGGTGGGATTGCCAAAGTGGGTTGGGGGGGGGGCTGCCCCTTTAGGCTGCTGCATTGTGGATGTGACTTAATATTGCACACATAATGGTAAGGAAAGAGTTTAACCCTTTATTTTACAAATCCATCCAGCTTTGACTGCTAGGCAGCCTGGAGTAGTGGTCAGCTGTTTGCTACCCATGGCTTTGTTTCTATTTTACTTTATTTCAGAAAAATAGATTAAAAAATGGCTTGATGGGGGAAAAAATCTCTATTGTGCACAAAACAATGAAAAACATTTATCAATAACACAGAGATGAAATCATCGAAATTTTAAAGGAAATACGAAATTATGTATGTGGATGGGCTTGTTTAATTCAATTTAATTTAATTAATTAAAAAAAAAACACATTTTCAGCAGGTGTCTAAAGCAGTAGAAGAAGAAGAGAGTTTGGATTTGGTATCCCGCTTTTCACTACCCTAAGGAGTCTCAAAGCGGCTAACATTCTCCTTTCCCTTCCTCCCCCACAATAAACACTCTGTGAGGTGAGTGGGGCTGAGAGACTTCAGAGAAGTGTGACTAGCCCAAGGTCACCCAGCAGCTGCATGTGGAGGAGCGGAGACACGAACCCAGTTCCCCAGATTACGAGTCTACCGCTCTTAACCACTACACCACACTGGCTCTATATAATGGGGATAATGGGGAGCCTACCTAATGTCACCAGCCAGGGAGTTCCAAAGCATTAATGCTACCATACTGAAAGGTCAACACCTTATGAATGTGGGCTGAACATTACATGGCACTTGGCATGCCTACACTATGCAGTATTGCACTCCATAGCAGTGACCAGAGGAGAAATGACCACTGGAAGGAGCAATGCTATAGTGCAGCTGCAGCAGCACAACCAGACAATTTCATCTGCCCCAGCTGCAACAAAACATGTCTCTTCTGTTTCAGTCTCTACAGCCACAGCAGGCGCTGTAACTCTCCCAACAGTCCGACTGCCCTTGATGGTGCAATCTTCCATTGTCTCTTGAGGCCAACAATAATTGGCATGTATGGAGTAAACTGGTCCAAAGCTGGTTAACAGCTGGTAAAGAGTTCTTCTAGAAAGTTAAATATTATGACGAGGCTAGATGGGACCTGTAGCCAGGTTTCATCTTGCTCTCTGGGTGCCCCCTCCTCAACCATCAGCTATTCTCCAGGGAGAGGGAGAAGCTTTGACATTGTGCAATCGTGCTCCTTTCTCTGCAAGAAGATCCACTGCAAAGAATATATTGCCACGAAGTTGATCTTGAACTAAATGGGGTTTTGCCCCGCACTCTGCCCTGTGACTGGTTATGAAGAGAGACTGTTATGGGGCCAAACTGTGAAGAAGGGCTTTTTCATAGCTAAAGAGATGGCCAAGTACGCGTGATGAGTTGCCACAGAAACATAATAGTTGGCAATTGTTCTGGAAAGGGAACTTGCCTCTCCTTCTCCCCTTCCCTGGCTGGTGGGGATGTCATCAAGGTGTGAAAGGGAGTATGGTTTCTCAGCGAGGAACCAAAGCTATGGTATTGAAAGCACCCTCAGCTGATCTGAGAACAGGATCTGTTGGGAGTGTGTTGATGCCGTGAGCCTCCCATCTCATGCTATATATGTGTGTAAATAAGCCTTATATTACTGAAACGCCATCAATTTCCAGTTCATTCCAAAGAAACAAAACCCAAGGTTTATGCTGGAACCCTCTCATCTCTTAGCAATTAGGGTGTATGTAACAATATATTTCAAGGGCCCTGCAATAAGTTCGGGGGCACAGCCAGTTGTTGTAAGATGCATAAACTCTGCTGCTTCACTTCGGTTTTATGGCTGCAGAGGTATGGGTCCCCACTCTCTCCCCACAAGCATCTGTCAAGTCCAAGACAGAATGTCCATTATTGGGACCTTTGGACAAGCCTAATGTCAAGGGTTACCAACGACTTGCTTACATGGTGCACATTGTGTGCAAATTATATATGTTCCCCATTCTTCTTCCAAGGAGCTCACACATGTGGTCTCCCACCCAGGCATTGCTCAGGCCCACCCCCTTTAACTTCAGCAGCCCCCTTGCCTTCAGACCACAATGCGGATCACGACCAGCTGCATAAATTTATTGTGCAGTAAATAAAACATTCGCTTCTCGCTCCTTGCGCTCTGGCTGCCCTTGTGCTTTTTCTCAAAGTGCCACACCAGTGGCAGGGACTTCCCAATGTTTTCTGAGCCCTCGTATGTTTTACACCTGTGGAAACGTGATCACTTCCCCCCAGATAGGACACACATTGTGATTGCTTTGTGGCAAGGAAGGAGTCCCAGCATCTTTTGAAGGTTTTGAGACGTTTGTGACAACAAAAGGCTCTGTTCTCCAACTGCGTCGTGTTTTTTTTTTTTAAAAAAATCTTCCTTTCCTTTTCCTCTTCTTCAGGTCCTGCACAGGAGTGCTCAGCTAGCGATATTCAACACCACCACCAAAGAAAAGTGATAAAAGGGAAAGTGATGCTAATGCCCCTTCCGCCCATAGGAAGGAGGGGGAGTTGCAGGCAGGCAACACGAGCCCTGCACGTGCTCAGGGGATGGGGTCACCCCCTGGCACTAATTGGCCGAGCCCTGGATGCGGTGCCCGGGCGACCGGCTAACTGGCACGGTTGCTTTGGGCGTGCCTGCTGCACTTAAGCAGGACGCATCCAGGGCTCAGCCTCTTGCCCTTCTGCTCCCTTCGTCGCTTTTCCCCGGCCCACCCCCCCTTTAGTTTAGGCAGGATTGACGCTGCTATGGACTACGGTTGGTCGCCGTTGAGGGGCCTGGTAGGAATTTTTCCACTCGGCAAATTGGCTCCGCCTGGTGGTTTTCGCCTACCTCGTAGCAATTCGTCACAACTTTGGTTTGGCGGATTAGGCATTGGATCTTAGGATAGGTTGGAAAGGTGGGGGGGGGGAGGTTTGGCCATCACCTCCCCCCAAAAGGCTGAAGGGTACTTCGATAAAGGAGTTCGGTAGGGCATGGCCACTGTCCGGAGCCGTGGAAGGTGAGGGCCCCAAGCACGCCCCATGGCGGTGATCGCAGGGTGAGTCCCTAGCTGATGTGCAGCAGCAGGGGCTCACCCATCTGTGGTTAACCCTTCCTGGACTGCCAGCATGTCGTACTGGAGTCGGATATATTCGGCTGATCCAGTGCCTAAGCTAATACCGCTCAACATCCGTAACCAATAAAGTTGTGGCCATTTATTTGCCCATTTGAACCTTACATATGGTGTCCTGTGTCTTATTTTCAGGGGAGGGATCGGGTCCTTGACATGCAATTGCCACAGCAACTTCTTGCTACTTTATGAAACGTTTTCTTGGCTGAGCAACTGTTGGTTGCAATGGCTCATCTGACTTTCCAATCATTTGCCTGTAACAGGATAATGCTCTCGAAGGCTGAACAATTTGGTATGAATGTTCAGGACACAGTTGTATATTTCAGGTATGCCAGTTCATATTTCACACCCATTTTCATGGCAGGAATATCTATATATCTCTCACCCACTATATTTCTATATCTATATCATTTATATTTATATGAAATAGCTGCCTTGAATTGTTTAAATATTGAAATGAAAGTCAGATTGGAACCCTCTCTGCAGCGAATGCCATGACATCCGAATCACTCTGGGGCATTGTGGGGATCTAAAAATGGCAGGCATCTCTTAAGTCACCCACTACCAGACAGACAGGACTGGGGAGGATAGACAGGTGAAAGGTTCAAATTTGCAGGAGGGATCAGCACGGATGGGCCAGTGGAGCCCTGAGGTCTCAGAATAGAATTTGACCAGGCTTCATATACACCATACATTTAAAGCACTTTACCACCCAAGAATCCTGGGAACTGTAGTATGTTAAGGTTGCTGGGAACTGTAGATCTGTGAGGTGTAAACGACAGTTCTCGGGACTTATTTCAGAGGGGTGTGGTTTAAATGTGCTTTAAGGCACAGAGCCTGGGATGGAAGTTTATGACGTAGCACTCCATCTGAAGTGTGAATGCCTGCTCAGACATTATCTATAGAGTATGTATTTGGATTCCTTTGTTGAACATTCCTGTTATATTTGGTATTAAACATTTGTGACCTCCTGGCCCCCAGCCTGTTCTAAAGCCAGATAATACTAACACTAACAATAATAATTAATATAATATAATATAATATAATATAATATAATATAATTTAATATAATATAATATAATAATTAACTAGATGTTTCTAGTTTTGCTTGTTGAAAGGCTTATGGAGTGCTGGAGGTTTTGGCAAGCCCAGAAGGACTACTCTACTGTCTCAGCAGTAGCAGCAGCAGCAGCAGCAGCAGGTGAGGGGGACGGTGGAGAACACTCAAAATTACTGCCTGAGGCAGCCACTTTACTCTGCCTAATGGTAGGGCTGGTTCTGATTGCAATGCAATTAACTGGTGTGAGGCCTTTAAAAATGGCGCTACGCTACACAATTTTTTTGTTGTATACATATTTGTTTTAATTATTTGGAGTGTGTATATTCCCCCACCCATCCATGTGAGAGTCAGCTTGGGAGAGTAAGCACCTATTCAATGATAACAGCACAATGGCATCTATGTATTTAACATATGCCCCTTGATCAGGGCTGAGGGACCTGTGGCCCCCTAGGTGTTCAACAACAACTGCAACTCACATCAGCCCTAGCCAGCATGGCCAAAGGTCAGAGGTGATGGGAGTTGGAGCCCATCCGAAGAGTCATAGGCTCTCCCCTTGCCCTAGACTGTGCAGAAAAGACCAATTGGTCCAGGGTGGGGTGGGAAACTTGCATTAGAGCAAAGGACAAGAACATGAGAGTTGCCATGCTGGATCAGACATGTGGTGAAGTAAGTCCCATGCCCAAGAGTCCATCTCATTCCATTGTCTTTAAGGACAATTCGTGGAAGCCTTAAGTTGGGTGTGTTTTTCTCAAGCAGCAACAGAGAATCTGTAGTTGTCCAGAAGATGTTGGACTAAACTCCCATCAGCCCCAGCCAGAAATGGCCAGTGGCTAGAACTGCAGTCCAGAAATGTCTGGAGGACCACAGTTTCCCCATCTCCACTCTTAAGCATCAAAGCATTTGAAAATAATAATGTGCAAGGCTTGGTGTAGAATTAACAGTCACAATGAGTTAGCTGCTCACGCTTGGGTTCAACCCATTCCTTGGGATCCTTACCCTACTATATGATGTTGCACTATACAGTATAGGCAGACTCAACAAACACAGAATGGTGACACTTATAACAAGGAACACATGTATAAAGATTAAATAAAACCACAAGACAGCATATTGGCAGCTTACATTGTCATACAAATAATGCAGAGGGAAATTACAACAGGGATCCATCGGTATGTTGGAGAGTAAACAAGAGGATCTAGTACGATAAGGAGGAAAACGTTCACAAACCACTTTTCATAGCACCAAAAACCTATTTTATAAAATACACAGTTAAATCATAGGTATTAATATTTATTATTTTATACAGTGCCATTTGGGGGGCGGGGGTGAATGGCAGTTTTAACAGACAATTCAAATGATAAAACAGCTTCCTGACTCCCCCACCCCCAGGGATCCTACTGTTTAGAACAGGCTTGGAAGGGATGGAGTTGACTGGGTGAGAATCAGCAAAGAGCTACATCCAATTGTTCCCTTACCTTCTGCTTACATAAGCGAATACCTAGGCTGCCCTTCCACTGCTCTTAATTTTCTACCTCCGGTTTACAACAGGCAAGATGTTGTCCATACACAAGAGTTCTTTTGCTTTTTGCTTTTCATCCTTGCTTGGCTGTTTCTTTCTCACGTGTAATAAAATCTCTCTCGTCAAAAGTACATAGATAGATATGGATATATTAGACAGAGAGACAATCACTTTTTGTTTATGGAAAATATAACAGTCAGCCTTTTTTCTCATTGCCATTAAGAGAGAGAGAGAGAGAGAAGGCAAGAGATGTTATGGACTGAAATTCATGGGGTTGGAAAATTACATTCTGAATTATATTGCTTAAAAGGCTAACCAGTTACTGTGTATGTCTCTCTTCCAAAAACACTATCTTTTTCTGCTTTGAAAATTAACTTTAAAGTACATTTAGATTGTGGCATAGGATCATACTTTTAATTCTGGATCAGCTTCAAATCTCAACTGCAAAGGTCATAGCTTTTGAATAAGGCTATTTTTAAGGAAGTGGCCTGCTAATGCACTTTTGTCTTTATCTGATCATGTTGTTGTTGCTTAATATGTAAATATTAATAAAGTGGCTTGCTGGTAGGATTGCCAGCTTTTTCTCCCCCCCCCCCTTTTAACAACACCTGGTCTTGTGTCTTTAAAGAACAGACTGATTGGCAAACACGATCAGGGGACAATGTTCATCTCCATGCCATGAAGAAACATGTCACCTGCTGGTTTTTGCAGATCGACTTTCTACCGAAGGCACAGGAGCAATCAAGCCAGGTGCCATCCCCCCACCCCACCCCGAGTGAGATGTCAACCTTGATGGAATTCAGACATTGCACCATTCCAAATCTGATCAGCATGAATTAAAAGGAAAAGAATGAAATGTTGATTGTGGCGCTGGGCCAATCCTGGTGCTAATTCTGAAGCAGTTATCCTATGCACAAAGTTCATGAATAAATCCCATTCACTTCCATGGGAATTATTCAGCTATAACTGCCCACAGGGTCAAGGACTTAATATGTGACTATGGTTGTAATTCTATGCATATTTGATCCATACATGTGATTAAACCCTATAGAACTCAGAGGGCCTGAAGTCTGAGCTAAAAAGTATAGAATTGGCCAAAAATAATGATATTCTCTCTCTCTCTCTCTCTCTCTCTCTCTCACACACACACACACACACACACACACACACACCATGAGAGAATGTCTTAGGCCTTGTGAGATGTCTAGAAATGCATCTATCGACATATTCTTTTAATATATCTCATTTGGTTTTTGGTTACACTCGCTTTACGTATTCAAGCTTTGGCTAAATCTCGTCGGAAAGACTCTCCTGTAATCTCACGACTCTTGGAGTTGGATCTGTGAGGGGGAAGGAAACACTAGATAATACAAGACTCACGACAAAACAGTGAGCGTTGGAAACACTGTTGATATAATTCCAGAGAAACTCCAGCCTAGAGGAGTTAACAGCAGAGATAAGCAGGAATGATAGACAAGACTAGAATTTGACCCATAGTTAAGATTTTGCAGAATCTAGGCTATGTAATGCTGTGACCAAATGCATCTCCTAAGGACGTGGCTCTGAATGGATCATGCGGATACAATTCTGGACCTAGGTCCTGCAAGCACTTATGCACACGTCATCTAGTGTTCTGAACAAAACAAGGACACGGTTACTCATGAGTGGTGCGTGAGCACAAAAGTGCTTGCAAATGCTAGAGCTTTAAATTCTCACCTTAAGTACAAAAGATGGAAACAGACAGATTCAGTGCCATTTGATGGAATGTCCTCTGCAAGGCAGACAACAATTGTAAATCTCCAGAGCTATAAACGTGTATGAGCTTTTAACAGTCTTGATCTATTTAATATTTATTTTTTCCCCCTGGGGAAATTAAAGATATTCCCTCCCCGCCCCCCTGTCACAGTGTACATGATTTAAATTTGCCTGTCTATACTTCGGGGAGAGTGCTTATGCACAACCGGCCTTCTATAGCTTTGCTGGCCTGTGCTATAGAAATCATAAAGCACTTCCACTCACTAATATGTACACGGGATGTAATTAAAGGAGACAGATGTAGTTCTCTTGGGTGCTATCATGTTCCGGTGCCAGTTTTTTCCTCATGGAGACAGAGCATTTCAGGTCTGCGGGAGGGGCTCTGTCACTTTGCTGCTGCTCCTGCCGCTGCTGCCACCGCCGTCACCTGGGGGTTCCTGGGGGGGAAAGCAACAGAGACAACCCGCTAGCATGATTCAATTTTTTAGGTTTCCTATTGGTCAGGGAAGGTGATCAGATGCAATGTCCCTTCAAGCTAAGGCGCATAAAATAATTTCAACACCTAAACGCTCCATTAACACTTATAAATAAATGTTAATACCAAATCTCTCTCTGTGTGTCTGTCTGTGTATCTATATCCACACTCAATGCTAATAATCAATATAGGGCTGACAATATACTCTTACCATATGAAGAATCTATTATTGTGATTATTATCCATGTTATATCCATTTTTCATAAATTCAATCAACGGCGGCCATTAACTTCTAACATTTCCCCTCTTTTTTTCTTCCATCACATAGTCAAACCAACTCGATGAGTTGATGCATTTCTGCCACTTTCTAAACTTGAGCTAGCCAGTAATTTTGTTCTTCCAGTTTTGGGCTGCTAACATATGGGCAGGTTTTCAGTTCCATACCAATTCCTTAAGTTTAATTTGGCTGTGTAAATAAACCCCAGGAAATTATTAAAGGGTCCCAAGGTGTAACTATATATAATATAGTTGTGGCACCACACTTGTGGCAAAGGGTTGCCTGACAGAAAAACCTATTCTTTCATTCATTCCCACCCCCACCCCCTGGCCCGGCTTTTAAACTTAAATATAATCTAAAGTTACATTTCTTTTTGTTGGGTGGTTTTTAATGCTGCCTTAATTTAGTTAATATTATGTTTTTCATGGCTTTCACATAAGAATGTAAGAAAAGCCCTGCTGGATTGGATCAAAGATCCACATAGTCTAGCAGGCTATTCTGTGGTAAACTTTTCTTTTTTCTTAAACTGAAGGTTGGTATAAAACACTCTTAAAGCAAACAACATACTCTCCAATATTTTGCTGATGAAAATAGGAAATAATAATAATAATAATAATAATAATAATAATAATAATAATACTCCACCCCTCCTTCATAGATCACTGCCTTGTCGTGGTGAAGGGGCTTGAATAACTCAGGGAAGCTATGAGCTATGCCATGCAGGGCCACCCAAGATGGACAGGTCATAGTGGAGAGTTTTGACTAAATGTGATCCACCTGGAGAAGGAACCGGCAAGCCACTCCATTATTTCTGCCAAGAAAACTCCATGGACAAAGACAACAGGCATATAAAAGTTATGGCGCTGGAAGATGAGCCCCTCAGGTCGGAAGGCATCCAACATGCTACTGAGGAAGAGCGGAGGACAAGTACAAGTAGATTCAGAGCTGATGAAGCGGCTGGGCCAAAGCCGAAAGGTCGCTCAGTTGCGGATATGCCTGGAAGCGAAAGGAAATCAGCCCTGAGTGCTCACTGGAAGGACATATCCTGAAGTTGAGGCTCCAGTACTTTGGCCACCTCATGAGAAGAGAAGACTCCCTGGAAAAGAACCTGATGTTGGGAAAGATGGAGGGCACAAGGAGAAGGGGACGACAGAGGATGAGATGGTTGGACAGTGTTCTCAAAGCGACTAGCTTGAGTTTGGCCAAACTGCGGGAGGCAGTGGAGGATAGGCGTGCCTGGCGTGCTCTGGTCCATGGGGTCACGAAGAGTTGGACACAACTGAACGACTGAACAACAACAAACCCCACCCATCTGACTGGGTTGCCCCAGCCTTCAGATGTCTTCTAAAGGTTGTATAGTTACTTATCTCCTTGGGTCAGGGGTTGCATAACTCCATACCCTCCAACACTTCACCCATGAAAATAGTGGGTGACACCCTCCCCTTCAGATGTCAAAGCGGGACATTCTGAGCTCAAATAAGAAACCGGGACTTCTGTAAATCTGGGATTGTCCCTGGAAAATAGGGGCACTTAGAGGGTCTGAAACAATGGTCTACTGTTTTCAAAGAGAAATTTCCAAACTGCGAACTCAATCCATTAACAGCACAGTCCTACACATGTCTACTCAGAAGCAAGACCCAATATATCTGTGGTGTTTTTTTCTCCCAGATAAGTGGATAAAAGTTTGCAACTGTTTTCAGTGACCTTCTCTAGATTTAGCACAGCTCATGTCCTATTTTACTCCTTCATAGTGAAATGCAGAATGTTACAAGTTCATTTGGACGATTTGTAGCACGGAAAGGAATGGCTTTATCAACACATTATATATCTACAAATCATGAGGGCAAGTTTATTATTAGTTCAAGCAAGAATATTTCCTTTTGGAAGGGAACTGGTGTGTGTGTGTGGTGAGGAGGATGATTAAGGAACTCGCTGAGTCAATTAAAACTACAGGTTGATTGTTTTATTATATTTGGAGAATCTGGGATCCCTTGGGGGCTGTTGGCAAGAGATTTGCACAAGGGGAGAAATGGAATTTTCCATGCTCCATCTCTCTGTGAAATGAGAAGATTGATGCTGTGTAATTTCTGGTCATTAACCCGCTTTCTCTCTTCAGGAGGACAGAACAGGAAGTGCGTAGCTATCCACATGCCACAAAAAATAATAATCATGTCTTTAGTGACTCTTAAAAAAAATAGTAACAAAAAATTATGCTGAAAGCCATCCCTGGATACCCCCCCCCCCATTTCAAATATATGCTTGCTTCCTGGTCTATACCCTTTGATTACCTCCCCCCCCCACTTCTATTTAATCCATTTGCTGCCAAACATTGGGGAATTAATCTTAGTCCAAGCTGACAGTTTATATTAAGTGCTTCTCAGATAAACGATATTGCTCTGAGCAGATGAAGAAGAGACAGACGAGGCCAGTTCACATTCCTGCCCTAGTATCACTACAGAAAACCTTTCTTTCTTTCTTTCTTTCTTTCTTTCTTTCTTCTGCTCGGGGGGGGGGCAGCAGCTGAGGAGTTTTTCAGGGGGAAGCAGGCTGGCTTTTCCCGAGAGAAAGGCTTTGCACATGCATTTGTGAGTAACATGTAAAAAGGTAAAGGTAAAGGACCCCTGACAGTTAAGTCCAGTTGCGAACGACTCTGGGGTTGCGGCGCTGATCTTGCTTTACTGGCCGAGGGAGCCGGCGTTTGTCCGCAGACAGTTTTTCCAGGTCATGTGACCAGCAGGCTGGCTTTTCCCGAGAGAAAGGCTTTGCACATGCATTTGTGAGTAACATGTAAAAAGGTAAAGGTAAAGGACCCTTGACCGTTAGGTCCAGTCGCGGACGACTCTGGGGTTGCGGTGCTCATCTCGCTTTACTGCCACAGACAACTTCCAGGTCATGTGGCCAGCATGACTAAGCCACTTCTGGAGAACCGGAGCAGTGCATGGAAACGTTGTTGACCTTCCCACTGGAGCAGTACCTATTTATCTACTTGCACTTTGACGTGCTTTTGAACTGCTAGGTTGGCAGGAGCTGGGACTGAGCAATGGGAGCTCACCCCGTTGCGGGGATTCGAACCGCCGACCTTCCAATCGGCAAACCTAGTAGTTTGTCCGTAATTCCTCCCAACCATTCTTTTGTGTCCGCCACCGTACAGTTCTTGGCACATGTTCTGCAATCCAAACAAAGAACACAAATTGGTATATTTATGCAATGCCATTTGCATGCTTTGTTTAATTTGCAGAATTTGGGTTTGCAGGTCAAACAGAAATAGCTATTTTCAGTTTAGAATTCTAAGCACAAGTCTGAGGGCACTTAAATGTGACACTCTCTTACATGCCACAATCCCTCTATTATATGCAACCCATCCTGACTTTCACTTTTAAGTTTTGTTCTTACTTGTGTCTTCAGAGCAAAGCAAAATTGGTCCAGGATGACACACAGCAGAGGGCTGATCCCCAAAACCACCCATAACTGATGTGTCTATACTTGAGTCCTGGTGGAGTATTGATTTTAATATCATTAGCAGATCCTCCAAGTGTCCCTTTTCCCAGGGACAGTCCCAGATTTACAGAAGCCGTCCCGGTTTCTGATTTGACCCCAGATTCTCCTGCTTTTCCTTAGGATATCCCTATTTTCCTTGGAGAATTGTTGAAGGGTATGGTAGGACGTTCCTATTTTCATCAGAGAAATGTTGGAGGGTATGGAGCTATGCCCAAGCTAAGGAGATAAGTAACTATACCACTTTTATAAGACATCTGAAGGCATCCCTGTACAGGGAAGTTTTGAAAATATGTTTTATTATATTTTTATATAGCCACCCAGAGTGGCTGGGGCAACCTAGTTAGATGTGAGGGGTATAAATAATAAAATTGTTGTTGTTGTTGTTGAATAAAAGGTAAAGGGACCCCTGACCATTAGGTCCAGTCGTGTCTGACTCTGGGGTTGCGGCGCTCATCTTGCGTTATTGGCCAAGGGAGCCGGCGTACAGCTTCCGGGTCATGTGGCCAGCATGACTAAGCCGCTTCTGGTGAACCAGAGCAGCGCACGGAAACGCCGTTTACCTTCCCGCCGGAGCAGTACCTATTTATCTACTTGCACTTTGGCGTGCTTTCTAACTGCTAGGTGTGCTGGAGCTGGGACCGAGCAACGGGAGCTCACCCCGTTGCGGGGATTCGAACCGCCGACCTTCTGATCAGCAAGCCCTAGGCTCTGTGGTTTAACCCACAGCGCCACCCACATCCCTTGTTGTTGAATAGGACGTCCCTATTTTCATCAGAGAAATGTTGGAGGGCATGCAATAGGCTAACTATTTATTCTTCCCTTTAATTGGGATTCTCAGCTTATGCTGTACTTGACTGAGGAAAGATGATTAAAAATACAACTATCTTAGGGCTCCACCAGATTTTCTTTTTCATTCATGGTGATTTGCATATGATTCGCCCATGACGGCATAGGGACACATTTATATGCCATCCCATAGCCCAAGCAATCTCTCGGGGATGCCCTAGTGCGGAACCACCTGCATAAAACTATCCATTGGATTAGATGGTCTACAAATCCCCCTAATCCCGATAAACAGTGTAAATGCAAACTGGGTTTGTTTTATTAAACGAATTGGTGGTATCTATATGTTTAAATAAATAAATAAATCTAAAAGTGTTTTAGGAGTTATGAATATCAGGCACCGGTCCAAGTTCCAAAATGCCGTGCCTAATAATTAGATAATTCTGTGAACCATATGTGGTTCCAACCGAGATTGATGACTTGGATGAACATACTTGCTCTTGTCTCATGACTGGATATCACAGCAAAAGAAGGAGGAGGAGGAGGAGGAGGAGGAGGAGGAGGAGGAGGAGGAGGAGGAGGAGTGCTTTCATATATATGGGCTTCTATAGGTTTGGTTTGGTTTTTAAAGCAAAGAGCCCCATCAGAAATGGCAGGCTGCCCTTGGACAGTAAATCAATAACGGTACTGCAAACGAACACGACTACATAAAAGTGCTGTGGAGGGAGTGGGTGGAATGGAATGAACTACAACCTACGCAAAAAAATGAAGCAAAAGAGCTCAGTAAGGAATACATCACCCTGATCTTTTCTTCCAAAGGTGCCCAAACTTATTTCAAAAAGGGCCAGATTTGATGCATGAGGGCTTTTACCCCAGGACATATACTGCCATGGGGGCCAGGTTAGATCAACCGGCGGGCTGGATTAGGCCCTGAGATGGACTTTGGACATCCCTGTTTTATTCCCTGTAGCTTAAGGAGGCCCACTTTACGCCCTCTCTATTTATTGATCACTATTCAATCAGCTTAGCTTCCAGATGATTGGCTTTGCCAATCCAGAGCATGGATGCGCATCACTTGTCTGTGAATCCTCTTCAGCCCACTCTCTGTGGTTAGCAGCTCTGGGGGATGTGGTGATGCGCACTAGTTCATGCAGCACTGCTAGCCAATAGGCAGGATGTCATGTGTGGGCAGAATATGCCTGGTATGCAGAATTTTGTGGCGGAGATGATAACCACATGAAAACATGTGATGCGAATTGACCTGATCCTAGCTGGATTCAAACCAGTAGTTTATATGAGAACAATTTTCAAATTGCTAATACAGGCTCCCTGGAGCCTTCTTGTTCCCATCCATACAAAAGTCCTGCTGGCCACAGCCATTCGGGAGAGCTTTTGATGTTAATCTGCTTCCTCTTTGTGTTGAAACTATACACAGGATGTGGTGAGGACCCCAAGGATTGTGTCTGCATATTAAGCACATTCATGTATGGAAACGCTCCCCCTCCCCCAGCCTTATAGGGATAAATGAGAAATCAGGTTTAACTGGATAGTTACTAATGCTACACAGCTTTTTAAGCTTCCCTGATGGTTCCTTCAAGATGTTGTTGTTGACTCACTCACTTGTTTTGGCTGTACAATCTGTTATTTCATTTGCAGAAGACAAGATCAGGGACACATGGGGAAGGAGAACAAAACAAGCGATCACTTTTGAATTACTTTGAGCCACTAAATCTCCTCTCCTTGCAAAAAAACAAAAAAAAAACGATGGAGGGAATTCTGCTGCTGAAGAAATGTAACAAGAGATCAGATCCTATCTGGATGAGATAGGAATGACTGGAGTGTTTTGGGGGCGTGGCAGAGAACTCTTGACCAAAAGCTACCATCATCCTAGAGACTAACACTTAAGGCAGGCATAGGCAAACTTGGCCCTCCAGATGTTTTGGGACTACAACTCCCATCATCCCTGACCACTGGTCCTGTTAGCTAGGGATGATGGGAGTTGTAGTCCCAAAACATCTGGAGGGCCGAGTTTGCCTATGTCTGACTTAAGGTTATAGAGTCATTGACTTGAGAAAAGGGGCAAAATGGCCATACACCTCATGCTGCCTTCAAGTTCATCCGTAATAATCCTAAGAACACAGGAAGAGTTCTGCTGGACCAGACCAAAGGCTCATCTACTTCAGAGTTCTGTTCCCATGACTGTATCATATTGTTTCCTATACTGAAGGTATTTATTTCTGACAGATTTGTAAAACAGCAACTAGTTGCCAATGATTGCGTTCTCCTCCATGAATTTCTCTAAATTCCTTTTTAAGGCCACCCAAGTTGGTGGACATCACATCTTCCTGCAGGAGCGAGTTCCATAGTTTAACTGTGTGCTGGGCAAAGAAGTACTATCTGTTGTCTGTCTCAAATCTTCCAACATTCGGCTTTGTTTGATGGCCTGATTCAAGTATGATGAGAGATTGAGGGGGAGGGGGGAGATTTCTCTCTTTTATCAATATCTAGCTTTCCCTTCCTAAATTATAAAGGTCCAAATGTTGTTAACACTACCTCATAGGGGGAAAGAGATTCAACACGTGTTTCTGACCATTTTGAACAAAGAAAGGAACAAGATGGAAAACAGGATCTTTACAGCAACCTCTTGAGAAGCAGGAAAGAGCCTCATTCCTCTGAAAGGGCAAACGGGGTGGTGACAAAACTCCCTAGTTCATATTTGCACTTGGCTCCCTTTCTGAACACTCCCAAGACCTGTCGACAAATGGGTAAAGCCTGGGGTGTGAGTGAGCCGCACTAGGGCTGATTCCCACTCCTTGCATACGCTGTTCATCTGATCTTTGTTCCACAGGGATTTCTCTGGTACTTACTTGAATTTTGAGACATAAATTGCTTGCATGCCCATCTGTTACTGCCTACAAAATCCACCTCTGACATTCTGAGGCCTCTTTTTCATTTCTTCCCAGTGCCCTTCTGCAAGGGACAAGGCGCAAGGAAAGGTGAATCGGGTTCCTTTTTCTTTTCTTTTTCAGCTGAGGTGCTGATGAATAACATGTGAAAACAGATGGCGGTTGCCATGACTTGTCTAGTGGAGCTGGGAGGGGCAGAGGCTAATTTTGAAACCACAAAATTAGATTACTGCTTGATGCAAGGAGTTCTACGAGCATCAGAGGAGTAATCCTCGTTAGGACTGAACCCCAAAACCATAACCTCAGAGGGACTACAAAGTATAATCTGACTCCTTTCCCTGGATCTCCAGTTAAGTCTACAGCCTCTTGCTTTTCAGAAATATAGCCTAATATCAGTATTTCCCTCCTTCCTTTTTTCCTGCCCAATACACAGAAAGATATTGGGATGATTGGCACATACTGGTTTTTCTAATTTTTAAAAAATGGCTTTTCATTCAGTTGGGATTATTTAATACATTGCCATGACATTCAGGGCTCATCCACATTTTTGCTTATCTCTGCTTCCTAGGCATGGATATGAGAGGTTTTTAAATAATAATAATAATAATAATATTTATACCCTGCCCTGTGGGTGGCTCCCAACATAATATTAAAAACATGATAAAACACCAACCATTAAAAACTTCCCCAAAAAGGGCTGCCTTCAGATGTCTTCTAAAAGTCAGATTGTTGTTTATTTCCTTGACATCTGATGGGACGGTGTTCCACAGGGCGGGCACCACTACCGAGAAGGCCCTCTGCCTGGTTCCCTGTAACGTCGCTTCTCGCAAGGAGGGAACCACCAGAAGGCTCTCAGCACTGGACCTCAGTGAACACAGGTAAAAAGAATTTGCCCACTAAGAGTAAGGGCAGGAAGCAATGCCCTCACCCTGAACTGGCTTTGTGGCATCATCATGTAGCTTGATCTGGTAAGCTACATGCCAGTGCAGGAAGCATTGGCTGCCAGGCATTTATGGGGTGTGCATGCTATGACATCATTACACCAAGTGCATGAACCTTGACTGGCTGAGATTGTGTAAAAATGGCACTAAAGATCATGCCATCACTAATTGATCATGCAGCAAAGAGCCCTCAAACAAGAGCAAACAAATGAGGGGGAGGGGAAAACATGTTACTATTTTTTTTTAATGCTGCCAACCTTTTCATTGTTTGTTTAAAAGCAGCTGCAATGTGTGAAAATATCCCAACCAAAGGAACAGGGTTTTGAAAACCCATGCAAAGCGATATGGACAGCCTCTTTCAATTGATGCCAGACAGAGCCTGGAAATTAGCAATCCTGATGGCTGTCAACAAGCACAGTTTGTGTATGCGTATGCAGGGCTCTTTAAAAAGTTGATTACCTATTTAACTACTTATTTCTAACAAAATAAGATACTTCAGCATCTCAGTACAGGTGATGTTTTGAGGAATGTCTCAGCTAAGTAATTTGTCTCAGCGGGTAAATAATTTTAGTTGCATTGTTGGAATTGAGTCACAGCACTGAACACCTGTTCAGAGGTGACGGTTCTGACTGAAAGCTGATTTGGAAGCCACCTCTTCCATTCGTAAATTCATGGTGAGTTATCAATATTCAGCTCTGAAGATCAAGAACGGAAAAGCTATAATGGGGATCTGCTTATAATTTTCAGCAGTTAAGCACTTTGCACAATTAAAATGCTCTGTAATTAATAAATGCAGGCATTCTTCAAGTTCTCTGACAGGCAGTTTCATGGGGTACCAGACTTTTTGGCATTTTAATTCTAAAATTAAAATTGTAGTCGTTTGTTTAAGTGTTGTTGTTTTTTACTTACTACAGGGCTGTCCAGCTTCCAAGAGACTGCGATCTACAACCACTATAAAAAAAAAAACTGGCAGTGATCTACCCAAAGTTGTTGGACTTTTTTTAGGGATGCAAAGGATCCCAAGATCGATCAGGGGCATCCCACAACCCACCAGTAGATCACGATCAACCTGTTGGAAAGCCCTGACTTACTAGATCTATATATCACTTTTTAAGCTTAGACAGTTTTCAAAAAGTATACATTATACAGTATCAATTATTAACATATCTGAAAAACATAAATAAAAGTAGATGTAAAATCAAATCCAGCCACACAGGGAAAAATAAAAAAGCAGAACAAGCCATATCCTTAAAACTCCTAGTCTCTGAAGGTCTTGTGAAAGAAAAACATATTTTAATAATAATAATAATAATAATAATAATAATAATTAATAATACACACAAGGACATGACAGAGACCAGGGGCTTTTGCTGAAAAAGTATTGCACTTTGAAGAAGACAACCTAGTGAAATTGTTTTATGCATATCTCAGTGAATGGATCAAAATCAGTATTTTGAGTTGGGCTTAGAAATAAAACAGTAACCAGGGCAGATGTTGAATATGATTCTAGTACCTAGTGCCCATCAATAGTCAACCAGCTTATCAGGGAACAACAGGTGACCTATTGACCAATTTGTGAATCGTGAACTGCCTAGAATATGTTACAAAATCTGATAGAGTGGCAGAGGTTTTATAAGGGATACATAGAAAGTCGTTGGCAGACAAGTTGGGTCAGAAAGTGCTGCTGAGAGTTTTAAAACCCATTATGACATACCATTCTATAAGAGCTGCCAAACGCTAAATCTTCTCTCATCTCATCTAATGCTGCCATATGTCAACCGTCAATTTCAAAGATTGAGATCCGATATCTTTGGGCATCAAAGACACATAGGAAACGTGGGGAATATATGGAAAATATTTGAGGATTCAAAGAGTTGGAATCCATCTGTCTCGAGAGACAATGGAGTCCACCTCTGAGGGCAAAGCCAAACTGGTAAAGAATCACAGCACTTGCTGTGGCTGCAGAGATCGGTAACTCATAATTGCTGCCTCGCACATTATTTTTGCTGCATTAGCAGCACTGAAGTGATCTCTCTGGGATGCAAGCCTGGGCAGTGTGTATTGGGGTTCTGGGCTGCCCTGATGGCAACACACACACACACACACACACACACACCGGCCTAATGTGGTCCAAAAGAAAGCAGAACAATACATTTGGCACCAGCTTGGCTGCAGGAATTGCTGGAAGGAGGCATACAAGGCACTGTCCAACTGTCCACTCAGTCCAGATTTGTGTAAGGTTTACTCATTAGCCTTTTCTTCTCCCCAAGATTTCCCACAATTACAATTTCCAATTTAGCTAGGATTATGTGTGCATGGTTCCTACCTTGATCATGGCTGAACTGAATGAACAAAAATCCAACTTTGTTTTACGCAGTTAAAACACTAAAGAGAGTGTTCTCTAGCCTCCCGGGTGCTGTAATTTGCTTGAGTAATCACAGCCTATGGGTTCTTGGACAATCCAATTAGTTCAAGTCAAAGTGTGTTAGATTCACGCCAGGAGAACTATGCAAGGCATTAAGCAGAGTAAACATGGCATGATGCAATCTATGACTTATCTACTGAGCACAGAGTGAAACAGAAGAGATAAATGGGATCTGGTTTCCAAGAATTTTCATTTTGAAATGTCTGTTGCTTTTGATATGAGAAAGAGTGAGAGAAAAAGCTTAGGATCCAGATATTAGACCTGTATGGAACATGGAGCAGCTGTCTCTCTGTGTGTGCTAAGGGAGTACCACAACTTGAGCCAAGCTTTTTTCTTTGTTTCTGCTCTTCCCCCCTACTTTGAATTCCATTGGGTTTTTAAAAAATGCATTCCAGTTTTTCATTTTGACTTTTGTGTTTTCTTGATAAATCTGTGAATAAGTCATAAGTCTTTCAGACAGCTTTGGAAAGGGAGGAGAACAGAAAAGAGGACAGCCCTTAATTTTCACCATCTCATACACACACACACACACACACACGAATTTTAATTTTAATAATATAATATTTACAAACATGTTTTTGTACATGCATATGTTTTATCTTAGTGGTATCTTAGTGGCATGTGTTTTGCTTATTAGGTTGATACACAAGGGATGGCAGCTGTAGACATCTGGATTCTATTTAGTAACAATTAAGTCTGTAAAGTAATAAACCAGTATTATCATTTTTTAATAATGCGTTTTTGAAGGCTAGAATTTGCTGTAGCAACTTGGCCAGAAACAGAACAAACAAAATGATCAGGTCTGACAGGCTTACAATTATTTTTCTCCACCTTACTATTTATCTAATTCTGATGCCAATATGCCTAATTTTTGAGATTCCTTGACCTTGAGGTCTCTCAGGCACCAAGTTTAGGTAGTAACAGATAATGTTGTTGTTGCTATGTGTGCCTAACTGCTCAGCTGTGATGAATTCCTAAGTTTAATTTCAATGCTCTCATGTGGGAGCTGCCTAGCCACAAATAAACTGGCTAAACCGTACTACTGAAATGGACTTTGCAGTGCTTTGAAGACATCTCAGAAACTCCAACTGGCACAGCCACCAGGATGGTTTTTCGTCTGGTCTTGATAGCTTATGGGTAGAATTTGCAGATAGGGGAGTAGCTAACTCGTTTGGGGACAGCTTGAGGCAGCTGATCCAGTCATTTGGAGATGACACAGCCTGATTTTGTTCTGCCTTTCCACCAGGATGGTAACAGAGGGCAGAAGTTCTGGACCCATGACACCAGTTTTGTGCTAGTTGCATTTGGCTATATTAGAATGCTGATATAAACCTTGAAGGCCCTAAATGGTTTGGTACTGGATTATCCAAGCGACCATTTGCAACCATATTACCCTGCCCATAATCTAAGATCCTCATCTGAGGTCCTGCTTGTGTCCCCACCCCCCGTATAGTCAGTTAGGCTGGTGAGCAAATGGGGAAGGTCTTTTCATTAGTGGCGCAGTAATTGTGGAACTCTTCCAGTTCACATTTGTTCTGTCCTGTCATTCAAGAAGGTATCAAAAACTTTCAATTTTCTTATTTCCTTAAAGAATGTTTGTTATGTATTGAAGTTCTCACCTTGGCCACCAGGGGTGTGTGTATATAGTTTATTCTGCTGCGGTTTTCACTCAGGTCAGCTTATGCAAATGAGGGATTAGAAACTGACACTCAGGGATTGGTTAGCTGCAGAATGTTGTCATTGTTACGTTGTAGCTGAGCTCTATATAAGCTGGTGGCTGAGGCCTCCAGCTCAGTTCTGTTCCAGCCTGCAAATAAATAAGAGCTGTTTTGGAAATCGCTGTGTCGTCTGTTGTGTCCACCCACAACTTAACACTGGCGACGAGGATGGGATCATGGACATCAGAACACAGACAGCACACAGCCAGTCTCAGAGCAAGGGCAAATCACTGAGCTGAATCACCGAGCTGAATCACTGAGCTGAAACGCTGAGCGAAATCACTGAACAGAACCAACTCAGAGCTGCCCGTTCTGGCTAGAGCACTGTGTTCCATCCATCGCCCACCGCGTCGGCATCGGAATCATGGCTACACTAGTGCCTCTACCGCCGTTTGCCCCGGCCTCTGAATCATGGGACTCATATCTCGCTCGGTTCGAATGCTACCTTCAAGCAAACGAGCTAACAGAGGTATCAGAGGAGCGGAAGCGAGGCCTTTTCCTCAGCCTCTGCGGGCCCGAAGTGTTTGAGACGGCCAGAGTTTTAGTCGCTCCACTCGCAGTTCACAGAGCACCGTGGGACGCGCTACAAGAAAAGCTACACGGCCACTACGCGCCCAAGCCGTCCAAAATTGCGGCCCGCCACGCCTTTTACCACCGGAACCAAGCAGAGGGGGAGTCGATCAACGACTACGTCGCCGCTCTCCGAAAGGCCGCATTAACCTGCGAGTTCCGAGACTTAGACGATGCCATGATGGATCGGATCGTCTGCGGGGTCTGGGACAACCGTCTGCAACGGCGCCTCCTTGCCAAGCCAGACCTCACGCTGCAGAAGGCCATCGAGGAGGCTGCGGCCTCAGAAGCGGCTGAACTCTCCGCCCAGGAGATCCGCAAGGCCAGCAGCCCACGTCCTACAAAAAAGCCAATCGCCGTACACCATGAAGAGGCTAGCAGCGACGAGGCATCAACCAGCGAAGACGATGACGTGCACCAGACGAAGCGGGAACGCGGAAAGTTCAAACAGAAGTCCAAGGGCCAATCAGAATGCGCCGGCTGTGGAGGCGACCACCCCCGCGTCAAATGCCGATTCAGAGACGCCATCTGCCGGCAGTGCTCCAGAAAGGGTCACATCGCCAAGGTCTGCCGATCTACGCCATCAAACACAGCCTCTTCACCATCTCGCAAGTCCAAGTCGTCAACCCGGTCCGCAAACAGTAACTGTTTCGCTCTCACCAACTGTTGCTGCTCATCCGGAACCACGATTGGACAAACTGACTCGCCTACGCGACGCAAACTACACATCACGGTGCTCATCGAAGGAGCTCCGTGTGACATGGAGATCGACACCAGGTCTGCCCTGTCCGTTGTGTCCTGGAGCACTATCAAAAGACTTGTGCCCAGGCTTTCTAAGAGGCAGCTTGACCGACACCGTGTACACCTGAGGGACTACCAGGGAAACGACATTCCCGTGACGGGCGTCGGCCAGTTCCAGGTCAAGTTCAAAAATTTCTCGGGTCCACTCCGACTCGTGGTAGTTGAAGACCCGCGGCCCAGCCTCCTAGGGCTAGAATGGTTTGGCGCCCTCGGCCTGGAAGTCACCGGCATCAACTGCATCTCCAACGCGGAAGTGGAAAAGTTAACTAAAGAATTTGCCGAGGTTTTCGATGGCACTTTGGGCCAATATACAGGCACACCCATCTCCTTTAGCCTTGACCCACAAGTAGCTCCAATCAAGCTAAAGCCACGCCGGGTTCCGTTCACCCTCAAGGCTAAGGTGGATGAACAACTGGACAAATTAATCGCGCAAGGGGTTTTGGAGCCGGTCGACCATGCCAAGTGGGAAACGCCTATCGTCACACCTGTCAAGCCGGATGGGTCGGTGAGGATATGCGCAGACTACAAGTGCACGATCAACAAGGCGCTTCAGCAGCACGCTTATCCAGTTCCCGTCGTCCAACACCTGCTGCATTCTTTGGGCGAAGGCAAGGTCTTTGCTAAGCTGGACCTTGCCCAAGCCTATCAACAACTGCCTGTTGACGACGCCACCGCTGAAGCTCAGACGATCGTCACCCACCGAGGAGCGTTCCGATGCCGCCGACTACAGTTCGGGGTGAGCGTGGCTCCCGGCATCTTTCAAAGCCTCATGGAGTGCCTTCTGCAGGGACTGCCAGGAGTGGTACCATATTTCGATGATGTACTGGTATCCGCAGACTCAAATCAGCAGCTGTTCGAGCGCCTCCGCGCTGTGCTGACCAGGTTCCAGGAGGCCGGACTCAAGGTGAAGAAAGAAAAGTGTCTGATTGCCGTTCCACAGGTGGAGTTCCTGGGCTACCTCATCAACGCCTCTGGCCTTCACCCAACGGCATCCAAAATCCGGGCCATTCAGGAGGCCCCGATTCCAAAGAACAAGACTGAATTGCAGGCGTTCCTGGGGCTGCTGAACTTCTACAATATGTTCCTGCCCCACAAGGCAACGCTAGCTGAGCCTCTCCACCGCCTGCTCAGCACGAAGGCGCCATGGTCCTGGGGTCATCGGGAGACAGCGGCCTTCAACGCAGTCAAGTCCCTCCTCTCCTCAGACAGTGTGCTGGTACAGTACAGTGAAGCCAGACCACTGGTCCTCGCCTGTGACGCCACGCCCTTTGGCATCGGTGCAGTCCTCAGTCACCGGTTCCCGGATGGGAGGGAAGCACCGCTTGCTTACTTCTCTCGAACGCTGTCTCCGGCGGAACGGAATTACAGCCAGCTCGACAAGGAGGCACTGGCGCTTGTGGCTGGAGTGAAGAGGTTCCACGAATATCTCTACGGGAGAACCTTTGACCTCATCACTGACCACAAGCCGCTCCTGGGCCTCCTTGCAGGGGACAGACCAACTCCGCCGATCCTCTCGCCACGCATGCTGCGATGGACTGTTTTTCTGGCAGCATACAGCTATCGGCTCATTCATCGCCCGGGAAAGTCGCTGGGCCATGCTGATGCCCTCAGTCGTTGCCCCCTTCCGGCGTTGGTGGAAGATCCAGCTCCTGCTTCATCGGTACTCCTGCTTGAGGACCTCCCAGCTGCACCAGTGTCGGCTACCGATGTGGCCTCCGCATCTTCCCAGGACCGCACCATCAGACGTGTGCTCAACTGGGTGTGGAGGGGGTGGCCAGAAGGGCCATTCACATCTGAGTTCCAGCCATTTGCGACCAGACAGCATGAACTCTCGGCTCATCGCGGCTGCCTACTGTGGGGAGACCGAGTCGTGGTTCCCCAAAGACTCCGCCAACGCGTCCTTGAGGCTCTGCACATCGGCCACCCAGGGATCGTTAAAATGAAGGCGTTGGCTCGGTGTTACGTCTGGTGGCCTAACATGGATGAGGCCATCACCTCCTGGGTTGCCTCCTGTCAAGCATGTCAAGAATCGAGACCTGCACCACCAGCAGCTAAGGGCAACACCTGGGAGACGCCAAAGGCACCCTGGTCGAGAGTGCACATTGACCTTGCTGGCCCTTTTCACGGCCGGACCTTTATGGTAGTGGTGGACGCTTATTCGAAATGGCTGGAGGTGGCTCTGATGCCCTCCACCACTACCAAAGCCATAGTCCGGGTGCTGCGAGGCCTATTTGCAACGCATGGGTGTCCTGATGTCCTCGTCTCCGACAACGGGCCACAGTTCACATCAGGCGCTTTTGAAAGGTACCTCTTGGGGCTAGGCATCCGCCACGCCCTAACAGCTCCATTCCACCCGGCCAGCAATGGACAGGCAGAACGAATGGTGCGCTCAGCGAAAGAGGCACTGGCACGCCTGGACCAGAAGGACTGGCATGAGCGAGTTACGGAATACTTGCTCGTGCAACACATTACCCCGCATGCAGCCACAGGGCGGAGTCCAGCTGAACTGCTTATGGGCCGTCGCCTCAGATCTCCGCTCGACCGGTTGCATCCAGACTTCGGGGTAGCCGAGCCCCCGGGCGGTGCTAACGCACCAAGGTCTTTCATTCCCGGGGATAAGGTTTTTGCCAGAAACTACGTGGGGGACATTCCTTGGGTGCCGGCCACGATAGTGGGAGTCACTGGGCCCCGCTCATATCAGGTGGCACTTGGGGATGGGCGTTTGTGGTGCCGGCACATAGACCAACTGAGGCGCCGGGTTGGGACTTTGGACGATACCGCAGTACCCTCAACGGCAGCCTCAGCTCTAGAACCGACACCATTGGAAGGCGAGGCTCCATCTACACCCCCTTCACAAACTGCGGACATGGGGCCAAGCCGAGCCACTGCAGGGGTTTTGCCTGACTCCCTTGAGACGCCGACCACCGCCTTGCCTGAGTGTCCACCAAGTCCGATCGTGACAGGCCTTCCAACAGCAGCAGAGCCGGAGACCTCAGGCCCAACGACACCAGTGGTAGCACAGCAGTCGCAACGGGACTCGGGCAGCCAACCGGGCTCTGATACTGGCCCACGGCGGTCAGGTAGGGTTCCCAAACGCCCAGCGTATCTAAAAGACTATGTTACACACAATTTGCACACATAATGCTGCATCGTAAATTGAACTGTTATGCTATGTGTTTTAATGAATAGTGCTGTATATAATGGAACCACTATGCTTGTAACCTAATGCCTTATCTCGGTGGGGAGGGGTGTTATGTATTGAAGTTCTCACCTTGGCCACCAGGGGTGTGTGTATATAGTTTATTCTGCTGCGGTTTTCACTCAGGTCAGCTTATGCAAATGAGGGATTAGAAACTGACACTCAGGGATTGGTTAGCTGCAGAATGTTGTCATTGTTACGTTGTAGCTGAGCTCTATATAAGCTGGTGGCTGAGGCCTCCAGCTCAGTTCTGTTCCAGCCTGCAAATAAATAAGAGCTGTTTTGGAAATCGCTGTGTCGTCTGTTGTGTCCACCCACAACTTAACAATGTTGGTGATGTAATTCAGGACCTCTCTTGCCTGTATCTACTCCATGTTCCATACACTGCCTGAGGTTCTGTTGTTCTGCGTATGGCATTGTGAGGGCTGGGCCTGAAAAGCGATTAATAAATAACTAGAATTATAAATACCGTAAAGAATGTTCAAATGACTTGGTCATGGGGCCAATTGGGCAGGTCTTTCCCACAAACCAGCCCCCTCCTTCTAAAGGTAAAGGTAAAGGTAAAGGGACCCCTGACCATTAGGTCCAGTCGTGTCCGACTCTGGGGTTGCGGCACTCATCTTGCATTACTGGCTGAGGGAGCCGGCGTACAGCTTCCGGGTCATGTGGCCAGCATGACAAAGCCGCTTCTGGCGAACCAGAGCAGCGCACGGAAATGCCGTTTACCTTCCCACCGGAGCGGTACCTATTTATATACTTGCACTTTTGACGTGCTTTCGAACTGCTAGGTGGGCAGCAGCTGGGACTGAACAACGGGAGCTCACCCCATCGCAGGGATTCAAACCGCCGACCTTCTGATCAGCAAGCCCTAGGCTCTGTGGTTTAACCCACAGCGCCACCCGCATCCCCTCCTTCTAGTGCATTACTGATTCCATGGGAAAGACCTACACAGTTGTTCCCTTGAAATACAGCTGGGTCTCACATCTAATGGGTACCCAAATCTCAGCTACTCTTGGATTCTGGAACCCTGCTGAAAAGCTACAGGGGTTTTCTGGCAATACTCAACATTCTCCTTACTTAAAACTTAACATGTCAATAACTTCCCGGGTGATGGATGAAATGTCTCAGAGGTCCTACATGTTAAGATAAACTTAGTGTGTGAACATTTGAGGGAGCCTGCAGAGATCCTTGATGTCCTGTTGTTTCAAACCCTTCTATCCCTGCTGTGAGTTTGGATGGAATTATAACAGGTTTTCACTCCACAGTTTTTCTTGGAAACATCTCAGCAGTGCAAACAAATATTCCATGAGAATATGGCGTTGGTTCAGAAGCACACTGAGATTCCCAACTAAATCCCCATAATGTTTTGGGCTGAGATCCTATGCCCTTCTCTTAGTTCTTTATGGGTTCTTTTGATATAAGCCTGGATTGGATAGTCTTTGGAGGAGGTTCAGGAGTTGTTCTTGCATCTGAATATTGCAACTCTGCCTTTTAACTGGTGGCAGGGAACCCTAGAAAAGGACAGTCCCTATGTGCACTGGAGTCCATCGTTAGCTAAGCAAAGATGTTTAGAATTCCAGATGGCTTGCTGCCAGGGTTCAGGTTTTCTCAGAGAATGAGCAAGGGGAGCAGGACTATCTTCACACTGCCAGTGACTCTGAACAGCCAATAGACCCATATATCCCTGCTCTAACATTGAAGGTTCCCATACCAGCTGTCAGGGTTCCTGGCCAGCCCTCAGACATGTCCCACCATCTCTCCCATAGTCACAGGAGCAGAGGTGATGAGGAGCCCAGCAGAAGTTTCAGCGCCAACACCAAAGTGCCCCACTAGCTGCATGTGAAGCTACTCAGGAGTAAGAAAGGAATCACTTGTCTGGATAAGGGCCCCGGCCAAGAGCCAGGAAGGGGTGGAGCCTCCACTTCCCACTCTGAGCTGCTTCCTTGCAGAAACAACAGATCGCTTTCAAAACCCGGGGGAATGGACAGTTGAACACAGCTTTTCATTCTTTTCATATACAGGAATATAAAAATGGCAAAGTGAGGTCTTCTGCATCAGTATTCTGTTTGCTACGATGGTCACTTACACATTGCCAAAATAGAAGAAAGGCATTGCCAGAAAAAGAGGGGGGACAGAGATTTGCATAAATAGAATATAATACATGGCCAAAAAAAAGAGGACAAAGGAGGACAGAGATTTGCATAAAATTTGCATTTGCTAATGTGCAAATTTAGAAATAATTACTATAATTTGAATAGAAATGAGATGATAAATCTGTGTTGTTAAGAACATAGGAAGAGCTGTGCTGGAGGCAGACCAATGGCCTATCTAGTCTTAGCATCCTGTTTCTCACAGTGGCCAACAAGAGATCCATGGGAAGCCTCCGAGCAAGACAACAGTACTCCAGACCCCAGCACCAGGTATTCAGAGGCATGCTGCTTCTGATTCTGGAGGCAATACAAGGACATCATGACTGGTAGCCACTGGTAGCCTTGTCCTCCACAAATTTTTGATGAAGGAGCATTCAGGCATGTGAACCCTTGACCCATCTGCCATCCGCAGTGACATACCACCCAAATACAGATTTTCCTCTTCATAAGCTGTTTAAAATAAAAATAAAAACATCTTATGAAACAGCTGTCATTCAGTTGTCAAATTTACTTTAATAATCTCTTGAGGACTAGAATTTTACTTAGAATTAAAAGATGGCATTTACTTCCCTCAAGAAAATCAGTAGAACCTTCATAAATCCCCTGAAGACTGCATGCTCCATATCTTTGCCTGAAGTGGGAGAGGCAAAAATCTCTCATAAATATTCTCTCAGAACTGCTGGCTGAAATCAGTCGTGGTGTTAATGACTTAAGTTAGGAATTTCTGGCTCTTTGCCTCAGAGAGAAGAGAGCACTTCCAGATATCATTGCTTCATTTGTCACAGACTTCCATATCGTTCCGAATTGGAGCACATGCCCTATTCTGACTCCATGTCCTTCAGCTCACTAGACTATTTTATGTAAGCTAGCACTGGCCTCTCAGTGCCCTTGTCAGGCTGAAATTGTAAGGCTGCCTTTTTCTTCTTCTTCCTCTCTCTGTAGTTGCTCCCTGCTATGCCTAAGCTCCTCTAAGAGAACCATTTCCTTCCATGGATACAACACCGACGAATGCTCACTATATGAACGCTACTTTGCAATCTAGACACTGGATCTAAATTTTCAAGGTTGCCTTCAGATGACCCGTTTGTTCAGAATTCATCTTGATTTGTTTGCACAAAGTTTGCAGGGAGGTTAGATGACGCCGACTATTTATTGAGCATTCGGCCTGATTTGTTTCTACAGAGGTTATAAGGTGTTGCGTCAACACAAACTTTCCAGTGCATTTTCCCCATTACAGAACAAGTCCACTAACTTGCAGAAGTGTTTTTTTGTGTGTGCAAAATCCTTCCGAGCATTTTGGCCTGTAATGCATCCTTGATAGCATAACCATGAAAGCCACTTTGTTTCTGCACTAGCAAAAGGGGATGAGATCAGAGGATTCCAACCAGAATGATGGTATGCTTCCTTCTGACTTGAGCTGATCTTGAAGCAACCCAGGTCAGCGGAAACACTTCACACTTCCATTAGCTGATGCATTGGAAGCAAGCACCATGTTTCCATGCACTCAGTGTCAGCCTGCAAGGTCAGCCGGACTTAGGTCACTTTTTCAGTGGACAAAAGTGGAACAGTCCCCACACTCTTAGTTAATCTGCTGGAAGGACATTCTGTCAAACATTTGTCCTTCTGTTGCCTCTTTTGCTGCTAGAGATATAATTACAGTAAACGACCTTTCTTCCCTACTGCTTTATCCATCCAGATCAATATTTGTATGAATGTTGATGAGGATTTTTGGTAGGTTCCAGATTTGCATGCAAAGAGAGTTAAGATTCCTATTCTAGTGTGAAACAAATAGCTAGGTAGAAAAGGCTGACCTCAAAACACAGAAACGAATTGTCTGCGACCCTGAAAGGAGTGGTTTGGAGCCCAATTTTGTGCAGTTTATCAGATTATCCTTGTACCATGTAAACCCAAATTTACAGAGAAAAGCATTGAGATTGGTGTTGTTTGAGAGTAACGTCGTGTGGACTACACAAATTAAATGGGAATGCAAATAGCTGCAAATACACAGTAAATTCCAGTGTGGACGAGCCCTATATCATTTGCAACTTTCTTATCACATTCTTGGATTACTGCCTCTCTTTTAAAGCAAAAAAGATAGCAGCAATCAAAATACAACATATAATGTTCAGCACCCAGGATTAACATAATATATAATGGGTAAGAAGGGTTTCCTTTCTGACAGATAAATGACCCCCCCCCCCCAGAACTGCTTTTCATGTATATGCGATTTTATATCATTTTATCTTGTTTAGAGCTTTCAAATTTTGTAATTGGTGTTTCTGCCTTGGCACTGGTCATTGACCATAATAAAACGACTTGTACTTGGATGCCACTCAACTGTAAATAAAGCCATCCATGTGTGTGTGTGTGTGTGATTAAAATAGTTAATTAAGGTCAAGGTTAAATCAAGGTTTTTTTTTAATCAACATATGAATAAGAACAACTGCTAAAATATGTCAAAATATATATTATAAACTAAAATTACAGATTAAAATGCACCTTAGCTTTATGGGTTGTATTCAACACTCAACACAGTATGACTTAATATTAATATGCCTTTTCTCCTGGGTGGGACTGAAGCAAAAATATTTTGGGGCAAAGGTAGAGAGAAGCAAGGGTTCTTTATCTCCACAGAGGGGAAAAAAGCCCGTTGTTCTGTACATTCTCCCCAAGGTATTACTGCTTTGCACACATCTTTGTAGCATAACCTTGTAACATGTAAACTCAGAAGTAAGTCCTACTGTGTTGGGTGCTGTTTACTTCCAAGTAAGTGCAGAGAGGACTGCAGCCTTAATCTGGCTTTGGCTGTGAATAAGGAATTGCAGGATTGTTATTCAAGGCATAATAACCCAACTGATGTAGTAGACGTAGAAGCACTATTTTGGTATCTCCTGCATGTGGGACAATGTCCATGTGCATTCAAGGCATCCTTGCCTTTCCTATATAACTGTCGGAACAAGCAACACCTTACTGCCTTGTTGTCTTTTTAGACTTTGGACTCATCCGCACTTCCCCTTGTCCCTCCTCTTTCCCCATGGATAACCCACAGTTTACCACTGAATCACAACAAACGTCATCCAGGTTTTCTGCAGAACGATGTCTGTCCTGATTCGAGAGTAAAAAGCAGATTTCCTGTGGAAAACAGGGGGGGGGGCAAATGGAAAACCTCTCAGGCGCATGCTTGGACGAGCCCTTCCTTTAAAGCCTAGCAGTTGCTCATCCATATTATAGTACAATGAAATGCCTTGCATGCTCATTTTATTGTTCCTGGGGAGGGGAGATAGTGCTCCACTATTATTGCTAAGGGAATGGCAGTCTTGTGCGGCCATCTGGTTCTGTCAACAGGTAAACAGTCTGTTGGGTCGTTAGTTAGCAGCAATTGCTCTCTTACGGCACAATATCTACACAGATATTGGTGAAGGAAGTCTCCTGGCCTGTTATTTCCTTCCCTCGGAATCAGCCAAAGAATGACACACACCACCATTACAAACTTCGTCCCTAATTCCTGCAGCTGCTTTACATACTTGCCTGGCTAAACACCGAGTTTGCCTACTATGAGCTGCTGAGTCACTGCTGAGGCTGGGTTGCCTCTGGGAGAATATCCAGAGCCTTGGCAAATCCCTTTCTGCATCAATCTGTCTGACTAAGCCTTTGTTCTAACCCAGTATGAATCAAGATCGGAGAGGGAATCCCAGCACGCTCTTCTAATATCCCTGAGCTCTTTATGAAAATAGGCCAGAACTGACACTCTTCGCCACCTAGACAGAGAGCTGAGGTGAATCACAGGCTTCAACAATTATGCAAGCAAATCACCGCCAATGAAGAAGAACAAAAATATCTCTAGGCTTGGAGAGAGAGAGAGACGAGGATGGATGATTCAACAACGTGCAGGAGCTGCCTTATTATCTATGATTTACAGCCTAGGAGGGTTTTTGCTGTTGTTGAAAGGATGATTTAATTTTGAGCTAGGGATCTATCAGAGGAAAACTCAAGAATTTTAGAATCAACCTATGTATGATTTATATGCCTTCTTCATAATTAGAGACCAGAGACAGCACTTCCTCCTGGGTAGCCTGTGATCAGTGGAAGCCTTGCAAGATGTTTTAGTGGTACCATGTCTGAGTTTTGGAAGCTGTGGGATCAAACTGAAACCAAAGAGGGCTGTAGCTCACTGCTGGGACATCTGCCTTGCACGCAAAATGTCCTAAGTTCAATTCCCAGCGTCTCCGCATACGACTGGGAGAGATTCTGCCTGAAATCCTAGAGAGCTGCTGCCACTGAGTGCAGACAATACTGTGGTAGATGGACTCGGTTTGAGGCAGCTTCCTATTGTGGCAGCTTCCAAGAGGTAGCCATGCTGCTGATGAAGCAGACGGGAGCCCACAAATGTTTACGCTGCAATAAATCTGTTTGTCCTTAAGGTGCCACAAGACTCCTTCTTGTTTTATGGATTTGGACACCCTAGCGGCTTGCCATCAATAGTAAAATGGCGGAGTCTAAAAGCCACCGCTGCGCGACAGCTTCCCAGTCTGTTGATGAGCGTTCCCAGTGCTATACCAAGTACTGATTTCGTACAGCAGTGGAAAAGCCGAAGCACAGAGAACATATGGAAAGAGTCCCTCATTAAAACGGTTCAAATATCAGAAGGGACAATGAGGAAAACTGGCTAGCCTCCCTATGCGGACTGCCAAGGATGAAAGGTTAAACATTGTACTCCTCAGAGCATGTGCAGTTCACCGTCCTTGGGAGTGCATCAAAGCACTTCTGAATTCTTTAGATAACTGTATGCCTTATGGGTAGTCACTACCAGATTACATTCAATCTTCTGCAATTAGGTTGCTCACAGGCGAGTTAGACCACATTGTGAAATCGTCTCTGAACTACAAAGCAAAGTGTTTCCCCAACTTTACCCCCTTCCCCTTATTGCTCTGGCAGAATCCTCATCATTAAGACTACCGAGCCTAGGCTTACGAATCTACTGGGAGCGCAGAGAGGGGTGGCATGTAGTGAGAGCGCAAAGCCTCAGAGGAAACCCCAAGCCCTCCCCAGCCCTGTTTCCCTGGTCTGCTCACATGGTGGAGTTTGGATACTGCACCCAGCCCACCTCCTTGTACGCGGCAGTCACGTGAGTGCAGATGAGGCTCTTCATCTTGGCCCAGGCTCTCTGGACCTCTGGGGAGGTGAATTCATTGGCATACTCTTCAGCAAGCACTTCCAGCAAGACACCAGTGAGAATCTGGGAGGAGAAGAAGTGGCAGTAATACGTTAAGACAGAGTCCCCCATATTTCCCCCAACAAGAAACTAGTATCTATCTTTGTTGTGGCTCCCTGCCAGCATAATTCCAATTTCTTCATTGGGGTCTATGCTGTCCTTCCATATGTTGCTGACCAGGGCATCTTACCACATTTTAATTTCTTGATTGCTTATTACTTATTTGTTTTGATGATAATGCGTTTGTTTGTTTGTTTGTTTGTTTCCTTCCACATGCACGTTGCAAAGCGATGTACAAAATATAATAAAATAAGCAAATAGATGGTTCTGGCTCACTTCCCTTTGGTATCTCAAATACCTCCCACCTGGGTACCTCAAGTGAATTCATCTTAATCTATCCCACATCCATGTACAGTGGTACCTCGCTAGACGAATGCCTCGCTAGACGAAAAACTCGCTAGACGAAAGGCTAACGAAAGGGTGACTCGCAGGACGAATTTCCCCATTGTCGCGACTCGCAAAACGAAAACGTTTTGCGGTCCCCCCCGTAAAACCGTGCTTCCCCCGACTGTGCTTCACAAGACAAAATTTCCGCTATACGACAGCACTTGCAGAACGAATTAATTTCGTCTTGTGAGGCACCACTGTAAACAAAGTGGAAGGAACCACCTCTGAAGCCTGAAGATGACAGCAGGACAGTTCAAAACAGGCACAACTGGCATGAAAATAAGAATTTAAGTGTCCAAAGTCCATATGAACATTTAAAAAGGAAATAGTTAGTGGAGAGAAACCTTAATCAGATGCTGATGACCACAGAACATAATTATAAATTTCTTCCATGATTGGAACTAGAATGGAATTTTGGAACCCCAAAAGAATTAGATCAACAAACTGGGACTATCCCAAATTCTTATGCTTCTGAGAACCCAAAACAGACTTTATCAGTGAATTTGTCTCAGTTGTTTTTGATTTGTGTCTTCAGATGCAGTGTTGCACTATCTTGAGTCCTATTTTTATGTTTCTTCTACAAGTGTTTTTCTTCAGTTTTTATGTTTATATTTGATTATTGAATTTATTACATTTTTCTATATACCTTTACTGAGGCATGCTCTTTGCAATACAAGTACCATATTTTTCCATGTATAAGACTACCCCCCCCCCAAATAATAAGGCAATCAGATAAGGCATTATCATATAACCTTGCACACAGGAGATAAACAATGCACTCAGATTTCTGTGTAGACTGCCTCTTCTGTGATGTAGGCATGATGTATCTGGGGTGGTGGTCTTGGGCTACACCCCTTCTGTGATGTATGTATGATGTATGGAGGGGTGGTGATGTATGTATGATGTATGATGTATGGAGGGGTGGTGATGTATGTATTATGTATGGAGGGGTGGTGATATATGTATGATGTATGGAGGGGTGGTGATGTAAGTATGATGTATGGAGGGGTGCTCTCTTGAGCTCCAGGGCAGGAAATTTCAAAATGTCTATATAAGGGCAGGCACACCTTGGTTCTGGGTCCTCCTCCAATTTCCTATGTGTGAGGGGAGTATCCTGTTGCAACAGCTTTAATAAAGAACAGGCTTACTAGCTGCTTTGCTTCTCAATATTCTCTGGTTGGCCTCTGTTATTTTCTCCTACCAATGGAGAACCTACAATGGACTCTATAAGGGCTCTTGTGTACCCATAAGGGAATAAGGGCAGATATCTGTTTACAACAGATGCTTTTTATCTGCCCTATTTGAAGTATTTCCCTGTTATCTCTTAACGAACAAAGACTTGGCTTTATATCTTTACCTTAAAGTAGACTGGTTCAACTTTGTGCTTGACAGCATGCGCCTTGCCCACCAAGGCTAAAACGGAGGAGACCTTTTCTGGGTCGTAGATGTTCTCCACCACACTGTTAATAGCCCCCATGACCCGCCTGGCATGTTTACGCAGCTGCAGACTCCTCTCCATCTCTAGCGGGTCCTCCATGTGCTTGAATTGGCTGAAGTACTGCTTGGCAGATGGGAAGTTGACAAAAAATCTGCACGGGCGGAGTTAAAAAGAGAAAGAAAATGGGAAAGCTAAGTCAACCTAAGAGATATATGTTGGGTGTAACTGGCCCCCATCTGCACTGTATGCTTAAGGCACTATCATATCCATTTAAACAGTCATGGCTTCCCCTCAAAGAATCCTAGGAACTGTTGTCTATTAAGGGGACTGCCTGCATACCAGGGCAGTGCTGGTGCTGATCTCTTCTTTTTTATTATTATTATTTTTCAAAAACACATATAGCAGTAATTTTAATGCATATCACTTATTTCATTACCTTTTAGAACAAAGAAAAAGAGAACAAAGAAGAGGAAAACCTATACTAAGAATCCACAAGTACATGGGCTTATAACATCAAAATAAACCTAAACATTTAGCTCAATTTATATCTCTCTTTGTGTATGTGTGTCTCCTCCATAGAGAGACTTAAAATATAATTGACATAACCAAGGGAGGCAGTTACGAGTAATTCTATATAAATAAAAGATGTATTGGGATACAATTTTTATTTAAATCACTTATCATATGATTAATAAATGGCTACCTCAACAGCAGCTTTACCTCTTTGTACTTTTAAGTGATATGTGTGTCGTCCCCGTCCCCCCGATACCACTATAAATAAAAGCTTTTTATACTGTTCATCTAGAGTCATATTATGTGCATCCTTCCAATTCTGGGTAATAACCAAACATGCAGCAACAAACATGAAAATAACTAAGCCCTTTGGGCATAAATTACATGTTTGGTCAGAAAAGAAACACATCCCAGGTTCATAAGGGACACCAGGCCCCCAAATAATATTCATTTCTCATAAAAACCCATTTCTAGTATTTCGCCATCAGGGGTAAAACCACCATAGGTGCATAACTCTCTAGAAATATAACCTGATTTTGAGGCCAGTAGGAGTCAGGTGAAAAGAGAATTCAATAGGCGTTTTTAGAGACTCCTAGGAGTCACCTAACTCAGAGACTAACTCATTCGCAAGTGTGTGTTCATGTGTGCGTAATTATTTCTACTGCCATTGCATGAGATAAAAAGTTATAACAAACAAATTAGCATTATGACCCTTGTTCCATCCTTCTTCCAGAGGGTCCAAAGTCTTAATTATTTATTATATGACTCTGGGCTTTCTGGAAATGGCACCCGACTCTTTATAGCTGCTTTACGTATCACTATTTGGGTATAATTTCAGTGTGTTTTATCAAGCACTTGTTGCACATAGCAGAGTTATAGTCGCTGTAAGTCCGAAGCCAGTACATATGCAAAATTGCCCAGGATCCAGCATGAAAGAACCACAGCTCAGTATTTATTTAATCACATATTGGCAAACTTGGATTGCACATTTAAAGCTGATTGGGAGATTTTGTGCAACAAACCTGCTTCCCCGAAAGACTGGACTTGTTGCGATAAAGGAATTGATGGGGAAATGTGTTTGAAAGTGTGGGTAGAGCACTGGCTCCGATGCAAAGTCCTCCCCACACAAACAAATCAAGAGGAAATGCTCAATAAGCAGGTCACATTGAAGTGCCTATCATCTAACCATCTAATCACAATCAAGGCTGAATAAACAGGTCTACTCTGGAGGAGCCCTGTGTGTTGCATAAGAAGGCAACCCAGGAAATGTTAACCACTTGTCCCCTGAAACCTGCATTGTTTGCACATCAAACACCTACCTCAGCTCATTTCAGCCTGGCACAGACTGAAACAGGTGTCACACATCTCCCTTCCAATGTCACCTCAGCTCTCTGAGATCCTGGCTCACTGCTCCAGCCCCCTTGTACACACACACAACACTACCGAGAAGCAGACCCATTCCCCCTTTTATTCTGCTCTTCCCACTTGGCTGAATCTCACGCAGGAGGTTGCCAGGAAAACCGTGTGAAGCCGCGAATGGAATAACCATAGTCCTTGCTGCCTTCCCTAGACATCTGGGATTTATCAGCCAGCCTAAAATAGGTTTTGATGTGTGAAGAGTGTGTGGCAGCAAAAAAGGAAGAAAAAGTCTAGAGACTGAGGGGGGTGGGGTGGGGTGGGGAGGGGAGGAGGAAGTCATTTGTAAGATGAAACAAAAAGGGAACCACTTCTTTTCCGTCTTCTTTTCCCTCTTGTGTTTTCTTTAGCCTTTCTCAAATTAAATCCAAATGCCAAATCTATCAAGTTTGCTATTGACAGGGAAATGGGTGCATGCGTTAAGGGTCTGTTTGCTTTTGGGCTGCTTTTAAACTCCCAGGTGCTTCTGCATGGGGGCAAAGTGCTCAGTACAAGCCTGCCCAGTAAATAGCCTGGGAGACTTTGGTCAACAGGCAGTCTAGAAAAAAAATACACCGATTAATCATATCCTGCAAGCAAGGACTCCAGTTCAACAGCCTACCTCAGTTCCCTCAGGGAGCTAGGCAACCCTGATTCGGGGACCCCCAAAGTTGGCCATTATTCAGGGGAAACAGGTAACCAAGCAATGTAGACAGACTCCTTCACAAAATGAATGCCTAATTCATACCTTTCTGAGAACTGAAAGGGCATTAAAAGCATGAGCGGTGGGTGGGAAGATGCCTTTCTTCACTATTGAGGATGGGCATAAACAATTCTGGATTGAGGAAAAACTGCATCTTTGTGCTACAAATGGTTCACTGTATATATTCAGTTTATGAGAGGTGGTGGGTGGATGTGTTCTAAATGTCCACAAGTGAGACCTGGAACAAGATGCTGCAGCATGGGAGATGCTGACCGCTCCATTCCATTCCTGCTCTCTCCTTGCTCCCAGTTTTCCATTTCCCCCCTAAATAGCTAGCCAGCATTCTGTGTCTAGTGAGCATACATGGTCTCCATTGAGTTGCTTTGAGGGCTCCATCCTTATGAGTTACGTGAACTTTGTAGCACTCCCAAGCTTCCTCACACCCCTCCTCCCCTTGTGCTGGGGTTATTCTGGATACATAAGCACTCATGGCCTGAATGCTGGAAATTGAAGGAATGATCTGACCCCTTCAGAATCCTCGCTGTACAGGTATACTTTACAACAACAACAACAACAACAACAACAACAACAACAACAACAACAACAACAACAACTTTTAATGGCTTTTCATTCAATTGGGATTATTTAATACATTGCCATGACATTCAGGGCTCATCCACACTTTTGTTTATCTCTGCTTTCTAGGCATGGGTATGAGAGGTTTTTCATCATCATCATCGCCATCATCATTTATTTATACCCTGCCCATCTGGCTGGGTTGGACGGCTTTCAACAGAACATTAGAAACAGAATAAAATTTCAAAAATTAAAAACTTCCCGCAACAGGGCTGCCTTCAGATGTCTTCTAAAAGTCTGGAAAGTTGTTTATTTCCTTCACATCTGATGGGAGGGTGTTCCACAGGGTCAGTGCCACTACCAAGAAGGCCCTCTGCCTGGTTCCCTGTAAGTTGGCTTCTCGCAGTGAGGGAACCGCCAGAAGGCCCTTGGAGCTGGACCTCAGTGTCCAGGCTGAACAATGGGGATGGAGACACACCTACAGGTATACAGGACTGAGGCCGTTTAGGCAGGGGTGGAGCAAGGGGGTGGGGGTGGCCCGCCCTGGGTTCCAAGGGAGGGGGGTGACACTTTGGCTGGCCCCGCCCTGCCCCGCCCTGTCGGGTGGGTCCCGGACAGGGGCATGCTGCCTTTTCCCCTTTTCAGCGGCTTTTTTTCAGCACGAGGGGCAGGCCAGCGAGGAGGAAGCATCATACCAGCGACAAACATGACGCCCCCTCCTCGTGCTGAAAAAGAGCCACTGAAAGGGGGAAAAAGGGAAGCAGAGCAGGCACGTTCAAGCACCTGCTTTGCTTCCCCCTTTTCCCCCTCTCAGCGGCTTTTTTTCAGTGCGAGGGGCGGGCCAGCAAGGAGGGGGCGTCATGCCAGCAACAAGCATGATGCCCCCTCCTCACTGGCACGCCCCTCGCGCCGAAAATGAGCCGCTGGAAAGGGGAAAAGGGGGAAGCAAAGCAGGCACGTTCAAGTGCCTGCTTTGCTTCCCTTTTTCTCCCCTTTCAGAGGCGGGGGGAAAAGGGAAGCAAAGCAGGCGCTTAAACGTGCCTGCTTTGCTTCCCTTTTTCCCCCTGCGGAGCTGCGGCATGGAGGTGAGGGGCGGGCCAGCGAGGCGGGTTGTAATGCTAGCGACAAGCGTGACGCCCCTCCTCAGTGGCCCACCCCTCGCCTCCATGCCTCATCCGACGTGCCTCTGCCCCACTGTGTTTAGGGCTTTAAAGGTCAGCACCAACACTTTGAATTGTGCTCGGAAATGTACTGGGAGCCAATGCAGGTCTTTCAGGACCGGTGTTATGTGGTCTTGGCGGTCACTCCCAGTCCCCAGTCTAGCCACCGCATTCTGATTTCGCTCTTCTTGAAGCCCAGATATATCCGCATCAGCATGCTGAATGATGGCCATGTTTATTTCACCTTGGGATGGGTAGGAGGCTTTTTTAAAAAAAGAATAATCTCATGGTGGGAGAAAACAGCCACGTGAAATCAAGCTTCAGGAAAAAATATTATTGTATATTGCTGCAAGCTTTTGCAAATCTAATATTTGCTATGGCATAACATGCACGGTTTAAACTGATAAAAAGCAGATGCTGGAATACTGATTCCACTGAATTCTTTCTCTGATTAATTCCATTCTAAGCCTCTTCTTTTGTGTTTCAGGACATACATCTGGACAAACATAGACAATATGTCCTTTAAGACTATTCTGACTTCCTCTGGGCCCTTTCCTCTTTAAGCAGTTTGGGAATGTGATTTTTAGGCCCAGTCCATTGAGAAACTCTTTGACCAAGGCACTTTGAAATGAATGGGGCTTAAAGAAAAACTTTGCTGTTGCACAACAAGTGTGTGTGGGGGGGATTTGCTCAGGAGATGTAGATTTGTGGGCTGTGCTCCTAATCAACAGCAGAAGTTGGGAAATAATCTCATTAAGGTGCAAGATTGCCGCAAGCATTGGGAATGTGTTACAGGGTTCTCTTTTTGAATCAGATATTTGTTCAATGTGCTGGAGGAGTGAACTCATTATCTAATGTTTTGTCAGGGACTGCAGTTTGACATCACAATCATCTCTCCAGCATTATCCCAATGCTTCCAAGTTTATAAATGGGTGAACTATATTTGGCAATCTTATTTCTTCTGTCAGTGCATCTGGAACGATTTAGGATGGATCCCAACAAGTGTGTAACCTGGGGAAAATTTAATCCATGACGCTTTCAAAACAAAGGTCCATAAAAACATTTTCAAAAGCTGGAGGCATTTTATGATTCTGACCCATATGTGGAACAGGGCACTTGTTACTAAATAAAACATCTGAACCTATTAGCTTTAATAGATAGATACAGTACTTTTTTTCTTAAAAAAATGTTTAGGGGTACTCTCATCATGACTCAAGAAAATTACCATATTTTAGTTCAAATCGGGGGAGATAAATACAGTAAATGGACAAAAGTACAAAGATTCACAAAATGTTTAGGGGTATGTGTACCCCTGCATATTCCTAGAAAAAAGCACTGGATAGATAGATGATGATAGATAGATAGATAGATAGATAGATAGATAGATAGATAGATAGATAACAAGTTTCTAGCCCATAAAGGACTGTGAAGATAACTTTGGCAATGCCTGGTGAAATCATAGAGCCTGGGATATATGTATGCGCAGAGCTGGCTTTCTAGTGGTCAGGGGCAAGTCGCGATTTGCAAATTTCTTTGCTTCTTATCAAGGCTTGTTGAGACTTGTCCATGAATAAAATTTTGCAGAATAAAGAAATAGATGCACATTGGTTAATTAGATATCACAAAACTCAGCTCCCTTTTTGGCACAAAATCTGAGTAACGTTGGCACAGAACTGTTGCTTTGTTTATTGATTTATATTTAGCATCACAACCCTGCCTATATCAAGCTAACAGGACATGTGTGTCGTGAAAACCTTCTCAAGCTTCAGATACACTGCTGGGATAAGCCTCCAGGATGCTACAGTAGCTTCATTATTGGCAACTCTAAATCAAGGTAGTCAGAAAAAAAAGATCTAGAACTAATGGTAGATTTCCAGATGATTTCCAGCAGATTGCCAAGGATTTTTCCCCCCACAATGAATTGACAGCAGCAGCAAAATGACCCCCTCCAAAACAACACAAAACCCCTGAAATGATGTTAGTGTGCATTAAACAAATGCTTTTGTAAACCACCTTGTGAGGGCAATATGCCCCTTAAAGGAGGGCAAGTAATCCATTTAATAGGTTCCATTAACTATTCTAGAGGATCAGATTTTGGAAAGCACAGCATAGATTTTCCAGGTTATAGTGAGAAAACCCACTGACTTTTTGGGAGTTGGTGCCAGTCTAAGCACCCAGTGTCTCTTGTATTCCATGGGTTCTTCTGGCACTGCCTACATTTCTTACTTCTCCCACGGTTGCCAAGTTAAGGTGTACCCTTGTCATTTGTTTGAGCCACATTTACCTGTTCTGTTGGGTAGCTATCCAAGTGCATTGGGTACTTAAAATTGAAAAAGCACAGAGATGGTATCCATCTAATCCACCCACCCACCATCTTTCCTAGTATGAATGCATAAGCTTGCTCTACCTCTTGCTGTGTGATTTGTGGAAGTGAAATACCTAACTTGCCTTTTAATGCAGATTTTCTAGGGACCCGCTACCCAGTCTGAATATACGACAAAGTGCAATGGATTCTCCCTTGCATCCCCATCCTTCCTCTGTCTATGCATCTCTTATGTGAGCTCTCCTAAAGCCTGGCACCAAAGAAAAATGTGGACCGTCTAGCAACAGAAGGGATGTTTCTGTTTCTGCCAGAGTGCTAAGCCATTGCAGTTGACCTATTCTAGACAGATGCTCGTCCTTTTCAGAACACTGTTATCGTGATTTCAGCAGCCTGGGCTGCTTTGATTTATCAAAGGCTTTCAGAGATGCTCGTCTCAAAGAGCAGAGGCCACCGCTGTGCTCTGAAGTAATTACCAGCCTTACAGAATTTTGTCCTGTGTAGTCATTTCACCACCATAGGCAACACATTCCACTAGACAGCATAATGGCCCTCGGATGCACTCTGACTTCATTATACCTGTGGCCATTTCCAGAAGCCCAAGCATCCCTTGATTCATAAATCTAACTTTTCACTCTGTGGCTCTGTAATCCCTGCATTCTGACTATCTGTTTAGTGTTCAGGGATGTGAATTGTGCCTGAGGTGCAAGAGATGTTGCAGCAATTTCTGTAGCCTAGGCCAAAAATGATCTGATCTCATACTCAGAAATCCCCATCCCTGCTCCCCAAAGATTTTGCTGGAAGTCTGATTGCATTTTGCACATTCTCCCCTTTTCTGTCCAGTTTCTTTTGGGCAATATTTTTATGTGCTGGTTCTCGCAACTCGGTACAACAACCCGCCTGCAAAGACACAGAGTTGGAACAGATACTTCCTTTCGTGCTTCCTTTCTGGCCTCCAAGATAACCCCAGAGAAATCTCTGCTAGAGATCCCAAGACTCTGCACAGGAGTTACAGTTCCCAGAGCTCCTTAGATAAGACCCATGGGAGGAAATAAGCAGGGTTGAAATTTACTTACAATTACATATATAGTGCAGACGTTGGCTGAATCACAAGACAAGGAGATGGTAAAAAAATTCAAGCAAACCCTTGAAATACGTTCTCTGTGTGAGAGAGTTGCTCTCCTACAAAACAAGGGCTGTTCATCAATTTCACAAGTCAAGTATCACAACTCTTTTCAGATTTCTACTACTTCTTTCTAAATCAGCCAGTTTCATGTCAGGTGAATGATAGACAAATAAACCTTGCTAAAATACATAGATAGTGGGATGGTAGTAAAGTAAACTCTATTGTTTTTGGAGTTGTTGCTTTTTTGAAGTATGTCCTTGACTCTGCTAACTCATTCATCTCCAATTCCAATGTTTACTCCCCACCCTTCACAATACTTTGGACAAGCTTTTGGTGTTTTCTGTGTGTGGAGAGGGAAAGCTTTTCTGTTTAAATGTATAAACATTTTCTTTAAAAAAAAACAAACCAAAAAACCAAAAAAAACCTGCCAATCATTTTCTTTATTTCTCTTCACTGGAGGCATGCTCCTGGTTGGGGATGAGTGGCTTTGAGACTGCTGTAAGGGACAACCAATCAGTGCTTTGCACAGCCAGATGAGCAGGGGCGGGACGAGAAGGTGGCGTTGTCATACCAGCCAATCAACACTCTCTGCCATGGACTTCTGCGGGAAACAGGAAGAACTGTAGATGTTTTGCATTCTAGGGAAAAGGAGCAAGTACAGACCCACTGCAGGCTCACCACTCAACCTATTCATTTTTGTAATTTCTTCCCATATGCCTGATAAAAACAGATGACATGAGATCAACTTTGGCCTGTGAAAACCTGATCTAAAGCTGATTTTAGCTTTGTGAGAATCGGGTGTCACACTCATGACTGAATATAGTATCTTTAAAATATTCATTGCTTCCTTAGTGGTTTTCCTTCCTTTTCTGGAATGGTTTTGCAAACTTAAGGGAAAGATTAACCTCCTAATACACACTAAATTAAGTCAAAATTAATATAGGTTTGTCATGTTCCACTGTCATGAAAACTGCCTGGTATTTAAACACAAACTCCGCAAAGATTACATAATCAAAAAAATGCTGGGTACTTAACACTTAAAATACACACCAACTATTTTCATCCGTTGTCCATGTAAGGTTTCTCAGTCCTGTTTAGCATTTGCTTTTGCAAAATTAAATTTAAGATATTGAAATCCAAATTTGCTTGCTATATTGGCCAGGCAATTACTGTATTGTTTGGCATTCAATAATTATATGAGACACTGCAGGCTGTGATTTAGAGAAATTAGAAGCCATCCCTGTTAAGTTTGTGGAAGAATGGCTCCCATTCTTAACATGCCTTAGCTCTTGGAAAACATTTTGTAAACTGCCTCTAAAACTGACTTGCATACATTTGTATTAAGTATTAATGAAGTTTCTATTCTTAACGAAGAACACCCATCTTCATAGTATGTTTTATATGTTATATTTCTCCTAACCAGTGCTGAATACAAGAATTTTGTAACTTTATAGATCTCATTTTTTATTGTTTAACTATTTTGCACGTTTCCGCTTTTTCTTTTGTAACTTTATTACAAAACAACAACGCAAACCCCCAAATAGAGCAAAATTGAAATAAGAAAGAAAAAAACCCAGAAGCCATTCTAGAGCCCAAATAAGCCAACAAGTCATCTTCACTAGTAAACCTTTTTGGTCAGAGTTCAGTCAGATAAGTTTCTGTTGCTTTGCTTTCTGCAACAGTGAGATCCTTCTCAACCACGGGGCCCTTCAGTCAGATCCCAAGTACGAATCTGGCCTGTTTTGTCAGGGGTTAAATTATAGTGAGATGAAATTAATGCAAAATGCAGGGGTTTTCAGTTTCCCCAAGGGAGGAAGTGTTATGCTTTCTCACAGTGAAGGTTCTCCTACATAAAGCTACCAATTACACATTTCCTCATGGCTACATAGCAATGAAGTTCAGGGTTTATCGCTGCCAGGACAATCACAGCTTCCGAGTGAATGTGTGCACAAGTCAACCACTCGCGTGCAAGACTGTCATAGAGCACACACAGGTTGCATATTAATTCCTAGGTAGAAGTGCCTTCCATGTAAGGGTGTCTTTAATGCTTAAAGCAACAGTTACTACTCTGTGATCATGGGCAAGTCGCTGTCTTTCTCAGCTTAACCTACTTCTTATCCAAGGTTGAAGAGGTTTTAATGATGGGATAATGGATTGGATAACGGATTGTATAACTTGTCTCTCTCTCTCTTGCAGAGCAATTCATCCTGAGCCTCTGAGGTGCCACAGTATTTGCGGCATCTGTGTTGCTGCAACTTGAATAAAATTGTCACCATTCTCCAATTCGACTCAATTCAATTGCTGTGAGGATGGATGAGATAGTCCTAAAAAAATGCTGTTTAAATATCCTAGAATACTGATAATATACACAAAGAACTTTGCGTATCCCACAAGCATTGATTACTGAGGTCATATAATACAATCGCACAACCTTGCTGGGAGTTTTTGCCCACAATGGAAAGATTTGTATCCCAACTTTGCCATTTTAGGTACTGCCTGTGATTCTACTGTAGTTCTAAGACTCCAACTCCTTAGGCAGCTCTTCCACCAATGAGCTCCTCTTACAGTCACAGACCACAAGCTAGCATTGAAATCAATGGTCTTAAGTGCATCTAGCTCTGAGCTTGGATTGCAGCCAAAATGTTCTTCCTAATGTTTAATTTAAAACTACTGCCCTCTAATTCAAACCTGCTGACTGGAATATCTATTCCTTGTATGTGATGAACAGTTGTTCCCTCTCCATCTTCAGATTCTGAATGTTTTCTTAAGGCTGCAATGATCAGTTCATATGACGTTGCCTCTATGATAATGCCTGTATATGGTGTTCATCATCATAAGTGTGTGATAAGCCCCCTAAAGAATGAGCCCAGAGTGCTAGGCCCTTATTGGCTAAAGGAGTTTTGAGGTATAACTCAGGAAGGCATCTCTAGCTAACCAGGAGTGGCATGTAGCTAAGCAGATCAAGCTACATGGTGATGCCACAAAGCCAATTCAGGGTGAGGGCATTGCTTCCTGCCCTCACTCTGAGTGGGCAAATCCTTTTTACTTCTGTAAAATAAAAAAGTCCCATATTTTGGTTCATTCCTAATTGTAGTAGCCACCTGTCATGTATGGTTTAGATAAGACATCTGCACTGAAGGGTGTTGAACTAGAATAATAATAATAATAATAATAATAATAATAATAATAATAATAATATAACTTGTTATTTGTACCCCACCAATCTGGCTGGGTTTCCCCAGCCACTCTGGGCGGCTTCCAACAAAAGATTAAAAAATACATTAAAATGTCAGTTACAGGTAGGTAGCCGTGTCGGTCTGCCATAGTCAAAACAAAAATAAAATAAAATAAAAAATCCTTCCAGTAGCACCTTAGAGACCAACTAAGTTTGTTCTTGGTATGAGCTTTCGTGTGCACATGAAAGCTCATACCAAGAACAAACTTAGTTGGTCTCTAAGGTGCTACTGGAAGGAATTTTTTTTTTTACTTTGTTTTGATTAAAATGTCAGACATTAAAAACTTCCCTAAACAGGGCTGCCTTCAGATTACCCTTGGGGTCCCTTCCAACTTGGCAATTCTATTATTCTATTTAAGAGGGCACATCTGAGCCAGGATGGTATAGCAGATAGGATGTTGGACTGAAGAGTGGGGAGAACTGGGTTCAAATTTCCATTCAACCACAGGATTGTGCCTTACACCAGGTCAGACTATTGACCCATCTAGCTCAGAACTGTCTGCATTGATTGGCACCAGGGGTCTTTCTCAACCTTACCTGGAGCTTGAACCAAGGACACTTTCCATTTAAAGCAGATGCTCTGCCACGGAGCTACAGCCTTTAGGTAAGCCATGAAGCATACTAGACAATAATACACAGGGCAAATTCTTCAGCTGCTGATTCTATTTCCCAGGGACAGTCCCTATTTTCTGGAACCTGACCCTGGATTAACCATTGCCCATATTATGTCCTCATATCCCTTCTGCCATGCGGAGAAATGCTCTTAAAACGTTGTCACTGTCTGGATAATCATGGTTCCTTACGGACACCATGAAACTTCTGTTCCTTTAATAACTTTGGGTATGGGTTTGTTGCTGCTGCTTTTGGGGAATATTCCATAAGCCACTAGCCTTTAGAGGCTAGGAAAATGAGATATAAGTCAGGGAGCTATAGCCCAACAATATTTGAACAGACCTTGAGTAACTCTGCGGCTGGTAAGGATTTGAACCCAGGGCCTTAGCACAGCACCATGCTGCTTCGCTTGTGATCACTTATGGCATGCTCAAATGCAGATGATACAGCGAGTGACATGGACCACAAATTCTCCCAAAATTTGTACTTCAGTGGAGCTGTTGAATTATTTACTGGTGAGAGAGGCAAGCTGCAAAAGCCAGGCAAATACAATTCTGAGTACTGCTTTTCTTCTCGACATGCCTCCCCAACAGCCTCTCCACATGACCTAGTTCTCCAGGAGGGAAGCAATGATCAATTATCCAGCTGCAAAATGTGCAGGCATGAGACAAGTGAGGGAGCCAGCTGGGTGAGAGAGCCTCTTTCACACAGGTACTATTCGCTTCAAACCACATGCATCCTGCTTTGAGGGCACACATGCATTCACCAGAGTAGCTCCAAAGTTAAGGGGAAAGGGGAGGGGAGGTTAGGAAGGGATCTGGGAAGTGTTCCCTAATTAGGATTTATTTGTGCTCTTTCCTTTCACTCCCTCTCCTGCTCTCCTCCACCTCAGTCTCCTTCATTGGCCTCTTCCTGTCATACAGTGAGTTATTAGGACTGCATGGGTGTGTGAAAGGACCCTTTACAAAACCCCTCCAGCATCTGGGAGGAAAACAAACGGGATCTTAAAAAAAAACAAATAAGTGATAAATGATGTACACAAGACCAAAGCAGAAAAGAAAGCCAGAGGAGCCAGAGGCAGGTTTATTGTCCAATGGACTGGTTTCAAAAATTGCCACTTCAGGGGAACAAGGCAAGCATCCAAGTACGGTAGTTGGCTAAGCAGGACATCCCTTTGCGGAAGCTAAGCTGATTCTTCCTCAAAAGGGCTTCTTCTTCCATGTATTGAATCCTTCTGGCTTTAATAATGCTTTCTACCAATTACCCAGGACGCAAGGTTGGGCAACAGATCTATCTATACCTGAATCCTCTGTTTAAAAAATGTTGCTGTCTTGGCTCCTCTCCAGTCTGTGAAACATGGCTACATTTGACATATGTGTGAAGTGCCGCTGGGGCTGGATCTAGACACATCAAAAAAAAGTTTCAGGAAAACGCATTGTAAACCTCTTAACGCATATAACGTTGGCGAAAGATGGAACTCTACAGCGCCATCTGGTGTCGCAGTGTTATTAACACATTTAAGATGCTTTTTCTTTACTAAGGTAGCTGAGTCCCGGGTCTCCTTCAGGAGATGATGGTGCAGTTTAGTTGCAGAGAATGTACAGGGTTGCCATCGTGGGGGCAAGCAGAGCAGTTGCCCTCTGCTTCCCATTTACGCCACAGTACCAATTCCGTTTCTAGTTGATATAAAATAATTCCAACCAATGTCCTTATAAAATAATATATCATGCAGCTCTTTTGTGATTGAAAATTAGATCTATAAAAAGCAGGAGTTTGAAATGTTGCTGAAAGTATTCCAATGAATTCAAGAACATCAAGAGTCAAGACGCATTCTGTGAACTTGTTCACAGAATCACAGAATTGTAGAGTTGGAAAGGACCCTGAGGGTCATCAAGTCCAACCCCTGGCAATGCATAAACCTGCCATGAACAAGTAAATTGCTCCCACTTCACTCTACTGTGCTCCTCCTGGCTCATGCTGTGGGAAAACAAGCCATGATCCCTGGCTTAGCTTTATGTCTGAGCTAGGGTTTGTGATTTGTTTTGCTCCAAACAACCTTCAATCTGTAGTCAAAGTTTGTTGAGAGATAACAATAAGTGAGGGATCATGCTTCATTCCTTCCCAGAGCAAGTGGGGAGGGGAAATGACCCAGCTTGGATGATAAAATAGTAACTATGGTTTACTGTGGTGTGCTAACTAGGCCAGTGACTATAGGTATAATACCCTAGTCCAGTCCTTTCATAGTGTGAGTGATGGGTGGGAGCATTTCAAGGCAGTATGAAAAGAAAGAGAGTCAAGTAAAGAAAGTTTGGAAAGAGAAAGGGTGAGAGAGAAAAAGAAGACATTTTCTCAGAAGACATTTTCTGGAGGTGGGCAAAAGTGAAACACTGAAAGCAGTTTCAACAAACAATGAAAAGAATAGTGCCTGTTCTATAACTGCTACAAACTTACTACAGTGGTACCTTGGTTCTCGAATGGCTTAGTTGCCGAACAAATCGGCTCCCGAACACTACATTAACATGTTATAGGAAGCATTGGTTAATAAGACAACACCTGCTTATTGTTTATTTCCATTATTCTCTACAAGCTCTTTGATAAGAAGTGTCTCTGCTGCTTCCATGCCCAAGAAGTGGAATTACGAAGTAAGCCTGACTTCACACACTGAGTGTGCGACTCGGTACTCTCTATAAAGCCAGGGCCCTTAGCATTGCGGCATAAGCACTGATCCACTGGCAGAGATGAAGGTATGCCAGAAGGACCAGTTATTCCGCTGGAAATCCCCTGTGCTGGCACAGATGTTCTGCCGGCAACGTGCTGCTAGCGGAGTTGGAGGAAGTGATGCATACCGGGGGTGAGTGCAGACACATCTCATCCAAAACCTCTTCATTTCCTTGATGTGCCCACATAAAGTGCACAGCTCTACACCAGCCCTGGGTCTGGCATACTGTATTTAGTTCCCTCTCATTGTCTGTGCGAAGGAAGGAGAAAAAAACTGGCTCCAGTGACATCTCCCATCTTGCCAACAGTGAAACAGGAGGCCATCAATGCATGGTAGGATCATTTCACCCTACCTGTTTTCCCTTGCAAACAAACGGTGCTGTTTGGCAGCAGGCTTTTTGTTAAATTTCATGGAAAAATATATTGGTTACATTGCCAGATGTATTCTTTTCAGTCTGTAGACTGAATGGCCTTGCGGCACCATTCACACATCAATTCCTGCCTTCATCTATTTCGAAGGTGGTTTTTGAAGGCCACTGTAGTCTTCTAATTGTTTGCTCTGGCGTAATCCCTATCTGGCTTTACCTCAGAGCAACTAGTCTGAAGATATCAACCTACGTTTTCATCCAAGTATTAGTCTATCAAGACCATTCAGACTGAAATCCATGTGTTAATATGTTTTACAACAACAACAACAATTTATATGTTCAGTTTATAACCCCACCTTTCATCAGATTGATCTCAGAGCAGATTACAACATGAAACAAACAAGAAAAATATCAAATGCAACAATTAGAAGCATCCAACTACCCCCCCCCCAGCAAAAGTATGGAGCAGGGAATAAAATCTGGTACCTTAACTCAACACTAATGAAAAGCCTGGGCAAATGTTTTAAACTGGTGCCAGGAAGGATGTGAAAGGCAAGGGGACTGCTGCAGGTCTAAGTGTTTTATAGATAGTAGCCATGTCCAGTGCTATAGTATGGCATTTTCCTAATTGCAGCAGAGGCCAATGTAGCACCAACATTATAAAATGTTATAAAACATTATAAAACATTATAAACATTATAAAAACATTATAAACATTATAAAAAAGCCTTGCTGCATCATTCACACATCAATTCCTGCCTTCATCTATTATCCGGTGTGCACACATACAGACGATGCCACCAGAAGCAGGTTTCTTCACCCTGCTACCTGGCAGGGCCAGCTCAGTGTATACCTTGAGATGTTTTTGACTAGTTGTGAGGGCTGCATTGGAATCCCTGCCTGCTCAGCCTTCTTCAGCTAGATGAAAGAGCCCTTCAGTATCACAAACGACAGCATTTGATCAGCAGAGGTAATGGTTTCTCCCCACCCCAAACCAACCAGAAGATGGATCTTTTGCATTTGCCATTTGGCAAATATTCAGGTATAGCCTGATATTGTGCATGGCTCATCATATGTTCAGTCTGTGCTTCAGCCAAGGTTTGAAAGCCCTGAATTGTGAAGACACCTCAATACTTGGATAGTGGTCTGCTCTTGAATCACGTTGAATGCATTCGCAAGATCAAGATGCACACACAGAGCTTCCTGAAGAAACCATTAAAATGGTTGGCCTTAGTTGTGGAACACACACAACTTCAACTTTCTTAGAATTTTGTCACTTGGAATTAATGGGCCTCACTTTGTAACAATAACTATATTTGGAATTGGATTGTAGGTTTCTCAAACTTGAGAAAACGTATCTGTTTCTAGCAAGATTTATTATATTTTGAGCCATTTCCACTGTGATTTTCAGTGTCAAAGGTACAAGTCTTGCGAGGTAAGCTTGGCTGAGGAGTACTGGTTCAGCTCAAATGTTGTGGCTGAGCACCCAAACATCTCTCTGCTCTGTCACATTGCCGCATTTAGCACCTAGCCGTACATTGGAAAGCAGAAAATCCTTCTTTCCTGACTATTGGTTTCTAGTTAGGAATGGTTTTCCTGTTGACACAATGACCCAGAAATAACATTGCTGCTGTACTGTATGTAGGAGTTAGTTTTGTGAGAGGTAAAGGAGAAATTTTTTTTTTTAAAGCCCCTCTTCTATATCTGAGAAATCTAAACTAAGAGCAGATTATCCCCTGACGTAAATTTTCGTTCCTTCTCCTTTCCCCACTAAGTGATGTTTAGATCTGTTGAGCGGTATCACAAACAGCAGTTGATGATCACTTAATCTTTCTTAAAACGCTGTCGTGTGGACCCCTGCTTGGAAATTTCAGCTTGAGCGCTGTAAGAAACAAGGTACGCAACAATGCTTCTGTCTTCCAGCTCCATGGGTCATTCTTTTGTACCATTATTCCTTTTCTCCAACTTCCTCAGCTAAGTTGTAATAACATTTTGCAGCTGTTTTGTACAGGCACTGAACGAATCCACTGTCAGTTCTCTACAGGTATATCAACTGTTACCTGTACGTACATTATGAATCTAATTGCCATTGGTTTGGCATAACAGCAAAACCAAAGAGGTAGGGACACTGCAGCAATCTGCCATGTTCAATTTCTCATCATGCGGATATTGTTGTGCCACTGGTGTGGACACTAATCCCCAACCTTCCTGGTGTGTCATTTTATCTCCTTTCCTTTCCTTTGTGGGGGTATGCCTAAATAATTGGCACATGAATGTTCAAGCAATGGAGAGGGGAAACACAAGAGGCCAAATGATCTTCTGGGTACAGATATCTATCAACGCTGCATTCTGATACGCATTCCGATACACAAATAGCTCAACTAGTTACGTGTAACTACATGCAGCTAGAGCAGGATTGGGCCATATATGGGTTATGAATCACAAACAAGCAAAACAATATTTTTTTCCACGTTTGGCTCGTACTTTCCAGGGTGATCCAGGTGCATGTGTTTGCTTGTAGACCCACCTTTGATTTCCTTCCCATATGCGCTTATGATTCGAGGCAAAGCAGCAACACAGAATGGAAATTGCACAACCGGCACATATATCTGCACATCCACATGTGCCGGCTCACTCTATAAAGTGCCCTTGTTTGCATGATGGCTTTTTCAAAAGGAGGAAAAAGGGAAGTAGAAGTAATTCAGAAAAGCAAGAATATATAAGATACTACCAATACTTTCTCTAGGCAACCGAGAGTGTGAGGGTCTTCAAGGTACACACAAACGACCTCTCAAAATTCTCCACCCTAATTTGTGGGAAATGTTCAGGGGGAAATACTGGCTCAGATCAAGTATGGGGAGGAGAAAAAGAACAGAGGTTTCACACATTCCCAATCCCTAGCATTCCCTCCACTGTTCCTTTTGAAAGAGCCTTTAAGGGGAGCTCAGTGTTTTTGCTCTCCACAGGGCAGCTGCGTTTACTCTTTCTCGCTGCTCCTTGCACATGGCAAGCGGGGTAATCTGACATCTTTACTATGAGCATATGCTTCGGTTTTGCGCTCCACCACAAACCACACTTCTCGTGGCCAGAGGGGATCTGTATTGCTTCCTTTGCCGTCTGTCACACATGGATCTGCATTTAATGTCGACCTGTCATATTGAAATATAAAGTTGACCTGCTGCTGCTGTAACTGACTTCAGGTCAGTGAAAACCAGCTGCCTGATAAGAATCTAGGAATCCAGAATCTAGGAATTTGGAAATGGAATACTGGGTCTCAGTGGCGTAGCGAGGGCGGGGCGTTGGGGGCAGTGCGCCCCGGGTTCCAGTCAGGGGAGGGTGACACTGCACCGCCACCCCCCACGAGTGCGACTCCCAAGCCGCCACCCGGCAGCCCTTCTGCGCGAGCAGCCGCCGCACAGAAGGGGTGCCGGGTGGTGGCTTGGGAGCCTGGGCGGACTGCGCAGTGTGCATGTCCGCAGCAGCCTGCACAGACTGTGCATGTGCAGACATGCAAAGTCCGCCCGGGCTGCGCTCCGTAGCACATGCGTCATGATGCATACACTACGGAGCGAGGCCCTGCCCCCGAGGGTGCCGCTTGCTTGCCGCCCCCTGTAGCCAAGCGGCTTGGTACACCTCTGCTGGGTCTGCCCTACTGTTGCTAGGTTGCCCTAGCAGGATAGTGTTATGTATTTTATGACCTGTGGATCATAGGCCTGAATGGGTAGAGCATGAGACTCTTAATGTCAGGGTTGTGGGTTCGAGCCCCACATTGGGCAAAATATTCCTGCCTTACAAGAGTTGGAATAAATGACCCTCGCAGTCCCTCCCAACTTTACAATTCAATGATTCCATGTTTGAAAGATGGCTGTTATGCATACCCAGAAATGTGTGTAAATTAAAAAGCTGGAATGTTGTTTTCTGCTATCAGTATAGGATATATGTATGAATTGGCAAATATATACTTTATCTTCCTGTAATCTGAGTGTGATTGGTGTTTTCATAAGGAGGGAACCTGAGGCTGTGAGTCAGCAGCCCAGAACCTTGGACCCTGGACAACTGCACAGCAAGAGGGTTAAGAACGACGCTGCTAGACACACACACACACACACACACACACACACTCCATTTTGTCAAGATGCAGGGCCACCGCTGGCCCTCCTTGATCCTGTGGGTGGCTGCCCACCTGCTGCTGCTGCTTCCCTGTGCTGTCTCTTCCTCCCACCTCAGGAGTACTTTTTACACTCCTGCATCAGAACCTTGCCATGGGCTGCCCCAGTTCATTGCTATGGCAAATATGGATGACCAACACATTGCTTACTATGATAGCGATACACAAGAGGAAAAAGCTTGCAGTGCCCTGGATGCAAAAAGTGGAAAGGATGTTAAAAAAGAGAGAGTAGGATTTGTTTTTCTCAGGAAGAGCTCTACCCGAGAGGTTATCAGAGGGAAATGATTAAAAACTATTGATTAATGATTATTATAGACAGATAAAAGAGGATCTGCTCTACCTGATTGTTTTGTGGATAGGTTATAATAATATATAAGCGTCTTCACAGAAATTGGTACTTGTACAGCTGATGTGGAGGGAGATGGGAGATGAAATATTATTGTCGGCCCAATATGATTGGGTTTAATTTTATTGAATAATGAAATGAAAGTTGGAAAAGCTCATGTGTTTGGAGCAGCAATGGACGGAGGGAAAAAGAAGGAACATCTGGGGAGTGGGAAGTCAGCTTTTAAATTTGTATTAGATTTGTATTAATTTGATGACAATTTTTAATGGAAAATCAACAAAAATAATTGGCAAAAAGTGGAGGAGGATGATGCCCAGTACTGGAAAAGATATACCCAAATGTTATATGGCTGGCAGCAGTGGTTCAAAGCCAGCCTGGAGAATTTGTGGAATAGTTACAGCTATTCCACACTCTGCAGCTCATGTACGGCTGAGGCAAGATGGGAGCAAAAGAGTGTTTTGACAGTATGCCCATGATGGGGGGTGGGGGATTTCATCAGCTTAGACTAGGACACCCTCACCTGGACGGCAGATACAGATCACCAAAAGGTCCTTGGATACAGAGTTTGCCACTAACAAGTACAGGAAGGGCTACCTGGAGGAGACCTGCATTGAGTGGCTGCAGAAATACCAGGACTATGGGAAGGAGCTTCTGCTCAGGACAGAGCCCCCAGTGGGGAAGGTGACATGGCAGGCACTTCTGGGTGGTTGGAAATTCCTCATTTGCCAAACCCGTAAAGAGATTGACACCACCTGGAGGAAGGATGTGGAGGCCGTGGAGAACAGCACCTTTTCCAGGGACATTGCTCCCAATTCTGACGGGACCTACCATGCCTGGCTCAGCATTGACCCCTGGGTCAGAGACTGCTACCGGTGCCACATGGAGCATGCTGGCCTGCCGAAGCCACTGGTCTTGGCCTGGGAGAAACCTGCCAATGCGGGGCTCACTGTGGGAACTACTTTGGGGGTCTCGGCTGCTGTCCTAGTGATCATCATCATCACCAACAGGAATCAGAAGGCATCAACAAGTAGCCAGGGAATCTGAGAATTCCACCAGGGCATGGCATCAAGTTGGTGTGGGAAATGGGTCTGGAGGGTTTGCTGTAGGGGAGAAATTAGGCTTTCTTTCACCAGGGTGTTATATGTGTCACAGAGGCTACTACACAGGGTTGCTTGTAAGAGAGCAAGTGATAGGAAAAAGCACAGTGGCAAATTTTCAAGGCTGCGAGTTTTTTTTAAACAAAATATTAATATTAATATTAATATTAATAATTGGGTAGTTTTTCTATTTTATGAAGCTGTAGATTTTGTAAATGTTAGCTTTATTATTAGTAGTAGTATTAGTATTTATATACCGCCGTACACCCAGGGATCTCAGGGCAGGTCACAGAATAAAATCATCAGCATTTTATATAAGCATCATCAGTGCATTTAACATAAGATATTTAGCAGGCGAAACTTTTCATGTCATGGATATGAAGGAATATGCTTTGTATTTATTGTATTTATACAATGTATTTATTTTTATGATAAATAAGTAGAAAACGGTAATTTTGTGTGAATTCAAGGGAGCCATTTCTGGATACATGGGTATTTTGCTCCCTTTCAAGAGCTGAAAACAGCTGCTTGAATATGAGCCCTGAATGAGTGATGTTGGCTTTAGAGTGAGAAGGATGTTTTGGGATAAGTGTGTCTAAACTTGGTTTGGTTGGTTAGCATTCCAGCCACTATCAACACCGTGCAACATTCAGAAATAAAGTTATACCATAATACAGTACTCTGTAGAACTATGAACTCATCTGCAACAAGGGGCATTATTAAACTCAGAAGCACCTTCTAAATCTAACTTAGGTTCTCCTAATTTCATAGAAGCCGAAGATCTGTAAAGACAAAAAGTCTCAGCAGAAGATTTCAAAGAGAACTTGCCTAAAGGTTTGGGATGCAGTTCTGTTTTTATCTCATTTCATCAATTGCAATGACACCGTTTATCTCTGTAAAAGATTGTAGACCTTGGAGGGTTGTTGTTGTGTTTTTTTTAGCGGAGGACTATTCTACCATCTACTCCAGTTTCCTACAGAAAAACTCTGATAGGAAACTTTAAAGGAGGGGAAAGGTGAAAAGGAATCATCAGCACACATTTGAATAGATATGTGTAGCTGTCGGGCAAAGGTCTAAAATCTTCCTCGTTCTTCATCAAGCTAAAGTCAATTACAAGACTACTCCTTTAAGAAGTTCTGCAAATATTTCAAGCAGCTCAGAAGACAGTAGGGTTAGAGTGAATCGGTATGATAAATGGGTGAGAGGGACTATCTGTGGGGGCAGGTTCACTTACCTACACGTGATATGGCAGATCTATGATGGGGTCTCCCAATGTTTGCTTTTTTAAACTTAAAAGCAGACATGAGAGGCCTTGAATTAGATTGGAACACAGTGTTGCAAGAGGGGGGTTAATCATTTCCCCTGTATCACTTCCCCACTCCAAACCATTACAGGCCTCAAAGAGGAGAAAATATTGGTACCCCTGTTGTGTTTTGAAGAGGGAGTTCTAAGTCCAAGCCCAAAGAGGAATTTTCAAACAGCTCCAAAATTGCTTGTTGCTATTGCCCCCCATCTCTAACCCACATCTCAGGCCTGATTTCCCTTCTCACCTGCACTGATTCCCCCCCTTTGTGCATTTGTGACATGCCCAAGAGAGTCCTGGGCAGTTTCAGAATCACAAAACAAGGCCACATATGGAAATAACACTGAAGATACATTATAGCTGGGGGGGGGGGGGAAGCCACAAACCACAAGACACTTACCTGGAGGCTATTTACAAATTAGGGTTTCTCATTGAAGTGCATAGGAGTAAAATAAGCTAAATACAAATGAACGGTTTTAATGGTTAGGACAATCACAGTGGTGAGAACTCATGTCCGTTTTAAATCTATGCTTCTCGTCTTATCGTTCCACCTGGATAGCCCCATATAAACACACCTGCCTTTCGGATAGATTTCTGTGACTCTCACCATCCTCTGCTGTGTAACCATTCACAATATTGTGCAGCCACCTTGCACTCAAGTGTTCCTGGACCTGCCAGGATTTCTCTCCCTCCATCCCTCTGGACCAGCAACCTTCATGCCAGCCCCAGGAGACAAGTTCAACATTATCTTTTATACTGACATTGCACCCCAGCTGATGAGCAGATGGTACTGACAAGCTTCGGCAGCCCTGTTCGGGATTTATCTTGGCTCATAAGTTGCTTTATTTCACCCAGGAATCTGGTGTATGCTTAATTCCATTAGCAAAAAGCTAAATCAGAACCACAGAACAGAATCCCTTCCTTCAACCCCCCTCCCTCCCCTTCGCACCCACAAGGATAAGATGAGTTGTCTGGCTGAAATATTGATTCTCATCAACTACAGCAACAGAGGTATTCCTCCTGCTATTTCCCCTTCTCTGGTATCTTGAAATCAAAAAGGCAGTGAAATCATTCCCAGCCAGAGCTGATCAACTGGAGGGAAACAGTTCCTGCCTTCCAGCCCTTGATCGATTTTGCTTGGATTTTTTTTTTGTGTGTGTGTGTGTGTGTGCCATTGTAAATACCTGATCAGTAAGGAGACGCCAACATCCTCGCAGTTCACGTAGACTCTGCTCCATATCTCCTGAATCACCTTTTTCTCTGCGTCTGACATCTCTTCGTTTCTTTCCCATCTCTCAATCTCCATTTCTCCTTGGACTTTCTCCATGAAAAACAGCCAGCAAAATCTTCCAGGGAAGCCAGGAGGAAAGAGAGAGGTTTGTGAGAGTCTCTCTTTCTCTCCGTGTGTGTGTGTGTCCTTTTTGTGTGCGTGCGTGCGGGTGTGTATGTGTGTGTATCCAGCAAAAAGAGATAAGGTGTTCTGTTTGTGGGTGGTGTGGCTGATACTGTTCCTGGCTTCCTCTCTCTCTCTCTCTCTCTCTCTCTCTGTGTATGTGTGTCTGTCTATATAGAAACAGAGGTATGTAATAGGAGATAATCAGGGGGAGAGAGAGAGATTGTGTGTGATCAGATTTCAGATCTTCCAGTGCAGCCCCTTGCTGTGGTTCACTTCAGCTCAGCGTGTGTGTGTTTGTGTGTGTGTGCGTGTATGACCCTGAAGGGAAACTGACAAAAAGTAAAATATTCAAAGGCATTGCAAGACCAGCCTTTTTACCAATGTGTGAACGTGAGCTCACTTTTCTCTCCTCCCCCGCCCTCCCTCCCTCCCTCTCCCCCCTCCTCCTCAGTGTGTGTGTGTGTGTGTGTGTGTGTGTGAGAGAGAGAGAGAGAGAGAGAGAGAGAGGTGCTCTTGAGTGTCAAATTCTCCTGTTTTGAGTATTTTATGACTTGAGTTTTCTCTTTTTTCCCTCCTTCACCATTTGTAAACAGCTCAGAGAAAATGGAGCATCTGAAGTGAGCAGTTAAACTTATCCCAACAGCTGGCTTAGCTGAGATAGAGCTTTCTGATTCCCACCACCATATTCCTTAGGAGATTGTTTTGTTTTTTTTATCAACAGCAGCAAAAATCCTTGCTACCCTGTGTCTTTTTTGAAGGGGCTGGGGCTGGGAGAAGGAGCTATTAAATAAATGTTTATATTCCACAGAATCTGAATTATACCCGGCTTCCAAGGAAATGTTTCTAATTATAAAATATTCCCCTGCCTTCATCTGAACTGTGAATCAGATATCGGAGGAATAATCTGATTTTAAGCACTCGTGAGGAAAACATATTCACGGATTCACTTATTGATAATAATAATAATAATAATAGATTGGAAAGCATGGGTTTTTTCCCAGGCAAGGGTGGAAGAATGGGTTTAGAAGCAAGGGCAAACATTTCCGCTGTTTGGTGGTGGTGGAGATGCTGTGTAGATATTTTGGTTTAATTCAGCCTGCATGTGTGACATTTCAACTCATTTGAGGTAAAAATAGTGGTGTTCAGTCCCCTTGCAGGTGTGTAGGAACAGACAATACATCAGAAGTTGGAAAGAAATAGATAGAAAAGGTGCAAAAACAAAAACTCTGCCAAAAGGGATAGCTATGTTAGTCTTTTGCAGCAAAAACAACAGAGAGTCTTGTGGCACCTTAAAGAGAGTCAGTGTGGTTTAGTGTTGGAGTAGGTTCTGGGAGACCTGGGTTCAAATCCCCACTTGGTGACCTTGGGCAAGTCGCTCTCTCTCAGCCTAATTTACCTCACAGGGTTGTTGTGAGGATAAAATACGGATGTACACCATCTTGAGCTCCTTGGAGGAAAGGTGAGGTATAAATGTAGCCAACAAACAAACACTTAAAAATATTGTGGCATATTCTTTTGTGGATTACAGTCCACTTCATCAGATGCATAAAGCGTTATCCTGAGCAGCACTCAGAAGGAAAGAAAATGTAGGAAAGCGCTGTTGCAGAAAAATGCAGATGATGATTATATCATTAGGAGTAACCACTCCAATAATTTTAAGATCCAGTTAACTGTTGATAACACAGACATCCTGGCATTGGTAAACAGGTATATGCATCAATAAATGAGCCCATGCATGTTATTAATGGACTTCACTTCCACACAGCAGAGGAAGAGTACAGCTTTCTTCCCTCCACGTCACCAATTACAATGTCTGGGGTAAGAAGAACCTAGTGTGGAGTTCCAAGTCTGGAAATAATCTAGGCCTGTTGGATTATTCCAACAAGACTACTGGATGTCCACAAAACCACCACTGTCACCACTGGTCTGCATTATCTCCAGACTGGAATTTAGCCAGTTCACAGATTACTAGGAAGCACACAGTTTAAGGCTAAACATTACTATTAATCCTAAAATTATATTAAATTCAAACTCACTGTTCACAAAATGGAACAGGAATGGGAATTGCATAATCACTAGTGATTGTCACAATATTCAATGTGTACTTAGGGCATTCAAATATTCTTACCACACAGCAGTCAAAACAGAGATTAATGTCATCTGGAGGAAGGATTGCATTTCTCAGGTACAAAACACAGCAATTTAGGTTGCAATTCTATCCATACTTACCTGGGAGTAAGTCTCATTGAGTCCAGTGGGACTTACTTCTGAGTAGTGGGTTATGCTGTTTCGAAGGCCTGCTATCTTAGTAACTAGAAAGCCATTTTAAAGGAATAATATCATGCTGTGTGAAACAAATATGAATTTATTGAGCAAAAGACTGCCAGTGAAGGAAGTTCAGGAGTTGACTCTTCATATTTTGGATAATCTGGTGTTTGACTAAATATTAGTTGCATGGCTCTACAAGGAAAGGCAGGCAACATTCTGGAGTGGAAAGCAGGTTCAAATCCCTTCTCAAGACTAACAGGAAGATCTTGAAAGTGAAATAAAAAAAAATCCTTCCAGTAGCACCTTAGAGACCAACTAAGTTTGTTCTTGGTATGAGCTTTCGTGTGCATGCACACTTCTTCCGATACAGATATAGATGCATGTACACGAAAGCTCATACCAATAACAAACTTAGTTGGTCTCTAAGGTGCTACTGGAAGGATTTTTTTAAATTTTGTTTCGACTATGGCAGACCAACACAACTACCTACCTGTAACTAGGAAGATCTTGGGTCTCACCATCTCTCACCCTGTCCAATTTACTGGGCTGATGTGTGGACAAAATCTACATGTTCATTCCCAGTACCACCCTAAGCATGTTTACTCAAGAAGTTAAACCCTATTGAATTCAATCTTACTTTCTCCCATTGTGTACACTTTCTAATTCCCACCAGTATAACTCTGAATAAAATCACAAAACTTGCTAAATTAAAGGGGTGTGGGAATAATCCCATTAGCTTCCTTAGACGATGAATTTTACCCATAAAGTGAATGACCCAGGAAGTTCTTCTATCAAGATAAGTATCTTACAATAATACTATAACAGTTTTAAAAAAACAGAGGCAACCTATATCTATTGCTTATATTTAAAAATAAAAATAAACAAACCCAAGAATCCGGAAACCTAGATTGCACCATTTTACGTTTTTAGTAGCCACAATTCTAAGGAGGCACTACCAACCTTGAAACGTGTTCTCCAGCCCACTATGGCTATCTCAGCAATTATTTTATTTTACTTTCACAGAACGAAACTGTGGAACGCCTGCTTTTAAGATAAATACACTGGGGGAACCGCAATGCTCTTTGACACTAGACTTTTGGTGTCCATTTAGATTTGACAAGAACCTCCAAGCTATACAGCTTTTCATTCAAGGGGAGCACTACCCCAATACCCCACCCAGAACAGGCTGTCCCTCCAGTTGCTGGATTTGGAAACTACTGACCCACAGAAGCTCTGTCTTAGCAGGACCCAGTCTCAGTTTGTTGGTCTTCCTCTAGCCTCCAGGCTCTGGTCCAGCAGCTGCCCACCTTATCCTGATTCAGATGCAAAGATAAATCTGGGAATAATGTGTATATTGGTGAAACCACACTCCAAATCCCTGGCTGTCTCCTCTCAGTGGTTCTGCATAGATATTAAATAGCATCGGGACTGGAGGATGATGGAACCTGGCAGGACCCCACAGCAGGACTGCCAAGTGGTCAAGCCAAAGTCCTCCCAAGCTACTCTCTGGTAGAAGTCCAGCAAGTAGGAGTGGAACTACCGGGTTCCACTGAGTGGAAGCACTGAGTGCTCCCAACTCACAGAGACTCTCTCTAGGAGAACACCATGGTTATTGGTACCAATTATCTTCAAGAGGTTTTCCAAGATCAACAGCGTAGTTGTTTCCCCACCATGTAAGGTAAAGGAGCCCTGGATGGTTAAGTCCAGCCCAAGGTGACTATGGGGTGTGGCACTCATCTCGCTTTTCAGGTCAAGGGAGTCGGTGTTTGTCCACAGACAGCTTTCCGGGTCTTGTGGTCAGCATGACTAAACCGCTACTGGTGCACGGAGGACTGTGACGAGTGCCAGAGTGCACAGAAACGCCATTTACCTTCTCGCCACAACGGAACTTATTTATCTACTTGCACAGGTTTGCTTTCGAACTGCTAGGTTGGCAGAAGCACAGAGCAATGGCAGCTCACCCCATCGCAGGGATTCAAACTGCCGACCTTCCGATCGGCAAGCCCAAGAGGTTCGGTGGTTTAGACCACAGCGCCACCTGCATCCAAACTGTCTCCTACCAAAGGTCACCCATCAGGGTAACTAAAGCTGTTTCAGTTCTGTACTGAGGCATGAGGCCAGATTGGAATGGGCTCATCCAGCCGGACATCCCTGCAAGTGGTCAGCCACCACCCTCTCAATCACCTTGAATCAGCTAAAGGATATTTGCAACAGGGTGGCAGCTGTCCACAACCTTGGGGTCCAGGGAGGGCCCATTGATAACGGAATCAATCAATGAGAAACTAGATGGGGAAAGAACCTGGGGGAAACAGTATCTTTCAGAGAACCTTTCAGATCAACGCAGGTATCTGCACAAATCTCTGTGTTCAAACAACCACCAGCAAATGCAGGTGAGTCCTTGGTGAGTTTGAAAAATGAATGATGTGAGATATTCTCCCTGCACCACACACACACACACACACACACACACACACACACACAGCAAGACCAAGAAAGTCTTAAAGAATTAAAGTGACATCTTGGAAACACAAGGTTTAACAAATGAGTCTGTGGGATTACCCGGCCAGCAAAATTTGATCCAACGGAGGAAGAAATAGCACAAGAGGCTGGGCGTTCTATGAAAGCCCAGGCAAATCCAGGGTGGTAGGAAATAATTGAGGAAATCCTTCATGCAGTTGATTGCCATGACAATAGAGCAAAAGCATTTCTTATGCTCCAGAGGGCTGTGGGAAAACTTTTATTGCTCAAACTTTAATAGGAGGAATAGATGCCTTGCAATGGGAACTGAAGCAACTATATGGGGAGGAGGCGGAGAGAGAAAGTTGCACATACTCAGTGTAAGTTGCCTCTTACAATGAGGGGGTGGAGAGTGCCACCATTATTTGCCAACATTGCAGCAACAAAATGCATGCAAAATGAAGCACTAATTGTTTTGGATGGGTGCTCCTGCCAGTGCTCTCATGGCAACTGACAGACTTTCAAGAGACTTAATGAAACCAGAGATCACTTTTGAAAGAAATTTTCTCTTCACTTGGAGGATATTATTGCTGGCAAATATTACCAGTTGTACCTCTTTCCTCATGTCAAGCCACAATCAACAGTTGTTTGAACAAAAGTCCACTTGGGCCAATATTCAAAAATGCAAGTTGACACAAGCTATGAGATTGCAATAGATGATTTGCACAGAATGAGCCCTGTGACAACATTATTAGCAATTCTAAAAATCCACATTTAGGCGTTAACTTTATCAGGCCAACCAAAATGTTACAAGATAGCATGCGATGTTTCGAGTTCTCCTGAATTCTTTATCAGGATAGATGGTAAACAAAACAGGGCACTCCACCCATAGCTTCAACGTCAGCCAACTTTCCCCCTCACTCCTCTCTGTCGTTATGTTTACCATCCAGCCCAGGGAAGAAATCTGGAGAAGTCTAGAACTTGCAAACTATATTTTGTAACATTTTGGCAGGCTTGCTTAAGACATTGCTAACATGTGAATTTTGGAATTTTCCTTGTGGGCCAACTTGGCTACCTTTTCTTTTTGAGTTAACATTAGTAATGGTATCACTTGAAAAACAGGAGGGTCAACTGACACCTGTGATGGAACGGATCAATGACAGAGGATCTTGGCAAACAAAACATTGCAAATGATTTCTCAGTATTTTAGAAGGTGTTCACTAGTTACTGCCTTAGAAATTTGTGTTTAAAAAGTAAAAAGTATTAAGTATTAAGGGCACATATTGAACCCTAAAGTGATTTAATAAATCAGATTGCAAGTTGTGAACATAAGTTTGGCTCTCAAGGTGACTAAAGGAGAATCAGTTGGTAGCTGGGTGTTGCCGTACTTTCCTGAAAAGGATTAATATCTTTATGAATATCGTTCTCTTTCAAAATGGAAATTCAGTGGTACCTTGGTTTACAACCATAATCTGTTCCGGAGGTCCGGTTGTAAACCAAAACAGGTTGTAACTCAAGGTGTGCTTTCGCCAATGGGGCCTCCCCCCAAAAATTTGTTGTAATAAAAAAAAGAATGGGTTGTAATCCAAAAAAAGGGACACGCACTTCCAGGTTTGACGTGGTTGTAATCCAAAACGGTTGTAATCCAAAGTGGTTGCAAACCAAGGTACCACTGTAAGACAATTTCAAGTGAGACTAGTTTCTGCCGTGAGTATCAAAAAACATTTGAGATGAACACTTTATATTATTGGGCTCTACTTTACTCAACAAATATTGTGCAAATATACGTAGGTATGTCCACAGTAAGATCTGTTGATGTTCTAAACAGTCGCTTGGGCCAGAAAGCCAAAGGAGGAGATGTGAATGCCAAAGAAAGAGCATTTGGAGGGTAGGACTCTAACCAATGGATTCAAGTTACAAGAAAGGAGATTCCAACTAAACATCAGCAAGAACTTTCTGACAGCAAGAGCTGTTCAACAGTGGAACAGGCTCCCTCATGTGGTTGTGGACTCTCTTTCACGGGAGGATGGATGGCCATCTGTCATGGATGCTTTAGTTGAGATTCCTGCATTGCAGGAGATTGGACTAGATGACCCTCGGGATTCCTTGCAACTCTATGATTTTGCAACTCTATGAACATGGCATTATGACTGGCTGCCCATTCCTTTGTTAGGGAGTTTTGTTGCTGCCTCTTCACCGGAGCTAGTTGTTGGGAGATGGTTTCTCAATACACACAGATCTCCCTTTGGTGTTTTGAACAGGAAAGCCATTGGAAGAGGACACAGCCAAGCTAAAGGGAGCAGTTTGGAAGGAGACAGGGATCCTATTTTGTAATGAATCATAGAATTACAGGTTTGGAAGGAACCAGGAGGGTCATCTTGTCCAATCCCCTGCAATGCAGGAATCTTGTGCCGAACATGGGGCTTGAACTCACGACTCTGAGATTAAGAGTCTCATGCTCTACTGACTGAGCAACTGCATAAGGGGGAGAATAGAGCTGTGCTGAATATATATGGGTGGGTTTCCTAATAAATGGATAGATCCTATGCATTATCTCAGTGGCAGATCGGATGCCCTCTACAGATAGTTTTGTCCTTAGAAGGGGGTGGCAGTGGGCAGCCCCACTCTGTCCTTCACATTATTGTTAATCATGATGAGGGCCTCTTCCTGGGGAATCTGTCATGGGATAACAAATCTGTTGCCTTTTAAGAATATCTGAGGGTTGCCTCCATCTGTGCTCTACTTGGATATTTGTAAAGAAAGCCATTTTTTAAAAAGCACAGCAAGTCCTGAAGTCTGAGAGAAACAGTACCGTTCAAAATTTAAGCATTTCCAGGAAGGGGATCCACAGAATTTGGGCACAAACTTTAGAAATTACTGGAGGGAATGGAAAGGTTAGGCTCCATTTCCAGTTCAGAAAAACACTGAGAATTGAAACCCAAAATATTGTTTTACAAACTATTTTAAGAGGTTTTATTTGCATTCTTTGTAATGCCTCATAATAACCACAGCAGCATGGGCCATTGAATCCACAGTCCATTTCAATTTCGTTTTTTACAAGAACCCCATTGTGTGCAAAAGCCACACCTGGAAAGAACTACAGGTGCTTTTGGGGAACAACTGGATGTCCCTGGCAAAAAAGCAGAGTTTCCACAACTGCTAAGAACCCGTCGGTGGATGAAGGATATGAGACCATCAGAGTGATGGAAAGTTGGCTCTCTGTGTAGAGTTTTGGCGAGGAAGCGACGGATCAGCCGCCTGCCTGCCTGCTTGGTATGTGCTTGGCATAGCCTGGACGTGCGCTCCGCTAGGTACAAGGCACCAATGAGGCACACTGATAAATCAGCACCAGGATTTATTCATCTATAACCTTATTTTGAAGTAAATCCACAACTAGGTTTGTTTTGGTCCTGCTCGCTCCGTTCAGCAAACTGAATGTGGGATTGAGGAGGGGAGGGAGACAGTGGGCAAGAAGGGAAAGAGGCGAGAATATGTACCTGAGAATGTGCACACAGGTGTCCGTCTGTCAGACTTGGCAAGGAAAGGACAGATGCACTAATGCCCATTTCGACTCTGGTTCTTCATCCGCCTGTCCATCTTGTTAGTTTTCTTTCCCCTTGAATGCTTCCTCTCAGTTTTTGTTAACTTCCCCTTTGCTGCCTCGTTTATCTTATTTCCCTATTTGTCTCACTTGTTCCTTTCTATGGATTTTTAATTAAGGCCCCCTGCCTGTTTCTGTCACTCTCCATTCCCCTCGTCTCTCATCTCCATTTCCCTGTATTCCTCCCTCCGCCTCCCTGCCCGCTTTCCGTCTCTGGCTTCCATGTCTTGCCCCTTTTAAAAGCAACCCGAGCGCATTCTGCCAAGGTTGAGCCTAGAGTGGATTGGAAATGACAGGAGCCTGACCTGCTGCTTGTCAGGGAGCAAAGGGATCAGAGTCTTGTCAGTTTCAAACTGCTTTGGAAGCAGACAAGAGCGCCTTCCAGCTTTATCACTGTAGTAAAAGATCAAGCGCATTACAGGACAACCTCCATTTTCGCTCACTGCTGCAGAAGGTGCTGAAATGGGCTTGTGGGTGATTGCAGTCCAGCTGCATACCTGTAACAAGCTCCTTTTGCCAGGCTTTTGGGGCCATTCCAGACTGTCGCTGTTTTCAGGGGGAAATCGAGCACATGCCATCAAATCCAGGTTGCCGAATGAAGGCATTCATCCTGATTTCTTTGCAGTGGGATACCTGTCCACATCTAAGCATTAGTTAGCTCTTCTCCCCCATGTGAATTAGACTGGAGCAGTCCACACCGATGTGGATTTGAATTTGTATAAGAGGAGCAACTTTGGTTTTTCCCGTTCATGCCAATAGGCATCCCCTTGTGTGTTTGTCAGTATGCAATTTTTTCAGTTTTCTGGTTTTGTGCAAATCTGAGGGATCCATAGAGGGAAAAAATAAGCAGAAGGCTATGCTCCTCCATTGCGGAGGAAATAAGTTATGAGCGCAGTGGGAAAAGAAATGAAAGCAACTGTGCACAATTCTCAGTGCACAATTTTCCGATAGCTGCATAACAACTGGGGTGGAAATTTGGTGATATGGTTTGCTGGAGCTGCTTTCTGGCTTTGTGCAAATCTGAGGGATCAGAAGAAGAAAAACATAGAAGGCTACACACCTCACGCAGGAAGCATTTATAAGCATGGCTGGAAATGAAAGCATTGAGGAGGTGATGGGTGTGCCAAAGGGGCATAGCAGAAAGTGATGATCGACCCACCCACTCCAAAACACTGAAACAAATCATCTGTGCCCCCAAGTTGACATTTTGGAGTCTGATTTCCCACAATTTATTGGATTATCCCCATAGCCCTGATTTTACATGAGTGAAGCATTGAGCCTTAGGTGTTTGAGGGCAACGCCATGTGAACTATGCAAAGTAAATGGGAGCACAAAAGTTACAAACACACACCAAGCCCAAAGTTAGATGGTGTTGCATTAAAGCAAGTGTTATCCTACATTGCAATGCATTTTCCCATCACTTTCCTTATCACAAAAGTCTGATCTTTTGGGGAAGCAGGTTCATCGCAAAAGACCTCCCAGTAAACTATAATTTCGCAACCTAAATTTGCCAGTATGTAATTCAATCCCACCTGATAATAGTGACAGTCTGGAAACACCCTTTTTGAAAATGAGTCAGGTCAAATGATCAATAAACACATCTTCTGGAAGTGACCTTGAGCTCCGCTTTCGTTTCTTATCTCATGCTCTCCTTTCCCTCCTATGTTTCTTCACGGTTTGCTTGCTGCTCAGGTTGCTTTTAAACATGATGTCTCTGGTTAAAGGAGAGCTGCCATCTTTTTTGCTCTGGCTCATCTTCTGGGTCTTTAACCACTGTATGAAAAATTCAAGAGTTATACCCCTTTGCTGTATCCTCATGGCAGGAAAATCTGTACCTGTTAGATTTTTGCTAATCATATATCTGTTATAAAGGGACAGAGCCCTGTTCAGCAATCCTTATGTACGTATTTACATTTCTATACCGCCCTTCCTCTGAAAATCACAGGGCAGTTCACAACGTAAAAATACAAAATGAGAACACAAATTACATTATAAAAACAAGAACAACAACAAAAGCCAATAAACCCCCCATTCCCACAAACACATTTAAAAGGATGTAGAATGCTAATCAGCCAAAGGCCTGGTTAAAGAGGAACATTTTTGCCTGGCACCTAAAGATATGTCATGAAAGTGCCAGGAGAGCCTCCCTCAGAAAAGTCCCTGTTCTTGTGTTGCCACCCTCCAGACCTCTTGTGGAGGAGGCACACAAAGAAGGGCCTCCAATGGTGATTGCAGAGTCTGGGTCTGCAGAAAAATGCAATGGCTGTTTCTTCATGCGCCCATCTTTTATTTCTGGATTAGTAAATTGTGGGATCAGACACCACTATTCAAAGGGTTTTTGACCAGAGAATGGAAAGGAGTGCTTTCTGTTGCTGTTTCCTAGCAAGAAACGTCCACCAGCAAGAACAGACATTTACCCTATTTTACCTTTGTCCTGAGAAACCGGCTGGGTCTTAAGTTTCATTAAACGCTTCAAAGCACATAGAGCAAATAAACGTAATCAGAAAGTGAAAACAATACAACACCTTCCTTGTTTATTTTTTAATAGCTGTTCTCCTGTCTCTGATCCCATTTGAGTTTCACAGAACCCCTTTGTAAGGCAGAGTAAATACAAGGCAAAACAAACAGAAATTCATTTTAAGGAGTGCATCCCAGGTCAGCAGTGGCCAAACATCTTGTTCTTAAGTCACATAGGATCAACTGTGTTGACACGCCGACTTGCGCTGTATTAAGATAGCACACCGAGTTGACCTGAAAATCCAGCGCGGTTTCAAACTCTTTCCAAACTTTCTCCCCCCTTGTAAACAGCAAGCATATTCTGGGCTCTCTTTTTCGGGTGCCAGTCTCCCAGGGTGGTTTCTTGGTGAAGGTAAAGGGCAAGGAGAACAAACATCCCTATCTGAAAGGAAGAGGATGGAGGCAGGGACAGCAGGAGGGCAGCTGCAGGGATTTGGCATTTTCCTAATCTCTCTCTTCACAACGGTGTTGTCAGAAGATCATTTGCTATCCAGACCCCCATCCTTCTTCCAGCTTGACTGCAGTAAGACGATAAGCAATTTCCATTCCCAGGCTCTGTACCTTGGCAGAAAGCTGACACTTCTATCCCCCCATGCCCCTCCCCACTGAAACTTTACTTTTTAATGAATCGGGTCTGAACATGGCAGGGGTTGTTCTAAGAAGCCAGATGGCTAATATCATATTCATGTCATCTTGCATTTGGCCCTGGCTCTTGAAGCAAATACTGTCAAGGATCCTTCGCTCAGGTTCAAAGCCTGGCCTCACTTCATATTCAGATCATGCACCTGATGCTCCCATAAAGATCCATTGATTCATATCTTAAAAGAAAGAAAAAACCCTTCAGAAGCCATTAAGTCTGGCTTTCCGTGTGCAGTTTGGTCTCTCAAGGTCTAGTGCAGACAGCATTAGCTAGGCGGCTCACATTGTGCGCCTTTGAACTCGGGGTGCCTCTGTGTCAGTCAAGCCTGTTTGGAATTGATATGCTCTCTATCCAGGCTCAAAAGTGTTTCATAAAGTTAAGTTTACTGAATGTCAACAAGACAGAAATATAGACACCCTTCTCTCTCTAAAATGTCCAGCTGAGTGCAGAAGAGGGGATGGGCTTTATTTTCATTCTAACCCATCTCCAGCAACCCACCTCTGCTCCTCCAATACCTTGTACTTTTAGTTGCTGTGATTTTGATTGTTATTATTAAAACCATACATAATGAAAACGCACGATTGTCAGGAACCCAGGCACCACACAGCATGTGTGTATATTCCCAAATTCCCAAACCCTGCTATGGATTAGAACCAAGGAATAGATGAGATCATATATTCCCATTGAAACTTCAGTTTTTAATGTAAAGTCCACCCAAACTGACCCACAACCCAAATAAAACCAATAATTTGTCTCAGTGTGGGTGGATGGTGAGAGATTGAATGGGATCAATCCAAGTACCAGTACTTGATCGACTAGACCCTACTGATACCAGGAATACTTGAGGACAGATCTAGAAGAGAACGTGTCATCTACAGTGCCTAGCTGAAATCATCAAGGATCTACAGCCCATTTGATATTTGCCTCTCTCCGACCTTGGGTGGTCCTTATTTAAATATGGCCTCCTAAATGAAAACAGCTGCTTACCAGCAACAACAGATCATGCAACAGACACACAAATACATATACAGTAGACCCAGATGCAAACAGTGTCCTCACATGTACTCAGAAATCACAAATACAGCACCTAATAATGTTAGCCACAACATCAAACGGTTCATTCACTTGGTCACCTTCCAATACAGACTGTCAGCAATGCCTTTCTGCCTTCCATATAGGACAAACAAACCAGTACCTACATAAAGGACTAAAAGAGCACATATCTGACATCAGAAATGGTAATATTCAGAAGCCAGTAGGGGAACATGTCATCCTACCAGGTTGCTCTGCTTCTCCCCTTAAGGTGGTCATCCTTGAACTAAGGAACTTGAAAGAGCAGCTACAGCAAGAATCTTCTGAACTGCAACTCATCAAGAAGTTCACTTCTATTCATTTGGATCTGAATAAGGACAGTGGTTTTCTGTCCCACTACAAAGATTGATTTACTCAGCACTGCTAAATTTATTGCATTATCCTCAATTACTGCTACTGTAAAGAGTCGATGTGTTTATTTTTTTATGCATTCAGAGTCTAATTGGATGAGAAGGTAGCTGGTTCTTCTGAATCGAGAGAACTGGTGAGGTTCCTGGAAATAAGGAGCAGTGCAAGAGAAACTAGGAGGGCAGAACAGGATGCTGAGAAAGAAGGTACAGTGGGGGCAGAGGGATGCTGATCAAAAAGCCTATCTATACAAGTCAATCAAAAAACAAAGCTTGCAAGCATTTGTTCCTTTGGAAGCATGGGAAATGGAGTGAGCAGCATGTTTCTGCCTGTGATTTAATTTGAGCGCCCTATAAGCCACATCAACAGGAGTATCAATACTTTCCTGTCATGGGGCTGTAGATCGGCAGTGCAACAAAATACCAGATTATTGAGTGTTTTGTCCTTCCTCCAAAGAAAAGACTTGTTGGTTTTTCGTTCAGCTTCTTCTTCCAGGAGTGTTTGTTTTGGGGATGCAGGCAGCAACATGAGGGATACAATGTAGGTGTGGGAAGAGCAAGGATCCGGGGCCTTGTGGGGAATCACAACAGCAGGTGCCAGGCAAAAGGAAGAGGCAAGGAAAGGCAGTGAAACAGCGTCTAGAAGATCAGCTGGCTGGCACAGCACCAGAAGGATTTGCAGATTAAAATGTGCAAGGGGGGGTGGTATTAGAGGAGGGGAGAATAGAATGCATTGTGTAGTGTGGAGAGCAAAGCTGGTTTTTTTTTTTTTTTAAAGACTTGTGCTCACCCAAAGAGAAGAAACCACATATCCAAGTAGAGAGGGGACAAGACAGGTGCTGTAATAGATAATGGAGGATTTCCTAAAACACAGGCGGAGAAGCAAAACAAACAAACAAACAAACAAAACCCAGACCCAGAGGGTGGGGTTGGGGGATTCTCTTGTGCATGCAGAATAACTTCCCAGTGGATAACGTTGATAGAAAAGTGATTGCCAGATGACCTTAGGCTTGTTTGATTGGAACCCTCCTCTCACCTGGAAGTCTCACCTGTCCCTTATTCTGGAGCATCACCAGCTTACAGGACATGATGATGCTGTTATAGTAGCTCTGATTTCCTGAGATGTCAAACTCCCAGCTGCAGCCCTGTGAAGAACTGAGTATATTCCAGGCATGTTAGAAGAGCTGGGAAGGCGTTACCAGAATCTGGAGTCCGCACACAGAATAAAGAGGGGGAATGCAGAAGGCCATTTCCTTTCTCTGCTCATAATTCAGGAGGAGGACCTGTGGCAGATGCCATTCCGTGCATGCAGAAAGGTCTTGTGTTCAATATTTGGCATATTCGGGGAAAACTCCACAGGTGAAATTCCTAGGAAGTTGTAGCTAATATCAAGCGAGAGAGACTAATGTTCTCATTCCTTACAAGGCAGTTTCGTAGCCTCGCCTTGCACAAAAACAGCAGGAAAAGTCCCTAGACTCGGGCAGTCCACTGACAGACTGACTAGCCCACTTCTCTCCTAGAGGCTGGAGGCTTGTGTCCTTATTTGTGCCTTGCCCATTAATTACGTCTTATCCCACTCTAATCTTCTCTGAAAGCAGTCATGAGTGCCTGCAGGTGACCGGGTAGAAAGCAGCCCTCCCACAGTGGCTTTGCATGCCAATCTCCACCCCGCAGCACTGGTGAGTCAGAGTCAGGCGGAGGGCAGTGGAGCTATTCTGCCCTTATGCTCCCGCGATAGTGATGCCCCTGGTTTGGTAATGGGGGAGGAATCATGTGCACCACCATCTTGGTCATCAGCACCTTGGCATTTCTGCTGCGCCGGCGCTTCTTCAACAAAGTCGAACCGTATGTCCTTCCTCCCTTCTTGTACTGTAGAGAAGCTAGGGTAGTAGATGGTCAGATTTCAGGGAGAGCGTCTGTAGGAAGGATGCCTGCCTCATAGTGATATATGCCTGTCTTACGCTTTTGTTTTACCCTGATATTTGCTCTGTGACTACAAAGAGGACTGATTCACAAGTCTTTAAACTTTCCTTTCTACCTCTGTACCCTGTTTGTTGAGGCTGCAATCTTAGCCCCACTTAACGGGTGGAGTAAGCCCCACTGAAGTATGATTGCAGCTAAAATTATTCTATTTATTGCGGAGCTTCCCTCAAGCATAGAAGGATCGCATTGTACATTGCCCCTATTTGAAGGATCTCACTTACACGAGTAAAAAGGTCAGTGAGATGTGGGAATAATTCCACCAGAAAGGATATCTGTGTGGCTGTTATGTAACACATCTGAAACCGAATCCAGGTTCTACTGCCCTGGGGTGACTCAGTGGCAGGGGTCCTGTGAAAATTTGTCCCCAGCCCACCACACCCCGACTTTAAATTCATAGGACCAAGATCTTGAATTTCCTGGTGGGCATTCTAAACAAACTTTGGTCTGTTGGTTCAGGACTGTATTATCCATCACCGTTGGGTCCTTTGCATGAGAGTGTAGGTTATGCCTTAAATTTCATTTCAAAAACATGTGGAACAAAGAAGTTAGGAAGATACAGTAAGGTGAAGAGTTTGACTGCAAAGCATCTCTACACCCTTGTATGATTCAATTTTTCTTTGCTTATAAATAATGTGAATTGGACTGGGGGAGAAATAGCACCGTTTGAGCAAGACTGGATGTGGTACTCTATGGATGAAGACACTTAATCGCCCCATGCCTAAGATGGAATGTTCCGCAAGGCCTTTCCTCCTGTGCCAAAACATCAAGTAAAACCCTCCAGATCCCACTAAAGATAAGAAGGCCTTAGAGTTCTCTGTCAGACCAGAGGAACACATCCTAAAATGGGCCTCCACTTTTAAGTAGTTACCTTCCAAGATTCTTCAGCGGCTGGCAGACCTTGCCTTTTCAGTAAGAGATGGGGGGTTATTTATTTATTTGGCCTTGTTTAAATTGTATGTGTTTACTTTCAAACATATAATCTGCCTTTCCAACGTAATTTGAGCCCCTGGTCTTCATCATAGCTGTCAACTTCTCCCTTTTCTTGCGAGGAATCCTATTCGGAATAAGGGAATTTCCCTTTAAAAAAGAGAAAAGTTGACAGCTATGGTCTTCATGCCAGGAATAGTATATATTGCTTCCTCTTCAGGATCCCAACCACTATGTTCTATTGCCCACTCCCAATTTTCCATTTCCGCCCCCCTCCACTGGCAGAGGAAGGGAGGTGCAGGGGTGCGGTCAGCCATGGGTGTCATCCCTGAGGGGGGGTGACACGCCGCCCCCCGGGACGCTCACCACGCTGACCCCCTGGGATGCTCGCTGCCCTGCTCCCCTGGGACTCTTGCCCCCTGCTCCCTGGGATGCTCACTGCCCTGCCCCCTTGGGCAGATCGCCCCATCACCGGGTGCACAGCATGTGCACTGGTCTGGATGCTGGAGCAGCTAGCTCCACCTCTGCCCCCCTCCCTAGTCATAGAATCATAGAGTTTGAAGAGACCACAAGAGCCATCCAGTCCAACCCCCTGCCTAGCAGGAAACACCATCAAAGCATTCCTGACAGATGGCTGTCAAGCCTCTGCTTAAAGACCTCCAAAGAAGGAGACTCCACCACACTCCTTGGTAGCAAATTCCACTGCTGAACAGCTCTCACTGTCAGGAAGTTCTTCCTAATGTTTAGGTGGAATCTTCTTTCTTGTAGTTTGAATCCATTGCTCCGTGTCCGCTTCTCTGGAGCAGGAGAAAACAACCTTTCACCCTCCTGTATATGACATCCTTTTATATATTTGAACATGGCTATCATATCACCCCTTAACCTTCTCTTCTCCAGGCTAAATATACCCAGCTCCCAAAGCCATTCCTCATAAGGCATCGTTTCTAGGCCTTTGATCATTTTGGTTGCCCTCTTCTGGACAACCAAATCAGTGTCTTGTGCCCACTGACCTTGTTCAATCCTCTGTTTTGGAACATTGCTCCTTCTTTCTTTCTTTCTTTCTTTCTTTCTTTCTTTCTTTCTTTCTTTCTTTCTTTCTTTTTACAAAAGCTTGGAATTCTTACAAGCCTGCTGATACTGCCTTCTTCTGCATAGATGTTGCCATTTTGGGTGCATGAAGACGAGATCTCAGAGAACTGGGTTTGCTATTAGTAAATCATTTTGCAAGTCAAAGGATGGCTAGGATAGGGAAATGTGCCAATTGGTTCTCCCCCCCCCCCTTTTCAAGCTTATTTACCTCCTAGCAACCTTGTACCTAGCATCACTTAGGAATTGCAGGAATTCTAAGAAGCCGAAAAACCAGAACAGTTTTGTAATCAATGGTTAAAATCACTGTGGTTTTGAAACGTTTGGTCCACCATCTTGATTCAAAATGGCATCCAAACATAGGCAAAAACTGGCTCCTCAAACACAGGAAAGGAACCATCATGCAAAATTTGGCTAAAAGCAGTGCTGTTTTGAAAGGTCCAGTCCACCTTTTTGATTCAAATTGGCATTCAGTTGCCTCCAAACACAGATGAAAACCTGCTCCTTGATATCAGGAAACATCCTGCAGAAATTGTTTACGATATCTTAAGAGGTTTCCAAGTGCACGGCAAAGAAACAAACAATGTTTCAATATAGTAGATTTTATTTCTGTTCGCTGGGATGTATCATTACACGATTTCAATATTCCCAGGGGGAAAAAACAACAGATTCATTAAAAGCACATTTAAATTACATTCCCCCATCCCCAAAGAATCCTGGGAACTGGCCTTTCAATTCCCCCCAACAGGTAAGTGGTGGTGGTTTTTCTTATTGTAAAATGATATGGGGGGGGTTTACATATAACAGCTACATCATCGATGTTTTGGGTTGTTTTTCTTTTAAGTTTTGTATTTGATCAAAAGCTTTGTATCTCAGTGCTCTCTGTTGGGTCATATATGCAAGATAATTGACCACTTTGTTTATTTTGTTTATAGTGAAATGATTTTTTTTATTTAAAAAAACCCTATTAGGACAAAATATACTTACTTGACATATACCCGAATGGGGTCTGAACTGGCAGTGACTAACCAAGACTGAGACCTCGAGGTCACAGTGAATAGCTTGATGAAAATGTTGACCCTCTGTGCAATAGCTGTGAAAAGGTAGATTCCATATCAGGGATCGTTAGGAAAAGGATTGAAAGGGAAACTATCAATGTCCTAATGACATTATATAATTTTTTTAAAAATATATATTTATTGGTTTTTATAAAACAAAAATAAATACAACACAATTGAACATAAAGACAACAATACAAACATACCTACAATAAAAACATACCTACAATAAAAACAAAACTAAAACAATAACCTCAATACAAAACAAAAAATCTCATTAATTATAACTAATGACTATCCTTAACATTATATATTGACTTCCTCCTGTCTCCTCTTCCTGCATTCCTTGTCTATCATCTTTACTAATTCCTAAACATCTTATATAACCTTATTTACTATAAAATTACCTATTTGTTAATCTTAACTATTATCTTAACTCATGTTTCATCTATCTTAAACACTTAACCTAACTCTACATCCGCAGTCTAGTTTTTCTTCCAAATTATATCTAATTATCAATCATACAATAGTTTTTTAAATACAGTTTAAATTTCTTCCACTCTTCTTCCACCGTGTCGTCCCTCTGGTCATGAAGTTTCCCGGTCATCTCTGCAAGCTCCATATAGTCCATCATTTTCATCTGCCATTCTTCAATCGTTGGTATTACTTCTGTCTTCCAGTTTTTAGCTATCAAAATTCTAGCTGTTGTTGTGGCATACATAAATAAAGTTCTATCACATTTTGGAATTTCTTGACCTAGGATGCCCAGTAAAAAAGCTTCTGGTTTCTTTATAAATGTGTTTTTCAACACCTTCTTCATTTCATTATAAATCTTTTCCCAGAAGTCTTTTACCTTTGGGCACATCCACCACATATGGAAAAAAGTTCCTTCTGCTTCTTTACATTTCCAGCACTTATTGTTTTGACCATGATAAATTTTTGCCAATTTAACAGGTGTCAAGTACCATCTATACATCATTTTATAAATTTGTGGTGCAAACTACACTTGGAATACTACAGTTCTGATTGCTGAACCTCAGAAAGGATATTGTAGAGCTGGAAAAGGGTTCAGAAAAGTGTGACCAAACTCATCAAGGGGCTGGAGCAATTCCCCTATGAGGAAAGGTTAAAACGTTTTAGGACTTTTATGCATGGTGCAGAAAAGGGGGGTAGAGGTTTTTTCCTCCTCCTTGTCTCACATTACAAGAACTTGGGGGCCATCCAATGAAGATGGCCAATTCAAGACAGACAAAAGAAAGTGCTTCGCGCAACACATAGTCGAGCTATGGAATTAGATACCACCAGATGAGATGGCCAGCAACTTAGATGGTTTTAAAAGAGGATTAGACAAATTCATGGAGGAGAAGTCTATGAACAGCTACTAGGCAGATGACTGTATTGGACCTCCATTGGCAGAGGCAGTGTGCATCTCTGCAAAGCAGTTGATGGGCATCACAAATGGGGAGGGTGCTTCTGGACTCCTGTCCTACTTGCAGGCTTCCCACAGGCATCAGACTGGCCACTGTGAGGACATGATGCTGTACTCAGTGGGCCTTAAGGATGATCCAGCCTCGGTCCAGTATACCTGAAGGAGCGTTTCCACCCCCATCGTTCTGCTCGGACACTGAGGTCCAGCGCCGAGGGCCTTCCGGCGGTTCCCTCACTGCGAGAAGCCAAGTTACAGGGAACCAGGCAGAGGGCCTTCTTGGTGGTGGGCACCTGCCCTGTGGAACACCCTCCCATCAGATGTCAAAGAGAACAACAACTACCAGACTATTAGAAGACATCTGAAGGCAGCCCTGTTTAGGGAGGCTTTTAATGTTTGATGGATTATTGTATTTTAATATTTTGTTGGAAGCCGCCCAGAGTGGCTGAGGAAGCCCAGCCAGATGGGCGGGGTATTAATCATCATCATCATCATCATCATCATCATCATCATGTTTTCTCTTAGCGTACATGAAAGCTCTGAACCCCCACAACACTGCCCCCTTGGTCATGAGGCTGTGAGGGTGGCTGTATTTGTCTCCCTTGGAACGTGTGTGGAGATGAAGGAGGAAGTTGGAAGAGTGATGCTCTTTCCCACTTCTTCTTTCAGGTCTGTGTGGGTTTTACTCGGCTGAAACACACACGTTAAAGGGAAACCCTTATCCAGATAGCATTTTTATTACATAGCCGGGATTAGTTGTTCTCATGCCGCTGTTTGGGGGGTGACACGCAATCCTGGTCTCAGTACGGTTTGTCACATTGCTTCACTTCGAATCAGTGCATATCTCGTTGCATCCTGCTGAAATCCCACAACATTTTATACACCACAAATATTCTGGTTTCTTTGTTTGTTTGTTCGTTTCCCGCTTTTGTTGTGCTGTAGCCCTCAGGATAGCAATATGTGGTAGCACTGTGGGGGAAGCATCAAAGAATGAAGCAAAGCAGAATAAATCTGCCACTAACCCACTAGCAATGTATCAATAACATGTTGCAGAATATACCTGCAATAAAACACCAGTCTGGAGGGGCGCTAAGTCCAGCATAGCCTACTTAAAAAACGACAACAAAAGCAACATTCTGTTATTTCAGTGCACTGCGACATTGCGGAATACAACCCTGGTTACAAGGCGCCTCTGCAGAGAGTGCAGCTGTTCTCTGCAAACAAGAGTCTCTCAGCTTAGGGACATGCAAATCTATTTTTCAGCCAAGCCTGGAGTCTGGCTGAAAGTGGGTAGGTGAAATTGACATTTAAAGAGCCGTAATACCTCAGCCAATTATCATCCAAAATTGGGTATAGTTGAGCTCAGTTGCATAGATGAGATGATAGCATGTTCCCTTCAAAGGAAAATTAAGGTGCAGCCGCCATTTGTGTTTCACAGATTAACAAGCGAGAGGCTAACTTGGGTTTTTCAGTTTGCGTGTATCGACAAAATTGGTCAACCAGGAGGTTATCAGTGCTGCGGCTAATTAAATAGCAAAGCCCGCTGAACAAGTTGTTACTTGGGAGTACTGGGAAAGGGGAGCGATGAGAGATGGCCCTGGCTGAAACCCTGAAGAGCTGCCGCCAGTCAGCATGCAGACAATACTGAGCTAGATGGACTGATGGTCTGACAGTGTAAGGCGCTTCCCTATGTTCCAATATGGGCCTGTAGCTCATGAGGAGGCCTTGTGTGCACTTTTCCATCCTTCTCTCTTTGTGTGAGCTTCCACAAATAGTTTGCAAGGTAGCTGTGATGGGTGTTAGCAGCAGCTAGCATTGGAACTTTATCAAGTTGGATGTGTGTTCACATCAGAGATCGCAGATTGTTTCTGGTTGCTTCTTCCCCCCCTTTTGATTATCTATTATTATTTATTGATTATTATTTTTAAAAAATTATCTCTCCCCAAGAACTCAATATACATGGTGGGGTCTGGTCCTAGAGATTTGGGGAGCTGCAGATTAAGCCAAAAACAGTTTCTGTACAGAGCCTAGAAATCTCTGTTTTCATTCTCTCTCTTTAAAGGAATTCCTGGTCGAAGCCCAAATATATCTTGTGGGTGGCTAGAATCCAGTCCCCTGCTCCCAACAGACCCAAAAACAAAAAAGAGGCATTTTGGGGAAATCCAGCATGTTGGAAACATTTTTATTCAGAAAGCCCTTTTATGAACAGTTTCTTTTCTAATTTTAAAAGCTGGCTTATACGTGTATAGGGGTGTATATTAAGAAGTAATTAAACGGAGTTCAGTATGCAGTGAGTCCCCAGCAGATTCCCCCAAGACAAGGCTGCTTCCAGGCAATCTGTTCATTGAGTCTTCCTCCTGATCTGTTTTGCTAGGAGATTAGGCAACAGTAGCTACTTAATGGACATTTACTTTCGTTTGCCTGTAGACATTGCAGCAAAAAATGTCACCCGCCCTTTAGAGTGCATTTTCTCGTTGGTCATTTTCTGTTTTCATGTTTTTTCTTTTTGTGCGCCGCTTTCGGAACCAGGTGGTGGAAATAGGAGTTCTACATCTTGAAAATAAATAATGAGCTTCCGCCAGCATTTTAGATCCAAGTTGCCAGGCTCAGTCATAAAAATGGGCCGGCAGAACATGTGCAGGCAATGTATTCAAGCCTCAGAAGCAGAACTAGGAATAGAATCTCACTGTTGCCGACACACTAATGTGTTTTCCATCTGTATGAAGCGCAGCCCCGCTATCAGTCACACAGTCAAGAGGCATATTTCTGAAAGATGAGCAGGCAGCCAAGCAGATCTCCTATTAAGCGAAGAGTGATGTAACCTAGAGCAGTGATCCCTCTGCAACATAAATGCCTCAGCTTCTTTTGTTGCTGGTACATAACAGAAAAGCGGCAAGTAGCACTCTAGTCAAAGGAGGACTGATGAGCCTCATTTCAACAAGCGGAAGGACAATTAGGTGACATCAAGATTCTCTTGTACATTTGACCCTCTTTAGATCCTGCGTTCTTTTTATATCATGTCGGCCTTGGATGTTTCTCATGGACTTGGCATCAGGTCTCAGATTTCTTTAATGCACACATAGGAATGTCTGCAGCTTCAGACCTTAGAGCAGCGGCTCAAAGACAGCTGTTTAATAGTCAGGTAAAATAACTTCTATGTATCTACAAAAGCCTGCTCTCACGGTACTGCTACACTCTTTCAACAGAAATAAAGGCAAAAAGAGAGTTATTCAGAAAGGACCGGGCTCAATTCTCTGCAGCTCTTGTTGGGTTCTATGGAATGAAGTTTGCAAGTTTGCAACCAGGGATGCAGTTGAGAGCCAGTGTGGTGTAGTGGTTAAGAGTGGTAGACTCGTAATCTGGGGAACCGGATTCGCGTCTCTGCTCCTCCACATGCAGCTGCTGGGTGACCTTGGGCTAGTCACACTTCTCTGAAGTCTCTCAGCCTCACTCACCTCACAGAGTGTTTGTTGTGGGGGAGGAAGGGAAAAGGAGAATGTTAGCCGCTTCGAGACTCCTTCGGGTAGTGAAAAGCGGGATATCGAATCCAAACTCTTCTTCTTCTTCTTCTTGAGAGGGGCAAAAGTTGCCTCTTCATCTCAGTGCTAGGGTTACGAGGGTTACTAGGTTCAAATCCCTGAGCTCCCGTTGCTCTGTCCCACCTCCTGCCAGTTTGAAAGCACGCCACTGCAGGTAGATAAATAGATACCACTGCGGCGGAAAGGTAAACAGCGTTTCTGTGCACTCTGATTTCTGTCACGGTGTCCCGTTGCGCCAGAAGCGGTTTAGTCATGCTGGCCACAAGACCCGGAAAGCTGTCTGTGGGAAAACACTGGCTCCCTCGGCCTTAAAGCGAGATGAGTGCCACAACCTCATAATCACCTTTGACTGGACTTAACTGTCCAGGGGTCCTTTTCACCTACCTTTACTAGGGACAGCAGTCAGGTTTTTCCTGTTTCCCATTGGTGTCATCCAGGATTCTACTTCGTTTTCTTATTCTCCTTAGTGGAAGAAATCTCTGCCATTCACTCTTATGAGGAAAACTAAAGCACTGCATTGGCAGACACTGTTGCAATGAGGGCAAAAACTGTCCTTAACCCCTGGCATGAGACTCATCTTTTTGGCTGTTGATTCTGTTATAGGAGTTCTAAGGTCTTATATATATATAGAATAAACGTTGGTAAATTAAATTATGTACATCACTGCACAGTGTTATTCAACTGTCTTTTGTTTTCCAGTTGCAAGATTGGGATTTGATGGTAGGGCTGTGCATATAGGGTGAGAAATGAGTCGCAGGGCAGTTGTTCTTAGGACACAGAGAATAGGATATTGTGATAAAATATTCAGAGGATATGTACAATTTTGAGGGGATGGGCTCTCCAGATGTATCCTGTGCTATAGGAATCCTCAGCAAAAATATTTGGGCGCATCCAACATTATAGAAGATGCTAGGAAGGATGCTGCCTTTGAAATGTTGAATCTCTTTTCTACAGTATATGAACAGTTAATAACATATAAGGAGAACAGAGCAGAACTGCTATTATAAATAACTGTTCTTGAAGTAAAGCAAGCTGGCAGACTAAATATCTACATTAGTCTCAGCACTATATCCTGTGGTAGGTGGAATATAATAATAAAATGTCTGCTTTTGCTCCATGTCGGTAAAAAAAGCCCATTTTCAGAATGTAATTTATCTCTTATTTGAAATCAGATAATAACCCATCTGGTTTCTCTGCTTATCTACCGGTATTAGCATTCTAGTTATTGCCGTGGGTTGGTAGGAACACCTTAGATTTATCATTGGTTTTAAATAAGAACCTTAGCCACCCCTTCCATTCATCTTCACAGTATCTCATCTTCTGTGTATTTTGCTCAGCAAAGAAACAAACAGCTGTATATTATCGAAACAAAATTCCTTCCAGTAGCACCTTAGAGACCAACTAATTTTGTTATTGGTATGAGCTTTCATGTATATTATGTTCAGGGATTGTGGACTAAATGTCAGTCAAATGTTTTGCCCCAGTAGCCAAATACCTCATCACTATCCATAGAAGTGAAACCTTTGTGTACAGGGCACTTTTAGAAGGTAGGCTGGAGTCAGGTTGCAGACTTTTCAGCATGTTGAAGGTGATATCACAGAGGCATTGTTGACTGTGTTCTACACACTGAATGAGTCCCACTTAATAACTCCAGGAAAGAGGTTTTGAAGGTTTTTGTAGGCTGCCCCCAAAATCCTGCAAAACCTGTTTGACCACATAGGAAATGTGTTTGTAGGGATGAATCATCTAGCAAGGGGCTATGATTCTTTTATCAAACCTTGAAATCTGTTTAGAGGTTTTATTTATAATTAAGCGGCACACAAATGCTGTTAAAAATACTTTCTTGGTATGGCTCCCCTTCATCACACACACAGCCCAACAAGACAATGACAAAAATCTACCAACAGCATACAAATCAATATGACTAACCTGATCCAAACCCCCCCTCCACTCCACTCACACACGAAAATAAGACCACCACAGCCAATCACAAATGAAGAACAACACCCTAGGCAAACTCCAACCTCTCTCATCCCCAAAGGAACACAAGCGAACAAAGAGAACCTACACAAGCAAAGCTGACATCAAACCCTACATATATTAAGTAGAATAGAAACATCCTCACCCAACCCCATCCCCACCCAACGTTCCCCCTGTCCACCTCTTCCCCCCCTTCCTCCCAATGTCTCAACAAATGAAACTGATTTGTAAAAATGATAATGGACAAAATACAAGAGACATTGCACAGCACATACTTTTGTAAATCAAAAAATCTTTAATAAAAAATACTTCGGAGGGAAAAAACACTTTCTTGGAAAGTACCCCTCTTTCTCCAGTCTTACAGTGTCTGCAAATTACAGGTAGGTAGCCGTGTTGGTCTACCATAGTCAAAACAAAATAAAATAAAAAAATTCCTTCTAGTACCACCTTAGAGACCAAATAAGTTTGTTCTTGGTATCTGAAGAAGTGTGCATGCACACGAAAGCTCATACCAAGAACAAACTTAGTTGGTCTCTAAGCTGCTACTGGAAGGAATTTTTTATTTTATTTTGTAGTGTCTGCAAGTTACCAGTATATTTATTTGAATATTCTCTCTCTCTCTGCCACTTTTTTGGGGCAAAAGCCTTCCTAAAGTGGCTTACATAAGAAGAGAAACATAACATGACAATATCCCATTTCAACAAAATGAAATCGGTTAAAGGAGCAGTTTAAGATAACTCATAATTCACAACTCCAATTTTAGAAGTCAGCAGGGAAAATCAGCTTCTACTTGTTATTGGTTGTGTATAATCCGGAAAGCTCTCCCTTCTCCCATCCTGTTTACAATACATAGCTAATTGCCGATCATTCTGATTTGTGTATCCCCAAGCGCCTTAAGGGAATTTCCAAGTTCTTGGCCAGACTTAACTCTTGAGAGGTGAAAATAGTGACTCTTCCTGCAATTATTAATTTGAATTAGCATGGGGAATGGAAACCTCAGCCTGTTCTAAGCTTTGTGGATTGGCTTTTGTCACAAGCCCTGCCACTTCCCAGTTTCTATGGCTTTATATTTTAATCCTCAAAAAGTTTGGATTGGCTCATATCATATCAAGGCGAAGGTGGTTGCCCTTTTTGCAGTCTTAATGCTTTTTAAAAGGTACAACAAGACCAGCAGATGCCTCTCACAGTGCTGAATTTTACATGGTGTGTGTATAAGTGTACATATCTGGCCAACAGCAGCCCTAGGTCAGAGATGACCGAGAAACCATGTGGACGTTGTGCCATTTTGGATGTCTGAAATTCCTTGATCAAAGCACTTTAGGAACATGTAAGCCTGTGAAGTCCCGCTTGGTGATTCTACACAAGTGAAGCAGCAAAGAAAGAGACTCACTGCAGTCATCCTTTGTTTTGCTAAATCTGATGATATGGGCACTTTTGCTTCTTTTCTGCAATATAATATTGCATTTCGTAAGAGTTTGTTTAAAGGAGATCATGGAAGAGATTTAGGTTTTATGAAAGAGACTGCCTAGATTGCTACAGTATTCAAAAAAAAAAAAAGAACTTTATCTCCAGAGTGTCCCCACCACACTGTGGCATGTGATTGTTCCAGGTTTGTAGAGGAAAGTGCCAAAAAGAGAAATATCTCACAATTGCCAGTAAATAGTTCTGGAGGTATTTCTCTAATTTAGCACTTCATTCTTGGATGCTTCCTATTCTAGGTGTTGCTGTTTTTTAAAAAAATTTTTTTAGAGTAGCCTGTTTTAAGGTTTTGAATCCCGGATTGTCTGTCTCCTTGATCCTTGTAAACAAAGGCTGATGAGAAGGGGAAATAGCTTTTGCAAACAGATAAAAGTGGCTGAGGAACAGGGCTGGCATGGGTAATTTTGCTGCCTGAGGCAGAGGACAAGATGGTGCTCTGTCTTCCACATAACTGAAGCAAAAGAGAGGCTTGCCCACCATAGCTGTCAAGTTTTGGATTTGAAAATAAGGGATCAGCAGTCTCACCTATCCCGGGGGCAGTCACATGTCAGTGGTGGGCGGAGCCAGAAGCAAAAGTGGGCGGAGCAGCAATGTAAACTCCAAGCGGGCTCGGGCTCGGAGTGGAGCAAAGAGGAGGGCAGCCATGTGCTCCGCGCGATGGAGCCCCATCGTCTTCTTGTCTGATCCCATCAAAACAGGACAGGAAGCAGCAGCTGCTCAAAGGCAGCCAGGCTCTGCCGCCAGCTAACCCTATTGGCTGGCTGAGGGGCTCGGCGGCAACGGATAGGGGCTGATGCAGGGGAGGAATACACCCCCTGTAAGCACGGGAAATGGCTCCCACTTGCTTTGAGGACTGAGGCTTTTCTCTCCAAGTAGGCGAGGTCTTCCCACCCAGTCCCTGGCCAGCAGGGGAGGAGCTCCTTCCATTAAAAACAGGAAATTTAAGGGAAATAAATAATAAGGGAGAGCAGCAGGAAACTGCTTGAAATAAGGGAGAATCCCAGGGAAAACGGGATACTTGACAGCACTGTTGCCCACATGTGAGTACAGTAGTGCCTCGCAAGACGAAATTAATTTGTTCTGTGAGTGCTGTTGTCTAGCGAAAATTTCGTCTTGCGAAGCAGCAACGGGGGAAGCACGGTTTGACGGGGGGGGGAGCGAAAATTTTTCGTCTTGCGAGTCGCGCCCATAGAGAAATTCATCTTGCGAGTCACCCTTTCGTTAGCGGATGCCTTTCGTCTAGCGAGTTTTTCGTCTAGCGAGGCATTCGTCTTGCGATGGTACCACTGTAATATGTTGCCGCCGAGACACTCCTTTTACCATTGAATTTGCTTTTAGTGGTGCACACAATGTTCCCCAGTTACAAAGCCAATGTTTTCTGGCCATACCAATGGGAGCTTCAGTGTGTTGGATCAATCCTGCTGAAAATTCAAGTCCGTGGCTCAAAATGAGTGGGATGGGGCTGGAGGAGGGGAGCATCATGTGGATTAGGGCCAAGTACTTTGGGTCAAGGAGCTGTAAATACTCATTAAATGTTCACCACATTTAATGGACAAGCACATCGTTGACTATTCATTCAATAGTCTAGCTGTAGAACAGCATCCTACCATACCATTGGGCAACAAGCTAGCTTAAGGAGCAACAGGAAGACATACTCGGCTATCTTCCCCAAAACCTCCTTCTTGCTGCCAGCCTCCCAGCACCTGCCACCTGAGGCACCTTGTTTCATTCTGCCTAATGCCTAATGGCAGGGCTAGGCCTGCTGAACAGGCTTGGCAAAGAACTTTCCCCTATGTGTAGAATCAACTAGGAATTTAAAGTAGAAAAATTCATTTCCCCTGCAATGATACAGAACCTTACAGTTGATAAAGCAGGGGAAGGCAAAACTCATCAGCAACTGATCATCTGGAAAAGTCCTAGCAAAGAATGATGAGAATGGGTAGTTTTTGATTACTTCTGACATTTGAGCTGTCGTAGGATTTTCCAGTTTTATATTAAACCATTCAAGGAAAGGGAACATTTCTTTGCTCCAGGATTCCCCCCACCCCACCCCACCCATTGATTTCCATATGCATTGTCATGGACCCATAATGCGTAATTTGTGATTCCTTAATGCATAGCAACAGAGATCATCTGTGGAGAGGAAAGGATTATTAGGCAATCTGGCACAAAGGAAGGACTGGTTTGAATGAGTTCAATTAATGCTGGTGTGATAGGGGACATCCTGCTGTGCTCTCAGCATACCGGATGGTCATGGTGCTATCTGTTCTTCTATGAATCCAGCAGACTGTGGAGCTTGTCCACCCCCCCCCCCCACCCCTTTCCTGGACTCCTGTTATTAACATATACTGCTATTTTTCTTCTGCGATCTTAACATGTGGGTCACAACTCACCTACCTAGAAATATACTTTGCCCCTTCTGAACCACCGCCTCAAAAAAAAAAATCTGGTGCTGCCACTGGCCATGTTCCTGCCATGAAACAAACCAGTCTTCTTGTGTGCAAACAACATCTGAGGCCTCAAGAGGTCAGTTGTGTCCAGCTACCCAATTATTATAGAACATGGGTCGGCAAACTAAGGCCCGTGGGCCAGATCAGACCCAATTGCCTTCTAAATCCGGCCCGCAGACGGTCCGGGAATCGCTGTGTGGATCGCCAGCACATGGATCGCCAGCATGTACGTTCTTTCCCTCTCTCTCCCTCACACGGTGGCGGCAGTGGCGCCTCCTCCCTCCCTCCTCCTGGCTTCTCCCCGCCCTGCCTAAAGGAGGAAGGGGGCTGGGTTTTGTTGCTGCCAGCAACTTTCGTGCGCCGCTCATCGTCCCCCCGCCGCCGCCGCCAGCCCCTGCCACTCACAAGACACATGAGCCGCGGTTGGCTGAGCGCCCCTCTCGATGCGGATCGCCATTTAAAGCAGCCCCTCTTCAGAGCCTTTTTGCGTGCTGCTCCCTCCACCACCACTCTTTTTTTTCTTTTCAAAATATAGTCCGGCCCCCCACGAGGTCTAAGGGACAGTGGACTGGCCCCCTGCTGAAAAAGTCTGAGGGCCCCTGCTCTAGAATGCTCGCATTCTACTTTGAAGGAAATAATCTCTTCTGCACATGGTCTTATGCCCACATGAAGAAACCATGCTGATTCTTTAACTCGCTTACTATAGGTTACTTATGATAAGATCAGTTACTAGACGACAGCTACTGTACAAATCTGTTTGCAGCAGTTCATCACTGGAAGTGGGCAGGCAGATTTCCAAGGTAATGCTTTATATATAGGCCTAGTTCTCATATAAGGTTCTCATATTACTGTGTTCTGTGTCAAGTCACCTGGAAGAATCACCTCCTCTGGTTTGAGAACCATCCTCACATTTAGAATCCCGCTCCATCCTCAAGAATGTGTTGAAAGAATGGGGGGAGGTACATCTGATGAGGAACATGACATTGTGATTCAGGGTGGAACACAGAGTGTTAAATTATTTCAAGTATGTTCCATGGAGACCAGGCACTTACTGGGGTTCAAGGAGGCTATTAAGTGGCCCTGAAAGAGCCAGTGGCTCCATCTTGGCTCTAACTTTATAAGGAGACCAATTAGGTTGGAGGTGGTGCATACTGTCTCTGGTCCTACGTCAGGTAAGAGTGCAACACCTGTCCACCACCACACCAGAGTTCCTTGCCTAATGGCCCTCTATGAAACTAGCTGTGACTCTTAAGAGATGCAAGATGGACCATTCTGAGAGCCAGAATGAGCCAATGGGATTTAACTTGATGTTTCAGTTTTGTCCAGTGCTCAGTTTATATTTAATTGTTGGCACTCTTGTTTCCCATATCGTAAGCCACAGATAGAGCATCCCCATGGGCTTGTGTTGTCTTTCACAATTAGAACAGACAATTTGCACTGACTTCAGTGGGATATAAATTGCACTCAGATTTTCATTTACAGTGGGATAAGGTGGGGGTTGCCATCTGGTCCCCAACCTGAAGAAAGGGTCTTCTGCTTCTAGTTGCTGCCTTGGAAGATTTATCTGAGTGAACTGAGGCTCTTTTGCTTTCTGTCTTTCAGGGAAGGAACAGAAGGAAGCAAGCAGGAGGTTGGGTCAGATCCCCCTGCAAGGTAATAAAGGGTGCTTTTATGCAAATCTCTCATTTTGGGGAGCTTTGCACAGTTGAAGTTCCTGATGGATTATGGTCATAATCAGTTTTAAGGCACCGTTTGTACTTTCTTTAGTTCCATTGTCTTAGTTAAAGATTGATGGGACAATCTAACATACACACAACTTTGTGGAAGGCTGAATGGGGGGAGGGGTGTCCCTCTGCCCAGCATCAGAACAGCACTTCCCCTTCCGTCCACTGAATGTCCAGGTGAGCAAAAGTGCCCCCTGGCAGGATTCCTGTTAGCAGCTACAAGAGGGAGGTGTTGGAACAAGTTGTTCTAGGGGCACGGAGTGGAAGGAGCTAAGATCCACTGGTTTCACTGCTGTCACATGATGGCATCAGGCCTGATCTTGCCATTATTGTTGAACCAACTCCAGGTTAGTACCATAATCTTCTTGGCCCTCTGTGCTGCCCTGGCCACTGTGTCCACCATTTTGGACAGGGGTTCATACAAGGTCATACAGGGTAACATTGTTCACATGGAATTGGCTAAAGGATTGCAACTGGAAGGTTTCGTATTACAAAATGAGGATGATGTGTTGTAATGACTGTAAGCTACACAGTGTTTTGTTTTTTGTTGTGTTCAGGGAAACCAGAAATTAATCTCTGGTTCCTGTGTGAGCCAATCTGATCAGAGATGAGTGGGAAGAGAAAGAATTAAGTACCAACACCAGCTGATGGAAAATCACTGCCTTTTTGTAATACAATGGTAAGTGCATGGGAGATATAGGGGCTGGGGAGAAGAGGGTCTCCAGAATGGGGTCAGAGTCCAATGAGTCTTAAATTAAATACAGACTGATAAGTAGGGCTGCCATATGTCTGGGTTTCCCCTGAAACGTCCGAAAATTGGGATTTGTGATGGCGTCTTGGCGGATTTTGCCAAATTGTCAAAATGTCTGGGAATTCCCGGATGTACGGCAAATGGGGTGATGTTTAAGAAACAAAAAAGCCCAACAACTTTGTCTGGATTTTCAGTTTTTGAGGGTTTGGTTTTTGCTGCCCAATTCCATGGAACTCTGAGTCACCTAATGATCATTAAGCAATAAGTAGCAATGCATTTCTGCTTCAACCCAATAATTCCACTCTGTTTTCAAAGACCATAGGAGCACAGGATGCTGCCTTATCCTGAGTCAGACCAACAGCCATCTAGTTCAGTGTTGCTGACACTGATTACCAGTAGCTCTCCAGCATTTTACACCGGCCACATTCCCAGTTCTACCTGCAGATTTCGGGGATTCAAACAGGAATCATATGCAGGCAGAACAGATGCTCTACAGCTGAGCAATGGCCCTTCTAGAGAGTCTAGAAACCAGTGGACGGATATTAGTCTAATTCAGAAAAAGTCTAGCCATTACATCTTTATAAAGTGAGAGGTCACTTATTTTGTTTTTACTTAGGCTGCAGTCCTGTACATATTTAGGAATAAGTCCTGTTGAACAGAATTGGATTAACTTGTTTAGCATTGCAGTGCTGTGCATTTAGGATCACACAAGCAACAAAAATGGGCTCCAGACAAAGCATAAGCAGCAGTAGTAGCTGTATTTGGTTGCTAGTATCGCAGCAAATTTCTGGAGCCCATTATTCCTCCACTGCCCATACTAGTTTTCTAATACAGTGGTACCTCGGTTTACGAACTTAATCGTTCCAGAAGTCCGTTTCTTAACCAAAGCCATTCTTAAACCAAGGCTCACTTTCCCTAATGAGGCCTCCCGCCACCAGTGCCCTTCCACCGTTCGGCTTCCATTCGTAGACCAAGGTAAAGTTTGCTAACGGGAACACTACTTCCGGTTTTGTGGAGTTCATAAACTGAATAGTTCGTAAACAGGGCTGTTCTTAAACCGAGCTACCACTGTAGCTTAAACTGGATGAAGCTCTGACTAGGCCAGGATCTGTAGGGAAAGGGTACTGCTCAAAATGATTCTGTGTCACAGTCTGCACAAGACTTTGTCGTGTCCTCACATTTTGCTTTGCCTTTCAGGTTCACTCAGTCACCTCCCTGCTCAGGTCAAAAAGTGTGATGATGCCAAAGCCTCAGCTTGCCTACAGGAATGTTTAATGTCAAGCTAGTTACAGAAGTCTGAAACGGTGGGCTGGAGGAAGAAATGTTGAAAGCAACTGGCTCTGTTTTAATAACTCCCTGTAACCAAGGTGGGCCACCTTTTCAAGTGAGTCTTGGGAAAGAGAAAATGAGGTCACCTTGGAAAACATGGTGGCTGAGAGGATATGGCACACAGCCTGGTAAAAGAAGTCACCTCCATTGTATCAATCAGAAGCCACATGAAAGTCTCTGAGAGTGATGTTATCTCAAAGTAGTGAGAAGAGGCACCCGGAGGAAGGTTTCTCCATTCCCTGAATTCAGGGTACAAAGATGTTAATACCATTTTCTTCAATGGTATGTTTTTCAATAACTCTTTTGTTATTGGATCAGAACAGTAATAGCTAATTGATCACACAAAACGTTTGACAAACTGGGTGAAGTGTAGGTTGCATTTTCAATTGCACCCCACAGTATGATCACATTCTCTAGACAAAATGAAGTTATTCCAAATTTAGGCCGAAAGCATGGTTCGATCATCCACCTAGGTTCTCCATATCTTTCTTGTTTGGCTCTAAAACTCAGCTTCCTTATATATAGGAATGATACTTGAACCTAAAGAGATTATCGTTGCTCATCATGTCAGAAGTATTGGTATGAGTCCTTTAAGTATTTAAACAGCAGCCACAGGTGTAAACCTGGCTTTGCAATTTTCAAAACAGACATACAGTTCAGCAAGTCAACTCCTGGATCATCATATATTTTCACGCCTATATCTTCAGGTAGCCTGTCCAAACAAAATTTAAAGCAGCAATTGTGGGTCTGTTTGTTGTTCACAACAGCAGCTGGCAAGGTGCTTTCAAGAGTGGGAGTGCACCCTCTTCGTCATCCTTATGCTTTTTGTGCAGCACTACAGAAAGAGTGAATGAGATGAGAGTTCAGATTTCTTAATCTGGATTTGGAACTGCAACATGAGGAAGAAGAGAAAAAAACACCCATTCAGCTCCCACGCTGAGGTTTCCACTGGCAGGCATGCTGCAAGACATCTAGGGTTGGTCTGGAACCCGAGATGCTTGGGAGTGAAATGAACTGAGTAGCTTGGTATTGTACTCTTGTCTAAACTGTAGGCTTTGTAGGGGAGATTGACCTTGGTGCAACAGTACAAATTGTGAACAGCATTAAAGGCAACTTTAAGAGGTGACTGATAGAAGTTTACCTTTGAGTTTCCTTCCATGAGCTTCCCAACTTCTCCTTTAACTCTGGGCTTAGATTTTTTGTTTGTTTGTAATGACTACAAAGTTCTTTTAATCAGATTCCCTTGCCCCTCCTGGAGCATTTAATTAAGTCTTTACAACCCCCTGCTCCATACTCCTAATGATGTTTTCTGGTCCGGAAATAATGTCTCTCATCAAGGGGGAGCAAAGTCGCTACTCTGTTGGGGCCTTTTCCCATTTTTGCAGCTGATTACAAGCAAAAAAGGAGGACACAGAAGGCACACCTAATTAGAAATAGATTGCCAGAAAGGCAATTGCAGGCTTTGAGGAAAGGCTATGCAAATGAGGGAGTAGAAGGCTGAGCTGTGAAGGCCGGACAAAGAAGTTTTATTTACATGCTGCAACAGGGTCTTTTCAAGCTTGTAGACTGGTACCCTGTGGCATCTTCTGTGACTTTTCTCCACCTCTCCATATGTTGTAGCTCTCTCACACTTTTATCTGCCTCATTGATATTACACACACACACAATGCAGATTAATAACATGGAAAAAACATTATACCAATTAAGTAAAGGTGCACAAGTTTAATCTTGGCTATAGATAAGAAATCTGCTTTACGTTGACCACTTCTGGTGAGATAGCTCCGAGGCATTTTCTTAGAATAAGTTTCCTTATATAATCAGTTTTTTAAAAAAATCAATTCTTTGTTGATCAATGTTTCGTTTGGATTTTTGAGCAGAGTTAGTTTTAAAATCAAACTACAACCTAATGTGAACTAATCAATAGTGGTAATAAAAATATAGCTGTCAACTAAAACATAGATTGCCTATAACAGGCGTAAATCTACAACACTATCAACAGAACATGGAGAATTGCCAAAATGGCAAAGAAAACAGAATACCTGATATAATGATAGGCAGGCAATGTTCCGAGAGCTTTGATAAATCTTGACGTCATGTACTGACTACATGAAAATGAGTTCAATTTGTTAACATATATAAGCGTTTTCTGTTGTCTACTTTATAATCTTATATTTGTAATATTGTATAATCAGTGTCTTTTTCTTCTTTTGTACTCCTGCATTTGAAAGAATGACTAAAAAGAGACGTGAAAAAGCAAAACATCTGATATTGCTCCAGAATTTTACATCCATTAAAGATTCATATGGAACAAAGGGGTGCTGATTGAATCATAATTTATTTAATCCGTAACTGTCTTTGTGGATTAATTTATTAATCTGGTTGTGGGACTGACTTGCTTGGTCAACAGAATAGCAGAATAGCAGGAAAAGCCAGTCATATATGCTGGGTCTTCTCCACATACAACACTCCTGTAGAAGATAAATATCCCAACACTTGGAAAAAGGCAGTTCTCTGCTCAGAGATTTCCATGGAAGTTGATCCTCTGGGAGTTCTGCCCTGCGTTATTTTGTCCAGCTGCAGCCAGAGGCTGAGCTAATATTGGGTGGATTTGTAGTTGAGAAGTATGTGATTAAGGGTTTCTGGCCCACCCTGAGCACTTACTGTCTGGGCTAAGATTTGTGGTCATCCCAGAAGGCCTTTCATGGGTGGGAATGGGAAACAGTTCCATAATGTTATATTTCCACCACTCCCGTCAGCCAAAACCACAGGCAGTTTAATGAGAAAAACGAAATTGATTCGGATGGGCCTGTAGGCCTCAGATGAGAAGCTCTTGCCATTACTCCATGTTCTCCTCAAGGGCCCTCTTTTGACACCCATTGGCCTGTGTGGAATTCAGGAGACTTCAGTGAACTATTCCCAAACAAATACTGTAGGCCATAGCTACTAAGGCTATTCCACCACCACCTCAGAGGTCATTCTGGGATCAAATCAGAAACTGGGATGGCTTCTCTAAATCAGGGACGTCCCTGGAAAATAGGGGCACTTGGAAGGTCTGCAAAAACGCACTATATTAAGGGACATTGCTCTACAATAATGTGTGTGTGTGTGTGTGTGTGTGTGTGTGTGTATATTAGACGAAATGGAACACATAAGATGTGCATATTGGAATAATTTCACACTAAAAGGCTGCTGAATTTTCAAGAGGACTTGTTTAATTAAAAAAAAAGCAAACTGATGCGGAGAACTTTAAACTTAAGATTGGAAAAATGAGAAACTGAAATGGAGATATTTGCTCCTCTCAATTTGCACTGCTTTCCTGGTGCTGGAGCACTCTGGGTGAGTAATGAATATTAGATCGTCCTTCATCACTAATTAGAATTATTCCACAATATATTTAGGTCAGGACATGTACACGGTCTCCAAGACCAGCATCTCTGGTCATCAATGCAGGAAATACATTCACAGTTCAACTTCATTCTTGAACCCTAGCATGTTAATAAATCCTCATTCTCATCACCCTCATCATCTATATATCACCCTTCACCTGAGGATCACAGGGGACCAGCCACTATTACACACAATGTTGTGTATTGAAAGACTATTCCAAATACATTGTCAGTGGAACTGTATGCCTATTTACTCACAAATAAGTCCTAATGATATCTGAAGAAGTGTGCATGCACACGAAAGCTCATACCAAGAACAAACTCAGTTGGTCTGTAAGTCCTAATGAGTTAGTTACTCCCTTGTAAGTGTATATAGGATTGCAGCCTGTGGTTTCCTTAGAGACAGTGCTGCTTACTTTAATTAGCATATGCTTCTCCGCAGCTTTCAGACTAAAATGTAAATATTCAGCCATTATTTAACAACTTGGAAAGTTAATAGGTAGAAAATCAGCATCCTGGGCTGTACTGTTGCAAAAGCAGAAGCCAGCACAATGATTCCCACTAGTGCCATGGGGCTTTCCTCCCCTCTCCTCCCCTTACATCGCCTCACGCTCTCTCCAATTCTGCTCTGGAGGGTTGGGAGAACCCACAGAATAGTGCACAGGGGGGGGGAGAAGAGGGGAGATTGTTCCATTGGGAAAGCAGAAATGCTTGCACCAATGGGACAATCTCATTAGCCCTGTGTTGAATACAGCCCATTCAGAATGGTTGACTTTTTAAAAAATCCCCACTGAGAAGAACAGCCTTTCTTTTTCAAAAGGATAATTTTTGATGGTGGGGTTTTGCCTTGACCAATTGGGCTAGTCATGGCACCTGTAGATTTGGCAGGCTGTTTAAATTATCTTGACTAGCCAGCCTTTCTAATGATTATTTTGTATTACTTTAATGGTAAGGTAAAGGTAAAGGGACCCCTGACCATTAGGTCCAGTCGTGGCTGACTCTGGGGTTGCAGCGCTCATCTCGCATTACTGGCCGAGGAAGCCGGCGTACAGCTTCTGGGTCATGTGGCCAGCATGACTAAGCCGCTTCTGGTGAACCATAGCAGCGCACAGAAATGCCATTTACCTTCCCGCCGGAGCGGTACCTATTTATCTACTTGCACTTTGACGTGCTTTCGAACTGCTAGGTGAGCAGGAGCTGGGGCCGAGCAACGGAAGCTCACCCCGTTGCGGGGATTCGAACTGCCAGCCTTCTGATCAACAGCCCTAGGCTCTGTGGTTTAACCCACAGCGCCACCCTAATGGTACTCTAGGTTTTATTGTAGTTGCCTGTTGTCATACACCACCTTGATAGTTTATATGATGGGAACTGTCAACAAACAAACAAACAAATTGTGCTGGTTGCTTCATGCTGCTCTGAATGTTCTGTTGTTGTGCTCACTTAGCCGTCACAGCTGGCCGTATTCAAAAGACAAGAGGCCAACTCTTTATTCCTTTGCACTTGACTCTCAATAAAAGTTGCCACAAAGCTTCAAAAGCTTATCTTTGCTTTTTGCAACTCCATGACTCTCTGGGCCAACGAAAGGCAGCCACTGACTGGAGGCCTTGTACATTGTTGGCTCTGATGTATGAACGATCTCCTGAAGAGAAAATAAATGCAAAAGGAGAGGGGGGAAAGGAATGCTTGCAGGCCTAGAATTTAGTGTAAAGTTCTGATGTTTAAACTCATCTGGCCCTGTGAATCCAAAGGTGGGGGGTGGGTGGGATTTTGAGAGATAATTAATAGTGTGCACTAGATTTCCATTTGGGAAAGAGGCAGAGCTACGAAAAGATTAAATTCACCCCTGGTGGAAAGCCCGCTGAAATGACACCAGGACCGTGATTGGCCCCAAACATTTTAACTATCCCATTTAATGCTATTCATGCTCTAGTGGAGATGAAAATGTTTATACTAAATGAGAAACTCTAAATGCTTTGCAAATATAATGGAGTGTGAGGTTTATACGTGTTCTCATTTATGGGGATGGCTGGAGAGACACAGCCCTGGGCCTCGGCAGCCACTAACTATGTTCCTCAGTTCCCGTGAAAAGTAAAGTGGCTTTGGAATACAAGTGGTCAGTACTTATACGGAGCCCAAAGCCTCTGAGGGAGAGTCTGCTGCTGAAGTCTGGCAAGACTAGAAAAACTGTAAAGGAAATGTCTTCTGCGGAGGGTGGAGGGGACAGCACAGAAACCTGGCAGGGATTTATCAGGGAATATCTTAGGCCAGGAGCAAAACAAGACAGAATGCGGATGAAGGGTAAGGGCCAGAGAGAGAACTGGGGCCCAGAGCCAAGGGGCAGGAATGAAGTGGCAGGCCAGCTGAGAGGATCATATTCCACTAGGTAGTACAGAGATCTTCCCAGTAGATGAGGGACTAGAATAATAATGGGGCAAGAAGATTCTGGTAGAATCCGAAGAATGGATCCAGGTTGGGGGCCAGTGTCAGCTCTAGGCTTGGGAGGGTCCATGGACAAGACACCATACCCTCCAATATTTCTCTGATGAAAATGGGGACATCCTATACAACAACAACAACAACAACAACAACAACAACAACAACAACAACATTTATACCCCACCCCTCTGACTGGTTGACCACTCTGGGCTACTTCCAACACATATAAAAACATAATAAGACATGAAACATTAAAAAAAAACTTCCCTATATTGGGCTGCCTTCAGATGGCTTAGGGGTCAGATAACTCCATACCCTCCAACAATTCTCCGATGAAAATAGGGACATCCTAAGGAAAAGCGGGACATTCTGGGATCAAATCAGAAACTGGGATGGCTTCTGTAAATCTGGGACGTCCCTGGAAAATAGGGGCACTTGGAGGGTCTGAGACACTCCTTGCCACTTGTGTCAGTGTGTTGACCTCCGAACTGCCATTATCGCTGGCTCCTTCTCCTCCTTGCTACTGCCTGCTTGGTTGCTAAAAAGAGAGCCTGCAAGGTAGCTGGGAGCTCTTCCTCACTGCCACTTTGGTCTGGGCTAGGGTGAGAGGCAGGTAAATGAGCTGAATGAAGCAGAATCTGGTCCAGAAGACTCAGCTCCTGTTAAGGTAGTGGACCTTCAGAAGATACTTGACTCTGCCGATCTTTGACCCTGGCCCTGATTGCTGGATATAAGTTACCTGAAACAAGGACCTTCCTAGGCTGCAAAAGCACTTGCTTTTCTAAAGGTGCTGAGCAGCTCTGCAGCAGGTGTCCTTGAGCACAAAGAACACAGTTAATGCTCTTTTGCAAATCCTCCTCATTTCAATGAGGTAGGTTTGTGTGGGAGGACCTCCTGTGGTGCTGTCGTTGTTGTCAAAGTATCTCTGAAAGTTACATTTCAAAAGTAAGTACCAAAATACTTCAGCAATTCAAAACTTAAGAATTTGAATTTTGAAAATTGCATGTAATTTCATCTCAGCTCTGTGTGATGCCTCCTCGTTTTCAGTGAAATAAAAGAGGAAGGGTGAGTATACCCATACACCACCATCTCTGTTCAAGCCATGCCTGATTTGTCTTCATTAATTTTGAGACACCAACAGGAACAGCCCACGGTCTTTAAGATTAATAAAAAAAATGTGGGATCACTGCCCTGAAGTGCAAGCGCTGTGTGTGACTTGGCTCACAAGTCGTCTAGGCTAAGACACAGCATGGGTGTCCTGTCTGGCTAGTGCTCCTAGCTGTCATCCAGAGGTTATTCCATTCACTAAACAATCTGTCTCCAAGGCCTTCCAACTCACCACCCAAAATGCAGTTCCAGGAACATCTTCCAGCTTGGTTGTTATGAAAGGTTATCACACCCATCACAACAAATCTCTCCAAGTTATGTGACGGTTGCCAGTTCTAGGTACAGGGAAGGAGCTTCCTGCTTCCTACAAATGAAATTGGTGACTGCAGCAATAAGAACTCGCTTGAAACCCTTCTCCCTGCTGCATGTATGGACTACAGATGGGAATACAACTCCCATCATGTGACTACTGTCCTTGGGACTGATGGGAACTGGAGTCCAACAATGTTTGGAAGGCCGCAGGTTCTTCACCTCTTAATTAGCTAATTCCCCTGCCTTCAAATGGAATTTCCACTTATGAACAGAGTTGTTGTTCCTTTAAAAGCTGGATGCCAAACATGATGTCCATCTTTGCTATTGTTAATACAAGGAGAGACTGGAGCTCAGAGGTAGAGCACATGCATTGCATGCAGAATGTCAGTCCTGGATACTCAGTTAAAAGGCTCTCTGAGAGCAAATGCTGTGAAATGCCTCTGTCTGAGACCTTTTGGAGAGATGCGGTTCCTCAGAGTAGACTATACTGGACTGGAAAGACAATTAAGCTGCCAGTGGATCACTGCCTTGTCGTGGCAAAGGGGCTTGAATAACTCAGAGAAGCTATGAGCTATGCCATGCAGGGCCACCCAAGACGGACAGGTCATAGTGGAGAGTTTTGACTAGACGTGATCCACCTGGAGCAGGAACCAGCAAGCCACTCCAGTATCCCTGCCAAGAAAATTCCATGGACAAAAGCAACAGGCATATAAAAGTTATGACGCTGGAAGATGAGCCCCTCAGGTCGGAAGACGTCCAACATGCTACTGAGGAAGAGCAGAGGACAAGGACAAGTAGATGCAGAGCTGATGAAGCGGCTGGGCCAAAGCCGAAAGGACGCTCAGTTGCGGATATGCCTGGAAGTGAAAGGAAAGTCCGGTGCTGTAAAGAAAAATATAGGAACCTGGATCCCGATGATGTAATGCTTTTATTTGTTGTGCTGGTCGCTGACCGTAATAAAGAATGATTGATAGGAACCATGAACCATGGTAAGCTGGATGGGTCAAAGAAGACAGGAGTGCCTGGCGTGCTCTGGTCCATGGGGTCACAAAGAGCCGGACACGACCAAATGGCTAAACAACAACACAACACCAACAACATACAGCCTAAGTCCCGTTTCTGCCAGTGCTTCCGCACTCCAAATGAAGGGTAAAACATATACCGACAGGAGGAGTAAATATAATTTCCAAGTTCCTAAGCTTGGTTGTTGGGCTGTCCGCTTTTTTGATTGTTTGGATTACTGGAAACAAGTTGCTGACACGTTTTTTACAAGACACTTTTGTGGTGCATTATGGCCTACTTGCGGCTGTGTCATAAACTTTTTTACTTACCCAAAATCATATCCCTTGGATGAATCATGCCCCATAGCTGTACACATAGAGTAACCCTGACTGGTTGGCAAGAGGAAGTCTCTGAAACACCTGGAATGTAAGTGGGAGTTCTTATCTCAGGATTAACAACCTCTAAATCTTGATGCTGTCTGCAAACCCTAACAGCAAGCTTTCCACTCTCACAAGATTATTGCTCCATTAAAATGACGACACTTGAGGGAAGCCTGTTCAGGTTTGCAGCAGATATACTTGTGAAAACATGTTTTCTACGTGCACAATATAGCAAAGTGTGAGACTACCTACCTCTCTTTCAGGCCTCTTCCACATGGACCCATTTCTCTTGACATTGCCCTCTTTTGTTTTCCTACTGAGGTTGCTTCCATGCAACCTGTTTATTGAGCGTTCACCCTGGTTGATTTGAGGGAATATAGACAATGCCGGAGCATTAATTCTAATTTGCTTGTGGGTACATTAGACATTGCACCAAAGCAGGTGCCATCCCACTTCTCCATTTTCCCCTTTGTCCTTGCAAAAGTCGTTGATTTCCCTCCCCTGTTCCGTCCCTTCCCTTTCCCCCCCGTCTTGCAGAAGTCTGACCTTAGGAGGAGCTAGTTTGTTGTGCAAGATCTCCCAGTCAGCTAAAATTGTGCAACCTGAATTTGCCAATAGGTGATGGAATCCCATCCAAAAATAGTGACAATCTGGAAGTTCCCTTCATTTTTATAGATAAATCCAATCGTTAGAGTTAATCTATTGCATTCTGGTATTTTCTGTGCTGCCATTCCATCTGGCTATCTGAAGTAGAGCTGAGTAATTAATCCCATCAGTCCAAGGCAGGGGTCAGTAAACTTTTTCAGCAGGGGGCCGGTCCAAAGTCCCTCAGACCTTGTGGGGGGCCGGACTATATTTGGGGGGGGGAATGAACGAATTCCTATGCCCCACAAATAAGCGTTTTTAAAAATACAGTGAATTTTCCACCAGGCTCACCATCACCATCTAGTGTCACATTGTGTATTGCACTTAAAACACATTTAAAACATTTTATTTGCAGCTGTATAGCTGAGTCCTATGTGCTAGTGTGGCCTTTAAGCAGTGCTTTTTCCAGGGGTATTCAAAGATATGCAGTACCGGCACCTTTTTTTCCTAGAAGAAAAACACTGACTTTAAGGATTATTTTAGCATAACAGTAAAATACTGTAAGAAGGGGGAAATGAAAAATTAACGTAAGTCAGCAGTTCATCACTAATCTCTCAGCCACCCTGAACAGGAAAAAATTTAAGCAGTGCTGGATTTATGTATAAGCTACTGGTAAACAAGCTATAGCTTAGGGTCCCACTCTCTTGCCCCCCCCCCCAAAAAAAATTATGAGTCTTGGTAAATTGTTTTTCTAAAGGAACTTTTGTTATTGCCAAATGCCAATGTGTTTGCATTATTAAGTTTGTTATGAATAAAAAAAGTTAAGTTAGAGCTTAATAATTATTTCACTATTAATATACTTATTCTTAATTGTGTTTCACTATTAATATACTTCTTAATTGTATTTCAGTTCAACAATTGCTTTGATAAAATACATATTTTGTTATGTGCAAATGGTTTTAGATACCTATTAGGTCCATAAATTGCCATACAGCATATTTCAACACAAAAAACAATGACAATTTGTGGTTGACAAAGGGCACCTGGGCATATAAATGGCCCCATTACTTTCAGTAGATTAGGGCCTCATCAAACCTATATCTGGCCCTGAATATAAGGGTTAGAACCTGCAGGGAGAAATTAATGAATTAGTGCTACAGGTAGGGTGGCCAGTTCTGGCAATCCTAGCTATAGGGGATTTTTGCTGAGTAAGACATACTTTTGTGAGTAACGTAATAGAAAGCTCTTGGCCATGGCAAAGGCCATTCATTGCTGGAAACTATTACTTCTGGCTACATTTATTCCCAACTGGAAATTCAGGGAAGTTCCCTTGCAGCTTTCCATCCTCCACAAACTGTAGCAAATGCAGACTTGTGCTTTCAAATGCAATGCCTCACTGTTTAATGAGACCTTACCATTTGTTCCTTAGAGGATTATTCACATCCATTCTCTCCCCCCCCCACCTTTTTTTTTTAATTCCCAGACATTTCAAAGCAAACAGCTCTTAACTGAAACTGTCTTTAACTTGCTTCAAACTTTCAAGCCCTGATTCCTTCTGATGTTTGTGTAACTCCATAATTAACTCAAGTCACTTCTAATTTGCTAAACCCAGCCAAAGAGAGCTGTAGAAATGCAGATAGGGAAATGGGCAGAAATGAGGATTCCTTAGATTCCAGTCTTCCCTGATGACAAGGAGAAATGGGCCTGCCTTGGGTGAAATTTGATTGACATGACACCAACAGAGTTGCATTAGCGAACCTGAAAGAGCAAGAAGAACCCAAATCATCCCAAACTACGTAAACTTGGTGTGAGGTATGTGTGCATCTGTGGCGATTTAGAAAAATATGAGGAGAAGTGATGTTTTCTCTACAGTGGTACCTTGGGTTAAGAACCTAATTCGTTCTGGAGGTCCGTTCTTAACCTGAAACTGTTCTTAACCTGAAGCACCACCTTAGCTAATGGGGCCTCCCGCTGTTGCTGCGCCACCAGAGCACGATTTCTGTTCTTATCCTGAAGTGTTATTTCTGGGTTAGCGGGGTATGTAACCTGAAGTACCACTGTATTTTAAAAAATGTCTTCCAAAAACTTACCTGCTTTCTCCTCGTGCTGCATATGGAAAGCACTGCATTGCTGTGAAAACAGAGATTTGAAAAACCACTCAACATCCCTCCAGAGAGGTTTGTTAGCAGATCAACAGGCCACGGCCTTGCTGGCAGGCCACTCTCTGGGATTCATTTATCGCCTCGTCTAATATCCCCCCATCCATCAAGCTTCTCCTCCACCTCCTCCACCCTCCTTTCCCGGCTCCAGCATTTCCTCCTGCTGCCTCTTCCCCTCCACCTGCTGTGCTGGGCTTTCCATTAATAGTCTTGCTTTTCAGATAAACAATGATTGAGAACCATCTCAGAGTGGTAGCCTATAAATCAAACAGCTGCCACTTTTGATTTGGGAAGAGGGGAAGTTGTTGCATGGTAGGGAGAGAGAATACTGGAAGGGATGATGCAAAAGGTTACTATGGAGAAGAGACTGATTTAGAGGTGAGGGGGAATGTGAAAGGGGGCTAATTTATATGAGAAAAGAAAGAGTGGACCCCCCCCCAAATGTAATTAAAAAAATGAAAGAGCAAATTGAGCCATGTGGGTAGATCAATCATTCATTCCTAAGGTTATTAGCAATTTAGTGGCATCACAGGACTGCTGGAGGGATATCAGATGGCTCCCACTTCCCTCCTCTTTGCATGGACGTGGGTGGCGCTGTGGTCTAAACCACTGAGCCTCTTGGGCTTGCCAATCAGAAGGTTGGTGGTTCAAATCCCTGCTACAGGCTGAGCTCCCGTTGTTCTGTCCCAGCTCCTGCCAACCCAGCAGTTTGAAAGCACGCCAGTGCAAGTAGATAAATAGGTACCTCTGCAGCAGGAAGGTCAATGGCGTTTCTGTGCGCTCCGGTTTCTGTCACGGTACACTGTGTGCCAGTAGCGGTTTAATCATGCTAGCCACATGACCTGGAAAGCTGTCTGTGGCCATTGCAGGCTCCCTCGGCCTGAAAGTGAGATGAGCGGTGCAACCCCATAGTCGCATTTGACTGAACCTAACTGCCCAGGGGTCCTTTACCCCCTTTACCACTCTTTGCATTGTTACTGGATCCTCCACTCCAACAACTTATAGTGGAGGTAAAGGGGATTTGCAAGAGATCCGCTGTCTAGAATAAAAACAACCAATGCTTTTTAACAAATAAACAGTCAAAGACAATCCAGTAGCCGTAGTATTCATTTGTTTAGCTGTAAGCTGTAATAAAGAAAAAAGACATTCAGAGCTGAACCAGAAATTTGGCTCTTAATTTCCCAGCAGCCAATGCAAAGACACACACAAGTTAACGGCACACACCTGATGTAACAAAACTTTCCCAGCAGCTAAACTCAGACAGATACTTTCCGCAAGGATCTTTATAGGAAGGACTCTGGGTAATGTAGTGAACAACATCAATGATAGCCACCTATAATTCTATTTCTTAATAGGTTTTATTGGATTTGCTGGTTTTGTAACTGGATTTGTAATGGCTTTTAGTCAAATACAATAAATAAATAAATAAATAAATAAATGATTGATTGATTGATTGATTGATTGATTGATATAAGCATCTTGCTGGAAAGAGAATAGCATCCTGATGAACCTTCCAGGAGAAATTAGCTGTTGGAGTGGACCTTTAGAGGAGAAAACAATTTAGCTTGTTGAATAGAAATTTCTCAGTTAAATGTGGCAACTCTAACTCAGTTGGTAGAGCACGAGACTCTTAATCTCAGGGTCGTGGGCTTGAGCCCCACGTTGGGCACAAATATTCTTGCACTGCAGAGGGTCGGACTAGATGACCCTTGTGATCCCTTCCAATTCTACAATTCTGTTCTTATGAACTACTTCAAAGTTTGGTAAAATTAATGCCAAGCCTCTTCCTTATCACAGACGTTGCCAGCAGGTCTATCTCCTTTTCCAGCCCACCCCTGGTCAGAGGTAATGTAACTGTATCAGCTGAACTTTCTGTTTCATAAAACTATTCAGTCCAGAGTCTAAAGCTACTCTGAGGGCTACCTACCAAAAACTATTACTGCAACAGAGCTTTTGCCTTCCCCTGAAGCATACAGAACAGCTTGTAAGAAGCAGTGTGTGCAAGAGCGAGCTTGGAGCTGTTCCTTAGCAAACACTTCTTTCTGGACACTTGTTGCTCTGTGCTTGTAGCAACCGGTGTCCAGAACTGTAGCCTATACTGTAGTCTGATTCAGGGTGATGGAGAGGTGGTCCTGCTTCCATTCATGAAAGTCCGGAGCCATTTGCTTTCCTAGCAGATGCAGGTCTTTCCAGAAGTGCTTGGAATACCAAAGTCAGGATGACTTAAGTCATTCATCCAGCCAGATGGATTCTTGAAGGTGGTGATGACTGGTCACCATGAACAAAGCCACTGTTTCTGGGTGAGTGGGAACGAGGCCTACCTGCAGTCACAGGATGCAGCTATAGCTTCGGAGGCACGTCTGTCTTGTTAACAGGCTGTTTTAATTATGGGCGGCACTACTAGCTGTATATACCGGTAGTTCTGCACCTTCATAATAGCACCATGGTTCATCTTATACATCATTAATTCTGGAGCTCCAAAAGACAGCAATGTACGACTACATGATAAGTCTATGCCAGATAGTTCTACAAATGATGGGTAGTTACTCTTTTTTAAAGATCGAAAGCTGGAATCTGGGGGTTGTGCTTCATCCTGTGGGGCCAATTGCGCCCTTGATGCCCAGAGGCCCCGTCTCGATGAAGGAGCAGCCAAGAGCCATCAGTTCTCACCTGTAAGCAGGTGGCTAGAGAAGTCGGGACTGAAAATCCTTCCTTCATCCCACTCACCGATGTACAGGTTCTATATCTGAACAAATAAGCAAATAATAATTCGTCTACTCATCCTCCAACTTATCTCTCTCTTTCCTTCAGAGGCGCTAAAAAGAAAACACAAGGACCCCAAAGCCCAGAGCTGCCACGTTGTGAACCTGCCTTTCATGTTTCCTGACAATGTCAAGACATTCCCTTCATTTTTGTTTTCCCCGAACTGTCACGGGTTGTCACATTCCTCTGCTCATGCCCTTGATCTGAAAACTTTTCTGAGCCTGAAGAAAGAATATGCTGGTTGTTATTGTGTTTATTTACATTGCTTTTGCTTCTTCTCCTGCTGGTTGTTATCGTGTTTATTTGTTGCTTTCTCTTTCCCTCTTGAGAGCATCAAGAATTACAAAGTATGCTCCTAAAACATAGCAATGTATGCCTCTGGCCCAATCCACTCCCGGCATGCAGTCCCTGAGGGAAGGCAGTTTGTAAACCACTCTGAGGTGTTGTTTGTTGTTGTTGTTGTTGTTGTTGTTGTTGTTTTAAAAAAACCAAAACAATCAAGCGGTGTGGTGTATAGATTTTACGAAATAGATAAGATTAATAACTGCAAGCAGACCACACTTCTTTCCAGGTTGCCTTGTTTCGGGGAAGGGAGTTGGGCAACCTGTGGAAAATAATTTGCAGCCCTTGGACTGGTTGACGAGAGACAATGAACTCATGTCACTTGGTAAGATTTGCTGAGTGTCTATGCACAGTTTTTATTTTTATTTTGCATACACATATAAAAAACCCAGTGTTTTCTTTTGCACGGTGTACATGCACCCAAACAGTTCCCAGAATTCCAGTGGGGTGGAGAGGGAGAGAGACACACGTGTTTTAAATATATGGTGTGGTTGTGGCCTGTGGCAGGGTAACAATGCCACAGGGTGAATGCTTTCATTTTAAAGATTTTAAGAATATTTGGAGGGTTACTAAAGGCCCGTTGTTCACAGATTTTACACAGCCCTATAGTTATGCCCCACTCTAGGGAGAGGAAGGATGGGAAATGCATTCTTATGAGTGGGTTGCTGGCAGCCGTCAGCTTGTGTTTGCAGGCGCCTCAGCCAAGTGCTTTCTCTTGGTGACCCTTTTATCCTGACTAAGCCTGGTTTCCTGTATACATGCTGCACATTTATCCTCTCCCTCTCTCTTTCTTAACCCCCCCTTTCTCACTCACCTTCTTGCAGGGCATACTGCTTCCTTCTCATTTTTTTCAACACTACCTGTCAATCAGGCTCAGCAGCACTTTTGATTATTGAACTGTAAGGTGTCAGACTGAAAGCTCACCCTGCCTTCCTTCGCTTATACCACACAGAGGGCCAAGCAAGGCATTCTGGGTAAACATGTCATGGTGGCCTGACGTTCCTGTTTTAAAAGGAAAAAGCTCCTTCAGGAGAACATAGGAAGGCAGCAATAGATTTATAGTTAAGTGGAGCCGTAGGGCCCCCCCATGCAGTTGACGGTTTCCCCCTTTCCCCAAGTTCTTAGGATGCACCATTAAATTAGAGAATACCTTTGAAACATGACTGTTAGCAATGCCACTACCACTGTTGAATTCTAGTATTTTAGTTTGTTGCATTGTTCCTGTTCTTCATTTCTCCTGCTCCCTTATTAAACAGTAGTGGCCATGACAATGCATTTAATCGGGGCAGGTTTCCACAGCACAGCCAGCGGCACACAAAGGTTTTCGTCAGACAGAAACAGGTCAGTATCGCACAGAACTTCATTCCTGCCATCAAGGTCAGATAGGGTGCAAGTCTTTTAAATGGCTTGCCACAAGATGCTGGTGACGCTACTGGGAGGAGTAGGATCTTACAAGTGTGCAGAGAATTGCTTTGCTAAAGAGCATTGCTTTGCTACTTAAAGGTAAAGGTACCCCTGACCGTTAGGTCCAGTCACACATGACTCTGGGGTTGCACGCTCATCTCGCTCTATAGGCCAAGGGAGCCAACGGTTGTCCACAGACAGCTTCCGGGTCTTGTGGCCAGCATGACTAAGCCACTTCTGGCAAAAAAGAGCAGCACACAGAAACGCCGTTTACCTTCCTGCTGGAGTGGTACCTATTTATCTACTTGCACTTTGATGAGCTTTCGAACTGCTAGGTTGGCAGGAGCTGGGACCGAGCAATGGGAGCTTAGCCCGTTGTGGGGATTCGAACCACTGACCTTCTGATTGACAAGCTCAGTGGTTTAGACCACAGCGCCACCCACGTCCCACAAGCGTTGCTACTTAATTCCCCCTAAAATATCCCCTACAGGACCTGGGAAGTCTCCATTGTGAGTCTCCATTCATTAAAGTGAGCTCATGCGGCAATATAAAATGGAGTGCCAACAGTGTACTGTCTTCATCCCCCCCTTTCATTTATTTATTTTAGAAAATTTCCTAATAGTTTAATATTCAAATTAATCTCAAAGTGGAAATCAAATGCAATGCAACATAACTCAAAATGATATACAAAATAGAACTCAAATACAAATGAAAAAACCTATTGAAGTAACAGCCATATCCCTCAAGAAAAAATCCCAGCCCATCACTTTCATATGATCCAGGTCCTGTAATTTCAGTGCTTTCCCAATATCTGGACACTATTTATTTTCTTACATTTATAGTCCTCCTTTTCTTCCCACTCAAGGTCTTCTAACCAAATCAGTCCAGAACTGCTTAGCTTCTCCAAGGTATGGCCTCATGCAGGCCAGCCTACTTAAACTGAATCTGGACAAGACTGAAGCAATGATTACCTTCACGCCATGTAACTTGTTAGGACTCCATCATTGATGTGGTTCGGTCACCTCTAGACACTCAGCCATCTGAGTCTGAGTGCTCATGAATCCACTGCCAAGCCTCAACACCCAGCTTGTATCTATGTGCATAAAAAGTAGACTGCATCCTTTTCTTTCCACGTCATACACAAGCAAATATCCTTGGTTCCTTGGTAACTTTAGGGCTCGTCTACTGCAGGGCTCTCCATGGGGATGTCCTTGATGAGGTTGTGGCCTACCTTCTGAAAGGTGTGCTGGGAATGCATGACACCAGCCTCTGGCATCATCTTCTTACGGTTCATGGTCTCTCCAGGCTTCAACGTCATTCGCTAGGACAACGGCTAGGACAGCGGTTCCCCAATGTTTCTATAGCAGATTGCAAGCAATAAAATGTTTGCTTTCCCTCAAAACCCGGCCATGGGTCCCTTGGCATTGTGGCTGTACATGATGGCCCCAATATATTCACTGCTGGAAGATCAGCTGTCCATCTCTAAAGCACTGTCCGCATGACCCAGAGCTGAGCCTTGTCCACCACTGAACAGGCAGGCTTGGAATCAATGCGCTAGCAAAGGGTTAAGTAGGACTCTTCCCATTTTCTTGCTTCTAATGATAGGGAAACAGAGGACAAAGATGTGGATTCTCCAAAAGCTGAGCACCCAGCCAGAAGCCGATCCTTGAGAGCATTTCTTGGAACAAACAGCACGAACGAGCAGTGCTGTTATTCCCCCAAATGGCTATGCTGAGTGATAATTGTCAGGGCATTATTGGAGGGGGAGGGGAGAGGAGAGGAGAGGAGAGGAAGGAGGATGCCACTTGTGAGTTATTCCCCTCTCTCCTTCACAAATAAACACAGATGCCAGAAAAGATCAGCCATCTCTGCACAATGCACGTCTTCCCCTCCCTCCACTCGTCTTCTGCAGGGAGACTTGTTTTAGATGACAGCTGTGGGGAAATAAAGGGAAACGCTTGAATATATATGGAAGGCCAGGAGCAGCTGAAGATATTTAGACCCTCTAAAGCTACACACAGCACTTTCTATTGCCAGCAGATTTGTTTTTGTTTAAAAAGGAGAGACTTGGGGAAGTCTGACATTGCTTTCCCAGGGTGCTTGAAGTTACCGGTAGGTTGTTTTTGTTTTGCAAAGCAAGCTAGAGGTCTTTTGCTAAACTCACACCTCCTGGATTCCATGAATGCCACTGGGAAGCCTTCCAGATCCCTTTAGGTTAGTCAAAGTGGTTGTCTGCAACCAGTGCTGTCCGTGAGCCATTGGCTGCTGGTCCACGGTGACTCCAACAAACCCCAAGTTGAGTGGGATGCTTCAGGGACTAAATATGCAACTTGTCCCTGGCATGTTTGGAAAAATTACCCGTCTACCACACCACATCAGATAGTTTGAGAAGCACTGCGTTAGGTTTCTTGTGATGGAGCTGCTAAGCCAATTAATCTTCTCTCCCCAGGGAACCCTGGGAACTGTAGTTCTTTGAGGGGGCTAGGAATCCTTAGTAGACAATTCTCAGCTTCCCCAACAAATTCCACTTTGCACGATTCTTTGGAGGAAACCATGACAGTTTAGCTGGTATAAAGTCCATTTAAGGGTGTATTGTAGATCTGTCTGTATGAGTTTACTCTGTGGCATTTAGTCGTTTTTCCTTAGAAAAAATTGCTTCAAATTTACTTCCTTTCAAAAATAGTGTCCTGGAAAGACCTCTTCCATGACCCTTTGTATAACCTTACAAAACAAATAATGTTAAATAGAAACCCACCTCCAAAAAAATAAAATAAATCCACATCATATTTTGTACAGATTGTATGACAAGACTGGACTGGATTTTGGAATTGTTATCTAGACATTCAGTCCAAATGGCTGTTTCCGTGAAGTTGCTAATTCCTTAGCGATGAGTTATGGTGCATTCATTCATTCATCCATCCATTCATCCATCCATTACAGAATGCCTTGGGGATCTTAGTTATCCACAACCAATTCCATGAGGAATTATTCAGGAAATTGCTTATTAGGCTTTATGTCCACACCAGAATATGCTCTTGCAGAAAGTGAGGTCCAAGGCCCTCTGCAAGAACATATTGCCCTCCTTAGATGGTGAAGTGTCTGACTTCACTTATTTCCAAATGCGGTAGGTCAGCTCTGCTACATGTGGGTGGGTGTGTCCTCCTGCTCATTCTGTTGAGTGGAAAGTCCTGCCCTGGTGGTGCCATTGCATATGTAGCATCATGCATGAAGCAGGAGCTCCATATGGAGTCTCTTTGTGATGACATCATTTGCACCACTTCCCTCGTTCTCAAAGCCTAGTTGGCGTCTGCATCAGAGACCACCACCCTTTCTCACATCCAGCATAGAGCAGGCACCCCCAAACTCGGCCCTCCAGATGTTTTGGGACTACAATTCCCATCATCCCTGACCACTGGTCCTGTTAGCTAGGGATGATAGGAGTTGTAGTCCCCAAACATCTGGAGGGCCGAGTTTGGGGATGCCTGAGGTAGAGCAATGGAGAACAGAGGAAAGTGTGTGGAAGGGGAAGGAAAACACAAGCACCCTCCTCAAAAAAGCAGCCTCTTTTCTCGTTTGTTTTCCCTTCCTCCTTCAAGGAGAGGAAGAGAAATGCATCATTATTTAAGAGCGACAACTTATCTAACTGCCTGCACGCCTATCAGCTACTGGTTTGTTTGCTCGTTTGTTTGTTTTGTGCGTTTGAAATCTTTCCCAGCCTCACACATAAAAGGATTTCTGTGCAGCTGAGATAAAGAAGCCCGAGATGGAGGTAGTTGGGTTCCAAACAGAATAATCCAGCCAGCAAGCCCAAATGGCTCGTCTCCTGCAGCTATTGATTCTGTCTCGGACTCAGCACTGCTCGCATGACCATTGGCAGATGTGTTGGGCTCCAACTCCCACCAGCCTCAGTGAACACATGGCTGATGGGAGTTGGAGTCTGACAACAGCTGGAGAGCCACATCACTTTGGTGCTATTCAAGTGTGTGTGAGAGAGGGGGGGGGGAATAGTGGTGGTGGAGAGGGACACGGGCTCTATTACAGTACTACCCTGGCCTAAACTGGTTTAGCTTTCAAGGTTTCCACAAAGGGAAAAATGGGAACTTTATTTTTGGAGTATACTCAGGAATCTCAAACAAGTCTACCCAGTTATCTGATGGAGCTGTAATTCCCAGGATTCCCTGAGGAAATAACCTAAGGGGTGCTTCCAGACTGTCATTATTTTCTGGTGGGATTCAGTCATATATTGGGAAATTCACGTTGTATGGCTAAAGTGCATTGGGAGCTCTTGTGCAACAAACTTGCTTTCTTCCCCCTGGCAAAATCAGACTTTTTTTGCTGATGGGGAAATGTCTTGGAAAGTGTGGGATAACAATTTCTTGAAGTAAAGTTGTCTATCCTCGCGGCAAATAAATTGAGATGAATGCACAACAAACAGGTTGTCTGGAAGTGACCTAAATGGTTAAGCTTCTCCTTAAAGACTTGATGTGACCTCTCTCTCCAGAATCCCAAATCCTGAAGTCCATAAGAATATATGCAAATGTCTGTTTGTTAAAAAATATATTTTTAATTGCGCAGAAAGAAGGGGAAACAGAGACTGCATGATGAATGGATGCATGGTTTTCAGAGAAAGGGGCTTTGAAATGGGGAATGGGGGTTGGCTGCATTGCTTAGCATGCCTCTTCCTTTGTCTTCTTTCTCCAGGCCAAGCACCAGAACCACTCTGCCTCCAGCTAGACACCTCAGATCAAGAAGAGATGCCCCTGCTGTTTGAGAGCAGATGTATCCATTTAGAAACCTCCAGGCTACCCAGCCACTATTCTCCAGTAGTTTGGTTTCTCCTGACCCTGAAATCCATTCTTCCCTCTGGACTGCTTCCTGAAGGAGCTGTCATTGTGGAGGCACTGAGCTCTTCACAACCCATTTACCCACTTTGGCCATATGTTTAAAAATGATCGCTGCAGGAAGGTCCTGAAATGCTGAAATGCAATCCCAAGGCTCCAAGTAAGCCTTCTCCTTTTTTTAAAAAAATAAATAAACTGCAAAAGGCAGCACTCTTCAAAGGAGCAAGTGTGATATGACTCTGTCGGCTTCTCCTTTAGAAGGTCCCAAATTCAGTCCCCAGCATCTCCAGATAGGGCTATGAAAGATTCCCTGTCCAAAACCCTAGAGAGCCACTGCTGCTGTAGGTGCTGTTGAGCCTATTTTCTTCTTCAGTTGACCAACTGATGGGCAGAGGCAAAAACTAGGGGAAAGGAAACGGAATGGCGTTTCCAGAGAAAGGGTGTGGCTGGCAGGCATCCAATTCTGATACCCCGGGTACAGGGCTGAACACAAATGAGAAATCAAATATGACATTGTAGGTGAAACATTCACATTGCAGACCTATTTGAGAAAAAGCCGATTCAAGCCCTAACCATGAGTATGATCTCAGACTCTGTGGCACTAAAATCGTTTCTATATTTTCTCAGGCTTAAGGAACATCCTCAAGGCTGATATGAGGCGACTTTGGTTGCTTGTTAAAAGTAATGGCTGCCTGTCAAGTGATGATGAGCAGAATAAATATTTGTATGTCAAAACATTGTTATCTTCCACCCTTGCTTCAGTTTTAAACATAAGCACCCCTCCAGATGACCTGTTTATTGAGCAATCGTTCTGCTTTGCTTGCCCAAAGCTTATGCAGAGCTTAGATTACATCAAGCCTTTATTGAGCATTCATGCTGGTTTGTTTGTGGGGAGGTTATATGACATTGAGCAGCCATCCTGCAATCAACCTGATTTGTTTGTGAGGTGTTTACACATCCTCCTGATCGTCTTTTGGTCCAAAGCTGTGCCTGTGTTAGATGCAGCTGTAGTTGTTTTCTTATTATTTAACGGATTTCTAGTCTGCCAGGGAAACACACAAAGACACGTGCACAATCACACACCCAGTCCCATGAAGACACATTTTACACACACACACACACACACACACACACACACACACACAGGCATTGCAAGGTTAAAGGATGGGGCAGGGTGGGGGCAGGGAACAAACAAGGCTGTGGACTGGGAGAGGGAGGAAGATCAAGGTTAAGGGGGTGGTAGAAATTGTTAGGCTAGGTGCTGGGAACAGGGAGAATTTGTGAGATTTAGGGATGAGAAGGGGAGAAAGAACATGCCTCTAACACAGCACCTTTAACAGTCTTGCAAAAACTTGTCATCTGTCTCCAGCCACAGCTTGGATGAGAGAGCAGGGTTAGCCCACCCAACCTAATGGTTTCTCTGCAGACTTGCTTGACACATAAATCTTTTGAGCCAGGGGTCAGCAACCTTTTTCAGCCGCGGGCCGGTCCACCGTCCCTCAGGCCATGTGGTGGGCCGGACTATATTTTTTTGGGGGGGGGGAATGAACAAATTCCTATGCCCCACAAATAACCCAGAAGTGCATTTTAAATAAAAGGGAATATTCTACTCATGTAAAAACATGCTGATTCCCGGACCATCCGTGGGCCAGATTGAGAAGGCAATTGGGCCACATCTGGCCCACAGGCCTTAGGTTGCCTACCCCTGTCTTAAGCATTGGATAAAATGGTGTACTCAGACAAGTTGCAAAATGCAAAATTATTTTACAATAATAAAGAGAACCAAGGAAATGTCTGGACTGTAGCATCTCCACCTCCATCGTCCAGCCCAGACACTGAGGTCCAGCTCCAAGGGCCTTCTGGTGGTTCTCACTGCAAGATGTGAAATTACAGGGAACCAGGCAAAGGGCTTTCTCGGTAGTCACACCCACTCTATGGAATGCCCTCCCGGCAGAGTTCAAAGATAAACAACCATATAAATTTTCATAGACATCTGAAGGCAGCTCTGTTTTGGGAAGCTTTTAATGCTTAATGGTCCCTCCATCTTTCTTTCCCTCTGTATTTTTGTAGGAAACTGCCCAGAGTGGCTGGTAGTCAGATGGGCAGGATATAAGAAATATTACTGCTACTACTACTACTACTAATAATATAATATCGCATCAAGGTACAAGTATGGGATGGGGGGCATATTTTATCAGTATCCAGAAAGAATGTGGTGTGTCTGGGCTGCAAGCACATGACCTTGTAGGAAAAAAATCCCTCAACTCCCAAGTTGAAGGTTTGTAGATCAGCGGCAGACCACCTGCTTGAGATGCAGAAGGTCGCAGGTTCAATCCCTGGCATCTCCAGGTAGGGCTGAGAAATATTCCTTTTCACAAGGCATACTGCATGAAAGTACCATTAAAATGTAATTGTGTACCAATTTTTCTTCAGCATTGCTATATTTTGAGGGTATGCTATGCAAAATCCATTTTCATATATACAGTAATGTAGAATAGCCAAATTATACCTTTTTCTCGTTTGGTCAGATATGGATGAGTTGCTTACAGGTGACTTTTTTATTTTTATTATTAAAAAAGCTCATTCTAGATTTTATTTGTTCGTGATGTCCTTCAGCAGGGATGTTGTAAGACTGTTCATTTCATTTCCCCTTGAAATGTTAGCCAAGGGCTGCTGCTAAAATTTTGTGTGTGGCTGGAGCACCCCCTAGTGGAAAAGTGTTCTCAAGCTGCAAACAGCCGAATTTGGACAAAATTTTCCAGAATCAGGGAAAAGTGCATTTCCAAATGGATGCACTGTATATTATGAGGGGCCTGATTTGCTCGCTGGTTCAATTTAATGCTGTCAGTGGTCTTCTTAACAGGATGCCTCAAATAGTTTCACCTTCCACTGCCATCTCTGCCTTGCTCAGTCACTTACCACATCCCTACCTACCTTTATAGTGGGCCAAGGCACACCTCACTATCCACATGGGGATTGAATCTCTACATCCCAATTCCACCGCTGCAGGAAAGTTAAGAGGCATGGAAATGTAGAGCAGTAATAATAATATGATCAAGCCATAGGATAAGTAATACATGTTCTAGTTGGGATGAGGAACACCCAGTCCTACCCAAGTGTCTGCTTTAACCAACACCCTCGTGGCAAACGCAGTGTGCTCCAGCCATTAAATTCTGTGTTATGTAATGAGTTTTCACAGTGCAGGAGCTAAAGCAAGCAAGGCGGGTGGAATACCTGTGACTACCCATATGGTGTTGGGCTCCAGCTCTCATCATCCCTGGTCATTGGCCCCATGGGCTAGGGCTGCTGGGAGCTGGCAGACCACACATATTCCATCCCTGAGCTTAAGAAATGCAAAATGGTACAACTAGGAAGTGTGAATTAATGGTTAAAGTGCTGGTCTCTGAATACCAGTTTCTGGAAAAGACAGGAGGGGAGGATGTTCTTGTGCTTGTGAGTTTCCCACCGGCATCTGACTGGCCTCTTTGAGAACTAGAAGGATGCTTTTAGTCTGATCAAGTAGGACTCTCTTCATTTGTGTATGTTCCTTTCCATCAACTTGAAAATGAAACAAAGGCTACCCTGCCCAAACTGCAGAACCTAGTGCCCATTCACTGGAGAGTGTGCCCCCTCCACACTCAGAAGCGTTTACTTTTGAGTAAATATTCAAGGATTGCATTTAAGTCCACATTGCAATCACTGGGACTCACTCTGAATAAGCATGATTCGTTGATTTGTGTAGTAAGGACGTCTGTGCCTATACAAAATGACAATTATACAAAACAGTAATTGCACAATTATGAATATTTAGTTTTTGCTAAAGGGAAAAGCAAACTCGACTCTGATGAATCACACATGCTGTTCCTGTCAGTTGCACCGCGGTATTTGCTTAGACAGGATCATAATAAACGCTATTACTCAGAAGTAAGCCTCAATGATCTTCTTATAACTGGTCTTTCTCTTTCGTTTTTACTGCATTTAGGGTCTGCCCAAAAGAGGTGGCAAGTTCTGGAACGACGGAGAGGCTGTTTTTCTTCAGGCTGCATAATTAAGCTACAGTAAAAGCATTCGAGAGTATTTGCATCTGTACTGAAGCGGAGGATTTAAGTTCTAAAAAACAACATTTCCCGAAAGAGCTTTCGGTCTCGCGAGAGGAGCTCTTCCCCCCGCCCGCACCCCCAGGGGCGGGGAAATCTCGGTCAAAGTTTGCGCAGGCGCTTCTTCTCTCTCTTTCCTCGCTACCGGCTTCAGAGGTGCAGTGATGGTGAGTAGCGCGGACTGTTTCCGTAGGATCCCTTGTAATCCTCTACGGCTGCCGCTCCTAAGAAGAAGTGAGCTTGTGATATGTGTCCCGGGGGCGCTTGTGCACAACCAGGAGCATTTATTTTTTATTGGTTGGCTCCTTTCTGTCTTAGCTTTTTTGTGATTTTAGCTGCCCCCCCCCGACTCTAAACGGGTTGTTGGTGCGTAGCAGGCCTGTTTCTGCCAGTGAAGCGAGCCTCTCCCCTGAAGGTTGAGAAAGACGAGTGTATTGATGAGTTGCACAGCCTGAAACGTTCTGAATCACAGCCTTTATTTTTATTTTTTTGCAGGAGAAGAACACGAGAGGAGGGCGAGCATGGAGCCACTCCGGCCTGTGCTTTACGAGCCTCTGGTCCCAAATGGAGCAAGTTGTTTGATTTAAAGGGGTGTGTATTTTGGGGTGCATATTGTACTGGTTGCAGAAAGTTAAGGGGAAAGAGCAGGGAATTGCAAAAAGTAACCATCGATTTGTTTGCATTCCTGCGTGAAATATACGTAAGGTCTTTTTGTATGGGTAAGGTTTGTCGGGTGGCGCTGTGGTCTAAACCATAGAGCCTAGGGCTTGCCAATCAGAAGGTTGGCAGTTCGAATCCCCACTACGGGGTGAGCTGCTGTTGCTCTTTCCCTGCTCCTGCCAACCTAGCAGTTCGAAACCACTGTCAAAGTGCAAGTAGATAAATAGGTACCGCTCCGGCAGGAAGGTAAACGGCGTTTCCATGCACTGCTCTGGTTCTCCAGAAGTGGCTTAGTCATGCTGGCCACATGACCTGGAAGTTGTCTGTGGCAGTAAAGCGAGATGAGCACCGCAACCCCAGAGTCGTCTGCGACTGGACCTAACGGTCAAGGGTACCTTTATCTTTAAGGTTTGTCGAGCATTCTTTTAAGTACAGTACCAGGAAGTTCCTCTCCACTCCCTGCCCTCATGTATTTTGTGTGAAGGTTGTGGAGCCCCTTGTCTACATTCCTGCCCATCCTGGCCCCAATTTCATGTGGTTGGCAAGGAGAGTAGAAGAGAGGATGGATAGAGAGAAGGGGATGCCCAACTCTTACCTCCAGCTCACTTGTTTTTGATTGCTAGTATGGTCCCCAACAAATTACCCATGAGGAAAAGCAGCCTTTTTTGGGCTTGCTTTTTTGTAAGATTAATATTCTGCCCTTCCTTCTAAAGGAGGGATAAAACTTGTTCAAAACAGATGGCAGTCAGTAGGTGCTGAAAAAACCACAGAAAGGGCACCTGTCTAATATTCAAGTGAAGGAAATTTCAAAGAGAAGGTGCCACCACACTAAATGCCCCTGCTAGCAGATCTCCTGATGAGATGGGATCTGCAGGAGGCCCTTGCCTGCAGAGAGCAGTGATCCCTTGGGTATAGAAGGGGAGACAATTTGGTATGACACAGAGTAGGCACACTGAAATTAATGGAGCCAACTTAGTCACGTGTTTTGTTTCTGTGGGTCTACTCCATATTTGACCAGCACTGGATACCTACTACCCGTTGAAGTTAAGGGGGGAAATGCCCACCCCAAGTAGGTTTTTTGTGTTGTCCGCTAGATGTCGCCACTAGGAAAAGAAATGAAGTTGCTTTACCATGTGCATTTTGCCAGAGTTGTCTGGAAGCTGAGCTTGTGATGATATAAAGTTATCCCTGTCTGAAAAGGAAATCTTTCTCATTGTGGAGTTGTGGATTCTGAAGCTCAGCTCTAGGGAAATCTGAAAGCCGCAGAATAGCTGAATTGTACACCTGTCCCCTAACCTTGCATTTCTCCTGTTCTCAGGCTGCATGTGCCTTTTCAAGCAAACCAGTCAAGAAGACGCAAAGTTTCTTTGTGTTGAGATGTAAACACCTAAGACCACTTCCTTGAAAAGATGAAATTAAGCCTGTGTTAGCCACGGTGTGGTTATCTGATTCATATACACAATGGTAAGTGTTTGCCTGCAGTCTTGTTGGTTGCTTGATTCATTTCTTTGTGGTTGCAGGTATAAAATCCCATGAGCCTGCTGATCGATATGAGACTTTGTCTGAGTTCTGTCTACTCCTGCATGTGACTTCCTCAGAAGAGTGTGTACACAGTTGCTATTACACACAGAAGGTCCCACGTTCAAGACGCTTAAAAGGACCTTGTTTAATAAATAATGACATAATAAAGTCTTGCAAATGTGCTAAAACGAGGAAGGCAGTAGAAATCACAGATTCCTATTGGGCTATAGTGAAATTCCAAATAGCAATTAGAATGAATTAATGAAATGTGATTAGTTGTTTACACACTGACTATTTTATTTTTATTTTTGGGTGGGTGGGGGACCATCTTTAAATTTCATTTTGGCCCCTGAAAATCACTACATAGGCAATACATCCCTCTTGACTTGATGCATTCTGGTAGCCATTCAGAAATTCAGTATGTTCCTATGGGCACTAGCATTCATTCAGAAATTCAGCACGTCCCTAAAATCTGCCCAACACTAGTCAAGCGTAACAATGCTGGGCTAGATGTACTGATGATCTGATTTAGTATACCGGTAAGATAGCGTCATGTTGAAATAGTTGTCTTTCATCTCCACGACATAGGTTGTGCAAAGTTGGAATTCCAGCAAGCACCCCAGGACATGTAAAAAAAAAAGAGTAAGGGAATTTTTTTTCCCTGTAAAAGAAGGTGTGCTTTGTCTGCTGGACCACATTGTTTGAATGCCCTGAAGCAAGTAAAGACGAATTTGCTAATATAGTGGGAATTTGGTGCTGTTCTTCACGTGCAGATGAACACAATGGAAACAGTTTGGTGTGCTGCAGCTAGCAGATTAGTCATTCCTTGGGAAGAGTGAGGGGTCAAACTAAACGTGACTTAGAGCACTTCCTTTTTTAATTCAGGTTTTTTTTGTGACAGCCTACTCCTTTTTGTTACAAAGCAGCCAGGGGCTGCAGAGGAATCCAGATGAGGATTGGGAAAGAGGTTTAACCTTTTCCCACCTTGCACTGTTTTCCAAACTTTAAATATTGTTAAAATTGTGGCATAATAGCTTTGTGTATGGGGTTGGTTGGGGGAGGATTTTCACTTGGAAAATGACATTGGAGGAAAGCGTTAAGCATCCATGGCCCTGCAGTTTTTGTAAACAAAGATGTTGACAGTTGCAAGCGCATGATGCAAAAATGTGCTTAAAGTCACGTCTACTTTCATCTGAAGCTGGACAGACATGCCAGTGATGAATCCAGTTGGGGAAAGCAGATAGTAGATTAACTGTCAAAGTACTACTGTTTTTTAAATGCTCAAATATGTTTTGGAAGACAAGCTTTATAAGCCTGATTCAGACACAGCAGTAATCTATGACTTGCTGCTATCCCCATGTGAAGAGAGTTGTGAGTTTGCACACTTGCCCTCCCACCCCAATCTTTTGTGGTTATCTGCACCATCTCTTAAGGAAGCACACCTTCCCAACTTTGAACATTATGGGAACTGTGATTACAGTGGTGCCTTGCTAGACGAACAAACTCGCTAGACGAACGGCATTCGTCGAGCGGAAGCTGCCCCGCTAGACGAAAAAGTCTGGGGGCTGCTTCGCAGACTAAAAATTTTCGTCTTTTTTTCGTTTAGGCGGAGCGCGGCTGTCATTGCCGCTCGCTAGACGAAACCCCGCTACACAAAATTTTCGCAGGACGAATTATTTTCGTCTAGCGGGGCACCACCCCGGTCGCTGTAGTTTAAAAGTAGATGCATCTGATCTCCTTCAGCTGCAAAAGGAAGAGGAGGGAGAAGTGTGCAAGCCCAAAACTTGCCAGGCTTGTTTGTGTCACTGCATCCCTGTTGCAATATTTTGCTGTAGAGCTGGAAGTGGGCTTGTTGGGGTGAGTAGATTGCAATAAGAAATATATGATAATTTGGTGGAATTTGAAGTTCTTAAAATGTGCATTAGAATCCTGTTATGTGAACCTTAGTAAGCCAGAAATCCCAGTTATCTGAAATCATGTGGACAACACCACCCCAACATATGTTGACCAGAATAACTTTGTGCCACGAACTGTAATGTCTGGTTTTCCAAATGTCCTGTTTATCCCAGGACTGACATGAGGCGGCTGAAGTCGCTAGAATTATATTTAGGTCTTGATTTAATTCCGCATTGTCCTCATTTTGCACAAAACAGATGAACTCTCAAAAACAAGATCGTATTTTTTTTATCTAGTAACAAGATAAAGCCCTTTCCCTCCAAACTGGACTCTTGTTCCTTTTGAACAATAAATGGTCCATGGGGATTGTGATTCAGTTGTTATTCAAGAAAATTGTCTGAAAAGCAGTGTGCAAGTTTAAAAGCAAAATGAAGAAATAAAATTGATATGTTTGGCTCCACAGGATGTAGACCATTGCCTCTGGACTCAGAAGTACAGTTTGGAAACAGCTGTTCAGGGTAGGAGCTCAGGGTAATGCTTATTTCATATTGTTTAAATCAAGTGTAAATGCTTATTTGTGACATTTTAAGCAATGCAAGTGGTTGGAAATAATCCCCACCGTTCTGAAACTTCTGGGGCAATTTCATTTTAGGCAGAGATTTATACTTGGGTCTTGCTAGTCAAAGTTCTGTCCACAATATCACATGACTGAAAAATCCTGGGCAGGACTTGCTTGTTTGATAGAAATGGCAAGGACGTAAAAGTTACCCTGATTTAACACCTCAACATTAAGCCAGTGGCCTCCAAATTTTAACACTGTTCCATATTCAGATTACAATGTGACCCAAGCAAATAATAGGGAAGCGGCCTTGAGGGTGCTGGCCTGGTATATAATTGGTTGTGTCCGGCAGCTCACATAAAGGGAGGATTCTCCATGCTAACCGGGCAAGGAGAAAATTCCCCGAGAGTCTGGAAAGTATCGCTTTGAAACACAACAATCAAATCCTCACCAAGGGTGCAAAATCCATCCATCAGCCAACACCAAAGAAACTTTTCCAATTTAAGACACTTTTTAATTCTTTGGAGAATATGTGAAGGTCCTGAACTCTTAAATGGAGGCAGAAGATACAATTTCATGATCTCAACAGGCAATTGCTGAGAAACCCTAAACTTTGCATATTTCAGAGCTGGCGTGGTGTAATGGCCAAGGTGCCAAACTAGAACTGGGGAGACCAAGGTTCAGGTCCTCAACTTGGCCATGAAACTGCCTGGGTTACCTTGGACTTAGTCCTTTCCCACCTCACAGGGTTGTTATGAGAACCAAAAAGGCCATATATGTAGCCTTGAATTCCTTGGAGGAAAGATTGAATATAAAGATTGGATATATTTTAGCCACCGCAGGAAAATAGTTGAACAACTTACAGCTTTTTTGGATCAGGTCCTGATGTTGGCTTTTCGTCTGTCACACTCCTCCTAAAAGCCTGTGATGTGATGTTATCCCTGTCTGAAAACTCAGCTATGAGGGAAAATAATATCCACTGAGGCTTGCCACTTTGCCACTTCACAGTTGTCTTCAGTAGAAGTGATTTCTTTTGAGAATAGGTGTGGACCCGCTGTATCCTTCCTGCAGCATCGTGATTCAGCATTCAGCTGTTGGGCTACATTTTCCAGTAGTTTCTTTCTTCTGGCATTGATTTGAGATGAAGGGTTCCTGAAAGGCGGGCCTTTTGCAACACCAATTCCCTTCTGGAGGCTATTGCAACAGCCACAGGGTACTCCAAAGATGCCGGTCGAGAGGGAGAACATCTGTCGTCTAGTTTTAAAAGTTGTCTTGAATCTGTTAAGAGATTCATATATCTGAAGCTGGTATCGGAGGCAAAGAGCTAATGTATGCTTGGCTGGGAACAGGATAGACAAACTGAATGTTCCTTGGGCCAGTATTTTGACATAGATGGAGGAGCTGCCTGGCCTCCTTGCAGCACTAAAATCATTGGAGCAAAAGAAATGCCATTTTCCTACTGCCACTTTTATTGTGGTGTTGACTGGAAGGAGAGGCCTTGGCTCAGCAGCACAAGAAATGCCTTGTGTTTGAGAACTCTGGAGAGTTGTTGCCAGTCAAAGCACACAACCCTGGGCTTGATATAGACAGCTTCATATTCAATATGTTTGTCCTGAAAACAGTTGATCGGCTTTACAGCGGCGTATCTTCAGGGTCACAGAGGCCTTTCTCTGCATCTGCTTGTCTGCCATAAAACTCTTGAGCACTGTGGGAGTTCTGGAGCATAAACTCTTCACATGGGGTGCTGGTCTAACTGTTGGGCCTCTGTGCCACCCTGAACAAACCACATGCACAAGCACCCTAGAACACCCAACATTCCCCTGTTGGCTGCACAGGCCGGTAATGATGATTAGCAAATTGTTTTCCTGGTGTAGAGCATTTCCACCATCACTGATCCTCTCCCTGTGAACTTTCTGATAAGCTGTCAGGGTACCACAGGGTGTCCTGAACATAGTTTGGCGTCCTCTATGGCTGGGGCGAGAGTGGTAGGGTGGCATTGGTGGGTGGGCACGATACTTAGTACGGAGCGCTCTTTCCACAGTTATGCATATAGCAACAGTTGTTGCTTTCTTATTGGAAAAGAGGCCTTGTTGATCACCTGATTCCCTCTGGTCTTTTACAGTTAACAGCTAAGAGGTGAAAAAATGGTGGGGAGAACATAGACCAGTTTTTCCATCATGCAATGATGTCTTTTCCTGCAAGAGGGTGAAGCTTCCTTGGAATCTTACAAGCCCTTCAGCCATAATACTATAGGACAGAAGTAGAGGGACCTCTTGTTTGTGCCTTGGAACTTTGCCTGCAAGTTGACTCTCCATTAACTGCAAATGCCCTGTAAGCAGTGTGTTCCTGCTTTTTGCTTCTTAAAAAATTACTTTCTTGGATATGATTGCTGTTGTTTCTTTTCTCTCTCTGTCCCCCGACCCGCTCATGTGAAAAAGGAGCAGTGACTATTTGCCTGGGAATAACAAAAGCCCATCAGCCCAGGATACAAAGCAGAACAGCCAAGCTTTCTGTTAGGACTCTCACCCAGCAGTAGGCGGGCGAGTAGAAGACTCTGTGTGCACATCTTTGCAGAGGGAAGAGTGACAGTTCTGTTAAAGCAAATGCCATGCCTGATGCAAACGCCTTGCAGTGATGCCCTGAACATAAACACTCTTGTGTGCCATGTGTAGGTGTCTTAAATGTTACATTATTGGCATAGTCTCAGGGTTGTTTATACTAAGAGGGTGTAAAGCCTAAAACTGTTAACTCTTTATAGACCACATGCACCACACAAGTGGAGACAGACTTTTGTAAGGCACAAGAAATGCTGGTACCAAGTTAGTTTTGGATCGCTCTTTACAGTATCAAAGCAATAGCATGTCACTCTCTGATGTCGCAGAAGGTCTGTGGGCAACATGAATGCCGAAGCATTTCTATAACGACATAAACATAGTTTGAGGGAAATAACAAGCAAATAGTTTGAGGATGAAACAGGGTTTTTTTATTTTTTTTAAAAAGCAAACACATTCCTTGAGGCCATTTAGCTCTGGTTTTGTTGTTAATGTTTAGTGATCTTTTTATGGTTTTTACTGCCTGCTTTTGAGAAACTTCTGGGGTTTTTGGTGTTCTTTCACGTGAGCATGAAAAACCTGAGGGGCAAGGTAAAAAATGAAGACATGAATGTAAAGGGAAACAATGTACAGTATTCCCAGTCCAAGCCCCATTTAGTAATTTTGGAAAGGGTGGGAGTTGACTTCTTTTAAAAACAAAACAAAGAACACCTGAAACCTTTATTTTGCTACAGGTGCAACTGTAGAGAAGAATGCATTTCAAGAATGGAGGAGTTATTTTTTTATTATGGGTAAGTAAGCTGGGACTATTCCTGTTTCATGAACGAAAATAACTGGTTGAAGGACTCCATTTCATAGCTAACGTTTGTTGCAGCTCTTAGTCCTTGGCTGCATTGCCCATTCAGATTTCAATACTAGACTTTCGTGTGGGTCTCTGAAAACACCATACATATATAAGATATAAATATTGTATATTATTGTTTAAATTATTTTACGAGAAACTTAATAAAATTTAATTGAAAAAAAGAAAAGAAAATACCATTAGCTTTCTTTGCTGCAGTCCTTGATCTCTGGCAGGTCCCCTGTCCACCTACCTGGGGGGCCTTTCTGGTTTCCTTTTCGGCCTGAAATAATGTAGTGTTTGACCAAGTGCTGCTAATAACACTGTACTGAAGTAGCTTGTTGTAGAAATTAAACTGTGTGTTGTGATAAGCAGTTTTCAGCGGGGATGCCTTGCTTTGACCCACCACTCCGATTTTACTAGGAGCAAAGCATTTGGTTGTATCTCCAGCCCTTGCATGAGCAGCCCATAAGGGTGGTGCTGGCTGCTCCACCTGTTTCTCTTTCCCCCAAATGAAGAGGCGGAACAGTGCAGCTGCCAGCAACATAAACACCTGCAGTAGCAGCAGAGAGTGGGGTATGAACATAAGAATGCAACCTTGGCTGGTCAGAACCGAGGGCCCATTAGTCTACCAGCAGCCATTGAGGTGGCTTTAGGAGGCTCATGCCAGATGTGGGTAGCCTTCCTCTGTCCTCTGCAAAGCTATTGCTTTGCTGCCTGTTCACATTTGTATTAGTTTTACCTGGCAACTGCTGCTAGTCCTAGCCTCCTTGAACGTGTCTAAATCAAACTATCGTAAGTCAGTCTGCATTGAGAGAGAGTGTAGTACACCGTGTGTCGAAGAAGGCTGCCTTTTTGTTAGCTCTGAACAAAGGGCTTTCGTTGACTGCCCATGCAGGAAGGAACCCATCCATGGAGTTATGGGGTGAATCATTTCTGCCCTGCTGCCCATGGGCCTCTGTCTCACCTTGCAAGCTGCTGGAGGTCATGAGATCAGGTGGTTCCAACACAGCTATTCTGGCCTTGTTCTCTTTTGCCAGCCTTATTCTTTCAGAGCCATCATTTTTTTATTCGTTTCATCTGCCATCGTTTTATACCTTCCATAGGTGCTGGCTTTTAAGCAGAAGGGCCAGGAAGTGCCGAGCCACCCAGAAGGGGTTTCCCTGCGTTGAACAAGAAAGCAAACTTGATCAGCAGTGGTGGAAAAGTGCAGTCTGCTTTGGTAGTGAACCAGGCCTTAAAGGAGGAAGCCATGGATTCTAAAGTAGCGTATCCAGCGTAACTGAGCAGTTAGAAGTTTGGACTAGTCCATGAAGCTCACCAGGTGACCTTGGGCCAGTCACTTCCTCTCAAGTTAACCTACCTCACAGGGATGTTGTGAGGATAAAATAGGGGAGGGATAACCATGCACTCCTCCTTGGAAAAAGAGAAGTAAAATAAGAACAATATTAAAAACTTTCCCCCAACAAAAAAACAATTATCCTCATGGGGTGTGATGCTTGTGGGAACAAGTGGGAATGGTAGTGTTTGATTTTCAGCCCTAAAGTTCTTTGATTGCTAAAGCAAGCTTTGCATGTTTACTCAAAAGTAAGTCCTACTATTCTCAATAGTGCTTGCTTCCAGGTGAGTATGCATAGGAATTCAACCTTAATAACACTGATAGCAAGGTAGGCATCAGAACTGTTATGTGGCAGGTAGTCTTCAGGCTTCCTCGCCAGAGGGAATCCACATCAAACTTGTGCATTGCAGAGGGCTCTGGGGCACTTCTCTACTGTGCCAACTGTTTAGCCAAAGTGTTCCCAAGAAAATTCCCCACACTCCCCTGTGGCTGCACATTGCCGGGGAAGATGGATATGGGCAGACAAGTGAGCTTAAGGGAACTTTATCCACTTATTACAGTCATGAATAGAAGAACATTGAAAGGCCCTCCTAGGAACACAGAATACCACTGTTTTGAACCCTAAATCACTCGCAGATTTGGGCACAAGGAGCAGTCAGAAAAGAGATACTTTCTGTTACATGTGAACAAAATTGGTTTGCCAAATTCAAGCCACCCATTTGCTCCTGCTTTTGATAGCAGGAGATTATGTGGAACAGTTAACACTTCCTAGAGTTTATACTTCCCAGTCTTCATCTGCTGCTGGTGGTTTAACATTCATACAGTGCCAACAAGAATGCTATATCTGGTTGCTTCATCAAAGAAGGAAGTTCAGGCTGTCAACTCTTTCTGGATCAGTTCCTTCCAGTTTGAAGCAGCCAAGAACCACGGATGAGAGATAGAACAAATGTTTGGTCTTGCAGCTTGCCAGAAGGCAAGGCTTGTTTCCCACTACTCTAGGGTGGGAAGGCCATACTAGATCCCCTTCCTCCTAGGACAACAGGACAGCCTAAAGTAGAGCCATTTTTTCTGGAATAATAGAATTATGGAGTGGAAAGGGACCACAAGGGTCCTCTAGTCAAACCCCCTGCAATGCAGGAATCTTTCCCAATGTGCGGCTCGAACCCACGATTCTGGGATTGAGATTTCTAATTGCAGGGGAGCAGGAAGTAGGATATTAGATAACAAAGTTGTTTTGTGAGGGGAAAGAGGTGGTCTCCTAACAATTCTGAGCACCCTTCACAAACTACAGGCCCCAGGATTTACTGGGGGAAGCCATGGCTGTTGGAAGTTACACAGTGCCTGCTTTAAACGTATAGTGCAGATTGGAGAAGTAGGCATTTTTTACAAAACTGCATCCTACAAAAAGGTTTTTTTAAAAAAAGAGTTTTCCAGGATGTGGTACAAAGCATATCTGTGAACATCTACTGCTCAGTTGTCAGTATTGCCCCATGCGTGGGTTTTTTATGGTTTACTGTCTTTCATAAAGGTAAAGGGACCCCCGACCATTAGGTCCAGTTGCGGACGACTCGGGGGTTGTGGCACTCTTCTCACTTTATTGGCCAAGGGAGCCGGCGAACAGCTGCTGGGTCATGTGGCCAGAATGACTAAGCCGCTTCTGGTGAACCAGAGCAGTGCACAGAAACGCCGTTCACCTTGCCACCTATTTATCTACTTGCACTTTGACGTGCTTTCGAACTGCTAGGTTGGCAGGAGCAGGGACCAAGCAACGGGAGCTCACCCCGTTGCGGGGATTTGAACTCCCAACCACCTGATCGGCAAGTCCTAGTCTCTGTGGTTTAACCCACAGCACCACCCGTGTCCCTTGCCACTGTCTTTCATAAAACTCCATAAAGGCAGTGCCAGTCTGCTTCCTAGATTCAAAAGGAGCTGCCCCACCAAAGCCCTCTAGGGCTAGGACAAGCTTTGGTTCATTTGAAACTGCTCATGTGGTCCAGTGTCGTAGTGGTCAGATGTTTGACAGGAGATTGCAGCCTTCTTTCGTCATAAATATTAATAAAACTGTTTAATGCACAAGAGTCAACATAGCAAGTTTTGCACAGTTTACCACATTTGTAGCCTAAAGAAGAGCAACCTGTATTTGATCAATCAGGGATGCATTTGAAGAGGTAATTGCTCAGGGGCTGAGCCTGAATGCATCCCCATTTGTTTCTCAAACAGATGCATGGATTTTTTTAATGGGCAATGGGAGGACCCTGTACAATTGACATGGGGTGCTTCCAGATAGGTATTTAATATTGCAACAAGGTCATTCAGATACTGCAAATAGTTTTGCGATTCTATAAATGCATGGTTGGCAACAGTTTGCCATTCTGATGCTGGCAGTGCTAGGTGGATGCTGCAGAAGTGCATGTGTTAGCAGTACCTGTCCCTTCAATAAGCATCCATCTGGAAGCACCCTGTGTAGCCTCCCACCTGGGATGTATCTTGCAGACAGGGTGCAGAGTGTCCCTGAAATACACATGGGAGCATAGGAAGCTGCCCTTTGCTGAATCAGACCATTGGTCGGTCTAGCTCTGTATTGTGGCTCTCGGATGAAGGCATCTCAAGTCTTTCCTGGAGATGGAAGGGATTGGACCCTGGACCTTCTGCCTGCTGGGCTCTGCCTCTGAGCCCCAGCCCAGCCTGTCATAAGCACTGTGTATCTTGCTGGTTTGTTGCTGTCAGAGCCTGCCTTTATTTGACTATAACGCAACGATCAAAATGCACCTGTCAAGAAATTATTTGTATTTCAACATGGAACAAGAAAAACCTCTAAATCGGGGGTGGTGTGTTTTGCCATGAAGCATAACCAGCATCACGCTTTGCTGCTGTTCCTTGATTGTAAAGTGGGAGGGTAGTTGGCAAAAGAACTTGGGCTTCAGCTGTGCGCTAGTCATAGGAGTTTACCTTATTCACATAAAAGATAAATGTTAGTCACGTAACCATAAGGCTACTTGTTTCCTCCAATCTAGAACTGCTTTCCTATGATAGGCCAATTTCTACATTTAAAAAAACCTCCATTTTGGAAACCACGGAAGGTTCAGTAAACATGCCTATGATCAGCCAACTGCTTCCAAGCTCAATGATCCTGTGTGTACACTTCCTTGGGAGTAAGGCACTGTTGAACACAGAGGGGCTTGCTTCGGAGTCAGGGTGTACAGAGTTGAATTGAGCGTTGGGATGCAGTCAGGTTTCCTACAGTATGAAGGAAATATTAAGAGACTCCTCTTAGCACTGCCAAAGGTTCAGTTTGGGACTTACTGGCCCATTACAAAATTTCCACAAAACATGTCCCCCAAAAATCTTCTGTGATGGAAAAAAGTTCTGACTTCCTATTGTGGCAGAATTGGACCACACTCTTCAGCATCCATTTGAAGAGTTGCTTTGATGTGGCAGCAGTATGATGGGGGTGAGGTCCCACCTGCATTTTGTAAGGTAACACTTAAATTTGGTACAGCTGTATTTGTTGACTTCAGCTGACCAAAACTGCCCTGTGGTATTTGCTTGCATTTCCAGCTTTTACTGAAAACCTGGATTTGTTTCTTGCCTGGGTCACCTCTCCTGTCACCTGTGTGCAAAGTCTGCACAGGTAGGGGTTTTCCTCTTCCTTAATGGTTACTTTTGACATTTCCCCTCAGGTATTTCTTCCTTCTCAACCTTCCATTTCATCTGTGTTTATACATGCCCACTCTCAAATTTCACCTTAAGAGTTGCACTGCATGTTATATTTTGTTTGGTGTACACAAAACATGCTGCAAAAATATACTTAAAAGCAGCACATGAATGCCTCTGGAAAGGGTCCTGCAGAGCTGGCAGTTTCAATGGCAAGTGTGGCCTTGCTGTTGCATCCTGTGCAAGAGGCCCTTCAACGCTCCAAGCAGATTTTTGGGTCTTGCTAACTGGGCTAGTTCCAATGTAAACTCTTGAAGTATTACTTCATATTAGGGCTACAGCCCTATTAAATAAATCTTAGGTGGTTGAAAGTAGGAAACTGAATGTATAAGTTACATTGCAAGGCTAACCAACTACTTAGAAGTCTTATTGAATTTAATAGGGCTTACTCCCAGATAAGTGGGGTTAATCAGATTTGCAGACTACTAAAGCAATAGTTCTGAAGATTTGTTTTGTTTTTGGAGCATTGGTAATGTACTACCTTTTTTAAAAAACAAAACAAAACACACACACCATTGGCTTAGTTAACCAGAGAGGCACCGATTTCATTTATTAATTTAATGAATCGGCTCGATGTTGGAAATCCTGCTTCACATACCAGCTGATCTATAGGGGCATTAGCTGGGGTTTTAGTTTGCGTTGCTGCACCTAATACGATTCCATAAAGCAGAGGAAGTGGAAATGGGAGCAAGCCTCTTGGAGAAAAACATGATCTATCTCTAGAATCCTTACAACAAGCATATAAGTTAGCTCAGTTGCAAGCTCACTTGCCTTGCCTTTGGCAAATTGTGTGTCCATAACAAGCAAGATTTGAACCTGGAAATTTCTGGTCCATAGGCTGGTCACTTATCAGCTGCAGTTATGCTCTCAGGAGTGCATGAGGGCCTCTATTACACCTATGAGGAGAGTGTTTGCTGCGCAGTTGAGGTAGCCTGCCGAAAGGACTGGGGTGTTTTAGTCTGTCTTTTCATGGAATCTCATGGAACAGGTGGCATGTCGTCATGATGCCTCTTCTGCAGAGGCTGCCACTCATTCCCCAGACACGCACAAGGTTTAAAACAGTTTGTTCTCTCCTCCCATCCCCACCAACCCTCTTTGCACCAGCTTGGTCCTGCTTTTTACGCAACCAGCATTTCTTGCTCCGTTCTCCCCCTGCTGCTGTCCCCCCCCCCCACCTCACGCCCACATGACAAAAGGAAGACCAAAGGAGAAAAGATCATTCAACATTTATGCAATTATACAAAGTGGGAAAATGTTTCGGATTACACTCCACCTTCCCCCCATTGTGCGCCTGCAACCCTCCGTCTGTCACTAGCCACTGTAACTTTCCCGCAGAACAAAACTGACCCGATGCTGATCTCTTGGTTGCTATTTACACTTAATTATCTTACAGACACCAGTGGGAGGTCTGCAAGGTTAACTGGTGTCAATAAGCCCGCTTTCTTTGCTTCTTGGTTGCTAATTGTGGCTTAATTAGCTGGAGAGGGAATCTTACCCCATTGTGCCAGAGGAAGGGGAAGTCAAGGGGTCAAGGTGCCCCCTTTCTAGAAGGGCTGCATCCTCACTTGCTGCCTCTGGTGTCACTGGCCTTCCTTAGCGCTAAGCAAGGGCACTGGCCAAGCTGGCAAATGTCAACATGAGAACAGCAGATCGCCCTGCACAAATGTGGATGTCTGAAAACTCCCGAGGTGTGCTGCTGGTGTGTTGTCGGTTACCTGAATGTGACTTGTCAACAACAAGAAGGGATATGTATTGAAAAAGCGAGGAAACACACGTTTTCACTTACAAAATTCATCTGGAGGTGTTGGCATTCCCATGAGACGAGCTGAGCATTCCCTGTTAGAAGACGAGGGTGCGGCTCTGCATATGAAATTAATGGAACACCTCAGAAGCACTGTTGGCTTTTTACCATTTATCACACATCCTCTCTCTTTCATTCCAGTCCTCAAACCTGCCTTCTCTGATGGCATCAACAAGTGGCCCAAGGAACTAGGCACACTTTGTCGTGAAATTGTCCCAAGTTTGCTTTTCATGCTACACGTTGCCATGACAGTTTCCTACGAAACACCATTTAAAGCGCAATGAGGCCGCATTCCCCTCTGCTGTTCTCATCCATCAGTAGTTACTGATGTTCTTGGGTGACCCATGAGGAAAAACAGCTAGGGAGGAATTGTTTCATTTGAGGTGATGGAGAAGATTCAGGCTCATGCAGTACTTTGAACACCACCTCTGGGCCCACTTTATATCTATAACATCTGATTTGGCCCGGAATTGCCCTGCTGTGAAATCTCATGTTGCTCTGTGCCATACCAACACAGTAATCCTTAACAAATATGCTGGGCATCATGCTTCGCTGCACAATTTCCCAAATTTGGCATCTCCAGCTGTTTTTGACTACAATCTCCATCATCCCTGACCATTGGTCCTGCTAGCTGGGGATGATGCCAAAACAAATTAACAATATAATATTGTTCCTTAAGCTTCAAAGAAGGGGAACAGCACTGGAGCAGAATACGCCCAGAACTTTCCCACCACCTGCAACATTTTCTGAGCCACGTTGCAGCCACAAAGAGGTATTCTTTGATAGGGGCTTCAAGTCAGCAGTAAAGTAAAAGACAGATTGTTGGTAGTTATGCAATGTTGCCTTTGGATCTGTTTCATTATCTTTGTGGCTGGATTTTCCTCGATTGACAGGATTGCAAAGACTTCCCTGCTTGGACTTCTTCAGTCCACGTAAGGAATTTGACAACACACAGACACAGAAATCATCAATGGATTGTGGCTTTATTAAGAGGATCTTCTTGCCCCTGCCATCGTATGTGCAGCACGCCTTCGTATTTACATTTAAATACAACATGTTAATAAGCAGTCTCTACTCTGTTAAGACATTTTGCGTGTAGTGTTGCCTTAACAGTCATCTTTGCTGGCAGTCCCTGAGTTTACCCTGAGAGAAACCCAGCTTACAGAAACGGTCCCAAATGCACTGAATTAAACTTTACTTGGCACAGCATTATTTATTTCAACCGGAGAGTTAGACACGCAACCTTGCACCTTACCCACAGGGGAGTGAAGGCTCCATATCAATGCTGTAATTTCCCTGCTTATCCCTGCTTCCGCACAAAACCAGGGGGAACTCTGGCGAGGCAGCTAACTAAGCCAGCCCTGGCCCACTTGGAAGGGGTCCAAGAGATGGGGCTGGTGCTCAGGAGTGTGGATGGTTGAGCTGTAGCGTTTCACCATGATGGAGAGCTTCCTGTAAACACAAAAGCGCTGCCTGGCTCTTCTGTCCAGTGCTGACTTTGGGACGAATTTACCAGTGACAGCTCTTCCCATCTCTTCAACTAGCAGAGGAGATACTTTTGCATGATCCGCCCGGAACTTAAACAGCCGGACTGGAGGAGGAAATCTGGAAGCAGGCTTTAGGAAAGGGAGTTGGGCCGTGTCACTGAGGAGAAAAGTGATTATCATAAAACAAGACACTGGCGAGTGGAGTGTGTATGCTCAGCACCCGCATGAAGAACGTAGCTGGTAGCCTGAGCAGTGCAAGAGCCCTGTGTGAAAGGTGGAAGATCCAATCATTCTTGCCCGCAACAATTACTGCTTCTTAAAAAAAAAAAATCCCCTTGTAGGTTCCTATTTCACAGTATTGGCCGTTAATGTGGGCCAATAACATTGCATGAGCTGAATGCCTGTTGTGTAGGGCTTTTTTCTGAACAGGAGAGCTGTTCTGAGTGCCATGGGCTCCCATCATGTTACTGAGCAAAGTTTTGTGGCTGCACCGAGGCCATGGCAAACACAAGCGTGCTCCAGCCCTTGTGCCCCATTTCACAACGAGTTTTGCCGGGCTGCACCTAACAGGAAGAGGCAAAGAGTGGGGCGACTTCAAGAGCAGCCATTTTATTAGGTGGGGCCAATGTTCCAGGAAAACCAAGGCGTGTCTTGCCTCTGAGCAGAAGCCGCAGCAGAATGCCGGACGGAAACATCACTGGAAGTGTGAGACACACTTGCAGAGCTGGGGATTGTTGCTGCTACGTCACAGCAGGATCGTGACTGTGCTGTGGCCTTCCTTCTAGCATGGATTAGTACGGTGCAATTTGCTCTTTGCCGTATCCCATGGAGATGATTTCTCCACAGGCTGGCTGGCTGATGCAGGACTTCCTTTGGCACATTTGGAAGCTGCCGCTTTTCAGTTTCTCTGCTGACTTAAAATAGAGGAAGGGCTGCCCAGGATCCACCTGAAGGATGGAAATCAGGTGGAGCTGCCCTCTCCATGCCCATGTGCCCAAGCTGCCTTCACCGTTGATACAGCTTCATGATGCCAGTCCGGTGCAGGCTCTTCCACAGCTCAGCTTCCAGCAGCATATCGTGGTTGGCATAGAAGACCAACGGCTTCTTCTCCTGCTCAAAGTAGTGGTCGGAGAATGCCCTGTAGTTGTCGGTGATGAAACCATAGGCACTGACCTGCAGGAGGGGAAGAAGCAGAGGAGGACAACTTAGGGATGGGCGTGGATGGGCTCTTGTCTGCCACCCCACCCTTGCCACGCACAGTGCCAAGCCACTTGAAATCTAGTTCTGAGGGCCTTCTGGCGGTTCCCTCACTGCGAGAAGTGAGGTGACAGGGAGCCACGCATGGGGTCTTCTGGGTAGTCACTCTCCCATCAGATGTCAAGGAGATAAAAGAACTACACAACTTCTGAAGGTAGCCCTGTGTCAGGAAGTTTTTAATGTTTGGCATTTTATTATGTTTTTATATTCTGCTGGAAGCTGCCCAGAGTGGCTAGGGCAAACCAGTCAAATGGGCAGGGTACAAAAATAAAATTATTATTGTTGTTGTTGTTGTTATTATTATTATTATTATTATTATTATTATTATTATTATTATTATTATTATTTACTTGGCACCTAACGGTGTGCTTGTGCTTTCAGATGACCCATGAAATTTGCCCCTTTTCTCCAGGCAGAGACAGAAGTTCTAGCTGCAGGTGGAACAAGCACATCTTGTTGGGAGGAAAATGGATGGTATTCCCCGTTGGTGCTAGATGTTCGAGAGTCATCTTCGCCACTTTCCACACAGTGTGAAGTCACCGTCACAACTAGTCTTAGACCTCCACCCCCTGATGCTGAGTTTATCAGGTGCTGGAAAAGTTAGCGATATAAAGACTTTCACCTGATCACAGGTATGAAGAGCTGTTAGAAGCATCAGGGCTCCAGTGCTGGGCATGTAGAGATGTCCAAACTGACTGTTTATTATTTCTGACCTTAAAAACCTGTAAATGGAATAGGGACACAGGAGGGAAGTTTATGGGTTATTAACAAAAAAGAAGAAGAAGTCTTTAACCAACTGGCTGTGTCAGGTGCGAACAATGGGCCATATAAGAATCTGGCAATCAGAAAGATTTCAAACGTCCAGCCTGTTCTTCTCTCTGTCATGCTAGCATTCCACATACAGGGAATTTTTGCCCATTGGTATTGGCTCTCACATGATACAAAATGGAATGAAAGGCAAGATTCCTGCACAAATCCCCAGAAATTGTGTATCAGACTTCCACCCAAATTACTCAGGTGACTCACAGTTCCCTCTATCCCTTCCGCCAGTCAGAGATTCAAACACCATCGACAAAGAAGGGCAATCAGAATTCTACATATGTATGTACAATTATGATTATTTTACTATTAGGCTGTCTGTCAGTATGCTTTTTACTATGTTTTTATCATTGGTGTTTGGTAATTTGTTTCTAATGTTGTACACCGCCCTGAGATCTTTTGATAAAGGGAGGTATATGTATTGAATAATAATAAAAACAAACAAACAAACAGATGGTCAGTGGTGGGGAATCTCTGGCCTGCTGGCCTAGTTAGGCCTGGCAGGGTCCTAATTTGGCCTAATTTCCCCAAAGCTACACCCACCCACAGATGACGTCAGCTGCTGGGCCAGTAAAGAAATGACTGCAAAGGAGATGGTTCAGGAGCCTTCAAGTGCATGTTCAATTGCTCCCTGATAAGTGGGGATTGTACCCATGTCTTTTAAATTTGGTTCCAAACACAAGCCCCGCTGGGATTCTTTCCACTCAGAAACTCCCAATCTGCACTCCAGAGTGAAGCCAATCCCTGCCAAAGGCAGGCATGAAGTTGGTAGTGATTAGCTGACTTCAAGCCAAGCTAGAATCGACTACATTCCTGAGTTTCCACTCTGGAATGTGGCCAATCCCTGCTGAAAGTGGGGCTTGCAGACAGCTCAGGATCTAGCCCACTGAGCTGAAAAGGTTCCCACCTCGGATGTGTTTCATGTGATAAAATGTGGGTTCCCCTCACTCCCACTGACATGATAAAAGTAGTACATATACAGTGGTACCTCTGGTTACGTACTCAATTCGTTCCGGAGGTCCGTTCTTAACCTTAAACTGTTCTTAACCTGAAGCACCACTTTAGCTAATGCAGTGTTTTTCAACCTTTTTTGGGCAAAGGCACACTTGTTTCATGAAAAAAATCACGAGGCACACCACCATTAGAAAATGTTAAAAAATGTTTAAAATTTTAACTCTGTGCCTATATTGACTATATATAAAGTAATTTTTCAATTTTTCCCACGCCACACTAGTGTGCCGTGGAACAGTGGTTGAAAAACACTGAGCTAATGGGACCTCCCACTGCCGCTGCGCCGCCAGAACACAATTTCTGTTCTTATCCTGAAGCAAAGTTCTTAACCTGAAGCGTTATTTCTGGGTTAGCGGAGTATGTAACCTGAAGCGTATGTAATCTGAAGCGTATGTAACCCGAGGTACCACTGTATATTGGGTGGTGTCCAGTTAAGTAATACTCAGAGTGGACCCACTGAAATCAATGTGCTTATGTCTACTGATTTCAATGGACCTACACTTAGCATGACTTAAGTTGGATATCACTCACTGAATATATTAAGGGTGGGAAAGCCATAGATCTCTAGATGTTGCTGGACTCCAGCTCCCATCAACCCCAGCTCCAACATGGCCAATGGGATTTGTGCTCCACCAACAGTGGTCGTGTTCTGCTAAAAAAAAAAAACAGGCTTCGCTGTGCTGTTCAAAGTCTCAAAACATTACCTCTCTGTTAGGTAATGCACAAATTCAGGGTGCAGCAACTTGAACTTTCCGGCAGGTTTCTCAGATCCAAAATATTGTTGTGGCCTGTGGAAATAGATCAAATAAAAATAGTTTTCTTGCATGACAACAATTAGACAGCTCTCAACTGATCCTGTGACTGGGGGAGAAAAACAATACATAAAGCAGAAAAATTGTACCATTTGTGAAGCACCATGGTGCCCAATAAAAATACTAAAAATGGATGGTGTAAAATTAAATAACTCTCCAGAAATCTGGAACAGGAAATCCAAATGGGAAATCCAAATGCACCTGCTGCTGGAGGAGGTCCAGGAGAAGTGATTTCTGCTTATTCCTCCTTCCCCCTGCCACTCTACCTGCTGTCCAGAGGTTGGGCTACTTATATGGTGCTGAAACCCTTCCATCTCCCTGCATGCCTCAAGCTTGCAGCCTACCCTGTGCTTGCCCCTCTTAGATCACTAATGTATGAAGAGGTCAGGGAATGTGGGTGGGATTAAGCTTGCAGTATTGTCAGTCAGAGCTTTTAAAGCAATCAAGGGATTTTTTGGGTGAGAAACGCAGAGAGATGAGAGAGAGGACAGAGAATTGCAGGCAAGTGCAGAAAAGGAACCGGAAAGGTAAAATAAAAGGTAAGTTCCAGCCACAGGATTGCATCCATGCTTGCGCAAAGGAAGACCTTGTGCTTCTCGTTTGGACGCAAACATCTCGCCATGTGTCCTTGCACCCTAGACACATGACTCTTACAAAGCATCGAAAGAGAAAGCATGAGATCACTTGAGCTTCCTCCCAACAGCTTCCATGAAACTTCAAAAGATTCTTCAGTTCTTATGAGAACTCTGCAAGACCAGTGTCACACCACTGACATGGGAGTTCAATCTTAGGACTTCCACATGACATGGAATAAAATCTCATGATACAATAGCTCTGGTTGGGTGTTCTGGAAGTGAGGCTATGTTGGGTAGCACCTCCCACTGTCATTGCGCATATTGTGCAAACATCTGAATCATGTGTCTACAGGCTTCCATGTGACCTGGAGCCCGCCCCCCCCCCCCACAATCAGGAACCATGAGCAACTGAGGTTCTACATCATGTAGAATCCTGTACCTGCAACAACTCCCTCCCCACTTGAGACATTTGTGCTGGATGCGAAGATACTTAATTCAGTGCAGCCTTGCTTCCTGCTTACATATTCCTTTCAACCATGAGTGGAATGCCTGAAAATTAGGGCTGGCATCACTGAAGACTGAAGGAAGCACATCTACAGTTGTGGAGAGATGCGCTACAACTGCACTACAATCCCCAGAAGTGTGATTTTGTGAGAACAAGATAACACGGTCGTTTTTAGCAATGGGGTCTGGCTGCTTAAAAACCTATTTACTGCAGGGTTAGCTTGCCAGGCTGAAAGGTTGCTCTCTGAGCTGCCTCAGTAGGAACTGGAAGCACAGAGACACTAAGGCTGAACAGAAAGCAGAGTGCAAAAATGTGACCAAAGGGATGTCAATACTAAGAACTAACAGCGGCTGATGTTCCTAGCTGAATCTGCTCTGGATGTCTCCAGGAGGACTGAATGCAAGGACAGAGAAGCACATCTACTTACTCATCGCCCTTGTCATACCCATCTGGGACCGGGGTGCCCAATATGGCGGATCTCAGCATGATATAATCTCGTAGATCCGAGGGGATGAAAATGTAGCGGATGTCCTGAAGCAAAAATAGGGGAGGAATGCAAAACACAGAACAGAAATTTAAGAATTACATGTGGCACCCACAACAAAGTGTTGCTGTATGGGTTCCAGGGTGTCATATAGACTCTTTCCCGGATGCTCCATCCATTCCTGGCTCCTGGTTTTCCATTCCCACTCACATTTGAAGAACAAATAAGATTTCTGATGTATGTACCTTGCCCTGTGGTATCTGCGTGAAGCCATATTCTGCATAAGCAATGAGGGAATTCTTCATGGTGTTTACTGTGAAACCATAGAAGGAGATTTTCGTCCCAACATCTTCCTCGAAGCCTTTGATCACTGCCCCATTAAGCCTGTAAGGGGGAAAAATATTTTCAGACATACATAGGTGTTAACCAGAAGAAACAACCGATTCAAGATTTTATTTTCGTTTGGCAAACTCTCTGACGGGTTTCAGGAAGGTTTTAACATCTATAAAAGGTAAAGATACCCCTGACTGTTAGGTCCAGTCGCGGATGACTCTGGGGTTGCAGCGCTCTTCTCGCTCTATTGGCCGAGGGAGCTGGCGTTTGTCCGCAGACAGCTTCCGGGTCGTGTGGCCAGCATGACTAAGCCGCTTCTGGTGAACCAGAGCGGCGCATGGAAACTTCGTTTACCTTCCCTTATCTACTTGCACTTTGACATGCTTTCAAACTGCTAGGTGGGCAGGAGCAGGGACCGAGCAATGGGATCTCACCCCGTTGCGGGGATTTGAACCGCCAACCTTCTTATTGGCAAGCCTTAGGCTCTGCACCACCCGCATCCTTTTAACATCTAGACCCATCCGCAAATTGGATTTGGGTCCCTCCTTAAGAGGAGGGGATGCTGACCCCATTGTACCTGAATACGAAGTCATGAGCATCTATCTCCTTGCCTTGATGAGAGCCGTTCAGAATCCCACCGTTCCCAACCACAGCACAGCGGCTGCAGCCATCAGTCTTGCTGAAGAGCCTACCACTGACTGAGTCATTGAGGAGCTGCACGCTGGATGCAATTGCTGCCAATCAGAACACACAGATGCACATCAGGAGAAGGGTGGTACCAAGCACAAAAGGCTGATGGATGTGTTCCCTTTTTGCCACCCCAATGATTGCTTGTGTCATTCTTTGCTACCAACCACTTTGGGCAAAGTGGATACAGAAGGAACTATGAATCTCAAAAACTAACTAGTTAAAACCAGATAATATGAGCTAGTTTGTTTAGGGCGCACTACATCAGGGAATTGAACAGAATGAGTTTCTGATCTGTTTGACTTCCACAGAACCCCTGAAACATCCATGAATTGAATTTTGGAACAGCTTAATACACATGGTATGTTGAGGATGTCTTAACGCTATCTCCACCAAAGAAAACATTGCTTACTTATTTCCCCAGCATAAAGCAGCTTTCGGGGTGGGGGTTCTTTTGTTCAAAATCAATGAGTTCATTATGAATCAATTGAGAACTGCAGCAAGTTGATGAATGGCTTTTGAGTAACTCATTTTGTGGTAATTCGAACTCCTGCAGATAATAGATGGAGCGTTTGTTTGAGGTGTTTGAGGTGCCTTTGTTCCTTCTCTTCCCCCTTCTTCCAGATGGAGCTCCCCACTCTTTCCTCTCAGCGGTACCGTCAGGGCAGGACTATGTGGGCAGAAGGCACAGGGCCCCACTTAGCAGGAGAAGCCTTCAAATGCAGCAGAGTGGGTGTCCATTTTGAAGTAATACACACCACCATCTAAGGCAAGGGTGGGGAACCCACATAAAATGTGGGTTCCTCTCACTACCACCTGTCCCACCAACATGAAACATGCAAGTAGGACATAAAATGGGTCACAGGACACCAGGCAGAGGGCCTTCTTGCTAGTGGCACCCGCCCTGTGGAAAACCCTCCCATCAGATGTCCAGGAAATAAACAACAATCTGACTTTTAGAAGACATCTGAAGGCATCCCCGGTTTAAGGAAGTTTTTAATGTTTCATGTTCTGTTGTGTTTTTAATATTCTATTGGGAGCTGCCCAGAGTGGCTGGGGAAGCCCAGTCAGATGGGCACGGTAATAATAATAATAATAATAATAATAATAATAATAATAATAATATACACAGAGTGGACCCACTGAACTAAATTAACTTAAGTTGACTGGTTTCGGTGCGTCAGCTCTGAGCATGACTTAAATTGGATGACATTCATTGAACAGCTGCAACTCTCCAGATGTTGATGCACTCCAACTCCAACCCAGAGTCCAAAATTGCTTAAATGCACCACAGTTCCCCATGTGACCGGTTACAGAGTGGGGTGCAGGGAGCTGGGGAACCCCAGGAAAGGTCCTTTGCCAACATGTGGCTTCCGTGCTCAAGGCAGAAGCTTTCACACTTCCAAAAACTGTCTGCAGCCAGTTTCCCCACTATGCTGCTTCTTTGATTTGAAGCATGTCCCACATAAGCTTCCAGTTAAGAGATTCAGGACATCAGCTGGCCAGGCAGACAGCGTGCCTGGCAAGAAAAGGAAGAGTGGGCAATGCGGTAGGAAGTGAGATAATTCCCAAAAGCCAATGGCCACAAGCAGCAGCAGCAGCAGCAGCAGCAGCAGCGACAACAATGGAGTGGCTTGTGCCAAATCCTTTTGGTTCCAAGTTAATCATCACAAAGACACTGGAACCTTTTATTCGAGCAAATGTCACAAGGCGTTGATACCAGCATTTTCAAAGGCTTCCTCTCCCATCAGATCTAAGTCTTTAAAGTAGAACGTTGGAAATTCATTTGGGTTTGAGCGAAGAAAGACTTCCTTTTCTTCCACTACCCATTTCCCCATGTCCTTCAGTTGTTGCTGACTCAGGGCACCTTTTCTTATATAGGATGCTCAATGAATACATGCAGAACGAGCTGAGAGGAAGGATGCTTCCTTTGGGTCACAGAAATTGTTAACAGCGTCACTAGTCCTCACATCTGATCAGGGGAGGTATATCATTCCTGATAAGGATCAGTCTCCCCCTTCCCCATCACCTCAATCTGGATCAGGCAACCTGGATATGTGATGTACTCCACTGGCTGTGGGGCAACTGCCATGTGGGAGGCACCAAGAAGTAGCAGTGGCATGTGGGCATAAAGGAGGAAAAGAGATTCTGGGTGCAGCTGCAGATAAGATGTGCGGATACTACAGGCAACAACACTGATCCTGGGCTTTAGAGCCTTTAGGTGGGAAAATGCTTGGCATGGCTCTGCCCTCTCTCTCCAAATCAACAACAGTGATTCAGCTGTCAGACAGCCAGGGAAGCACTGCCAACCTGCCCTGCTGTCCATTACTGGGTTACATGAGAAATCAGGGATAGGGGACCATTTCAGCCCAATGGACCAGATATTTATCTCTCAGGGCCAACTTTGACAGCTGGGTTGAAGAGAGGGGACTGTTTTCTTTTGGGGGCAGGAATGTTTTTGGGGTTTTTTGAAGCCCGCCTATGTTATCAAATCGTTCAGCACATGGAAATTCTTGGCATTATCACTGGTTGTGATCCCCAGAAATAGACACAGATCAAAATGTAACAATGTATGATTACGCAGAAAGGGGATGTGCACACTGTGTTAAGGCACGAGCCACGGCTGATTGCAAATGAGTGGCGCATGTGAGCGGCACACCCTGCCTTATCACTCTTCCCCTAGTGCAAGTGGAGCGAGGAATCATGAGCCACGACCTTACTATGCCATGCAAACTTAATGCTTGCGGTTTATTTCTCTAAAACAAACCATCACCGGGAAGCAAAAGAACAAAACATTGGCTTCAGATACTGGTTTGTTTGGAGACAGACACCTGGCTTAGAGGTCCCAGCAAGGCAAGGGTCATGATGTGTTGCTCATGCTAGGGGATGAGTGAAGCGGGACTGATTTGGCAGCAAGCTTTTATGGCTTACCATGTTGCAGTGCTGCCAAGTATCCAGTTTTCCCCGGGATTCTCCCTTATTTTAAGCAGTTTTCCGCTGCTCTCCCTTATTTTTTATTTCCCTTAAATTTCCCGTTTTTAATGGAAGGAGCTCCTCCCCTGCTGGCCAGGGACTGGGTGGGAAGACCTCGCCTACTTGGAGAGAAAAGCCTCAGCCCTCAAAGCAAGTGGGATCCCTTTCCCGTGCTTACAGGGGGGTGTATTCCTCCCCCTGCATCAGCCCCTATCCGTTGCCACCGAGACCCTCAGCCGGCCAATAGGGTTAGCTGGTGGGCGGAGCCTGGCTGCCTTTGAGCAGCTGCTGCTTCCTGTCCTGTTTTGATGGGATCAGACAAGAAGACAATGGGGCTCCATTGCGCGGAGCACATGGCTGCCCTCCTCTTTGCTGGCTGCCCTCCTCTTTGCTCCGCTCCGAGCCCGCTTGGAGTTTACATTGCTGCTCCGCCCACTTTTGCTTCTGGCTCCGCCCACCACTGACATGTGACTGTCCCCAGGATAGGTGAGACTGCTGATCCCTTATTTTCAAATCTGAAACTTGACAGCTATGCCATGTTGTCCAAACATGGCTGCTGAGGTTATGAGTACCAGCATCAATTAATGGAGTGTGCCAAGCACAAGGCCCCAAGAAAGGATGTATTTTTGTTTCATAGAATCATAGAGTTGGAAGAGACCACAAGGGCCATCCAGTCCAACCCCCTGCCAAGCAGGAAACACCATCAAAGCATTCCTGACAGTTCTATTGCCATCTGGCAGGCACCGGATGGTATGAAGTTCTCTGGGCATTACAAAAAATTGCCATGGGCAGTCGCTTGTTCTCACCAAGATTGGCTCATGTATATTTATGCCACCAACACCTCCTGGAGTAGAGCAATGTGAGCCCGGTTTAGAGCTAGGGTAATTAGATCATTGTGCCTGCATCCAATGTAGCCCACCATACAACAGAGTAGCCCTCTAGAGTTATGTCCCCAGCCCATTACCTGAATATGACAAGCCACGCCAGCCGTAGGGGACTTTGTGCTCTTTTAGCTTCTCCCAGGTCTCTGGGGTGAAGTGCTGCTTCCCCATCAGCACCGGGATGCCAAAATCAAACTGCTTCCTCATCGTTGGGTCTACCTTTACTTTGGACTTCAGGGAGTGGGGACACAAACCGGACTGAGAAAGGCTTGGCGTGAGCAAATCCTAAAGTGGTAGAAGTGAACACCAATCAATATTTCATTGGGATGTCTACTTAGGTAGGTCACAGAGAAGACTGGCAAAGAACAGAGCCTTAACAAAGCCCCAAATTATGTACAGGAGTTCTCGATTACAACACTATAAACATGTGTTCATTGATGAAAATGTTGCAATGCTGCAAACATTTCTGCACTCGGAAAACACAAATGCTGAGATCAGGGGCAATTTTGCCAAATCAAGCAAAGAAGCAAAACTTGAAAGAGCCTGTTGACGCCTTTGGTTCTTGCCCAATGGCAGTGATAGAACCACAACATACCACTGAACCCAAAGGGGAGGAAATGGTAGTCGGAGCAACGTTGTACAGCAGTTTGGGCTACACACTCTGGGCTTGCTTAGCCTGAGCGGCTGTGCTAAACATAGTGTGGGATGAAGCCACGCAGGAGACTGGAACAGCCCCGGTGGGACAGGTGGGAAGTCAGGTGTGCTGAATCAGTGCACCTGATCTCTTAACAGCTTTTCTGTGTCCTGAGAAGGGGTTGGTGGATTTCCATTGTCTGTTAAAACCTCCAGTGGACAGCAGCTATCAGGTCACTAGTCCAGGGAATTATGCCTATACTGAAGGTACATTGTTGACTGTTAAGGGTTTATGCTGCTCAGGACTAAACAAATGTTCCGCCCACACAGACGCAACCCACTTGTGTAGCAGTTTTGCTTTGCTTTGGCCTTTCTTTGGGGTCAGCTCTTTCCTGCATCCCATAACACTTGATGGTACAGGAAGGAAGGGATGGAAGACTATTTTCAAGCTGCACTGAATATTGAACAAAGAAATGGTGGAGGAGTATTGCAAACACCAGAGTGGGTGGGGTGGGGGCAAGAATCAGGGTTCAGGGAGCCGTTTTTTCTCTCTTCCTTGTGGGTCAGAGGAGAAAGCCTAAGGTTTGTGGTTCTTCCTTCTTTGTTATGACTCACGAGAGGGGGGGGGAAATACATGTTCTGGGATGTGGGGTTGGAGATTAATGCTTTCTCGGCGACTCTGTAAAATAGCATTGCATACCGTCGTACAAGTCAGATAATTTAGTGCACTAAACGAAGCATTCCAACTTTACTTCTATGGATCCACATGAACTGAAAGTCAGATGTTAAACAGCAGCGAAGAATCGTATTCCTAGCTCCCACTGTTTGATGCATTTGCACGGCTATGTAAATATGCTGCCCATGATTAAAAGCCTGCCATTAACATCAAAGGCAGATTCACACGGGCTGCGCAGATGACATCTGCTGCTAGGCGGATGATTTGAATGTCAAAATTTGAATTCCAATTTTGGGGGCCAAATACCAATTTTTAAAGTCAAATATGGATGGTATTTGAGTTCTGATGAGAACGACCAAGGCAAGCATTAGAATCCAAATATTGTGCAGCAGAGTCAACCTAAGCACGCTTGCGGCTGCGTTTTTGTTTTCTTTAATATTCAACTCATAGCCAAAAACATTTGCAGAAATTCTGATTTTATATAATTTGACAGAATACCTTTGCACAATGACCCTCAAAGTGGCCTTCAATAAGAATAAAGTGAAGCAGCAGCCAAATTCTCTGATAATTTTTGTGATCGCAAGGGATGGCGTGAGGATAAGGATACTGCTGGCTGTTGGTCAGAGTGAAAAGGCAATAACCAGGGAAAGTGATCTCCCCCTTAGGAAAGGATCCGACAGATGGAGGAATGGGCTCTTTTCAGACAAAGTTATTGGACAATACAGTTGTTCTCCATTTACTGTGCGCACTTCAAGGCTCCATGTCTCTGGAGCTCTCCCCCCAAGGAAGTACACATGGCCCCACCTTTGTTATCTTTGCATTATACCTTTTCCAAAAAAAAGAAAAGAAAAAAAAAGGTTGCAGACTGTGTTTACTAAGCAGTGTTGTTTTGGGCTTTTAAACAGCTGTTGTGTGTATTTAGTTCTTTCACTGGTTTGTTTCATAAATCTGTTTTTTTTTTTTTTAAAGCATGAAGGGCCTTTGCCTTGAAAGGCAGGATGTAGATTTGTAGGTAACTAAGATACATGAAATAGACATCCCTGCAGATTTTGCATCAGTCCTCGGCAATTGCCTTTTCCTTGCAAATTATAATGCTGACTTGACCAGGAAAATGTAAGATCTACGTTCAAAATCTACTTAAAGCATACTAGGAGATTTGGGGCATGTCACTGATGCCTTGCAGTAAGATGGAACTAGTTACCCTTTCTGCTTCTTTTCTTTGTGTGTGTGTGTGAGTGTGTGTGTGTGTGTGTGTGTGTGAGAAAGAGAGAGAGAGAGAGAGAGCAAAACATCCTAAAGTATTTTGTTTATTATGTTGAATCCAGACATAAGTCTTATTCAGAGTAGATCCCTTGAATTCAATGGGATTTAAATTAGTCACAACTAAGTCTAGCTCTAAGCAATTATTAATATATATTTTCATTATAAATTCTAAACTATTACATATGTATGTATGTATGATATTAATCTACTATATATTTCTCTGTTTTGTCTTAAGATATCATAACCAAATTCTGCATGATGGTTCCTGAGATCAATTAAAAGGTTTTCATTTATGTCCGGGGACATTAGGATGCCATTTTGAATTAAGCTGGCAGACTGAGCCTTTCAGAGCTTCACTGATTTTAACCAATGATTGCAAACCTGTGCTGATTTGTTGTTGTTGTTGCTCCTTAGGATCCCCAAGGATTGCCAGGTATGAGGTATTCAGGTCCTGTGGATTTCAGTGGGTCTGCTCTAAGCGTTAATTGAGTGAGACCATCAACTGATAATTTTTCACAGCATGCAACCCTTTTTCAGTAAACACACCTGACGCTAAGGCACTCTGTGGCTTAGAAGTCCAGAATTTCCTTTTCAGAGGTTGTTCCTCTTGGTTGTGAACTCTAGGTTTGTCATTGCTTTCCTCCCAAGAAGCAGGTGTCTTTTAATTTCGTGACTGCTGTCACCATCTGCAGTGATCATGGAACTCAATAAAGTAAAATCTCTCACTGCCTCCATTTCTTCCCCTTCTATTTGCCAGGAGGTGATGGGACCAGTGGCCATGATCTTAGTTTTTTTGATGTTGAGCTTCAGACCATATTTTGCGCTCTCCTCTTTCACCCTCATTAAAAGGTTCTTTAATTCCTCCTCACTTTCTGCCATCAAGGTTGTGTCATCAGCATATCTGAGGTTGTTGATATTTCTTCCGGCAATCTTAATTCCGGTTTGGGATTCATCCAGTCCAGCCTTTCACATGATGAATTCTGCATATAATTTAAATAAGCAGGGAGACAATATACAGCCTTGTCGTACTCCTTTCCCAATTTTGAACCAATCAGTTGTTCCATATCCAGTTCTAACTGTAGCTTCTTGTCCCACATAGAGATTTCTCAGGAGACAGATGAGGTGATCCGGCACTCCCATTTCTTTAAGAACTTGCCATAGTTTGCTGTGGTCGACACAGTCAAAGGCTTTTGCGTAGTCAATGAAGCAGAAGTAAATGTTTTTCTAGAACTCTCTAGCTTTCTCCATAATCCAGCGCATGTTTGCAATTTGGTCTCTGGTTCCTCTGCCCCATCGAAATCCGGCTTGCACTTTATTTAGTTTTTAATGTTTGATGTTTTGCTATGTTTTTATATGTGCTGTAAGCAGCCCAGAGTGGTTGGGGAGACCCAGCCAGATGGTGGGGTATTATTATTATTATTATTAATAATAATAATAATAATAATAATAATAATAATAATAATAATAATAATACTATCTGGGTGCTGAGCTGCTTTTGGGAAGGGGACAAAGGGCAAGGAAGTCCTTAAGAATGAAGTATGGACTTGTTACCTTCTCCTTGGGATGATTAAGAATTCTTCTCTCAGATGAATCTTTGGCTGGGTTCCCCCTAGAACAAAAACAACAGGAAAAGGAGACTGACTTTCATGCACAAACATTTGTTCACTGTATACTGAGATGCCTTCACTGTCCAACAACCCTTTCTGAGGGTTTGCTCAGCTTCCAGTGATTTAGATATGAAATCTAGACCCTTTTATAACCATTGGACAGTTGCAGATTGATGAACCTGTCATACTGGTTCTGTCCCATTGCCATCTAGCCCACAGGAAGCATTATAGAGCACATATCAACATTGCAGTGCACTAGACCCTTTTACAACCATTGGACAGTTGCAGATTGATGAACCTGTCGTACTGGTTCTGTCCCATTGCCATCTAGCCCACAGGAAGCATTATAGAGCACATATCAACATTGCAGTGCACTTATGAAGATGAAACATGTGATACTGTTTGCCTGGTGTGACGATCAGAATGTTCAGTTGCGCAAGGAACTGAACACTTGGTAGTTGTACTTCTATGAGGAAAGGGGAAGTTGTCAGCATGGCTGGAATTAAAAGGTTGCATGTGGCAGGTTAGAAACTGGGAAGGAAACCTGGATGTTGGGAAGTCAAGGGCCAGGGAGTCCAAAGCCAAGAAAGCTGAAGGAAGGAAAGGTGCAGGGCAAACCACGGACTAAGAAAGGAATATGAAAGACAAAACTGGGGAGAGGGGGCTAGGGCTGCAAACTATTGTCGGAAGGGAAGTGGGCAAGCCTACGATGCTGGGGAACTGTGGGTCAGGGAATCAAGAGGGTTATTAGCCAACATGGTGTCCTCAGAACCCTCTGGGCTACAACCCTCAGAAGCTCCAGCCTAAATCCTGACAGCGCAAATTTGCTAGCTGTGACTTATCTCAGCCCTGACATCCCTCTGGGGGCAAGAAGGACCCAGAAGAAGTGGGCGGCTGAATTACGTAAATGCATTGATTTTAAGTAACCATCCAATCCTCTGGCAACATTTCTGTGAGGAAGGGTCCACTCCAGCCTCGCTTACCTCTCTGTGGTGCTTTCTCTGGGCAGACTATGGTTCCTGACATCTCGGGGAATTTCTTCTTGCGCTGGCCCCAGTGTCTCCTGCTGCAGCAGTCTGGAATACAGGTGGAGAAGTTATGCGTGGAGTTCTCATTTCATGCCAGCGTTCCTATAGGTTTTGCCTCCAGAGACATCCATTTTATTCCACATTCATTATTATTTGTGCCCGTGACACTACTGGATCAGTCACACACAATCCCACTATGAATACAGTTTGCATTTCTAAATGTTTTGGGGTGGTTTGCATGAAATAGTCCGTGCATATCCTATAACCTCCTGCTGAGATCCCATAACTTTTTATCCCACAAATGTTCTGGATTATTTTTTGTCCTAGGTTTGTTGTACCGTAGCCCCTACAGACAGCAATGACCACCTCCTAGTGGCGCAGCAATAAAACTGCTAGCACATTTGCAAAGCTAAGCAGGGTCCAGTATGGGTTCCAACTTGGATGGGAGACCATGTGTAGAGGTTGCTGAATAGCAGGGGGTTGGGCTAGATGGCCCTCAGGGTTCCTTCCAATTCTATGATAGCACTGGGGAAGCATCGCAGAACAAACTCAAGCAGGATCCACCACTAATGTGCTTATTATTGTGTCAAGAACATGTTGCAAAGTGTGCCTGTCTGGAGAGGCCCTCAATCTGAGCTGCCACATAGCTCCGCTCTTTGATCTTGCAAACTTTGTGTGACTTTAGCTCTGAAGTATGTAGCTGTCAGTGTTTAGCAAAACTCCTGAATTAACTCATAATTTAGATACTGAGGAATAACATGTTCCACCATAAAGCATGGCAGCATGAAGCAACCCCCCCCCCCCAGTCTTTGCACAACACCTTAACGATACAATGAATTTAGATCTTAGAGCACCAGTGCTCTAACCAGCTATAGGGGCGTGCGGGCGGGCAGCTTCCTTCCCAAACCCCCACAGGAGGAGAGCGATCCCCGCAGAGGCTTGGGAAAAGGTAGACAATTCTGGGAAATGCGGGGTGGGGCGCCGGAGGGATCTTGGCACCAAGCCGCAGGATATGCTTAAGACGGCCCTGGCTGGTTTCCTTGTTTTTACATTGCAGGTGAAGTAGAAACAAGCATGGAGAATGTGGAGTTCAAGTATAGGCACATTAAAAAAAAAAACACCTTCTCTGCTGGACTTTCCGGCGCTTGTAGGGATCCCAGTTTGCTCAAACTTGGCCTGAGTTGGTAAAAGGATCCACAAAGAAGGAGCAAAAGGAATTTGGGGGGTGGGGCGGGGGGAGCAAGGGCATAAGGACATGTTCCAACAAGATGTAGCAACTTGCAACGACAGAGTCTTGTGGTAAAACTGAAACCGGCCCATCCACATTTTCCTAGCTTGAACTGGTATGATTTGGTAATCTCTTGCTTGGCGCGGTGCAGTTTCCCAGCCATGCCTTTTGCAGAGGTGAGGTGCTTAGAGTGCCTGTCTATGGCTCTAATCCAGCGGTCCCCAAACTAAGGCCCGGGGGCCGGATGAAGCCCAATCGCCTTCTAAATGCGGCCCGCGGACGGTCCGGGAATCAGTGTGTTTTTACATGAGTAGAATGTGTCCTTTTATTTAAAATGCATCTCTGGGTTATTTGTGGGGCCTGCCTGGTGTTTTTACATGAGTGCTTTTATTTAAAATGCATCTCTGGGTTATTTGTGGGGCATAGGAATTCGTTCATTTCCCCCCCTCCAAAATATAGTCCGGCCCCCCACAAGGTCTGAGGAACAGTGGACCGGCCCCCTGCTGAAAAAGTTTGCTGACCCCTGCTCTAATCCCCACTCCAGCAATGAAGCACACTGGGCTATTGAGAGGATAAAAAAAGGAGGGGATGAGGATAAAATGGGGGGAGAGAATCAGAAATGCTGCCTTGAACTCCCTGGTAGTAAGGCAGAATATCTGTGTAATGAATGAACCAATGAATAAACAAATGTTATAAGAAAGATGCGTGGCAAACCTACATCTAATCAAACTTCTCTGCGCTGCCCAAATGCCTCATATTATTAGGCAAGGCAGGAACATTGTTGACTTGAATGGCAAGCCAGAATTCTTCCTGTTCCTACACGGCTTAGCGGGCCAGAGACAAATGAGACATGCTGGCCCTGATTCAGGGACATTCCTGCACAACAGCAGGCTGTGTGCCTGAGGCTGTGCAGGATGATCCCCCTCCTTCTCCCCATCAAAGAGATGATTAACGCTGTCAGCTTAGATTGGAACAGCCCTTAGACTTAGCCACACACAATCTGCGCATGGGAGATGTGAGCTGGCGACCCTCATCCTCTGTCTGGCATTGCATCTGTGGCAAAGGAACACAACACCTGCACAATGCCTGGTCAGGTGCTGGATCTAGGGATTTTGCATGCAGATCCGCTCCTCTGGATCTGAGTTCCCATACTTTGCCTTCAGTAGAATACCAAACTCCAAGGAGTGTGAATTTTTATGTCCAGCTGCTTAATATTGGTATTACGGTAAGTATTCAAAGCCTCCTTTGTCGGTCTGGGCCACTAACAACAGGTGCGAATTTATGGCTCAGATCAGTGCAGCCAGGAGCAGAGCGAGGGGGGGCGTAGGGGGCGGTCCGCACTGGGTACCGCCCTGGGGGTGACATTCGGGGCGGGGGCCCGCCCCCACGATCGGCGCCTCCAAAGCCGGCGCATGTGCGGCAAGTTTTAAGGCTGCAGCGCGCAAACAGCAGCACAGCGTCTGTGCTGCTGTTCGCGCGCTGCAGCCTTAAAACTTGCTGCACCGCCGCACGGTCAGCCCAATCTGGAACATGCTTCTGGATCAGGATCCTGTTTTCTGCTGGAAACTGGCCCCTCCCTGGCTGCTATTTGTTCCTGAAGGTGCTGTTGGCAGTAAACATCCCTCTGAGTTGCTGAAGTAGCAGCCATAAGATGAACAATTTGCAGTAGAAATCAGTGCAGGACTGACACCAATCAAACCTACAGTGCATTCCATATTGAGGCCCTGAAGCTGATTTATCTTCCAAATGATAGTAGTCAAATGAAGGATTATTATTATTATTATTATTATTATTATTATTATTATTATTATTATCATCATCATCATCCAGGGCCGTCTCATCCATAGGGGCTAGTGGCGCGACGCGCCAGGGCGTCGGGCCCCCCAGGGGCGCCCCCGCGAGCCCGCTGGCATACCGGGCGCCCCCTCCCCAACCCGCCCCTACCCCCATGGGCGGGCTGTCGGTCGGGTGCTCGCGCGCCGGCGGCACAGCCGCTGCCGCCCATGCTGATCCAGGGCTTTGGCTACGAGCTGGCCACCCTCGCCTCCCGTCCCGGGAGCACTGGAAGGGCGCAAAGAGCCCCGCGTCACTCCAGCACCACACCCCTCATCCCCCGCTCGCCCACCCCCCTCCCGAGGGGCGGCAAGCGCGGGAGGGAGGTGGCGGAGAGGCGGCACGCCAGGGGCGCCGGAGGGATCACTGCGCCACGGCGGCCGATCTCCCTAAGACGGCCCTGTTATTATCTAAAGCAAGCATGCTACTGATCTAAAGGTGTCCATGAAGAAAAGAATTTGAAAGGAATTCTACTTGAATCATTTCAAAAGGAGGCACCAGTAGGAGATGTTGTACAGTATTACTTATTGAGCAAGGAGTCTTGGCTGGAATAAAGACAATGGCTTCCTTTCCTACAACAGCATAACTCAGTTTTGCCAAGTTGATTGCACCTGTCACTGCTCTGGTAAAGAAGCACTTGAGCTTGTTTTGAGCAACTGTAATTCAGGCACGTCCAACTGGTTGATGCTGCAGGTCGATCACGGGATTAAATAAATTGGGCAGTGACAACTCTGAGCACTCCCCTCTAAAAAAAGGTCAACAATTTTGGGCACTCCCCCCAAAAAAATAGCTCAACAACCCTGGGCACTCCCCCCAAAATAAGCTCAACAGCTCTAGGCAATGACAATGGGCAGATCACTGCCTTTTTTATACTGTGAGTAGATCGCAGTCTCATGGGAGTTATCTGTACTTGTTGCACCTCGTTGCTCCCAGAGTCTCAATGTCTACGCACTTTGCATGTGTATACACACCCGTAATTGAAGATTAATATTACCATTCCTGCATCTGATGATGTGGCATCTAGTCCACACAAGTTAATGCTAATTTTTTAGTCTTTAAAGCAGGCATAGGTAAACTCCGGCCTTCCAGATGTTTGGGACTACAATCCCTATCATCCCTAGCTAACAGGACCAGTGGTCAGGGATGATGGGAATTGTAGTCCCAAACATCTGGAGGGCCGGAGTTTGCCTATGCCTCCTTTAAAGTGTCACAAGACCCTTCATTGTTGTTGTTGTTGCTGCTGCTATTGTTTCCATACTTAAGGTAGCAATCCTTTGCACACTTACCTGGGAGAAAGTCCCATTGAATGCAGTAGGACTTACTGCTGAGTAAGCATGCATAGGATTTGTTTTCCACCTCTAGGTTGGTGAGATTTAAGCATGTGCTTCACTCCTATAGTGGAACAAATTGAACGTCAAATGTGCTCAAGTATCACTGGATCATGCCGTAGGTCTGGACAAATCAGCATACAGTGGTACCTCTAGTTACGAACTTAATTCATTCCGGAGGTCCGTTCTTAACCTGAAACTGTTCTTAACTAGAGGCTTTAGCTAATGGGGCCTCTTGCTGCCGCTGCGCTGCCAACACACGATTTCCATTCTCATCCTGGGGCAAAGTTCTCAACTCGAGGTAACTCTTCCAGGTTAGCGGAGTTTGTAACCTGAAGTGTTTGTAACCTGAGGCGTTTGTAACTCGAGTTACCACTGAATTTGCATGTGAAAACCATGATTTTACTGTATGTAAAAGAGCAAGTGGTTACAGAGTTACTGTAAAAAGCACAATGAATGAACAGGAAGCATTTTGAGGCTGTATACACACCATCGCTTTTAAGGTTACTGGGAAATGTAGCACTGTGAGAGATAAACTACAGTTCCCAGCACATTTTTTTTTTTAGGGGTAGGGACTGTGCTTTAAATGTATGGTGTGTATACAACCTGAAACTCTACATAAATATTATTATAAAATTGTTTCTGAGACATGGGTCTCCCAGTCTAACTCAATTAAAGTACAAACATAGACAATAACAACTGACACTTCTTATTCAGAAGGACAGACAAATCTGTCAGTTTCAGATTCTCATTTTTTCCAACCTTAAGTTCAGTTCATTCCATTTTCACATCCATTTGCCATTTCCCCTTGAAAATATCCACAGGAAGATTCACAGTTCACATACATTTCTTTCGATTTTTGTGTGCAATTTTGTCCAATATCGTTTTGGCAAGCAATTTCCCCGTGTTGCTTTGCATACTGTTCCCATATAGTTGTGCCCACTTTTTCATTGCAGCACATTTCATTTCACTGCAGCACAAAATTTGGGGAAGGGAGAATTCTGAAGGGTATCTTATTAGTACAGGAAGTGTGAATTGGGTCATTGGTATCAACTTCTCCCCCATCCCTACTCAGAAGTAAGTCCTACTGTATTCAACAGGGCTAATGCACAAGTAAACTTGGGATTGCAGCCACACAACCCCTAACTATTTTGTTCCTACTCCTTCTTTCCCAGCTGCCTGTTTTGTCTTGGATCTTGCCCAGCCACTGGTAAACCTGAGGTCAGGCACTTGGCTAAGCCCTTCTCAGTCAACAGCTCCACCTCCCTACATACTAGGTGGGTCATCTTGGAAGAAGAAGAAAGAGGACCATTCATTGGGAAACAGAAGGTTGACTTCAAAGCAACTCTCACAGCAGCCTGCCCAAGTTCGGGTGGGTGGGGAAATCAATATCGTCATCGTGTATCTATGAAAAATGCTTTATTGTGGATTAGACAAGGCACATGTTGTTGAAGAGGCATTTACTGAAATATGAGCTCTTGCTGATAGTATAATCGCCATCCTGGCTTGAACTTTCTGCAGGGCATCGCCCCAAACCTGAAAGGGCTTTAGGGTTGAGTTTTAATGCAGCTCTGCCTAGTTAACACCTGCTTCCTGTTTAACAGAGCCCATTGAAACTAAACATGGGCACAACTGGAAGACAGGCGTGTACTCTCTTGCAGTAATGTCCGTCTGGAGCTGCCACATTCACTGCGATGTGCAAATGAAGCTCCAAGCACTGACTGCCTTGTTCATTGCAACAGAGAAAGCCAACCTACATGTACAAAGAATGGAAGCACAGATTTTCTCCCTCTGGCAAAATGAATGGATTGGCTCTCTGTGTGTAGGTGTTTGTGTAGACCAGAGCTCCCACAACCATCAGGCATTGGGGAGCATGGCAAAATAATTTCGCTCTCCTTACTCCTGTCATAGAACATAGAAATGTAGAGTTGGAAGGGACCATGAGGATCACCTAGTCCAACCCCTGCAATGCAGGAATCTTCCACCCGGTCGGTGCAGGACTCAAACCCACGACCCTGAGATTAACAGTTTTGTGTTTTGCCAATTGAGCTATCCCTCAGCTGCCCCTTCTCAAAAAAATGGATTTTAGGGTTTGTATATAAAAATAAATGTAGAATTACAAAAATAAATAATGCAATAAAATGAAGAGGAATAAAACTATCCAATGAGGGGGGGGAGGGAGAGAGTTTTGAGTAAATAATAAAGTTGCAACCTGGCACCGAAAGTAATAAACTATTGGCATTGACGTGCCAACCCAGTGAAGGTCATTTCTTTTGGACATACATCCAATGTACTTTTCCTGCAGATGAAACAGACTTCCTCTGATGACCTGGGTGCACAGGCATTAAGAATTCAAGCCATTCCCCCCCCCCACAACTGAAGTCAATGGGGCTTGATGGATTTACAACCTGTCGATCTAGATGGACAGGTTTGTGGCTTGGCCTCAATGAAAGGACTCCTGCCCTTTGCACAATAAGCCTTTCCAGGAAGGCCACCAAGAACCTTTCTCACAACAGAAATCACTTCTGTATGTGCATAATTCCACATCTAGTTCACCAGACCTTGCTCCACTTGAATTTCAGGCCTCTGGCGCATGGCTTCAGAAGGATGTCTGCCACAGGCTACGCACATGCAGAAGTGAAGAAACACGATCTGCTTGCTCCTCTGTGTGAAAATCACCATTTGGGTGTCACAAAGGTTTCCTTGTCTCTCTTTCTACTCCTTCAGGCTGGCCCTGGCCAGAAGGTCAACCCCTTGAACTGCAACTATTGGAATGGATTCTAAAACATCCCCCTCAGAGGAATCAGTCTCCACATGCTCAGAAATATAGACCAGAGACTTTTTCAAAGCAAAAGGGGTGGTTAAAAATTATCTGTGAACTGGAGCAGCCCTGTTTGTTTTTGCTCCGGTGTACAAGTCCAGAGGTCCGAGTTCCAATCCCCACTCAGCCCTAAAGCTCACTAAAGTGACCTTGGGCCAGTAGCTTTCTCTTGGCCTAATCTACCTCACAGGGCTGTTGTGAGGATAAAATGAGGAAGGGGAGAAACTTATATGCTACCTCGAGCTCTTCGGGTGAACATTTGAATCCTCAATAACCAGTATGCACAACCCTTCTCAACCTGCACACTTACGTGTTTTGCAACCTATGTATTTCTATAAATGTCTGGTTTTTGTTCTGCTACGGTTCTGCTTGTGAAAGGATTATTCATACAGACCAGTGCAAACAATGGCAACGGGCAAATGTGAGGCTCTGCCTAAACTACTGGTGGGGCCAGAAAGGAGAAACATTAAGAAGGGAACCTCATGCAGGAGGCAGAAAAATCAGCATAAGAGTTACGAGTTTGCTTATGAAGCCTGGAGGAGTAGGATACAGTACTCTGAGTGGTTTACCCAATGATTTCTAAACAGTGGCTTCGTACGTATGCAACCTTTTCTTCTAGGACTCCCATGTCTTTCACTGCTGCATGGTAGGCAGGTCTTTTGGACATCTTTCTTACATGCCTAGACCAAAGGTGGCCAACCTGTCTGGCCCTCCCTATGTTGTTGGACACCTCCTGTCATACCTGATCAATGGCCATTGCTGGCTGGGGCTGATGGGAGTTGGAGTCCTATAACATCTGGAGGGTCACAGGTTAGCCATCCCTGGTCTAGACATTCCCCAGACTCTTATTATGACTGCCGTGGGACTTCAGGAAGCCCATTTCAACAAATAAAGGGGTTGAGAGGTAACAGCTACCCCATACCCTCCAACATTTCTCCGATGAAAATAGGGACATCTTATTCCATCATCATCATCATTTACTATTTATACACAATATATATTATAAATTACTGTGTACTATTTATACACAGCCCATCTGACTGGGTTGCCCCAGCCACTCTGGGTGGCTTCTAACATAATAAAACGTTAAACATTAAAGAACTTCTCCATACAGGGCTGCCTTCAGATAGCTCGGGGGTTGGATAACTCCATACCTTCCAGTCTGCTACACTGAGCCTGAAAATAGCTATCCTGAGTGCCCCAGTTCGAACCTATGGTTTGCCTATTCTAGCTCATGAATGTGAAAGGTCACCCACAGTAGTGACACGGCTACAAAGGAGATGCCACCCAGAATTGTCCCCGGCACTAAGCGGAGGAGACGTTCACATTGGAGTTAATGATTTCAGATAACACAAAAATAAATGCAATATGTCCATCTGTTACAACTTGGCAGGCACCATCTTTATGCAAATTGTGTGCAAAACCTGTTAATTACAATTAGCTCAAATATACAAATTAGATGCCGGCACCTGGATATTGTATGTTGCCAATGCGGTTCTCAGAGCTGTTCACCCCTGATCTAAAGGGACCTGCAGCAGAAGTCTATACAATTTATGGAAACATTTGGATTTAGCCTTGTGAAAATGACTTCTAACAAATCTGTCTCACTCAGACATGTCTTTCTTCCCCCATCATCTCCCCTGCAAGCTTCTTTCGGACGTCAAATCCAACGAGAGCCAAAGCATCAATCAGATTTTCGCTGGAGCTGTTGCCAGGAAAGAATGTCTACTGATGTGGGTATTGTTATAGCTAACCTACATCTGTTTTCTTAAAATTAAAAACAGCAACAGCATTTTCACATTTATAAAATGAGATACAAATCCACTGCATTAATGCATTTATTATTAAAAGGGTAAGAAAGGTAAAAGCTATTATACTGCTTGACTTCCAGATTATGGATTAAATTGATTTAATTAATTTCTTAAATTCTTATGGAGCAGCTAAATCATCAAATCAGCCCTATGGTCCTTAATCTGTAACTACACACACACACACTGGACTCCAACAACTTAAACATTCCGTAGTTTTCTTGCTTTCTCAACATGGTTGTGCATTTTATAATCCCAACCTGCTCCTATAACTCCCTTATCAGGTCTGTTTTACTTGGTCTTGCACTCCCCCCCCCCCCCAGTTTTGAGCATATCATATCATGACCATCATAGGAATGCATAATACCAGCACATGGTAGGTCGTTAGGATGCTATATTTTACATAATTAAATGAACAAAGCAAAGTGTCCGTCTGAAATGCATCTTTAAGCATATTAATCACCATATGCTAAAAGCTCGCAGCCTCCTGGCATCTCCATCCAATTTGATATAAATCTTCCCTGACCAAGTGTGTTGCCTTGAGGTCAGATTCTAAATTGGCTTTACCAAAAATAAATTACTTGCATTCAAAGTATTGCCTCTCAATTACCCTCCACATTCTACTTTTATTATGACACCATGTAATTCCGTTTTAACCAGTAAACTTGTTAAAAGCACGCAATTAACTCAATTGCAAAACTCTGAATAAGTGGCTAATGTGTAGGGCAATTGAAGTTTTGTTGTGGTTACCTCTGTTCACAGTTACCATAGTTCCTCGAATTACAAAGCAATAAGGGCAGGTCTCAGCCCAGGTCATTTGTGTGGAAGACTTGTGCCAACATCAGTCCATTTTTTTGTACGACTAGAAGAAAACAGGATTAGGAGCCGCATGTTAGACCTAGGGAGGGTTAGGAATAGTAGTCTAATTAAATGTATCAGGCAAGGACCCTAGAAATTACATCCTGATTTCTAGGCACTGCCTGTGGAGATATTGGGTGATCTGTATGCAGAGGTGGGAATCCTGCAAGGACTGGAATCAGGCAGCAAATAAAAGGAAGAAGTGGAAGCTAAAGGCATATAAACCAGTACGTTTTGAGATCTTTTTTTGGGGGGGGCAGCCACAGATAGGCTCCTTGCCAAATGTTGTGGTGTTCTATTTAGACCAAGGTGCCCCAAACTTGGGTCTCCAGATGCTTTTGGACTACAGTTTCCATCATCCCTGATCAGAGGTCCTGCCAGCTAGGGATGGTGGAAGTTGTAGTCCAAAAACAGCTGGAGACCCAAGTCTGGGAACCACGTTTGTCCAAGGTACTGGACAGTCAGCATCAGGAAACATAGCAAAAAAATGGTGGTCTTATTTAGCAGATATTCAAAGGATCTGACCTGATTTCAGTTTCTGGAGCATAGTCCCAGGAATGGCTGAGTGATGAGGGCAGCTGTCGCCAGGGGTGGACTTTGATACAATGGTGCCCTGAGTGAGGACAAAATTTGCCCCCTACTTTAATATTTCTTATTTTCACAATAATTCCTTTTGGTACAGTTGTATTTTTATGGATCTTCTCAGTAGGTGCCCGTATTAATATAGGTATATTATTATTATTATTATTATTATTATTATTATTATTATTATTATTATTTTGCTTCCTTTTGGTTCAGCACCTTGTGCAGGGGAGACACCCACACCACCTTACACCATCTTACACAGTTCCTCAAATATGACCCGGTGTCTGTTGAAAATTATTATTGTCCAAAAGCACAGCAAGTGCTATTTTTCGTTAAGTAGAATGTTAGCTAGGTCTACAAGGGAGCAAGATGCCTGTTACCAAGCATCCTCAAAGGAAGTCTTTTATTTCCTCCTGTCTTCTCCCCTAAGGCCTTGTGCCTCTGAAGGCATTGCTTCATCCTGAGAAAGGAGCTTCCACCTACAATTTATTGCTATTAGGGGCACAGTAGACGTTACATACAAATGTGTGTAATAAATCTTTCTTTCTCACAAACAATGGGGGGGGGAGGCTGCTTAATCCTTTCCCTACCAGCCATTTCCCTGCTGAAAATACTACCTCTCTCTCTCACCCACCAGCTTCTTTCTCATGGACTCATATAATTTTAGGATGAGACGAGACCCCTGTGAGGTTCCATATATAGGCAAATGTGCATGTACCGGTAACTCTACAGGTGAAAACCAGCTAGAGGCTAGAGCAGAGAAAGGGACCTTCCCCTCCACAGCTCATCTGATACAAATCCCAGCCTCCAAAGGCTGTGTTTCCCTGATGAAAAGCTCTAGTTTCCATTAGGAGCATTTAGCTTGCCCTTAGTTGGCCTGGAAATGGGGGTCAATTGTGATGCAACAGCACTCCTTGCCATTTGCTTTCATCTTAAGGAAAAACTCTGGTGCAGATTTACCAGATCCTGCCCCTCTGAAAACATGCAGTGAGGAGGAAGTCACTTGGATGTATAAAAAGAAAGAGGAGGAAAAGAAGGAATGGGACCCGAATTGTTCATTTTGCAACTAGAGCATATACCAGCGGGACAACGGTGTGGGAAATGGAAAGTTCTGATAGCGTTGAGATGAAAAATTGAACTTTCCATCTCAATAAAGATAGGATACGGTATTGCCTCCTCTCAGTCTGAAAAATGCTGGGGCAATTGTCATCCATCTGTCAATTGGAATTGTTGTGCGGTGGTGGGGAGGGGAGGCTGGATAAGAGATATCAGAACTTGGACCCTCACAGACCTGACAAATAGTGTGTTGTTTGCTCAATTGAAAGGAGCAGGTTGGAAAACAGGCTGGGCCCATTATGTCTCCTAAATCCAAGGAGCTGCCCTGAAGGGCATGAACAGTAAAGAATTGCCCACAAACTCTAACTTTAGGGTTGCCATATTTCAAACAGTGAAAACAGTTGTTGAGCTTTTTTTAGTTTTGCCCAAAGAGGTTGAGCTTTTTGGGCAAAATCACTAAAAAAAAAATGACGTTTTTGAGCTATTTTTATTTTTAAAAGGCACTGCTGACATCGGATGCCGTACGTCCGGATTTTCCAGGACATCAGTCCCGATTTCCACCCGGACACTGCTGCTGACTGCAGTATTCTGGATATCTCCGGCAAAATCTGGACGTATGGCAATCCTATAACTTAGAACTTTTCTGTTTTACAACAAAGACAAATGTGTCCATTTCACTGTGAACTTAGTCATGCTGAGAAGGTTGGGCCACAGCATAGCAGAAAAACAGAGGAGGAGGAGGAGAGAGCTCTTAAACCAAACATAGCTTGGATATGGAATGCCTTTCAAGTTCTTGAGATAATGGGCAGTATTCAACTAAACAAGTTTGTGAGCAGAATGACTTTTCCTCATTTGAGGATGGGACTTTCCCTCCCCTCCTCCGTCTGTGCACACCATGCCATCTCCCAATCTGCTCTGGAGGATTGGAGGAAACCCCAGAACATATTTAGATGGAATGGGGGGGGGGCAGCCCAGTTCATAGACTCATAGAGTTGAAAGGGACCACAGGGGTCATCTAGTCCAACCAGGAATCTCTCACCCAACATGGGGCTCGAACCCATGATCCTAAAATTAAGAGTCTCATGCTCAGTCAACTGAGCTTTCACGCCTGGCCATTGTGCAAGCAAAAGTTGTTCTGTGATTTAGCAGTACGTTGAACATGAGCCATTCAGTCCAGGAATGTCACTCCTTCTATTGTAAGCCTTGAAACATTTTGGGGGGTAAGGCTCCTCCATCAGCAGAGGCCAGCAGATGTGCCTAAGGCTGTGTGGAGGGGACATCTCCACCCCCATCCAAATCCCGCCTCTGGCCTCTGCAAGGAAAGGGGTGCTATTTTACAGGCATTCCCATTTTCGACTATGCCATGTCCCAGGCTTGCTCAGCAAAGAGGCCCAGTTCCAGAGGGCCAGCTCAGGATCCAGTGGGTCCTTTGCTGTCCTAGCTCAGCCACCTCTCCAGCAGGCAAGATGCTGTCTTTTGGGGGCTCCAGTGACTACCAGCGGTAACTTCCACCCACCTATTAGGGTCAGGGAAGTACAGATTCAGATTCAGGGTTGTTTCGTGGTAAAAACCACAAACTGTGGGTGGCATTCAACATAAAGCCAAGTGGGGTATCTGCGTGTGGAACAAGGTCTGCTCATACAGCAAGACCTTCCCACCCTCTCCATCCCCCAGGAGTGCTCTAGACCTGCTCTGGGGATTCCCTCAACCTGCCATCACAGATTTAGAGGTGCAAGGGGAAAGCCCTGCTGCATGAGTGGATCTCATTCCATGCACACAACAACTTAGTTGAGTCCCACTCAAGTAAGAGTAACCCTGAGTTAGTGGGTTACACTCAACTAACTTATAAACTAACTCATAGTGGACCCAATGAATTTAAGGGACCTAAGTTAGTCATGAGGGATGCGGGTGGCGCTGTGGTCTAAACCACAGAGCCTAGGGCTTGCCGATCGGAAGGTCAGCCGTTCAAATCCCTGCAATGGGGTGAGCTCCCGTTGTTCGGTCCCAGCTCCTGCCCACCTAGCAGTTCAAAAGCACGTCAAGTGCAAGTAGATAAATAACAAACAACAGTGATAATAACAAACCCCCACGTCTGGGGTTTATGGGGAGGGTTTGCACTCAAGAGATATTTGCTTTCTGGTAAGCTTGAGTCCCAAGGGACGCGGGTGGCACTGTGGTCTAAACTACAGAACCGAGGGCTTGCTGATCAGAAGGTTGCCGGTTCGAATCCAGTTCGAAAGCACGTCAAAGTGCAAGTAGATAAATAGGTACCGCTCCAGTGGGAAGGTAAATGGTGTTTCCGTGTGCTGCTCTGGTGCGCCAGAAGTGGCTTAGTCATGCTGGCTACATGACCCGGAAGCTGTCTGCAGACAAACGTCAGCTCCCTCGGCCTATAGAGCAAGATGAGCGCGCAACCCCAGAGTCTTCCGCAACTGGACCTAATGTTCAGGGGTATCTTTACTTTTACCTTTTTAAGTTAGTCATGGTGATTAATTTTAATGAGTCTTTCTTTTTTAATTTTTTATTTATACTTTTCAAGTTTATACAGTTCACTAATTTTACAATCATTTTGACATTTCAAAGCTTGACTTCCCCCTTCTTCTGCAGTTCCTTAAATTTATTTTAAATATCTTTTTTGCATATCCAAATTAATTTAATTTGCTCATTTATTCATCTTCTTTAAATATATACTCTTATGAAACTGCAGGTTATTACAATAATCCTGCCAATGTTATTATCTATTTACAATTTACAGCCCTAACTCATGTTATGTCCGCTTTAGGTTACATGTTTTTGTGTTGTGTCTCGCGGCAACCCGGAAGTACCGGAACAGGTTACTTCCGGGTTTTGCCACTCATGCACGCGCAGAAGCACTAAATCGCACCCCGCACGTGCATAGACGCAGCACTTCGCATCGCGTCAGTTCCATGTTACGGACAGACTTCCGTAACAGATCCCGTCTGTAACACGAGGTTCCACTGTAGAGTGGTGCCTCGGGTTACAAACGCTTCAGGTTACAAACACTTCGGGTTACAAATTCCGCTAACCCGGAAGTAGTACCTCAGGTTTCAAACTTTGCCCCAGGATGACAACAGAAATCGTGCGCCAGTGGCACGGCGGCAGTAGCAGGCACCATTAGCGAAAGTGCGCCTCAGGTTAAGAACGGTTTCGGGTTAAGAATGGACCTCCAGAACGAATTAAGTTCATAACCCGAGGTACCACTGTATCTGTAAATATTCAATAAACCATTTCCATTCTTTTATTTTAAAAAATGTTATCTTGATGATTTTATTCTAAGAAAACATTTGTTCAAAACAACCCCTATGCACTGCCCACGCCTAACTCAAAGCTAAACTATGAACCACCTGGGTGAAGTTAAGGAATTCAGTATGTCTCACCTCTTGCACGTATAATATGGAGATAGTCCTGGCCAACCCCACTAGAGCTTTAAAGATTATTGATGTATACAAAACACTTTATGGACTAGATTTGGTATGGGGAACTTTTGGCCCTCTGGATGTAGCTGGACTACAACTGCCATCAGCCCCAGAAAGTATGGCAATAATGACAGAAGTTGTAGTTCAGCAACATCCAAAGATTCCCCATACCACAAGTAGTCCATAAAGTGTTTAATATGGTCATGGTCCTTTTAACCAAAAGATACACAACTAGACCTGAAATTCATAGAACATACTGCCACATTCAAAACTATTTAATGCAAAATGAAAATACAAAAAGAAAGGGAGGTTCTCACACTCAGATCTATGGGTAGTTGCGGGTGCCGTGTGAAACTTCACCCTTCTCCTTTCAAACATGGATGGCTGGACAGTATAAAGTAAAAGCTGAACTTCAGGATGAAATGAAGTGTGGACCCTAAAGCAAGTTTTCTTTTGATGCTTGCCGAATGGTTTCAGCTATCTGGGATTTGAGTTTTGGGTCCCAACCTGTTCCGAGAGAATCATCCCTTCTGAGCCCCTCACCCATCTCTTAGGCAGTAATGAAAGCAGATGACATCTGTATCTAGGAGCCGGTGAGCTGTAGGGCAAGCGCTTTAAACTTAGTGAGCTTAATGTGGGTGAACCATCTTGCAGGCACCTCACAACATAGTCTTTGTCAAACTGGCGCCCGGCAGATGCTGTGAACTACAACTCCCACCAGCTGGCTGGGCCTGAGAGGAGTTATAGTCCAAAACATCCGCAGGGTACCAGCCTGACAAAGGCTGCTGTAACATCTTTCCAGCCCCCTGTACTTGTCTATTCCAACTTTCACACCACTGCTCTTAGCATAGATTACACAGCTTCACCGGCTTACAAATGGGGGGCTACAAGCAGAGTAGGAAACCTCTTAAGCAAAGGTAAGGGCAGTACATGTTCCCTGGGATCTGAAACTCATCACAGGACATAGCAGCTAAATGAACGGCAAAATCTGAGCTGCACTTTGCTCTCGTGTGTGTGTGTGTGTGTGTGTGTACACAACAGCACCCTGCATGTCAACAAACAAGACAGGAGGTCCTGCAACCATGCACAGTACCCCATCTTCAAACTTGAAGCCATCTAGTGGCACCCTCCTAGGAACCCTGCATTTGCCTGCTTGGTCTTCCTGACTCCACTGTGTGGGAATGTGCCCTCATGGCTAGGAACCCTTAAACACACAGGCGTCTGGAAGCCTCAACTCTCTGCTTCGCATGCATTACTCACTCCGCTGAACTTAATTAGCATGCCTGGCCTGCTTTTTATTCCTAGCCTTTTGGGAGCACAATACCCTTCTTGCCTGCCCTTCCTCGCTCTCCAGGAGAGGTAGCGTTGTTGCTGTGTGCTTTGTTTCTGAAAATGCACACATATCTGCCTGCGCCTTGGAGGGCGTGTGTTCCATTGCAAAGCAACATGTGCAGTCACATCTCCGAAAGCAAGCTCTTAGGTTCTTCCAGGTTTAAAACTCCCCCTCGCTTTAAAAACTTGCACGATTTTTAGATAGCTACAGCTGCGGTTTGGGTCGCAACCCCATCGGATCAAAATAAATCACACGCAAACAGAAGAATATTAAGCAAGAGTCTTCGATTCCGAGGCTGGGTACACACACCATACCCTGAAAGCACATTTCTCTCCCCACCCCACCCCAAAGAAGAATGGGAACTGTAGCTTGTTTAAGGGTATTGGGAATTATCGCCCTGCGAGATGTAAACTACAGTTCCCATGATTCTTTTTTTTTTCGGGAGCAAAGAAAACGCGGTTGGAATGTGCTTGGAAAGTGCGGCGTGCACACCGCTCTTTCCTGTCTGTTTCCAACACGAATGCCAGGTTCCCCTGGTTTTGATTTTTTTGGTGGTTTGCGCCTTTCCCCCAAACACCCTCGCACAACACACAAGGGATGCCCCCCTCAGTTGCTCCCTAAGCATGCTAAGCAGGGCTGTGTTTTTCTCCTGCGACGCTGCTTTTGGGAACATTTCTCCCCCCCCCCCACCGCGCCGCGCCCTCCTTCCTGACTTACCTGGATGAATCCGTCGTGGTGTAGTAGTGCCCGTAAAAGATGACTGAGAACGTTATCCCTATCAGGAACAAAAGGCAGAGCCTCTTCCACCGGGCAGACCCCATCCAGGAAAGTTTGGAGCACGCCAGCAGTAGTAACAGCAGCAGCAGAAGGAAGAAGCAGCCTTCCCCCAAAAAAAAGGCTGGCCTCCCGATGCGCGCTATCCTGGGCGCTGCCAAATGAAATCAGAGCCACCTCCGCTTCCCAAGCGATGCTGCCCTCCCTTGCAAAAAGCAAAAGCGGGAAAAAAGTGGGGAACTCTACAGTGTCTCTTTCAAGCCCTTTTGAAAAGTTCCCGAGTTGCTCTCCTGCCTTACTTTGCCCTCTTGAGCCCAGCTGGAAGAGGTCCCCCAGGGCTTGGGTATTGTGCGGCGCGTAATAAAGACCTCCTTCTCTCTCTCTCTCTCTCTCTCTCGTCTCCTCCCTCTCCCTGCCCTTCCATCTGTTGATAGCTGCCAATGCACCTTCCCAGGGTAGCTAACTAAGCAGAGGGAGAGAGGCTGTGTAAAATAGTTGGGGGGGGGAGGCAGGGTACTTCTTCCCTAACTGGTTTAGACTCGCTCGCTGGTGGAGGGGGCGACGGGAGGCGCGAGTTCCCACTCTTAAAACAGCTACTAATTTTCAGCTGGAGATTAAACATTTACTCGGGCAGGAAAGGAGCATGCTTGGAAGTTGATCATTCTTTAGCCTTGACCCACGAACGTGGTTTATTTTGATTTCTTTTTTTCTTTTGGGGGGAGTAGGGAGAGGGTGGTGGAATTCATAAACACTTATTTCAGATGAAACAGGAGCTTTTTACGCACCCACGGAATCGCGCGCGCGCGCACCCATTTTGAATACCTCGCAGCAGATATGTGAGAGGTTTCGGGTTGGGTTGGCGGGGTGAGGAGGGGTTGTTAGCGCGGATCCAAATCCGGAGTTACTCCTGCTGTGTTGTTGGGTAAACAGAAGAGCCCTGGAAGAGCGGCTGGGCTAAGTAAAGACCCGCCCACCCCCGCTGAAGAATGTATGGAAAAGACCTACGTCCCGCCCCCTCCAACCAATGCAGGTACTTCTCACTGAATTTCCATGGGGATTTGTCTCTCATTCTGCCCTTCCCTGAAGAAATCAGACTCTTGTCCCCCACCCCTTGCAACTTCACTGGGCGAAAGAGGGCTCCAGAGGGTGACTAAGTTGGGCATTTTCCAGGGCCCCAAGATCAACTTTGCACAGAGAATACAAGATGCAATGTAGCCTAGGGCAGTTTGCGTGTCTTGCCTTCTCCATGGGGTGCTGTACGTACCTGAGGTGAGGGCCCAAATCCATGAATACCTGATAAATTTGCATGTGCAAGAATCTGTGTGGCTCCATAAAGGTAAAAGGGACACGGGTGGCACTGTGGGTTAAACCACAGAGCCTAGGGTTGCCAATCAGAAGGTCGGTGGTTCGAATCCCTGCAATGGGGTGAGCTCCCATTGTTCGGCCCGAGCTCCTGCCCACCTAGCAGTTCGAAAGCACGTCAAAAGTGCAAGTAGATAAATAGGTATTGCTCGATTGGGAAGGTAAACGGCATTTCCGTGCGCTGCTCTTGTTCGCCAGAAGCGGCTTAGTCATGCTGGCCACATGACCTGGAAACTGTACGCCAGCTCCCTTGGCCAGTAATGCGAGATGAGCACTGCAACCCCAGAGTCGGACACAACTGGACCGAATGGTCAAGGGTCCCTATACCTTTACCAGTCGCAGATGACTCTGGGATTGCAGCGCTCATTTCACTTTATTGGCCGAGGGAGCCAGTGTACAGCTTCCGTTCCGGGTCATGTGGCCAGCATGACTAAGCTGCTTCTGGCGAATCAGAGCAGCACATGGAAACGCTGTTTACCTTCCCACCAGAATGGTACCTATTTGGTTACTTGCACTTTGATGTGCTTTTGAACTGCTAGGTGGGCAGGAGCTGGGACCGAACAATGGGAGCTCACCCCATAGCGGGGATTTGAACCTCTGACATTCTGATTGGCAAGCCCTAGGCTCTGTGGTTTAACCCACACTGCCACCCACATCCCGGCGTGTCTCCATAATATAATACTGAAGGTTCATCCCTGAGATCACTGAACAAGACAAAAGCAAGGATCTCATTTCCTTTTATCTCTTTCTACCTACGGCCACTGAGTCCAAACTGTACCTTTAAACCACACTCAGTGCACATTTAAAGCTCATTCCTCATCCTGGGAACTGTAGCTTGCTAAGGGTACTGTGTATTGTAGCTTGAAGGGGAAACTACAAGTCCCAGGATTCTTTGAGGGAAGTCATGTGCTTTAAATAGACGGTGTGGGTTCACCACTATATCATCTGCTGTAGTGGGAGGGTTGGCACTCAAAAGATATTTGCTTTCTGGTAAGCTTGAGTCGCAAGGGACGCGGGTGGCGCTGTGGTCTAAACCACAGAACCTAGGGCTTGCTGATCAGAAGGTTGGCGGTTCGAATCCAGTTCGAAAGCACATCAAAGTGCAAGTACCGGTAGATAAATAGGTACCACTCCAGTGGGAAGGTAAATGGTGTTTCCGTGCACTGCTCTGGTTCGCCAGAAGCAGCTTAGTCATGCTGGCTACATGACCCGGAAGCTGTCTATGGACAAACGCCAGCTCCCTCGGCCTATAGAGCAAGATGAGCGCGCAACCCCAGAGTTGTCTGCGACTGGACCTAATGGTCAGGGGTACCTTTACCTTTACCTTTAAGCTTGAGTCCTAGCAGTGCACTAAATAATCACTGACTGAGCTCTAAATAAATATTAAGAAATGACTTGCAGTTAATGCAATGATGGTGCAGCCAAGGTCGGAATCTGCCTCTGTGCAGCCATCCTATTCATGTGCTCACAATCAACATGACGCTTTGTCTTACGCACATTCACACCTAAAAACCTACTCGTGGAATTGCAAATGAAAGCCCTGGCAGCTTCCTAAATCCCTGTCAGTGGAGTTAGATGAGCAAAAATAGCCTCCCATAGAGTGGTACCTTGGTTTACGAACTTAATCCGTTCCGGAAGTCCGTTCTTAAACTGAAACCGTTCTTAAACCAAGGCACGCTTTCCCTAATGAGGCCTCCCACCATTGATGCCCTTCCACTGTTTGGATTCCGTTCTTAGACCAAGGTAAAGTTCTCAAACTGAGACATTACTTCTGGTTTTGCGGAGTTCGTAAACCGAACAGTTCATAAACAGGGCTGTTCTTAAACCGAGGTACCACTGTATTCAACTTCCCAATAGCTTCATTCACGTTTACTCCCACTTGTGTCAAAACTGAGAGGTTTGCAGACATGATGCAGAATTGTGTTTCTTACCACATCGATGTTGTCACACAAACTTGCTCTGAAAATACAAAGGACTGGATTAGCTAACAAACTAGATGATGCTGTTGTGTAGGAGGGTGTGTATGCATGTGTGTGTGTGAGAGAGGGGGGGAGGGAAGGAGAGAGAGGCATTGTTTGTTTGTTTGTTTGTTTGTTTCTTTCATAAAAATTATATGTCGCTTGATTGTAGAAAAAAAACCCTTAAAGTGGTTTATAAAAAAAGGATAAAACATTAAAATTATCACTAAAATATTTTACAGCAATAGTAAAACATTAAAAAGTTACAGCAATAGACTGAAACTAAAGAAAATTCACATCAGTTTTCTAAACATCTGGGTGGGCTTGTCTAAGCCATAATGTTTTTAGCAGGCACCGAAAAGAATACAGCAGAGCAGGATCTGAATCCAGACCATCAGCTGGTGGTGTATGAACCACCAACACTACTAGGATGTAAAAGAAAGTGCTTTCATGTGACAGGACGTGTTCAGGTTCCAAACCTAACTGAAATCCCTTTTTTGGGCCTTCATGAATGCCACTGTCTGCCAGTGGCACAGTGTCCCAGCTTAGCACTGTTAGCATTCTTCCATACAGAAGGAACACTTTGTATGAAGGACAGAAACTCAACAAATGCCATTTTCTCCCACTATATCTAATCCAATTGCTTGCATATGGCAAAAATATTCTTCAACCAGGCATTGACTTGTCCATGATCCCTTCTATAACAGTCCATTTCCCACTAGTGGCGCCTGCCCTGTGGAACGCACTCACGTCAGATGTCAAGGAGATAAATAACTATATAACTTTTAGAAGATACCTGAAGACAGCCCTGTACAGTCATACCTCGGGTCAGGGCCGTCTCGCCATAGGGGCTGGGTGGCCCCGCAAGCCCGCCGGCATACAGGGCGCCCCCTCCCCAACCCGCCCCCGCGGGCGGGCGCTCATGCGCCGGTGGGCGGGCTGCAAGCCACCCGCCCTCCAGAGCCCCAGCTGGAGTGCTGGGAAGGGCGCGCAAAGCCCCGCGCCGCTCCAGCGCCACGCCCCTCATCCCCCGCTCGCCCACCCCCCCTCCCGAGGGGCGGCCAGCGCGGGAGGGAGGCGGGAGGAGAGGTGGCACGCCAGGGGCGCTGAGGGATCGCTGCGCCATGGCGGCCAATCCCTCTAAGATGGCCCTGCCTCGGGTTGCACTCGCTGTGGGTTGTGTTCACTGCGGGATACGAACACGCCAAACCCAGAAGTACCGGAATGGGTTACTTCTGGGTTCGGCGCTTCGCGCATGAGCAGAAGCGCCAAATCGCAACCCGCACATGCACAGACATGGTGCTGCGGGTTAAGGACACTGCGGGTTGCGAACACGCCTCCCACACGGATTGCGTTCACAACCTGAGCGTTCACTGTATAGGGAAGCTTTTAATGTTTGATGTTTTATTAAGTTTTATGTGTGTTGGAAGCTGTCCAGAGTGGCTGGGGCAACCCAGTCAGATGGGTGGGGTACAAATAGTAAAATTATTATTATTATTATTATTATTATTACCAGATGAGGTGCACTGCAGAAAGCTGTTTAACTGGGCAGATAGCTTAAGAAAGACAGGGATTTTCAAGCTGGATACCTGGGGTTCCTTGAAAGCTCATAAAAGGATCTTCAAGAGCAGTAATGGCAGTTCAGGTTCCACAAATAAATAAAAAATATTGTGATTCCTGTTTGAGGTTTGAGGGGTCAGTCTGGATGTTACACAGGAATCCCTCCCAAACCTGTGACCCTGTATCTATTTAAGGGGAAACCTGCTGAACCAACCAAACCAGTTCCTTTGTTTGGGTAATGACTTGAGCTAGCCATTTACATATCCAAAGAGGTTGCCCTGTTGCCATAGAGACAAATGGGTGGCCTTTTCCCAGCTTACCTGGCTGGCTGGCACATCATCCTAAGATGCAGAACAATAGGTCAAGGGGGTCTGTGCATGTGTAAGTTTTGGCTGATGCTGGAAGCTGGAGCCACAGGCTTGTCTTGCTCTGTACTGGATCCAAAGTTTGGGGCTTCCCAGGAAACCTAGTTTTAATGCTGTGATCCCCTCCATCTTTAACTCAGGTTGTATATATTTGTACATAAAACTATATAACCTAAAGACACCACAGCCTCTTCATTTCAAGGAAACCAAACCCTGGGTAAATACTGGAACTCCTCGAGTCTCTAACCACTCGTTTATTGGGGTGCATGCAGCATGACTATTACTGCTATTAACAGTAATTAATATTATAGCAGAGCAGGAACAATTATAGCCACCACACCATGTTTGTAGGAAGAGAGCTAGGCCCATCAGGCATGGCCCACAACCTGCTTGCACGGGCCTAGATTAGAATACAGTGGAACCCCGGGTTATGCACACCCCAGATTGTGGATATTCGAGTTAAGAATGCCTGCAACCCAGAAGCGTTTCCGGAGCGCGCGCGACCCCCGGATGTTCAGAATGCTTCTGTGCACTTCACGCATGCGCAGAAGTGCTCAAATCATGCTACTTCCGGTTTTGGTTTTTTTTCGTGCGTTCGAGATACGCTTGCCCGCTTTACGCACGGAGACCCGGAACAGATTGCGTGCATAACCCAGGGTTCCACTGTATACCAAGTTCCTTTTGATGTAGAAAGGATTCCCTTGGTAGAGCATGGGACTCTTAATCTCAGGGTCGTGGGTTCGAGCCCCATGTTGCATTGCAGGGGGTTGGACTAGATGACTCTCGTGGTCCCGTCCAACTCTATGATTCTATGACCTCTATGCTTAAGTCAGTTTTAAAACCTCTTCCATAGATATTTCAAAGAGCCACATTATGTGCAGTTTGGGTTTACAAATCTTTGGATGTGCCCACAGCTCAAATATTTAGAATGCATATATGTTATGCAAAAGTGTGTGAATGAGCCCTAAAACTGAACAGGGCCCAGTTTCCTGTGGTGGCAGCGCCAGTACAGTCGTCAGAGGGTTTCTAGAAGTTGCTGTGGACACAGGAGGAAGAAGTGTAGAGGACTGATGAGAGGCAAAGAAGAGTTTGACTAGTTCACCTCAAGTTTTGGACACAAATTGCAATGGCTAGTGGCGATTGCAAATAATAAATACCTACTGTCAGGGACTGGTCTGAAGAGGAGGAATAGTGGAGTCCGCCCCTCGCCTCCTCCTGCACTTCCCAGAGAAGAGGGAGACAGTATAGATTTAGAACAGTGGTTTGCAGAAGGTCGTAGTTCAGAGGCTGCAGAAGGGAGAAGTTGGGAAATATTGGGGGGTGATCAGGAGCAGGAAGAAGAAGCACCAGGGGAGAGACAGCTAACAGACTCAGTGTCTCTTGAAAGCATTCCTGACCCACCCTGCCTTGTCCAGGACCAGGTGTGTCTTGAGAGTAGTAGAACAGAAAGCTCAGAGGCAGAGAGCACAGATCAGCCGGCGTAGGGGTGATGTAGAATAGGAGGGACTGAGGGGGTGGGACTTTACATGGAGCAATGCCATTATCTAAGAGAGACCACATTCCTTCATCTCTCTCTGTGAATATTGAATAAACTACTTGGTAAGAACTCTACTTGTTTTTCTGCTTCTTGACATCCCACTGTGGGAGGGATAGGATTCCCTGAAGTCTTGACACCTACCATCTCAAGTCTCTGGAGAAGCTTACACCATCACAGTGGGCCCTAAGAATGGGAGGATATTAGTACAGTCGTACCTCGTGTTACGAAAGCTGCATGTTGCGTTCGTCATGGGTTACGAACGCGCCGAACCCGGAAGTACCGGAATGGGTTACTTTCAGGTTCTGCGGTTCACGCATGCACAGACGTGCAAAATGACGTCACGCACATGCGCAGAAGCACCGAATTGTGTTGCGCACATGCGCAGACGCGGCACTTCAGGATGCAGACCTTTCAGGTTACGAACGGGGCTCCGGAATGGATCCCGTTCGTAACCAGAGGTACCACTGTACTGTTATTGCAATTCCCTCTCCTGCACTCTGCACTGGCCACTGCCTTAGGCAGCATGGTGAGGGATGGCAAGAGCTGCAGTTCACCAACATCTGGAGGACCCTAAGTTTCCCTCTCCAGCTATAAAAAGTCTCCAGACACATTTATGGACATGTTTAGAGCAGGACACATATCTTCTCCACCTCTAGCAATGTAGTCCTGGCAGGAGAACCCTCCGGCGCTAGCAAATACAGTGGATCACGCTAACCGTGTCCTTCCATGCAGCCATGTTTCTGCTTGAAATTAGATTGTCCGAGTGAGATTACAATGTGCCATGTAGATTCAGGAAACATGAAGGCAAGAGGCAGTAATGAGATGATTAAATTAAATTTGTTCCGCTAGAAGCCGGGGGGGGGGGGAATGTAACCACACGCCTGCTGTGCTGCCTTGATCAAACATCCTGAAATTGGTCCTAGGAGGCTGTTTTGTTTTGTTTTTTTAAAGGAGTGCAGTGGTTCCCAGCATTTCATGGCTATCAGCTCTTGCCTTTGGCTTTGGACATGACCTCAGGAAGTAACTAACCCTTGGGTACAATGGATGATGAGACGAGTCTCCTCTTCGTTAATACTTCTAGGCTAAGATGATGCATGTCAACAAGGCACATGCAAGGGTAAAATCCAGAAGCCCTGGCTCGTAAGAGTGAATTTGTCAATTACAGTCTTGGAGGAAGGCGAGATTAAGACAGCCAACAGGGAGCATCCTTTAAATAAATATATAAATATATTTTTGGAATCAGCGCCCAGTGCTAGGGATTGAAAACGCAAAACAACAACAAACAAACAAACAAAAATTCATTATCGCTTGGCTGTGGTGGATGACAAGCTGCTCTGGTAAGGAGTTAAGGTTGCGTACAGTGTGTGCCTGAAGGTGATCCTTAAGAGACCGACTTCAATAGTCTAGCAAGAAAGATCCACAGTATGCATTTATAGCACACCTACCACACAGTTAAAGCATGTGGCTTCCCTCTCCCCCTCCCCTGTAGTTTTAAGGGTCCTCCTGGGAACAGTAGCTCTGTGAGAGGGAAAACTACAGGTCCCGTGATTGTTTGAGCGGAAAACTCGTGTGCTTTAAGTGTCCATTGGAAGTCCTTTAAGTGCAGGAAGTGGATCTGATGCCCGTTTGAAAGTAGTACACATTGCTGATACTTTATTAAATTAGTAGGATTTATGTGCAGCTTCATCTGAAAACAATGTCCTAAGGTTTTCATTAAACGGTATAAAATATTTGTTAAAAATAGCAATGAAAACAGACTTCTAAAAATTGATAGCAGTGTTTATCTGGATGCCTGGCATCCCTGCCAATATTGAGGCCACAATGGAGTCTTATAAGCTTTCAGCCTCAGTGGACGACCTACTTCTACACCCAGCTTTTTGACGGAATCTGTGTCACTGTCCTTTGTTATTTGAAGGGGTGTTTGGCCTCTCCTGTTGTCCTGTTTTAATGTTTACTGATAGAACATGCTTTTTTATATATTGTGTTTTATTTGGTACCATATCCTGCTTTCGGGTTATTTCCTAATTAAAAGCGGGCAACAACTTTTATATATAAATACGTCAATACCCTCGGCTCAGTTTGCAGCTTCCCCCTTATAAGCTGCAACTTGCAGCACATCCTGGGGCCAAGTCCAGCACCTCGGAGCCCTCTGCCAAAGCACCACCCTGGCACCTTTGCCAAGCAAGTGTGGGCCACCATCCCCAGAATGGGCACCCCAGCTACCTGGTGCTGAAAGTGTGCAGCTGCAGGAACAAATGGCCAAGAGAGGCTGCCATAGCTGCCCAGCCCAGCACTGAGCCCTTGAAAGGAAATAAAAAACACATACCATACGCTGGCAGGGAGTGTAATCATTATACTCATCCCTGCTAAGCTTACAGGGGTGGGGGACATGTTTTCAGGAGGCAAGCACAGGCTCTGGCACAGCTTTTTGTTTTTCCTTTTAAGGATTCAGCTCCGAAAAAGGAGTTCCAGGTCAGGCAGCTGCAGTGATGACCATCTTTGCCCCCCCCCCCCACAATGCCTTGGGGGCCCAGAAGCTTTGGGTGGCTGGGTGTGATGTGTTGGTTTTTGTATTTTGGATAATAGGAAAAAAGCACTAAGTAAAGTAAAAGAACTCCCTGGATGCTTAGATGGAGGTTTGGAGAAAGTACTTGTTGGCGAGAGAGAACTCCAACAAAGATTTAAAATCACAAAAATGCAGCAAAATAAAGTGTGGAAATCTAGACTATTGGACCTTTACAATATCCCCTTCTAAGTTTCTTCCAAAGCTCCCCACTTCTCTTAGCACAGAAAGAGACCAAACATTTTGTAAGTTAAAAATGGTTTACTTACGAACTCTTCAAAGGTCAGAGTCATGTGCTTTTCCACACGGCAGCAAGAAAAGACAGGCAGTATAACTTAAGCTCCCCAAATGGCAAATGTTTCTAAATTACTTGTCTAGGAACACAAAGATTGCTTGCTTAAGCCCCACGGTCTAAGCTTGGAGCATCCAGCTTTGTCCTCCTTACGGGTAAGGTTCACATGGTGAAAGAAAAAGAACAAGAGAGTTTGGTATCCCTTCCTTCCAAGATGATGGGGCGTGACCTAGCTAAGCCTGGCAGGACTGCTTACTCTATGGTCTTAACCCCTTCATGCATTTTATTATGTTTTTATATTTTGCTGGAAGCTGCCCAGAGTGGCTGGGGAATGGGCGGGTTATACATAATTAAATTATGATGGTGGTGGTGGTGATTCATTAGAGTTAAGCATGTTTGTTATATGAGGCTGTATATCCCACATGATGGTTCCCCACCTGATACTTCTCCTTTCAGTGTTGGGCCCTTTATGTCTGGAAACAAATCAATCCTGGAAACAGCCCCAGTGTGCCCTTTGAGGCCCATGGGTCATTACCTTTGCCCCACTATGCTGGGTGCTGAGGTCTGTCCTGTTCTGGGGGAGGGGAGTCTTCTCAGTCACTGAACTGCCCCACCCACCCAAATTAACCTTTGGGGCCTTATAGGAGAGACTATAGGAGACTTCCTGTGTAGGCTTTGCCTGAGCAATCGTCTTCCTGCCTCTGGAGTGTTTCTAGGTCGTTGGCAACCAACTTCTCTCTCTGTTGCCTGTGGCTAATTTAGCCCTGATAATTGCAATGCTCATCCAAGCCCACTGACCTGGCTTTCAAGCATATTTTTATTAGAGAGGAAGGTGAACACCCACGCCTGTGTCCACCAGTTGCCACATCCACAGCTTCAATGAGGCTGTTAACACTTAGTATAGCTTTTCATCAAACGCTGGATCTTCGTTTGCACCCAGAGCAGAAAATCCAAGCATGAGAAGTGTACATTTCCCCATAAAGATCCCTGAGATGGTCTACAAAGTCTGTCATCCATCAACCCTGCCAAAGAACATGGAGCATATGGCAGCCTGGGAATCTGCAGCATATGGGCAGAGTAGATGGCATATGTCTCAGGAGACTTCACAAAATCCTTCCACGGTGAACACGATATGCTTAGGAACAAAAGCAAATGTGCATATATCTGCTGTGGTACATGTCAAACTTTAGATGCCCATGGATTTAGGAGGAGGACCAGGAAAGAAAGAGCAGACTCGAGGGTGAGCTTATGGGAAGGAGGAAGCAATCTTGAGGTGCGATTCAAAGCAGAATTCAGGAACATAGGAACATGGAAAGTTGCCCTGAAACTGAGCCAAACTCAGCCACTGGCAGCATCTCTCTAGGGTTTGAGACAGGAGTATATCAGCGATGACTTCCTTTCATAGGAGCTGCTGGAAGGCTGGAAACAAAGACAGTTGGGGAGCTCAAGTAGCTTCAAGTGCATTCCAGCGCAATGACTGAGGAACAATTCCCAACAGCTCCTTGGTGATGGAAGAATCTCTCCACCCCTCAGAGAGGCCATACTTGAGTCAATCTACCTCAGGCACTGACTTTCAAATGCGCTTTACAATGGCCACACTAGTTTCCTCTACTTTTATTATGTGGCATGGTGAAAACAGTAATGGACACAATGAGAGAGAGAGAGAGAGAGAGAGAGCGCACAAACTGTCCCCTTTTGTCTTGCTTTGTTATTGTAATGATATTGAAAGCAGACTGGATGTGCTAAATTAGGGATCACCAACCTTTCTGGGTCAAGGAGCAGAAGACCAGAGCATTGGCTGAGTGGCACAGGGCTTCCTCCTCCTGTTCTGATCCCCCCCCCCATTCCCTAATGCACTCAGAGAAAAGATTTGCATATGAACAGCGCTTGGGTATTCTGCTTTCCATTGCAGCAGAAGTCAGATTGGATCACACACACACTCCAACACACTTACAGTGTGACTGACAGCTGTATGAAAGATGGTACACCATATCTCATATTGTGGCACTTTTGGAATATCACATATTGCAATGCTATTTTGTGAAAAGAGTGCCTTAAAAATAATAATCTATGAACACATTTCTACATTGCTTTTCATAAACAACAGCCAGAAGTGTACAAGACCAAGAAGTACAACAAAACTGCAATTGAGAATAAAATGTAGCTGCTAGGCAAACAGAAAGTTAAGTTAAAAAGAAACTAGCTGGTATCGGTGGCCAACAAGGACCTCAGACAACAGAGGAGTTTGCAGCACATGCCAAAATTGCAACGGTGTAGGCAATTGCTGCAATTCAGAGGGGAGGTGATTCTACAGAGCAGGTGCCACCACTAACAAGGCCTTTCCTCTTGTCACCTCTAAAAAAGCATTTGTAGGACACAGCATAGCCAGGAGGTATTCATCCAATGATCTTAGTGACTGGGCAGACTCCTTTGAGTAAGCTGGTCACTAGTTTAGGGCTTTGCAGTGCAAAACTAAAAACTTAAACCTGGCCAGGTTTAAGAGTGGTATAACAGCTACATGAGAGGATGCCTGGCTCAGTTCTCTAGCCCCTGCCTTTTGGACCTGCTGCGGCTTTCAGACTGGTCCCTAAGGGCAGCCTCACACAGAACTCATTGCTTTGGGCTTTGCTGTCAATAAATCATTTGTTGTTGTTGTTGTTCAGTCGTTCAGTCGTGTCCGACTCTTTGTGACCCCATGGACCAGAGCACGCCAGGCACGCCTATCTTTCACTGCCTCCTGCAGTTTGGCCAAACTCATGCCAGTCGCTTCGAGAACACTGTCCAACCATCTCATCCTCTGTCGTCCCCTTCTCCTTGTGCCCTCCATCTTTCCCAACATCAGGGTCTTTTCTAGGGAATCTTCTCTTCTCATGAGGTGGCCAAAGTACCGGAGCCTCAACTTCAGGATCTGTCCTTCCAGTGAACACTCAGGGCTGATTTCTCTAAGGATGGATAAATTTGATCTTTTTGCAGTCCATGGGACTCTCAAGAGTCTCCTCCAGCACCATAATTCAAAAGCATCAATTCTTCGGCGATCAGTCTTCTTTATGGTCCAGCTCTCACTTCCAAACATTACTACTGGGAAAACCATAGCTTTAACTATACGGACCTTTGTTGGCAAGGTGAGGTCTCTGCTTTTTAAGATGCTGTCTAGATTTGTCATTGCTTTCCTCCCAAGAAGCAGGCGTCTTTTAATTTCGTGACTGCTGTCACCATCTGCAGTGATCATGGAGCCCAAGAAAGTGAAATCTCTCACTGCCTCCATTTCTTCCCCTTCTATTTGCCAGGAGGTGATGGGACCAGCGGCCATGATCTTAGTTTTTTTGATGTTGAGCTTCAGACAATATTTTGCGCTCTCCTCTTTCACCCTCATTAACAGGTTCTTTAATTCCTCCTCACTTCTGCCATCGAGGTTGTGTCATCCGCATATCTTAGGTTGTTGATATTATACGGCAACCTAAATCATACGGCAACCTAAAGAGATGCTGCCACCTGATGGGCCAAAGCAGCATTGCAATTATGCAGGGAGAACATGGACATTCTTGTGCATGTTCTTGGGATACCCTCAGCCCATACATTGGCGTCCGCACCAGAGAGGTGGAAGCAAGTTTAGTCCCCCCACTTGAATGGGGAAAATCTCTTTCCTCTATCACTATGGTTCACCTCACATGTGTGTCTGAGGGCATGCAGTGTGTGCATTCTCCAGATTGTACGTTTTGTGGAATATATAACCTTCTTTGACAAACAAACTTCCTGCCATATTGATGCTGGGGATTTCACTAATGACTTGCTCATTCTAAGGGTCATAACAAAAGTCAGAACAAGCCAGTATCCTGCCTTTGGAAAGGAGATGTTTTAGAGGAATGATAGCAGATAGAAGATGAAACCCTTTGCAAAGATCTGCAAATGCAAAAAGAAAAGATGTCCATTCCTGTGCCGGCTAACCTAGGTATTTTAATATTTACATACATTCTGATCGCATTCTTGTAAAAGCAAAAGCATTCAGGCTGCAATGCTAAGTACATTTACTAGGTAGTAAGCTCAGTAGGACTTTTTCTGAGTATTGCATTTAATAAGGCTGAAGTGTAAACACAGGTCTGTTTTTTTTAAAAAAAAAAACCTCTGCACTACTTTTATATTGAGATATTAACTGACTCTGCCAACTCCTGAAAAGTTTGTCTTGTAATTCTGTTACCTTACACTGCAATCCTATGCAGGTATGTTCAGAAGAAAGTTCCATTGAGTTAATTGAGGCTTACTGGCAGGTGAAAAATGCAACTTTAACTTCTTATAACACTGATTAAGAAATATCACTCAAGAAACAAGTACATGGTAGTACTTTGGAATAAGAGCAAACTACGTAGCAACAGACGCCAAGAGCAATGGAGTGGCCATAGGAATGCATACCTGTACAAGTAGATTTCCAGTACAACTGGATAACCCAGCAATAAAAAAGTACTTCACTTTTATTTTATTTCCTTGCTTCTCTCCCTCTTTTATCACAAGCATTGCATCTACTCTGGCCTTTCATAAATCAGGGAAAAAATTGATAGTATCTTTGCACTATATTTTTAACAACTCTGTTAAACCAATCAGCTGCTTTGTAAAAATAAAATAAAAGATAATGTCAATATCTACAGGCTACTATCTAAAGAGACAGAACGGATCCACCTTCCAGCCTGAACTTAAAGGAAATTCAGCATCTTAACCTTCTGTTTTCTGGATCCTAAGAGATCAGGATTTTTCCTCCAGTGAGGCTACAATGATTACCGGTAATCCCAAACCAGTTCTATGGTCTTGTAGGAAAAAAGCAAGACAGGGGTGCCATCAGCTCTGGTCATGCAGACAGTTGATCTTTGTCCATGTCTCTATGCCCTTGATTTTTCTTGGATTTGCAGCTGACTTTGTTGTTAAGGGAGAATTTTCCATCACCTCCTGCTGATATGAAGGAGTTGGAGGATAATCCCCTTTCCACAACAGAGAAGTGCAAGGGAGAAAGGGCCTCTGGAGAGAGAAACTTCAAAAACTTCTTGGGAATAGAAAAGGGGCCTATTCAGCTTTGAAGAATGCCAGCATGGAGATGGTCACCGAGCAACCTGGAGCAATGTGGCACAGCTTGGATTCCAGAGCCGGAGAAACAATGAGTCCTTGCGACCCTACTGAGAACTTAAAGCCCCGGGGTCCTCTCGCAGAGCAGAGACAGAGCACATGTAACGGGAAAACATCTAATGAGAGAATAGGCTTCACCAGAGCAATGGCAATGCATCAAGACATGTTGCCAACACCCACCCACCCACCCACCCACACACACCACTTACACATAAAGGAAAAAGCAAGGGCCGATTGCTGAGATTTGCTCTTCACTGATGGAAATAAAATGTTTAAGCTACTGTAGTAGAGACTGACTGGTGGAGAACTGAAACCAGGAAGGATTAAAACAGACCAGAGAGTATAGCAGAAATGCTGTGTGAGGCCCCTTCCAGCCAACACAGGTAGCAGTGGCCAACTCGGCTCATTATACTCACAGTGGATTCTCAGGGAATAATTAATCCCATCAAAATGTTTTCAAGTAGTAATATCCTTTTTGTCTTTTGTTTTGTCCTGCAACCAACAAAACTGCACGTGCAGCGGAACGGATATTTGTTGTTGCAAGAACCAAGTCTTTAGTTGGCGAGGACCCTCTCTAACGAAATAACAATAGAAAATATGGCTCAGATCCATCTTAGCTTCCAAAATTTGCCATCAGCCAGGGCTCTGTTTTCATCTCTCTCAGGATCGCTGGTACAGCTTCATGATGCCCGAGTCGTGAAGTTTCTTCCATGTCCTCCGTTCCAAATCAAAGTCATGGTTGGTATAAAAGACTAAGCGATGCCATTCCTTGTCGTAATAATGATCCGAATACTTTTGGTAGCCTTCGGTGATGTATCCATAAGCACTTACCTGTGGAAAGCCAAGAGTCATAATTGGGGAGCTACAGGATAAAGGTGGGCTATAGTAATAATAATAATAATAATAATAATGATGATGATGATGATGCAGCCCACACAGAGATGTGCTGTGGAAGATCCATGGTGACTAGGATCTCCTGCAAGGCTGCAAAATTATTAGCAAGGCAGTTTTGAAGGCTTGGGAAGTAATGCATGGGCAGAGAGGAAGCTCAAACCTTTTCTTCCCTTGCCCTTTCCTCAACCTAAAGCAATCTCCACCCAAAGCTGTTATTCCTCACTGAAGTGTTTGTGTTTGTGGGGGGGGGGCTCTGTACTTCATCTGCCCTCCACCCCCACCCCCCGCAAATAGAGCTAATAACAGTGAGGTTTTGGCAGGGCAGGATTTAGACTGGGGAGAAGTAAGGGAGAAAGGGGTTAAGCCTCACCACCACCCTCAGCTGATACAACCCTGTCCGTTGACAGCATCCCTAACATCCCCAAGGTATGGGGAGGAATTAAATGTCACACTAATGTGATTGTTCCATCAGCTTGCTAGAGAGAACAATCCCCACTCACCTTGCTCCCATGTCCCACATGTTGTCCCTGGGGTTCTCCAGACCACCCCCAGCCAATTGGGAGGGGGCATGGAAGATGAGAAGGGGAGGAAGCCCCACAGCGCAAGCGGAATTCCTTGTTGAGGGCTTCTGCTGATGGGAATTATTAGTCGAATCCTGCCCACTGTGTGTTTGCAGCCCTTGTGGCTCAGATTATAACCTCTGGGCACTTCTAAAAGGTCACTGGTTTTTTTGGGGGGGGGGGGATTCAGCCATAGTCAAGTTCTGAAGTTAATTTCTAGCTCTTGTGCAACAAACTCGCTCCCCCCCCACACACACCAAAAGCAAAACTTCTTTGTTCAATGCCACATTGTATAAGCTCCCCCGAAAACAATTCAGAACAAATGCTCAGCAAATAGCCGGCATGATCTAACCTCCCTGTAAACTTTGTGCAAACAGATCAGGAGGAAGATTCAACAAACAGGTTGTCTGGAAGCAACCTTTGGGGCTCCTTTGAGTCCTTACCTGGTCACATAGATGGAGTGCAGTTAGAAGGAGAAAGGCACCTGTGGTGGGTCTATAGATCCGCCAGTAGGACTTGTCTAGGTTTTTGGATCTTAGAAACCTGAAGTGTGAGATATTTTTTTAAAAAATTCTTTTAAAAATGTTTCTTTTTATTGAGTTTCATCAATAGGATACAAAGGTAAATAAGCTAGCTGGAGATGCTTTGTGGGCACAGAGGGCTTGTCTTATATCCTTATTTGACTGCGGGAGCACATCCTGCAACTTCTGATGGCCGCTTAGGCAGGTAAAAGAAGTGGCACTTTTAAAATTTTAGCAATAAAGCCAACCTAACAATGGATGCTCCTCGTTTGTACAAGTCGCCACCTTCCAGTCGGTCAAGGGGCCCTGTGCTTTTAAGAACTGTGCAGAAGAAATTCAGTGCTGTGTTTCTAGAAAAAGAGGTGCCGGATCTCACCATGAACACCTGCCTCCCTTGTTCTCTTATAATGGCAATGGCGCCCACTTGAGAGGTGCCGGGACTTGGTACCAGTGAGTTCAGGCTGCTGTTCTTGTTCATAAATGATGACACCATCACGCCAGGCCGAGGAGCCCTATCCCCTCATTGAACCTGACAAGCCTGTTAATTTGGACCCTGCAAGCCCACAGCATCCCTTACCGCTCAAGTTAACTATACATACCACATACCTGTTTTTCATGTATCTGAGAAAATCGGGATGAATGACAAAGTAGTTATCCAGTGTGAAATTGCTACCAAATTTATCCCGAGGGTATGGCCTGGGAAAGGAAACAAAAAAAAAAACAACCTTTTAGGCCAAGCACATGCCATTCAAGCAAGAACTAGTTCGGCCACTTCTCCTATGAGTTAGGTGATGTGGTAGGCAGCCACCATTTTTCAGGGTGTGCCTAAGAACCATGTGGGAAATGAACATTCAAATGAACTTTATTTCGGCTGTTCAAAACAAAGCAAAAGCGCTGCCAAAAAAAGGAAAGGAGGTGAGGAGGACATGGGTTTTAAAAGGGCAAGGGGGGAAATCGGGTCCTCCCTCACAGAGGGCATGCGTTGCGGTGCGACCTGGCAACCAGACTCGTGTTGTGGGTGGGGATCGTTTGGAAAGCCACAATCCCCTATTGGTAGGTCCCTCGATGCTGGGAGCAATCTGGCCAATGGGACGCAAGGAAAGGGCATTGAGGGACCTATTTAAGCCCATGCAAGAAGAGTACCTGAGCTTCCTCTTGGGGCTACTGCATCGGAACACCCACCCACCTCTTCCTATATTTAGGGCTTGCGCTTGACCTTGCTATGCTGTCATGTGTCACCTGTTGTTGAGGCAGGGGCATGGCAGGAATTTTCCCCATTTGGCGGATTGGCTGTTGCCACTTGGGTTTCGCCTGCCGCATAGCAAATCGTCACAACTTGTAAGGTTGCGGATAGGATCTGGTTCATGTGATAGGGGTGGCAGAACGCTCTGGCCACTCCTGTGCGAAGGGTATTCTGGTAAAGGAATCCAGGGACTCACTGGTTTGGCAAACCCTGTAAGGGGTTGTGCCCATGCCCAAGTCCAGGGGGACATCAGGGTGGCTGACTGGCACTCCTGTCATCAGCTGTCCCTGGTGTTCACCCTTGGCTGTCCTATGAATGTGGCTCTGGGACGGCGCTGCCTGCAAGGGTGCAGGGAGCTAGTCGAACCAGAGCCTATGCAACCACTCACTTGATTATAATCAATAAAGTTGTGGCCTAAATTCTGCCAAAAACCAAACCAAATATCTGAGTCATGTGTGAATTTATTTCTAGGGAATGGTTAAAAGGTCTAAACACACAAATGAAGCATCATCAAGGGATGGGGAAAGACTGTCATGTTTACTACAGAAATTGAATGAGGAGACCAAAGGCTCTCTTCTCACCGAGTTCAAATACTGCTAAAGGAAAGCCCTGTGCTCATTCGCAGTAGCATGGGTGTCAGGATACCCCAGGGGGTTGCTCACAAGTAACGACAGAGTCCTCTTACTCTAAAGACTACTTTATTGTGCATACTTATTTACAGTGCAGAGCTAGCTAAAAACATGACTGCTTAGTCACTTGAAGAATCCGGAAGTGCTCCTCTCCGGTTTCCTGCTCAGCACCAAAGCCTTGGCACCCTGAAACGATGTCTTCTGGGTCTCCTAGCCCCCCTATGCTGTGCCTGTGCCGGAAGCTGCAACTCTCCCTCCAATTGCGTCTGGCTGGCAGTGCTGGGTCTCTCTCTTGCATTCCTGACCATCTGCAGAGTCAGATGACAGCAGTGGCTAGGGATCCCTGTATCTAAGCAAGACCTTCTCTCGAGGAAGTTCCCTGTCCCGATCCTCCCCCCTTGGAGGATCTCTTTCCCCTCTCTCTTTGTGAGGAGTACTCCCGCCCTGGCTCTCCTCATGAGTAGGACCTCCTCCCGGGCTCTCCTCGCAAGGAGAAGGCAAATCCCTGACAATGGGACTCTTTGTTGACAATATTCCAGCCCACCGGGTCTTCCTGGAATGACCATGTGACATATGATGTCCTCAATCAAGTCGTTGTGTTGACATGGCTGTACCTGCAAGGGCACATACTACAATCTTTGGTGGGCATTCCCACATACACAGGAGTTCTGGTCGAAGATTCACCAACTACTTGTTAAAATAACAGGAGAACCCAGTGCTTTAATTCTGGAATTGTTTTCACTATCCATGTTTGAGGAAGTCAACCGTAAAATGGAAGGAAGTGATACCTTATTTGTTGACATGAAAATTTGACTGCCACATGAAAATCTGAATGTACTTTAAATGAATGGTGTGGATCTGCCCATGGTCTTCTGCAAATACAAACTAAAATGGCCAAACTCTTACGGAACGTTGTCCTGAAACAGACTGAAAAACAAAAAGGGGGAAATCTGCTTCTCTTACCCATAGCCATCCAAAAATCCCTTCCTGACTCTTGTGTTCAGTAGAAGAGCTTTCAGCCACTCGTAATCTCTTGTCCCTTCCAGGAAATGAAGGTACTTGATCTCCTAGGAAACAAGCCATACATACGCTGGTAGGGGTTGCAGCAGATGGAGCATAAGCGCTGCCAGAGCACAACTAATGAATGGGTAGGCTTGGGCATACTCTGTGCTGGCCAAACAAAATCCAAATTCTGATCCAGACCTCATTCTGAATAATTTATGTAAATGAGGCACGGCCAACCTCTGCTTTTCAGTGAAAGCGGAACAAGAGAGGCAAAACGACAGAAAATGGAATGTTCTGCAAAATTCAAAATGCTGATTTAAAAATTCAGATTATTCCAGTTCAACATAAACCAGGTACTGTGTGGCTCTCTGAAGAACTAAGCTGGGAACTGCTGTTCTGTAGCATGAAACACACACTGGGACTAGGGTTAAAGGCTCACCTATTGTCAGGCCTAATGCCAATAAATAATCAATGGCCACAGCTTAAGGAACCAATGCCTGGATTTTAATGTTGAGCTTGGAGGGTGGGGAATAAACCTTTCCCCATTCACTATTTTTCCCATCTAAATGACCGCTCTGTTTAAAAAAAAAAAAAAAACCTACTAGCTGTCCTGTATGGGAGAAGACATCTAATATGCCATAATCTGTGTTACCTTTCCAATGGGGATCTTCTTGAATCCACGATTCCCCAGAATTGAGACAGAAGACACTAAGGAATAGGCTGTGAATCCATAGAAGGACGTTCTTGTTCCCACATCTTCCTCAAAACCTTTGATCACGGCCCCACTCACCCTGGCCAAATGAGACCATATAACATTGCAAAGTTAGCCTTGTAGCAGCTTCTCATTACTGGATTTCACAATGTGCTGCTGGAGTGGGTGGTTTTCAACACTGGATACAAAGTACCGGTAAGTGGCTTGGGAAAGTTTCTCGACAAAGGGAGCTCCAAAGGTTAAAGATATCTCTAGGTGATTTCGATTTTCTATAAGCCAGAACAATGAAACTTAATCGGAACCATGATCTTTGCACATATGCACAGGGCTGGTGTATAATGGATAGCTGTTAGCATCCTGACATTTGCAGAAAGACTCCAAATACCCTGGCATGGAATTTATATGTAGACACAAGCAATAAACTATACAGTATATAAGGTGTGGGAATCCTCCCAAAATTTTAATTTTAAAAAAGGTTGTCAACAATGATATTGGCTCCGAAGAGAGAGAGAGAGAGAGAAAAGGTCGTTTTGTGTGCATAATATTTGGTTTAGCACCATCAGTTTCAGATTATTCAAACTACCTGGAAAAGAAACAGCAGTGTTGGTGTATAGGCCCTGTCCCTAGGATTGCCTTCTCCTGTGTGAAGCATCCCTCTCATCACCAGAAGATTCCCTACCTTTAGATGCCCCAACTATTCCTACGTTATACATTGAAAGCACTTTCAAAAAGGACATTTTTTCGCTCAAAGAATTCTTGATGGAAGTTCACACACACACACACACACACACACACACACACACACACGTCTCTCTCTGTGTGTGATTTTGGCTTATAACATTGGTTTTTAGTAGATGACCAAGAAGGCTTTCTGGTATTGTTGCAGGATTTCTCCCAGTCAATAATGACAGACACGGGTTCTTTCGGAGGAAGGACAGAATTTATTCACCTGTGCAGGGGCTGCAGCGGGATCTCTCCCAAAGGCTGAGCCCCTCCTTGTTCTCTGAGGCTTCCTTTTATAGTGACCAGTAAACAATTTCTGCAGGATTACCCATACAGACAAAAAAGGGGGGGGATTTACTCAAGCAGGCAAGAGAAACAGAACTTTTTAAGCTCCCCCCTCCCATCCTGTCTGCCCCAAACTGTGAGCATGTGCAGGTTTAAAAACAGACACAGACATCAGTTAGCTCATTCCTTGTGACTTTCTGTCATAGATTGGCTTTACAAAGCACTTTTATGCCAATATCCAGGGTGGGGACTGTTGAGGGGAGATAATCTCAATCCTTCAGTACCAAGAAGAGATGCCAGTTTTAATTCTGGCTTTATCCTTCTGGCACTTTCATGGATTATGCTTTCGTTGACTTCTGATATACACAAACACACATGTACACACATAAATACGCGCACACACGTTATTGTTTTAACAATGCTGTTAAACTACCTTAGACTGCTTTTGTTTGCTTGTTTAGGAAGGACTCTTTTAAACAGATAGATAGGCAGAAGAACAACAACACAGGAAAAAGCAGTTCCTCTTACCGGAACACGTAATCATGGGAGTCAATCTCCTGGCCCATTTTGGAGTTGTTCAGTATCCCCCCATTCCCTACCACCGCACATCTGATACACCTGGAAGTCTGGCTGCTGTTGCGTGCAAACAGAATTTGGTGGTACGGTTTAGGGGGAAGCATGGTGATAACTTGTTTTACCACTGAAAGACAAAAGGCATCCTTATTCAGCATGAAGGGCAGGCAGTAAACAGGCACAGCTCTGAAATGGGAAGGGCGTAGGATGGAACTAAGGCACAGAAACAGAACAGAATCAAAGCACTTTAAAGTCCGCCAGCTTGTCTTAGGCTTGGCCTCTGAAGCGCTGCCATTTTCACTTTTGTAGACATCGCTTTATAAGAAGTCCATACCTGCAGACACAGTGGAGCAGTTGCTGAATTGTTGCTATCTGTACACAGGGAGGGCATGCATAGTGCACATTTAGTTTCCTTGCTCCCTCCCCTTCCAATGCCCACTGCACTCCTTTAAAAAAATAAAAATCCTGCAAGCTTTTTGATATACCCAATGTGCAATAGCACAAACTGTGCAGGCTCAGTTTACAAACGGAGGTTCACATAGCTTTCAAACTTCTGAAGCATCTCTGTTTTTGGTTTTTTAAAAATATTTACCATAAGCTGCCTTGAGAATTCTTAACAAATAAATAAATAAATACATGGAAAGGTGGGCTATACATTTTTAAACAAATAAGTGTTTGACCTGGATTACAAAGGAACACAGAGATACTTTCTATGAGGTGCGCATTTATTTTATCTCATGAAGCTCTTAAGTTTATAAAAGGACATTCTTCTGCAGCTTTTCCCAAGCAAAGCATCCCTTATTTGGTTATCCCAAATCTAGACAGATAAGGCATTATTTCATTAAGGGCTTAAGAGCATAAGAACGTAGGTTCAATGCACCTCTGACACACCCATGACTTCGGCCCAAGAAGAACGTAGGTTCAATGCACCTCTGACACACCCATGACTTCTGCCCAAGGTGGAGGCAGTCATACATGTAGCAGACAGTTCAAAGATCCCATACATAACTTAGTTGGTACAGGAGACTCTTAATCTCAGGGTTGTGGGTTCGAACCCCACACTGGGCAAAAATATTCCTGCATTGCAGGGGGTTGGACTAGCTAACCCTCTGGATCCCTTCCAACTCTACTAGTCTATAATTCTTTGAAAGCACTGGGGAACCCCATCCCTCCTGGCATTCTACCTTTATTTTATTATTTTTATTTAATACTCTTATATACTGCTTAATCATTATCATTTCTAAGCAGTGTACCTTTAAATAAAAACAACAACCCTTACAGAAAATGAAACAATAAAAATGTATCCTAAAACCAAACCCTAAATTAAAATGCCTGCTGGAACAGGAAAGTCATAAATCATGTGCCTGAAGATCAGCAAGTACATACAGCAATGCTGAATCCACAATATTGTTGAGGGCACACAGCTCCTCCCTCCAAAGCAGGTGGGCCTCATCTAGCAGTGGAGCATATTCCTGCGCTGTCCAGGGCGGGTGTGCTCCCGAGGGTGTGGGGTGCGGAGGGTACCCTCCCAGGCGAGGGATACCTGCTCAGGTGCACAGAGCGGCGTGCACGCCCTGCAGCTGGGGGGGGGAGTGAGCTGCCCACGGGGGCAGAGTGAGCCGCTGATGGCATACATTTGGCACGCCGCGACTCCCAAGCCTCCCCCAGCTGACAAAATGAAGGGGGAAGGGGGGACAGTCGCTGGCAAAGCGGCACAGCTCCGCCCCGTCCCCTGACAGCACAGGGTAGGCTTGAGAGTTGCATGTGGGCGGGCGGCGTGCCAAATGTCACCCCCCCTCAGTGATGACATCTGGGCGGTCTGGCCCCATCACACCCCACTTCCTCTGCCCCTTCAAAGAGTTACTCACATGAGTAGTTCAGCTCCATGAAGCCAAAGGGTGGGCCAAAATGCTCCAGACGCTCCCATTCGCTGTCACTGAAGTGAGTCTTGTCCATGAAAAGAGTGAGGTTGGGCAGGAAGAGATCCTTCAGCCAATCAGACTTGGCAGCCTTGACCCGCAGAGAATCAGGGCAGCTCTCGAATTTTAATTTAAAAAAGGTAAATGTCAGGAGGTGTTTATTTGAGAGACTATATTTAGAGATCCATATTAACTGGCACTGATAACAGTAACCACGTCCTGTTAGTTACGTTAGCAAAATCCTGTTGGACAGTCTCAAAGGGAGCTGCTATTATCTGAATGATTTTTGGCTGTGTACACACCATGCTAAACTACAGCTCCCAGGATTATTGGGCAAGGGGGGAAATAAATGTTGTAAATAGGTGGTGTGTACACAGTCAAAATGAGTTTTAGACCATCTCACTGGGCTGCTAAAACTGTGTCAGAGATTGCAGATACAGGCTGATGTTAAGTGGTCCTCTGTACTAAAAAAATACCCTTCCTTCGTACAGAAAACTAGACCAGAGAAGGAAGGAACCTTGACTTTCCATTCCCTTCTCATGCCAGTTCTCTATGCCCATGGATTTATTTATTTACCTTATTTTGTAGGAACAATAATCCAAGGCGCCATAAGCAGTCTAACGTGACACACCCCAATTTTCACCGCCGTGAAAAATAGATGCATTGCCTGTTGGGATTGCCAGTGCTAATTTCATGTCCTTGGCTGCTATTATCACATTATTTTTTAAAAATAAACTACATGGGGCCCAGTGGAAACATTTCAAACTTGGCCTTGGAGATCTAAGTTCCAGTCTCAGCTTTGCTCTGATAGAAGTCTGGATGGGCCAGATCATCCGTTCAGTTCCCCATCTATCTCTCTTTGGGATCTTATGAGAGAACTAAGGCAAAGATAAAGAAACACTGCCAAATGCAGGGTGTTATGTATGCATTAATTTATATTCATCATCTCAAACCAGAACAAGTGTTTAAAACACTGTAGGAACCTAGGAGGAACCCTCATGCCAAAAACGTTTCCAGCCAAGATTAGAAGAGTAGGAAGAGAACAGGTGAGAATGTCACCTAGTAGAGTCAGCTTCTACTCTTTTGTATGGTTACGCCCCAGAGAACTGAAATGGCCCAAGCCAGGTGTATACTTCTGTATTATTCTGTATGTGTAATAATGAAATGAAGGTATCTGTTAGGACTATTAGGGCCAGGTCACGCTGTATCAACTCACTGATGCTGGTGTTGAATTGTCCAGGAGATACTGGTCATCAAAGTCCCAATGGGGCTCAGATTTGAAGTCAGATGCTTTAAGCCTTTTCTTGGGGGTCGGTGCAGGAACTGGATGTGTGACTTGTTGAGCCCCTGGCACAGGGATAGAGACATTGTGATCTGCGACAACAGGAAGAGAATCAACTCTGGCAGAGTTCTTTTTAGCTACATCCATTTCTTTGGAAGCTTTCCCCTTGGTGTGGCCTGCAGTGGGTCGTGGTGTGGCATTTTGTTTGGATGCTGTTTTTGCATCTCTTTCCTCATCCAGCTTTTGATTGGATGCTGGCACTTCATATTTAGCCTTAGCTCGTTCATTTCCTTTGTGTTCCGGTTTATTTTTCTCTTCCTTTGGACTGGATGCTGATGTCACACGCTTCTCACTTTTTTTCTTATACGAGGTGGGTGTTGCATTCAGACCCCCAGGATGGTTTTGACCAGCTGCAGGTGCCACAGTCTTGTGTTTAGCTTGATTCTCATTGGCTGTGGGTCTTAGTTTCTCCACAACTTGCTTTGGATTGGCTGCTATCACACCTCTCTCCCTGGCTTGCTTCTCAGTTGATTCTGATGGGCTGGTGACGTCCACATGCTTCTCTCGGGTGTCCATGGTGTTGCCACCATCTGCCAATCTCTTAACAGCATCTTGCTCCAACAGGGAGCTTCTTGGGCCAAGTATTACATTGAGAGGCCTTGGTGTCTCCCTGTTGGCAGTCATCACTTCTTGGGTAGCAGGCCGGGTGTCTATTTGTGACACACTTCCAGCATGGCAAAAGTAAGGAAACTGGCTGAAAGGTAGTTTAAAAAAAGAGATAGTTGCAGCAATAGATAACTATACAAATTATACACTGTGTTCCACTTGTATGAAGTGTACTAGACAGTTGCTTACACTTGACAATATCATGGAAGCCGTGTTATGGAGGCCCCAGCGAGATTTGAACTCATGACCCCTTGTTTACAACCTTTAATAAGTCATTATAATTAATTCTCCCCCAATGCGCCTGTGATGCCAAGGAGTGTACTGTAGATATTTGGATTTGTAGAAAGGTGACAGGAATATTCTATAGATTTAAACAAATAACAAGTAAGCCCTCCCTGAGGCTGGATTTTAACACATTTAGACAAAAAAAGCCATGAATAAATACACTTGGGCTATGTACACATTGGTGGCATAAACCGCACTGAGATAATTTCAAATCACATTTATACATTGTTCTACACAACTGCGTGAGTGGGGATGTTTTCTCCAAATGTGCAATACCCGATTTGTTTTCCCCACACCTGTAGCGCCCCCCTGCCGAACTTTTGTTCAAAGAAACTTTTGCCTGCGCATGTGCTGTCATCAGTGCATGTGCAAGTGCAAACACTGTACACTAAGGTTACCAGACATCCCCGTTTCCTGGGGAAAGTCCCCGGATTTACAGATCAGTCCCCTGACAAAACCCTATCATTTCTACTGAAGTTGAAAAGTGTCCCTGGATTCATTGAAAAAAATCTGGTTACCTTACTGTACACACCTCAGATTTGCATTTTCAAATCAGACAGAAGCTGCTTTGAGGGAAAAACACATCCAACTGGAGTGTTTCTCGAGAAACTATAGGATACAGATGGATTGTGGCTAACGTTGTGTGTACTCATCTTCAAACACCAGCAGTGGAAGCACACTGGAGCCGAGTAGTGGGTGCATAGCCTTGTTAACATGGCATTATAGGTTTGGTTTTGTGGAAAGCTGTTAACATGCAAGGTGGCTATGTTGGTCATGACAGTGATTTAAATTTAAAAGATTTGTATATCACCCTTCATAAAAAAAAACAAGATTCCAGATAAACATGTTAAAAGTTCGTAATTCAGCAGTTATTGCAACTTGCTACAATACACACATCTCTATGGAGAGTAATCCATGAACCTATTATGCCTGCTCCTTACTGTTCCTTTTTTTAACTGGCATCCCAATAATATGTACTTCATGTATTTTTTTTATGTTATATTTCTTTCGTTACTGTTGAAAGCCACTGAAATACATATTTGTTTTAGAAATGAAATGCAGCTCCAATAAAATATAAACGCAGGCATAAAGCCAAGAGTCCAAGATAAACCACAAAATGCCTGGGTAAATAAATTAACTTTTGCCTGGCACCATAATGACTGTGACGTGGGTGCCAGCCAAAAGAGTCTCTTTGGGGAAGAACACCCTCTCCCTAGTTGACAGCCTGAAGGAGGCTGCACTAGAAGAAGGGCATAACTTTATATCACAGCAAGATGAATATGAGAGTAGGCAGACACAGAAATACTTGGGTCTAAATCCATGTAGGGCACAGATGAGCAACCTGCAGCCCCCACCATGTCCTGAAGCTGCCCCATTCTTCCATGCCATCAGGTTCCCTTCCTTCCTGTTCTGTTTCTTCCTTATCTCTCTCTCTCCCCCCCCCCTCGGCTTTTAACAGTATTTCCCCCTCTTTCCATGTAGACTGCTTCCAAACTGGGCATTTACTGTGGAATAGCAATGAGCCACCTGGAAGTTGTTGCGAACAAAGCAAGCCCCTCCCATGTTGTCTTTGTTCATCTTTCTTTTTTCAGAGCTCAGAAACGTAATCTTAAAACACACACACACACACACAAAAACCCCACCCTGTCACAGTGGAACAGCTGAACAGTTTCCCCGAACAGGATGAAATGAAATGAAATAAATGACCCATGTGGCACAGCAATTCTCTGGCTTGTTAGGGCTTGTGTAGATTGTTCTAGCCATTTCCTTCTCTATGGGGCATTTTTCCTCTCTGGGAATCACATCTAGCCCTTTAAACATTCCCATTTCAAATGACATGGGAGATGGGAGTCTGGTTCCCATGAAATTAGTCCACCTTCCCCCACAACACACACACACACACACACACACACACACACACACACACACACACCATGTGTGGCCCTTAACAGATCACTCCCAAGGGAATACAGCCCTTGAGGAGAAAAAGTTGTTACGCCTAGTTCAAAGGTTCTAGGTAAGACAGGAGTGCCTGGTGTGCTCTGGTTCATGGGGTCACGAAGAGTTGGACACAACTAAACAGCAACAAAAAGGAACAGCACTTGGACTCTGCTCAGAAACAACCGGGCAACCAGCACAGATCTTTTTAACCTGTGCAACAAGATGTGATCTGAACGAGTGGGACACATCAACATTTTGGCAAATCGGGTTCTACCCTGAGTAAGAGCACGTGTTGCGGTCGGGGCCTGGCAAGACACTAAATTGACCTGTAGGGAGTGGCTGGACGCTGGCCTTAGTCAGGATTGGTCAGGCAGAGTTACTGGGCAAAGTGAGATGTAGCAATTTGTGATGGACAGGTCAGCGTCCTTTATAATCCTCTGCACGCAGGGTGATCCCTCTCTTGGCTTCGTGCTTCGGATCACCCACCCGCCCCCCCATTGTTTTCTTAGGCCTCTGTTTTGACCTTGCAACTGCCTGTCATGGGGTCGTCTGCTTTGTAGCAGGGGCCCAGTAGGAATTTTTCCATCTGGCTGATTAGTGGTTGCCTTATGGTTTTCGCCTACTGCAGTAGCAACTTGTCACAACTTGTAAGGTTGGCGGTTAGGCATTGGTTATGTTTTGGATTGCTCGGATGGTGAGGCCCCACCTCCACAATCATGTTTATGTTGGTACAGGGAATTCCGTTAAAGGAATCCGGCGGCTCTTTTGCTTTGTCCGAACCCCAGGTCTGGGGCTAGGGCCATAGGCAGAGCCCTCCGGGACCGCTGGTGAGGGGGAGGTTTCGTCCCCAGCCTCCTTAACTCTCCCCAGCTGCATTCTCCCGACGCTGACTGAAGTCAGCAGCTGTCCCGTTTGGACAGATAGTCTGAACCAATGCCTACGCAACCACTCACCAAATTTGTATTTTAATAAAGTTGTGGCCCTAAATTATTTGCCAAAAACCCAAACCAAAATTTATGTTTCTGTGTTTAATTCTTGGGGGGTGGCTTGAGGACCTCGACACGCAAATGTATCCTGCCCTAACGGGAAGCTTCTGAAGTGTTTTCAAAGGCAGTTCCGAATACAACCCATGGCAGGAATGCAACCATGACAATATGCTGTTATTTACCAGGCTTCCTGAAAAAACAACAACCCATATTCTGCGTATGAAAGCAACATGGCTGCAGCACAAATTGTTTAATGCATTAAGAAAGCGTATGGGGTTAAAGGAATAATTCTTTGGGGAAAGGACTTGCTGCAAAGTAGTAATATCACTGCTCTCGGCTCTTTGTGTCCTGCTAATGCGGAGCTTTCCAGACTTTTCATCTTGGTGACACACATTTTGGACATGCATCATTTCACGACACAGTAATTCCATTCTACTAGCAAACTAGAGATTAAACTAGCTCCTTTCCAGCCCCGGGAGGAGTGTAGGGAGTGTTTGTGCAACACACCTACACACTGCAACCAACACACTAACGTGTCACAACACACAGTTTGGAAAGCACTGTGCTAATGTCTTGAAACAGCTGGGAATATCATCTAATGGACTAGTAACTGCATCTCTTATCCCAGTGTTTTTCAACCTTTTTTGGGCAAAGGCACACTTGTTTCATGAAAAAAATCACGAGGCACACCACCATTAGAAAATATTTAAAAAAATAACTCTGTGCCTATATATATATATATATATATATATATATATATATATATATATATATATTTTAAGACTGTTACAAATCTGAATCTTTATTGTTCTGAAATGCTAGAAACTTAAGACGAAACCCTCCAATTTTCAGTCTCAGATGAGGTGTGGTTCAATGCCCATTTCACATGTAACAAGGCTTCCTTTAAAAATAAAAGGGGAAAAAATGACTAAAGTTCATAAGGATGTGAACGCAACCCTTGGTTTTGACTCAGTTTTTGCAACATCACAAGATCCAGCACCTTCTTCAAAGCTGCTCTTGCTATGATGCTTGGCGAACCTTTTGCCACTCCACAAATTCATCAAGAAGAACAGGCCATGCCCCATCTTCATCATAGTTGCTAAGATCTGCATGGACAGTTCTGCTGAATTCTAACACATTGTACCACTGATCTTTGTTAATTACTCTGTATTTTGACTGCTCCAAGTATTGGTAAAATATTGAAAACAGAGGCCACGTTCTTCCAAGCAGAAGAGCTAACATAGATTTTGCAGTGTCAATATCCAGACTTCTCTGGTCTTTATCCCTTGCAAAATCAAAGGCATATCTGTAGATATTCTTAAATGTTGAAATATCATTCAGTTGCGAGCGCAAAAAATCAAATTTACTCTGCAGCTTTTCTGTGCAGTCACATTGTAATGAGGTCATCCCCTTTAACCATTCTTCCTTTGTAAAAAATCCCATGCTTTCAGCCTCCAGTTTCCAGGCTAAAACTAGCATAATAATATTTTCAGGTTCAACGCCAATGTCCTCACAGAATTTCTCCATTCCTTCTGGCCCTACCACTTCATCCTCACCTGCATATTCATAAAACCAAGCCAGGCACTTCTTGCTTGAAAAATGCTCCTCACCGCTTATCACTTTACTAGAAGCTTGAGACCTGCAGTAGCTGCTGATTTTGCACTTCTTGAGGCCCGTCTCGTCCCCCGCCTGCCCCGAGGATTTGCGCTTCTTCTTCACGGGCATCTCCCTCGGTTCGCCCCGGACGGGGGCGCGGAGGCGGAGGGCCGCGGGGCCCCTCGGGAGGGGGGAGGGAGCCGCCGCCTCTTCCTTCCCTCGCAGCTGAGGAGGAGGAGGAGGCGGAGGAGGAGGCGGAGAAGCTGCCGGTGCCGTCGCGGCTCTTGCCTTCCTTCCTCTCAGCTCGCCGCCGCCGCCGCCGCGCCTGGTAGATTCAGGCGTGGGAAGGGGGATACTGTGGTGGGGAGCGAAATAAAGAGCTTTCCTGAGGGAGAAGCGGCGGCGGTGGCGGCGGTGGCGGCGGTGGCAACGCTGGTCCTCTGTGCCTATATTGACTACATATAAAGTAATTTTTCCCACGGCACACCAGGCAACATCTCGCGGCACACTAGTGTGCCGCGGAACAGTGGTTGAAAAACACTGTCTTATCCAAGTCAGTGAAGATACTTTCAACTTGCACCAATATCTCTGCTGGTGCTGGAGGTGAGATAAATTCATTTACCCAGGTGTGGTTGTATTCACAGATATGTGCAATCCTTGGGGAGTGTGAGGCGTGTATTAGCACAAGGTGAGAAGATTTCTCCCCCCCCTCCAAAAAAAGGGGGGGTGCAAGCACTTATCTGCTGGAGTCCTGAATGTTTGAAAGACAGTCCCCACTGCCTTTACTGCATGCAATTGCACAGGTTACATGCGGTTGGAACTGTTTGTTGTGCTGGCACTAATGTGCAGAGCGGCAGCTAGCCAGAACATAATCCATCATAGCACATTGCCAGAGGGTTTAAAAAAAAAAAAGTAAGTAAAATTCTATCCCCAAACAAAACAATGCTTCTGTGTATCAATCATCTCCCAGTTGCTGGGGCTCTGAAAAAGAGCCAGGGCACACGATATGCCCATGTCACTCAGCAAAGCACAAGAGAAATACTGCAGGTCTTTGGTGAATGGGGCTGTGGTGCTGGCTTCTTGGGAAACTTTCTGTCACTGAGAATTACTCAACTCCCACGGAACCGCAATCCTATGGGCATTTGTCACATATTTGTATCGCCATGACATTTCTGTAAGGACGAGGCCTTGATGACATCATAAGACTTCAGTGTTGCAGTTTGGGAAAAGCCACCCATGGCAGTTTTTGTTTTTTTGTTTGAGAAGGTTGGGAGAAAGAGAAGCAGAGATTTAACAGAACTGTTTGATAGAATCTGATGTTGAGAACAGGCTCCTCTACCAGGTCACCTTGCCCTCCTACAGCTACAAGGAAGACTGTTTTGAGATTGACTGCCGGATCCCCAGCTTCAGTTGTGTCTTCTCTCTGGGCAATATGCCTCTTGAAGCTCAAGAATTCGTTTTTGTTATTTATTTCATTTTGTGGAGAGTATAAAATGTTCTTAATGTTAAAACACCCGCCCTTCCTTCCCAAAAAATTATGTAAGCAGTTGAAGAATGCTCCTGCCTCACAGTGGCTCCATTCAGTGCCAGCACCGTTCACCCCAATGACTTTCTCTAGCTGGTGGCACAATTTGGAGTATATAAATGGCAAGTGGTGGCACGTGTTACGGCTTCTTCATGGGGCTGCAACATGTCACCTGGCCCTGAACAGTGGCAGAGGAAGCCTCTTCGCCGCCTGGGACGGCGGAGCGGAGGCACCCCCCTGGGGGCGGGGTGTCACGACGCATGTCGTATGCACTGCGCATGCCCAGAATTTTCGGGCATGTGTAGTGCATCCAGGCTGGTGCTGTTGCTGCCGTGGCGAGCCGGTGAGTGAGCGGTGACTTGTGGGGCTGCCCCGTCCATCCGTAAAGAAGCACGGACAGGGTTCCGGGCGGCGGGGGAGTGGTGGGAGGGGCCGGGGAGTGTCACCCCCTCCCCTGGAACCCGGGGCGAACCGCCCCCTACGCCCCGCCCTTCCTATGCCACTGGCCCTGAATAACCCTTTCTAGGAAGTTACAATTAAGCTTCCTTCCACACGAACGTTTGGAGGAGACTGGAGCTCCAAGTTGGAACAGGGATCCCTTCTAAACAACACGCTATTCTAATAACTTCTAGACTACAAGGACCAGTAGGACCAGCACAGGAGAGAGAACTATTAGCATGCCCCCAAAACAACAATGGAACTTTACCCATCACAGGACATACTGCTCGAGCAACCCTTGATTTATATAGAGGCCTTGCATTTCTGCGTTATCTTCCGCCTCTTTTCAATAAACTTTAAAGGTTACCCTGTCTCTTGATATGTTCAGCACAAGGTCTAAGCTCATGCACAACTTCTGACCCTAAATTAAATCTCGGACACACCTGAGTAAATGCAATTGTATGCACAGCCCTTCTGCAAACAGATTGAGCACCAGATGGCTGCCAAGTCCAGCAGCCTTAAAGTCGGGATACCATTGTAAATAATTGTAGGTATGCAATTAAAAGGAGGAATGGCTTGTACTCCAAAAGTGACAGGCTTGAACCCTCTCTGCAAAGAATGATTTATTGATTTAAACTATGCTGGATATCTGGTAATGATTAAAGCTTTAGGTTGAAATTACAGTTTTGAAACAACAATAGGGTTATTAATTTATTACGGTCAAAGATAAGCTTGCATAAAACAATAGTGACAGCATTCATAAAGATAAAATATACAATTAGAATAGCACAATTAAACCTCAAACATTGAACACTCCCCTCTAAAGGGCTGCCTTCAGATGTCTCCTGAAAGTCATACAGTTGAATCCAGCTCTGTGTTATGTAAATAGATATATAATTTATCATTACTATTCCATAGCTATTTATATTGCGTCTTTTCCCTTGATAGGGACTCAAGGCAGCTTACCAATAATATAAGAACAGCTAAAAACATAGAAGAAAAAGCAACCATTAAAAAACAAGTAGAATTAAAACGATATAAATATATAAAATATTGATTGAAAACATACATATATAATTACAATAAAAATAGCACTATCTAATTTATGTTAAAAAGAGGACAGTGAAACCACTAATGGAGTATTTGGTAGAAACTGAGCTGCATTGGAATGGAAACAGTGCTGACTACGGTGAATATGGATCGGAATGGAAACTGCTGCCTTCCTACATCCCTAGTTCTGTCCTTCTGTTATAGACAGATGCGAGAAGTGTCAGCAGTGTTCTAAAACATTGTGCTGCTTTCTTTCTATCCCTTCAATCAAGGGGAATGGAGAGGAAGGAACCCCAGGAAACGGAAGAGAAAAACTGAACGCCTCAAATAATAGTAGCATGCACTTCTTGGCAGCATTGAGGGGTGCAACCACCACCAGGCAGCAAGCATTATTTGTTTTCATGTGCTTATAGCAGCAGGAGGCTTCTCCCACATAGGACAGAAAATTCTCTTCAGCCACCCATCACAAATGGGTTAACTATGGGAGAGCTAAAGGGCATTTCCAAGTGAGAACTAAAAGGACTGTATTTCTCAGCCTTTTTTTTAAGCATTGGTATGCAACGTAAAATTAATCCCAAGCGTCTGAAAAAATTAAGGTGCACAGCTATTTCCCCCCACTATTAGTTACAGCAGAAATAGTTTGCTTTAAATTTTTAGATACCTCATGTTCACTGCATATCCTTAATTCTTATCGGGGGACGGGGACGGAACGGGTACACTTGCTGTCATTTAACTCAATGGATTAGTAGCTGATTTTCCATTATATGTGGAGCTCTTATGTCTGCATAAACTCACTATAAATCTCCCCCTTTTGGACATTATTTCAGGAATGTAGTCATTATAAGTGAGTTGATGCATTTCAGTTTACAAACAGCTGTTCTTCTTCAACCTGTGTGTGATGCTAGGTGAGCCTTTTCTAGATACAGACACAGATGAGGTGAAAGGGGTATCAAAGTTGCTGTTGGTTATGATGAAGCCAACACTTCTGAATTAATTTATTTGAAGCCCTACCTGGAAACGTAGCAGTCAAGACTTCGCAAGGATGGCCTGCTATGGCCCTGCAGATAAAAGCGAGCCACTGACAGAGAAAATTATCTTAACTTATATTACAAAATACTTTTACATGTCCATAAGAGAGATTATATGAGTAAGTACGATACACTATGCATTTCAGTATAAGGAAAGACCAGCTAAGCTTATCAGAGGAAGCAACACATAAGGTTCATCTGAAAAGGAGACAGATCTCCTCTTACCTGTATGGATATTTTTCAGTAAAGCCAATGTAGGCAGCAAAAGAGAAAACGAAGAACAAGAAGCCTATGAGAAGCAGCCTAGGACACCACCTCCTGATTGATCTCATGGTTTCACACTAGACACCCTAGGAAGTCTCTGCCTTCTTTGCCACAGGTACTTTGCAGAATGACTGAAAGCTACAGATCTGCTCCTCTGATATCCCGTGAACAGGGAAGGCAAGGCACACAGTCCATTCAGGTGCTCAATGGCAGCTCAGCCTCATTCCTCTGCCAAAAGGGCAGAGAAGGGTTACTTCCTCATGTCTGGCTTAGCGCTCTTGTGGGCAGAATTTGCAAGCAGAGAAACACCCTCAAGTCAAACAGGTGGGTTTCATACATTTTCTTAGCCCCGTAAAGAGTGCTCTTTGATTGTCATATTGAAAAAGGCTTGTTGGCTGCAGGTAAATATTACCTGAACAGATAGAATGTGTTTTGATGTGAGCAGATGGCAAAAGGAACAGGGCTCTGTTCCCTTAAAAAAATTAAAAAGAGGACATTTAGGCAGGTGTGGCTTTATTCCTGCAAAACAAGCGGCACCTGCCGAAATTCCCTCTCTAAAACAGCTACCTGAAGACAACGCAGGCATTCTGTCTTCTTTTCCTGTTAGTTTCTCTCTGTGTAGGAAGAAGTAGCTGTGTTCACAAGGAAAGGGAACTAAGGCTATATTTCTGTACTCAAGTTACTTGGAAGTAAGCCCCAGTGAACTCAGTGGGACTTCCTTCTCTAATCAAGATGCATAGGTTTGGGCTGCATCAGATCTAAGGTGTAACACTTCTGGAGGGTTTGTAAAGAAACATGCATTTTCATTAATGAATTTCATTCACTTAGGGAGAGGGGGACCAGATTGACAGGGGGACCCTCTACAACAGATTGGGGATGGGGAGGCTGCAGTGGAGATTAGAGGAAGGGGAATTATCAATGCAAAAGTCCACTCACACAGAATCTCTCTTTACTATATCAACACTATTATGTGGCACATTAAGTTTATCCATATTTACTGATTTAATTCTTCTTTCTCATTTGGATGGGTAAATACATTAGGTTTGTGATGGTGTCATAGATCTTACTTAGGATCTGTGTTGGATATTTTTTCAACACCAGGATTTTAAAGTTAGTATGTCCTCTTAGAAAACTATAGTTTGTGGTTGAAAGTATGAGCAATAGTTCTAAGCTGCAGACACTGAAAGGATTAAGGATGTTGTTCTTGCAGTTCAATAATTATTTCATTATATGTCATAAATTATCATCCTTAAATTATTTTTTTTGTTCTGTGAAACCAAACGATTTCCATAAATAAAGATTTCCTAATAATTCTTCCTCCTCCATCTCTGCATTATAAAACAGTGCAGTAAGAGGTGATAAAGGGACGCAGGTGGCGCTGTGGGTTAAACCACAGAGCCTAGGGCTTGTCGATCAGAAGGTCGGCAGTTTGAATCCCCGCGACGGGGTGAGCTCCCGTTGCTCAGTCCCTGCTCGTGCCAATTTAGCAGTTCAAAAGCATGTCAAAGTGCAAGTAGATAAATAGATACCGCTCCGGCGGGAAGGTAAACTGCGTTTCTGTGCGCTGCTCTGGTTCACCAGAAGCGGCTTAGTCATGCTGGCCACATGACACGGAAGCTGTACGCTGGCTCCCTTGGTCAGTAAAGCAAGATGAGCGCCGCAACCCCAGAGTCGTCCACAACTGGACCTAATGGTCAGGGATCCCTTTACCCTTTACAAGGTCTTTGTGCCCCGACTGGGCCAGGCAGGAAGACTGGAACACCTTCAGCATAATCCGGAAACCTGGACTCACAACTGTGCATTATGAGCACCACCTTCAGAGGTTCAATAAACGTAGATGTGGCTGCAAGTGCTTTGAAGCAGTTCTTTATTACTACAAGCTACAACATATTTACAGAATATACAGACTGTGTGGTATAGCTTCTCACTCACTACAGCAGAGATGAAATCACACTCTCTAACCACGAGGCTCAGAGTCAGGAAAAGGAAGATCAAAGACAGAGTTCCCTCCCCCTTCTCTCTGACCACCAGGTCATACGATTCTCCCAAAGGGAGGGGTGAAATGCTAACACCTTCTTCCAGAAACTCCTGCGGCCAAACTGGTGCCAAATGTATTGCTCTGCTTTCCTTTGGACCACATCAGCAAGGCTGAGAGGGAAACCATGTCATCTGGGCAGCCCAGGACCAGTCACTTCGGTGCTGCTAACACAGCAGTTTGACTTCACCCTTGGAGCCACACTCCATTTTCTCTCAAGATAGATGGATGCCAACCACCGTTATTGACATACGTTGTATCCACATCACTGCAAAAGGCCAGTGGAGCTGGTTTAAATGAGGTGCAAATCTTTAAATAAGGGGCATGGGGCTGGTTAGAAAATAATTATTTACTACATTATTACATTACATGGCCTTCTTGTCAGAGTTGCCGTTTCTGCTTCTGTTGGCCTTTCCCCCTGCTCATTCCTTTTCAAATTCAGTTTCAGTTCCAGAACACTAATAATTTAAAGTGAATTAACACATGTTAAATGAGTCTTTACCTTGGAGGCTGGTTGTGGGTGGGACTGATATTGGCAACCTTACTGTCAAGTCAGGATGCTAGAAATAGTTACTTGGAAGTTTCAGTGTTATAGTGAATAGGATACTATGCTCTTCATGGTAGGAAGTTGTCTTGCCTTGGGCATTGTATTCTGAACATACCAAAGTATCTCTCAATGTTTGCTTGATCAAATCCATTCCCGAAGAATATTTGCCCTTCAGAATTATTTTTATCATGTGTCTGGCAGGAGCAATTTAACAGCATCAGACGGACAGCATCTGATACTGACTCTCCTTTTGTTTTCACTCTGGAATTTTAACACATTTCTCTCTCCAGGAAGTGCTCTTATAATGGCTGACCTGTGCAACGAATAGCTTAAAGGGTCTCAAGGAGATCCTGCACTGCTCATGCAGGAGGGTAGAGCAACACCTGCAAGAATCCCTGCAATTCCCTCCAAGTGTACGCAGAGAAGAGCTGTAGTAGTCCAGCAAGCAATTCAAAGCACAGTGTGACAAAGGGCTGCATTCTCACCCTAATTCTCTTTGGCATACACTTCTATGTGTTGCTCTCATATGCCTTCAGTTTGACTGAAGACGGGGTGTTGTTGTTTAGTCGTTTAGTCGTGTCCGACTCTTAAGTGACCCCATGGACCAGAGCACGCCAGGCACTCCTGTCTTCCACTGCTTCCCGTAGTTTGGTCAGACACATGTTGGTAGCTTCGAGAACACTGTCCAAGACTGGGTGTACATCCATTCAAAGAGCCTGTTCAACCTTGCAGTCTCCACATCAAGACAAAAGTGCAGTGGTTCTTTATGATGATGCAGTCTTCATAGCTCCCTGAGAGGAAGCTCAACAGAGATCCACCAACCGTTTTGCCCAAGCCTGCAGGGAGTTTGACCTTATCATCACCCTGACAAAGACCAATTTCCTGGATCAGAACATCGCCAGCACTCCATGCATCAGCACTGGCAATCACATGCCTGAGATGGTAGGCGCTTTTGTCTACCTGGGCACCACTGTAACCAGCAACCTCTCATTGACGCTGAGCTGGACAAGCATATTGGTAAGACAGCTATGGCAATGGCTCTTCTCTCCAAAAGAGTACGGGAGAATGTGGTGCTAATGACCAATAGCAAGATGAAGGTCTACCAGGCTTGCGTGTTGAGCACGCTACTTCAAGGAAGTGAGTTAACGGGCAGTGGTCGAGGAAGGGGGTGGGGGTGACATCACTGCGGGCAGGCGCCTTCCCCATGGGACTCCTGGGTGGGCACTGCCCCATTGGGATGATGCTCGTATGGGCGGGCGCCTCCCCCTTGGGGTGCTTGCAAGTGCGACGTGCCACACCCACGTGTGACGTGCCACACCCCCGCCGCCCTGGGTACCGAAGCCCCTTCCTCTGCAACTAGTCATAGGCAACTTACATAAACGATGCCTCAATGCCTTCCACGTGTGCTGCATCAGGAAGATTTTGAGCATCACATGGCAGTACAGTCTCAAACAAAGATGGGCTTTTGATAATGTCCACAGAATGGAAGATGGCAGGATCATCTATGGGAGCTGTCTTCAGGCATCAGGCCTGTTGGCAGACCAGCTCTGCATTACAAAGTGCCATGGAGCCTGGCTGCATTAACCCTTGCAGATGACCGCAGCACCTTGAGACAGGCAGGTTGTGTATCCACAGCAGTGATGGGAGAAGGAATGACCCCTGGGATCACAGAAAGAAGAAACGCATAGCACATCTGCATCAGCACAACTGGATGCCTTCATCTGCCCCAGCTGCAACAAAACATGTCGGTCTCTGCAGCCACAGCAGGTGCTGTAACTCTATGCTTTGACTTCACCCCAAAGGTACACTCTTCTATTGTCTCCTGAGAAAAGATGCCATCAACAAATAGCTTATACCTAGACTGTGAAGAAACGCAAATGTAAGCTTCATGTGAAAATGCCCTATATGCCTCCCCTTAAAGACAGATTGCCTTGCACGCCCTTAGTGTCTCTTGTAAGCAAATCCCTTTAATCATACTTTTAAGTACACATTGAAAGAAAAACATTTTTTTTGTTCTTATCAAAATAAAAAGGTGATAGAAAGACACTGATTTTGCATCCAATGTGAAAGGATTGAAAAAATCTTGAGGTTCAAGTCCTTACCTGGTTCAGGGAGGAAGTTCCATTAGCGAACACATTCTTTCTGCGCCCATCATAGTTCTAAAGCAGGCTTCCTCAACCTCAGCCCTCCAGATGTTTTGAGACTACAATTCCCATCATCCCTGACCACTGGTCCTGCTAGCTAAGGATCATGGGAGTTGTAGGCCAAAAACATCTGGAGGGCCAAGGTTGAGGAAGCCTGTTCTAAACAGTATGAAGCATTACACGGTTGCATTGACTCTGACATGCATCACTGAACTTTGGAAGCACATCTTCATACTGCTAGAATGTGTGTTAAGTGAGCCCTTCCAGTGAAGAGCAAAAGGAAGCAGGCCATAGCACCTGTATTAGCTGATTTTTGAAACAGTGACCAGAAAATAGGAGCCAACTCCTAGGGGCTGAGGTCCCTTCAGTCCCCCCAATAAAATATTTGAGGGGGCTGCCCTCCCACAGTTGATGGGCATTGCCATTCAAAAGGTGTGCATGCACAACTTGTGATTATGTGGGGCAGGGCTTACCTCAGCTCCCCCCATATTTTATTCAAGTTGGACCCATATTTTATTCACCCCTGGACCAGAAACACTGAGTTGCAGGGAAATGGCCTACAGCTATACCCAATTAAGGCGGGGGAAGATGATGGCGCAGTAAAATCAAAAGGCCCAGATGGCTTCAGTGCTACAGATGCCAGCTGGTTTGCCAACTGATGGCCCTTCCAGAATGCAGAAGCAGCTAAGCTGCTGGTGGGTACCACAAGCTAGGCACGTTGCACCAGTTCTTAAAAACCTGCACTGGTTGCCTGTGTTTCTGTAAGCACAATTCCAGGTGCTTCAGGTATTTGGGGCCCTATACAACTTGGCCACTAAATATCTGGAGGATCCCCCTCCTTTATAGGCCTGCCCATGTGTTGAGATCTGCAGAGGCTCTGCTGGCAGTTGTGTCTCCCTGTAGGTTGGTGCATGAACAGGACCTTCTCTGTGGTGACACCCCTCCCCCAAGATTGAGGTATGTCTGCCCTTATTGTTGTAAACACTTCAGCATTAGTTCAAGATGTACCTTTTTGCATAGTCCTTTGAAGGGGGAAGATGAGATCAAAATACCCCTCCCATTGGAGTGGTGTTACTATTTCTGCTTATCAATTTGGTTAAATTTATGGTCTTGTCATGTCTACTTGTACTGAGTTGCATTATCCCACCCTGGGACATGGTGAAGGGTTGGGCTATAAATGCATACAAACAAACAGAATTAGCAAAATACTGGGAGTAGGGATGGGGTGCATTTTCCTTCAGTCCTTCCTTCCCAGCAGGGAGAAATGTGTGGAGAACATAGAAGCAACAAAGGAAAACAATAACAATAACCAACAGTCATCCTACCTTGAAAGAGCAAGAGGCCAGCAGCAAGTGGAGCTCAAGAAATAAATAAAGGTTTTATTTATTTATTGAGGTTTATCCTCACACTACTGGACAGCAGGAGCTGTGAGATTATCTGTCCATATTAGTGAATGCCCACTGAGACATAGCTTTACTGTCCACATTTTAAGACTGTCACCCTGGTCAGCACAACCATTCCTGGGGCAACTTTTCATTTGTGTTGCTGGAGGAATTAAAAGGTAGAAAACAGCAGGTGGTGATTACAACTGCTGTTAAAAGCTAAAGTTTATATAATTCTTACTTTCAGTGATGATGTGAGTCAGTTCCCTGCTGCTGATTGTATAGCAGTGTGTGTCATGCACAAGGAGTTTCATTTATTCACTCCACTCCCAGTTTATGTTTTGTCAAACTGCTCAGGGCACCCGGCCATTTGCAGCAACCACTGTATTGTTAATGTTTCATTAAAGCTCCCAGAAGCTTATAATTATGAACGCCAAGCTATTGCAATTACTGTTATAATCCAAGCTCTGCTCCAAGGCATGTGCTACAGCTAATAAAGAGGCAGAGTTCGCTCCAGCTTTTCTAATGAGCTTGCCAATTTGCCATCACGCTGGACCCAAATAATTGAGCAGGGACCATCCCTGATTCAAGACAGGAAAAGCAAGAGAGAGTGTTTTGGAGCAGAGAAAGGATGTTCTAGTACAGTGGCAAGTAAAGCAAAATGGCTTAAGGAAACTTCCCATGTTCTTTGACTGCAGAGACCAATTGTTATTAGAAGCATTTTTCAAACAAGACCAGTAACTTCTATACTTAGCAAGCAAGCTATCACAGTAGGATGCAGATTACCCGGTAAGTTATAATATAGGGCTTTGCAGCCTGAGGGATTCCAGGTTGAGACCAAGACAGAGAAACAATGTTCCAGTCTGGTCTTACACAACTTTTTTAAGAAGGAAGTCCCACTGAGTTCAGTGGGGCTTATATCCAAGTAAGTGTAAATAGGGCTTCAGCTTTAGCGAAATGAACAGTATTTACTGAGAGACCGGACTGCTGACAACAATACCAGTGGAAAAGACATAAAATGGTGCATTTGTGAGCAGGGATTTAACCAGCAAAGGAATGGGACAGCAAGAGGCAACATTGCGCAATATTACAAAAACAAACAATACCAGAGTCAATAGGATAACATTAGGCTATGGTGACCGGCTGATTTTCGTCCCTTATTATGGACTTCATGTTAACTTTTGTGGATTTGTTCTCTTTCCTGAGAGTTAGGCAATGGACTGTTCAATCCCACTTGACATTCTCTCCCAGCAGTATTATATAGTAGAGGCACTGGAAGCAGCAGGAGGCTCAGGAAAGTGAACGGAGAGGGCAGCACTTGGCCACAGGGTGCTTATTTCCCTGACCCCTTGCTACCACTGCCTTCTGCTGGGCAAGAAAGCAACCCATAACCAGGTGCCTGAGATGGAAGCAGCCTGTCTCAGGGAACTGGATCAAGGGCATATTGTTCTCCAGCATTGTGGAATGGCCAGTCAGTGGCATGAGAATATCCACATTCTTTTTGTAATAGGCCACAGCCACTCAAAGTGCACCCATGGTATCATGGACAGTAGTGGAAAACCTTTAAAAATAGCTGGAGGGGAAGGTCAGCTGTGTGACAAACAGTGCACTACCTATCAATTCAAAATAAATGTGGGTTTGGGAATCAAGACAGTACTAAGGGTGCCAGGGAGATCACAAAAGTTCATAAAACTGCATGTCTGAGAACTATAATTTGAGATTAACAAAATTTGTAAAAGGTTCTGCTATGGAATCTATAACGTGAGTTTCTAGATTCTGTTAAAGAATAATCCAATGTTACTTATTCTAATCTCTGCTTTAAAAAAAAATATCCTCCATACTACTTATTCCTGACAAGTTATCAATATAGTACATCCAGTGATATTACAGTGAGCTCCAAACTAGCAGCAGAACCAAGAACCAAGCGAAAAAGAAGTACATTCAGATGGCTCCAAAAGGTGAGCTGTCACTACCATTTGCTAAACAGGAAAGACTGCCAAATACTATGCAGAACTCACATATGCAGTAACTGGGATATAGTGAAAATATTCCTGAACTGCTTCATGGGAGTCCTACAAACTGGAACTTCTACATTATTAACAACTGGCAAAATGAGAAAACCACAAACTTTAAAACGTTGGTTTAGTTATAGCACCATCTAGTGGAATACAAAGTTATCACTGGGAGTATCTCATCATATACTGTAATACTGTATAAAAACAATTCTGCTCTTACAGAAATGAAATTACCATTGTAATAAACCTAAAACCAGCATGTAAATAAGTTACAGATAACTTGAGTGATGCTCATGTTCTCCATGATTTAAATACTGGTTTTGGGTTAATTTTGTTTCTCAGATACAGTTACAAGACAGCCTGACATGCATCTAGACAGAAATAAGTTCCATTGAGTTCAATTGGGTTTACGCCCAGGTAAATGGGTATAGGATGTATAGAATGTAACCTGTGTCTCATTTAACTGTATAAATGACTCATTTGTCCCCTTGCTTTCCCTCTCTCCAAGGTTTAAGAACTGGAATATTTAACAAATTCAAAGTGTGAACCCCCTGTGCTGACTTAATAAATCAAGTCAAAAATCGAAGTGTTGTAGTGCTGTAAGATGTGGCACTGAGTGAACTATTTCCTTAGTTTAACTCAGGGGTCAGCAAACATACCGGGCCTCGGGACGGTGCCTCTAGCACCGATCGTGCAGCGGGCCAGAGGGCAGGGGAGCATGTGCCCATATGCGTGTGCACACACTATTTCCAGCACACTTCCGGGTCGGAGGAGCACCGGAAATAGCTTGTGCGCATGCGCACGGGCCTCCTCTGACCCGGAAGTGCACCTTGCACATGCGCACAAGCTATTTCTGGTGCTCCTCCAACCCGGAAGTGGGCAGCTGCGCTGCGCCACGCTGGCAAGAACCCTATGTACAAACTTTAAAACGTTTACTTATTATAGCTAAACATGACTAAGAAAAAGTATTATCTTTTATAAACATCAACAGTGAAACAGATTTTGGTTTTTCTAGGTGAAATAAAGAAAGATGCTTTATTTCCGAGGGGGGGGGTGCATTTGTCAGATAACTGGTCAAAACATTATCTTCATAAATTAAAGACTCCTAACAGGGAAGAATTAACTTGAGACATGAATGCCTGTGTCCACGATGAAAATAATAACTGAACCTGAAAATTAATTTCACATCTGTCTAAAGATTTCAGTCACCTTACTCTATTACACAAAGTTCCCTGTGTGTTATTCCAGGAATACTGATACCAACATCTTTGTCATGTCTATCAACATTGAGCAATAATTCCACCCTGAAACACATTCAGGGTATTACAATTGAAATGTTATGCAAGATTCAGAATAGACAAGATGTGCCACTGTACTCATCTTTACAGTCCCCAAACTACTTGCTTTTTGTTCTGGTGCACATGGTATGCCTTTTGATGACATCAGTGGATTTGCTTTTGAGAATTCTTGCTCTAAAGACAACTGAGTATAGTTGCTGAAGGAAGTATATCTAACATTGGGGACAGGACAGAAAGCACAGCCCTACTCCCCAATATCGCCCCATACGTGAGTAATACATGTATAGAGCCTCAAGGTTGACAACAGCATGTCCGCAAAAAGATGATTTAGATCAGGTGTGGAAAACCTTTTGTCCTCCAGATGTTATTTATCTACAACTCCCGTTACCCCAGCCATTGGACATGCTTATTAGGGCTGAAGGGAGCTGTAGTTCAGCAACCTCTGGAGGGCCCAAGGTTCTCTGTTCATGATTTAGATAAAACCCTTCCTTCTAGAGAAGAATCCTCATAGTATAAAGTAATGTCACCATTGCCAGTTGATAAAGGAACTGTTTCCAAAATCAGTTTGCAGCTGCCCTTTAATGAAGAATTATTTATTTTGTTATAATTTCCAGAGGGACAGCTGTGTTAGGCTGGTGCACCAAAACCAATAAAGAGTCTTGTGGCAGCACAAGGACTAACAAATTCATTATAGCATCAGCTTTCATGGACCAGAATCCACTTAAGCAGATACATGAAGTGCAAGAGTGGGGAATCTGCTGCTGATCTGCAATTCCCATCCTGCCCGATCACAGGGCATATTGGTTGGGGCTGATGGGAGTTGCAGCCCACTGGTTCCCCACCCCTGCTGAAGTGCAATCCCCAATTGGCGTGGATGTGTGCATTCATGGGGGTGGGGACTGAAAGAAGTTAGTCCAACAGAAATGCAAAAGGACAGTGATAATAACGTAAAAGCATAGTAAGTATTATAACAATTAACAAGGCTGCATTGACAAAAGCTTAAACACCCCATCCTTGGTAGGTGCCACCAGACTCTTTGTTGTTTTCATTATCGTGCAGTTTAAACACTGTGGTGATGTATGACAGAAACAGGCCGAGAATCTTAACAAAATTAAGCAACAGTGCTGTGGATAGCAACTCAATATGATGTACAAGAACAGATTTCGTTCCAAAGCTAGGCAGTTGCTTTAACATAACATGAAGAAACACAACAGTAGCAGGTCTACAGGACACAACCTTTGCCTGTATACAATTTTTTACATTCATATGTTACGAAGTAATACACAGTCAAGACATGTTTGCATTTCCATCACAGTACAATTTTGATTCTTCAAACGTCTTCACAAGTTGCAATTCTCTCTAGACATCTTGGTTTAGAGATCCTTTTGCTTGCTCCTATGGCCTTTGCTTCTGGCATATGCCATCACATTTTGCAAAGATCCAATTCTGTAGATAGTTTAGGCAGAGCCTCATCCTACTCGAAGCAGAACAAAATACAGACTAAGTGTGCAACTCAAGTGTATATATTAAAAATTCACAAAAATAGCAGTTCCTTGGTTTTGCAGGTGTCTCCATTTTTCCATGTTTCTGCTCACCTTTTATTCACAGATGTCCATGTCCACTTAAGTTCTTGCAGTGATGTGGCTATATCAAACAGCACGAGCCATAGGAAACATTTGCCTCCATCTTCATTCCAGATGGAGCAGTTTTTCTAGCAACTTACCTCTAACTCTGTTGCATCGGTCAACAGTAACTATGCTGATGTACCAAAAGCACTGCAAGGCACTACTACAAAAAGTCAAAGTCATGGTTCTATTGCAATATTTACACTGAGATTCATGTTGCAAAAATAGATAATAAAAATTCAGGTAGCCAAAAATAAACCCATTTCTCCTTCTGGCTTGGATGATTCCATGACTGCCAAAGAATTATTTGGAAGAGTACTGGCCTCTGATGCTAATTCCATTTGATTATTTGCACAATATGGTTTCTTAAGTTTTTATTAAAAACCACATATGGAACTTCTTACTTCTGCATCTGTATCTGACCTGCATAGATAAACTCATTCTCAAGCTTAGACGAAACCCCAACAAACTGATGAATACGTTCTTTGGTCATAATACAGTTTACAACAATATCCTGACCTCCCTATACTAAATGATAGCTTGTGGATTCATTACAAAATAGTGAGGGGGGGGGAAGGGAACATAACCCCCCCCGGGCAAATCATTTATCATCATTCTGACAAAAAAAGGACAGAAAATTGTAATAGCAATTTCTATCAATTATGGAAACGGCAGCCATTTTACAATACTTAATTAGGAGTAACTAGATGTCACAAAATAAAACCTGATAGAACCGCAGGACTTTCTTCAGGTCTGCCAAGAAGAAATCAGCTCCTGCATCAGATAGGTCATTGACATCAGGCAAGAACAGATTTGCTTTATCAGACGTAATCAAGTTATGCGACAGAAAGTGTACACCAATTTCATTACAAAAGCTTACCATTTTCCTGTTAACATACTTTTGAGCTTTTGCCATGTGTCCAGGATTTTGGTCCTTCTTGCAAACACGTCTTGGCAACAGTGAAGACCAAACTATAGTAGCATTTGGGAATGCTCTTTTAAGAATGCCCAAGTCATTTTTCATGGATATAATGAGAGACACGTTATCATTGGGAAGTAGATCATCTTCTCCAATATGAATTATTATAAGGGATGGAGAAGAACGGTTAAAATAAATTTCATGCAGAAGAGGCACGAGCTGTTCCCACTTCATTTTCTGTATCCCATGCCAATACAGATGTGCTCTTGAAACAGAGATGCCTAACTGCAATCCATGTGGTAGACTGTTAGCTCTCTTCTTTGATGCCACGATCACAGAATTGCCACATATCCAGATTTCCTTTGGGGGAGGTTGCTGTCCTCCAGCACCTAAAAGTAAAATGCCACATTAGTTCAACTTCTTCAGATTGACCCCTGCACTAGCTTACTGTTCTCCCATCCTGAAAGCGCTAGTACTAAAAGCTTAAAGACTGAAATTTAAAATCTATAAACATGTTAATATGCTAGAAAATTTGATCAGCATTCTCGCAAGACCAAAATCAAGAGACCAACCTAGCTGCACTTTTGAGAAGACAGAAGTCCACTAATATGCATCAGAATTAAAACATTCGCAGAAGCCTGTTAAGACAACTGACCCGAGGAAAATCCACTAAGAGGATCAAGGATGGGGTAGGGTAAACAGTGCAGCTGAGCTCAGCACACAAGGAAACACACAAAAAAGGATACCCCCCCTTCAGCTGTAAGCACTGGTTTTCAGGAACAGGTGACAGGACTATCACTGCCATGGGTCATGAAAAGAGCTGGCCTGCAGAACCAGTCTCAGCACCACTATTCCTTCCACTATGAGCAGCAGTCCAGATGATATGCAGGCAGGGAAGACCACAGGAGCTGAGTGATCTTGACAGCTGCACTCACCCCCTTATCAACCTGAGGCTAAAGTGTACCTAGCTGTAGCAAATGCAGCTCAATCTGACCTGAATTGAAGAAGGTGCAATAAAGTGTTTTTTTTTCCTCACCAAGAAAGGCCATTAAGCTGCTTTCACAAGAATAAGCATTCTGGGGCAATTTCCCCCATGAGGAAAGGCCACACCAGAAACTAGCAATTAGAGGCAATTTGGCATGCCTCATCTTCTTGCCATCCCAGAATTTTAGCATGGCCAAAAGATGGTAATCTTATGCTGCAATCCTAGCATACATGCTAAGGAGTAACGCCCACTGGGCATATGGAACTGACTTTGGAGTTAACACGCTTAATTTTGTCTTGTTAAACTACATTTTACATATATAAATGGCAGAGAAAGGAGAAAGAGATAGTGCATTTGTATTCTGTTTGCACAGTTCAATGAACTCTGTGCAGTTTTAATAGATTATCTCGCCATTGCAATTTTCACAAACACATCTGTATGAACCAAAATTCAGGTTAACAGAAAAGATGCACATCTCTTTATTTTTTTTAAAGAGTCAAACCCTTCACTTAAACCTCTCCTCCATCAGCAAACAAATACTGCAAGTATTGACAACTGCGGGTGATCAACTGCATTTTTCCGTACGATTAATACAAATTTTTATTAGGTAAGAGGGGAATCAGCATGATTAATCTACTTACCTCTGTGATCAGACCAATGTCATTTAGATTGAAGGAGGATATAATCAACCACAGCAGCAAGAGTAGGAAGATAGCAAAATTCAGTGAGTGGTGAAAATAGTCAAGAGCACGGAGATAGCCATTTGAATGGCAGGTGGTGCTTGAGAGGTTTTTTTTTAAGTATCAAAACTGCAGTGACATAATGCAGTAGATTCTTTTTGGCTCCATTAGCTTCAAAATCCGTACACAGAGAAAAATAAGGGGCACAAGTCGCAATCATTACGCTTTGACATCTGTGGAATGTGAATTATACCTACCACCTGTAACTTAGTTCCATAGAAGTTTTGAAGAAAAGCACCAGAGAGGAAAAAGAACACTTTCAAAAAGAGCACCTGACTGTAATTAGCTGGTTTCTTTTTATTAGATGGATTAATACTTAAGGTGAATATAAACAATATATGGCAACAAGGTAAAGGTAAAGGTACCCTTGACCGTTAGGTCCAGTCGTGGACGAATCTGGGGTTGCGGCGCTCATTTCGCTCTATAGGCTGAGGGAGCTGGCATATGTCCGCAGACAGCTTCCGGGTCATGTGGCCAGCATGACTAAGCCGCTTCTGGCAAACCAGAGCAGCGCACGGAAATGCCGTTTACCTTCCCGCCAAGAGGTACCTATTTATCTACTTGCACTCTGACGTGCTTTCGAACTGCTAGGTAGGCAGGAGTTGGTACTGACCAACAGGAGCTCACCCCGTCACGGGGATTCAAACCGCCAACCTTCTGATAGGCAAGCCCTAGGCTCTGTGGTTTAGACCACAGCGCCACCCGCATCCCTATATGGCAACAAACAAGGCTTTTAAAACCCACAAAACAAAAAAATACATCTTAACCTTGTTGTGTGTCAAGAACAAAGAATTATACCGCTGGAAGAGATGAACAAGTATAATACTCTACTATGAAACTGGTCACCCATCCCCCAGCTTCCCAGATTACTAGCTCGTGCAATCCAGAGCAGAGTGTCCTACCAGCAACTAAGTGGAACTCAGAAATGTGCATGATGTACAAATAGATCCAGGTGTTTAAGCAAAGGAGATGAGACATATAAAAGTAAAGTGGATTTGATAACTAAAAGTCACTGCTTCCAGTCAAATGTTGCCACAGTCACACCTTCACCAATTATGGCATTAATAAGGGAGACCAAATCTAGCACTCTGCTCCCAGTGCTATCACAATTTGATCTGGGGTAGCTGAGGGAGGGAATTATGTGCATAGCGCACCTATGCATGCACACAGAACACTTCTGGAAACATATGTCTGTAGCTGGCTGACTAGTTTTTTTGCTGGATAAGCTATATCAATGCACATGAACCACATATGGAGATCCAAAATAAAAATATATACTTCAGAAATTTCTTATAGCAAATGAGATCCTTTGGCGCCACAGAAATTCTGGGCACCCAAATGCAGCATTCAAAATCTCTGTAGTTGAAAAACCTTTAATTTCCAGCTGAATTTATTAATGGCCAACTAGGAAAGGCCTGTATTACGAGTGATGAGCCTCTCTTATGCTGGTCAGTGACTGTTCCCATCTTTAAGGCATGCCCACAGTGTTATGGGGACTGCTCAGCAGTACAGTGGTACCTCAGGTTAAGAACTTTGCTTCAGGGTGAGAACAGAAATCGCACAACGGTAGCACGGCGGCAGCGGGAGGCCCCATTAGCTAAAGTGATACCTCACGTTAAGAACAGTTTCAGGTTAAGAACAGACATTCAGAACGAATTAAGTTCTTAACCCAAGGTAAAGGGTAAAGGTACCTCTGACCGTTAGGTCCAGTCGCGGATGACTCTGTGGTTACACGCTCATCTCGCTCTATAGGCCGAGGGAGCCGCCGTTTGTCCGCAGACAGCTTCCGGGTCATTTGGCCAGCATGACTAAACCGCTTCTGGCAAACCAGAGCAGCGCACGGACATGCCGTTTACCTTCCCGCTGGAGCGGTACCTATTTATCTACTTGCACTTGATCTGCTTTTGAACTGCTAGGTGAGCAGGAGCTGGGACCGAACGAGAGCTCACCCCGTCACAGGGATTCGAACTGCCAACCTTCCGATCAGCAAGCCCTAGGCTCTGTGGTTTAGACCACAGCGCCACCCACGTCCCATTAACCGGAGGTAGCGCTGTACAAAACTTTAGGCTGCCGTTTTTGCAAGCCTTATCCAGCAACATGGTGGGCATGACTGCAGGATGCTCCCTATCCCTAGCAGAGCTGGTTTCAGGGTGGAAGGACTACTATCTTCTTGCTGTCCCCATACCCCCAGGCAGGTAGGCAATCTCCCATCTCCTTGGTCCAGCAACTTGATATCCAATGGCACCTGCCTCTGCTACATGCTTATCCTCAGTCCTGTAGAAGTCCCTGGTGATGCATACCTGGACTTCGATGCTTTATGAATCCTGCTCCTGGTGCACTGCTGGATCCTTCCCAATGATCAGTGCAACCTTGAGAGCATACTGTCCCAGTTGTCCCCAGGCAATATTAGATGTGAGCTACAACGTATTTTTCCCTTGATAGTATTTGGACCACTACCCCTGGAAACATGTATGCATTCACTCATGTATTTCCACAAGTGTACTGATCAAGGAACAATGGCTGGTGTGGATTTGAGCCAGCAACCTCCTGAGTTTGTTCATTCTTGCTTGGAGACAGCACTATTGCATTCCCTTGTTTGTTGCTACCACTTGATTCTATGCTTTTCTTCCATGGGGGTTCGCTAGAGGGGTAAAATGTTTTGCCTTCGAGCCAGTAATCACCTAAGTATGTTTGCCACCACTTTAGTAGACAGCACCAGAAAGGCCCCTTGAATGTGACTGCTGCCCAGTTGTCTGCATTTCGTACATGTTAGGGGCACAATGGCATGACCAAAAGGCCTCCAGCTTGGCTTACTGGCTCCCTTCATGTCTGCATTATATGCAGCATGTTCCGCATAGCACCAGACTGATGGACAGTGGCACTGTTTCCATTTTTAATCCATTCATGTATTTTCCAAGTAGTGTGTTTCCTCACTCCCAGTCTGAGTATGCATTGGATATGGCAGCCTTTTCTGGCAAAGCAGCAACATATTGTTGGTGTCAGTGTAAGGCAAACATATGACTGGTTTGTTAATACAGTATCTTTGGATCAGCTATAGGCAGAACCACATGCTAGACAAAGAGAAGCCAGAAGCACAAGACAATAAAGATATTCTACTTACAGCTGTTGTTCAGAAGTTTAAGGAACTCCTGATCATGCATTGTCTGACTTGCTGTATGACACAATAATGTTAAAGCTTATCACATATAGTATGGTACCTGTACTGATTCAGCAATTGCTTTTTCTAAATATTTCAGGATTTTATATACCATTGCATTTGTACCCATACAGTATTCTTTTTCAACTCTTTACTTACTAGTTTCTGATTTCATAATGGGTATTCCATTGTCTTAAATGTTCCACTTGCCCACTTTAAGGCAGTCACTAAAAATCTGCATTATTTATTCACAAGTTTATGATGTGTGGTGCACAATCAATTTATACCACAACATGTGTTTCCTGAATTTTCTAATATTCCATTATTAATTATATCCTTTCTAGCCTTGACAAAGGCCATGGGACACAGAGACAAAACTTTCCGTTTCCTGCTAAATAAAGAAAAATCTACCCTTGCTCTCAGTGAGTTGCTGCTAGATATATAGTTGGCACAATTACCACAGTCATGCCACACTAGGCAGCTGCGGTTTGGAAGCTTTTCCATCCTCGCTCACTTGCTGCCATTTTTTCCAAACAGGTGTGAGACAAGATACAGTGGCATGGAAATGGCAATCCCTGCAGGTTTATGTTTTGGAGCATCTCGCTTGGGGTTGCGGCCCCACCATATTGGAGGGCGCCTTGTTTGACTTACCCATCACCTGTTGCACGGCAGTTATCACAGATGTACGCATCTCATTGACAGCCTTCTTCTTCTTTCCCCCTCCTGCCAAGCAGGGAATGGGATTCAGGCCTTGCGGAGGGTCTACTGCCGGAGGGGCCACTCCGTTGCTGCCGCCCGGATTCAATTCCGGGGTGCTTCCTGCCGCCGCCATGGCTTCCGGGCCAAGCAAGCCACGCCGGCCAGCGATTAAAACCGCCTCCAAGGCTTTCATGAGGGACGGGTTGGGGGGACTGTCCTTAGGGTTGGGTTCCTTGGCCATCTTGTTTTCGGGCGTCCCGGGGACGACGACACTGTCGTCACTGGGCCTCTTGACTGGCTCCATGGCAGAAACAGCGGGGGGGGGATGGGAGAAGGGCAGGGAAGCTATGGGGTGCTCAAAAGGACCAAATTTTATTGCTGGTATAAGGAAAACCCCAGGCCCCCAAATAACCTATAAATATAGGGCGCTGCCTGTCTCTTGGGGCAGGTGCTTTGCAGGCTCAGCACTGAGGTGGCGGCGGTGGGAGCCGCACCTAGCAGCACAAGTAAGCGACCTTTTAAGGTGAGAAGCGAAATGTAGGGCCCTTCTAGGTGGAAGGCAGAGGCGGCGGTTACTCTGCAGCCGGAAGAAACGCGAGAACGGAGGCCACTCTCCACGTGTCTCAGCTCCCGAGAGAGGCGCGGGGGTTTCTGAGGCGCGCCCTCCTGCGAACTCCGCTAGGCCCCGGGAGCTTCCTCGCCGGAAAGGAGCGAATTGTCAACGAACCGTTGCCCTGGAAACGCTCGTCGTCCCCCGTCTCTCCCTCTCTCCGTCATCGCGAGCGCCGGACAAACAGACGACAGAGGCGTGTGACCGCGAGCAGCGAGCAGCCTCGCATTTAACATCGAGCGGGAAATGGACCCACGCAGCCGCCGTAGCCAATGACCCTTCATCCGGCCCGAGGAGGGAAGCGCGCGTGCGCACCTAGTGCGGCGCGGCTCGCTACTGTATCCTAGACTCGCAATGGGCAGAGAGCCGCCTGGAGGTCTCAATTCGTGGTTCAGTTTAGACCTCGCTTCCCTCTCCGCCTGGAGGAGGTGAGAGCTGCGCAGGACGGCAGATCACGCATGCGCGGTGTGGAAGGAGGAACAAAGATGGCCAAGATATGCCTAAAATCTGCATGTGCTGATTTATATGCGTAGGTGCACATTTAAAAATAGTTACCGGTACTGAGCCATAAACACAGTGCGCTGCCCAGGCAGCCAAGGAAGCTGTCTCATGGCTGCTAGGGCTTTCACCTGTGCCATAGGACTTCTAGCTCTTTTTTCTGGCGCCCCTCATCTGTTCTGCGGGTGCCCTCCCTCACAGTGCCATTTTAAGCAAGTTTACTACTACTTAGTACGCGTGCTTAACCCTAACTCTACTTCCCTGGGGGAACTCACTGAATTCAATAGAACTTACATCTGAGTACTGTAGTAGACATGGTTAGGATTGTGCTGCTTAGCAGCGTGAAAAGATTTACATAATTGCAAACTTGACAAAAGTGGTCATAAGCAATAAGTAAAACTCATCAGAAAGTGCCCAACCAAATGGAACGATTTCCACATAAATCATAATGGGATCTAAAAATACAAGATACAAAAAGTTAATAGCTGTAACGGTTATTAAACAAAACCCCCAGGGCCAAGGGTCTGTTCAGCAGCCTCAGCTTTTGTGGCTGGAGTGCAATCCAGTTAATTCGTGGACGCTGCAATTGTAGCGCCTTCCTGATTTGTCTTAAATGTTCAAGATGACTTAAGGCTAGCAAATTATAAGCAAAAGTTGTTTTGTGGGGAATGGGGACAATGCTGCCTAATGGTGCAAGTAGCCACCAGCCCACCACTGAAACACTTATCTTCGAAAGGATTTCTTTTCTATTGATGAAAGTGAGTTGGAATGAAATGGCATAGAATACCAAGGAAAAAACATTTTGCCTGTGCTCTTCACCAAACTACAGGTGGCAATCTTATGCTTACTTGCTTAGGAGGAAGTCTTATGAAATCAATGAAGCTTTCAGTGAATAACTCTCAGTAAGATCACACTGTTATAATACATGAATTGACTATTATTTAATGAAGATATCCCAGCATGTGTTCTTACACCCACAAAGTCCCTTTGGACAAGATGCATTTCTCTCCCACTGCTTAAAAAGCTATGGATTCATTTCCACATTCATGTAAATGTTATGCTGTTAATTTTTTCTCTGCCTTAAATTCTAAGCAGGTAGTACTCATTTTATGATGTAGGGGCTCAGATTTTATTTTTTATTTTTTGGATTTTATTAATTTGTTGATAGCTTGTGATGCTGCTCCTTCTGAACAGCCATACTGGACTGGAGGGTGGAGAATTGCAATGTGGACATTTAAAATAAATAAAAGTCTCCATTTTACTGGAGAATATAGGGTCAATACATAACTATATTATGAGAGTTCTTATATGTGTCGTGGAGTATTTAGTTCAAAGGCTGTATGGCTTATTCCTACCAGAGGAAAGCATGTGAAATTTGAATTGAAAACTGAATAAAGTGTTATTTTAATACTAGCCTGAGATCTTGGGGCAATCTCCCCCGCCCCACTTCCTTTCTGCTGGCCTTTTATTGAATAGCAGAAGAACAAATGCAAAGCCCATATGGTCCTTCTCAACAACAGCACATGCACACTCAGTGTTCCCCCCTTTTGTATGTTAAACAAGAATGCATTTATTTAAGATATCAAGAATACATTTATTTAAGAAAACATAACATGAAAACAAACTTTTCATAAAATTTCCTAATGTGCTTTTAGCAGTAAGTTAAAGGTAAAGGTAAAGGCAGTATATCCATTTATCCCATATTAAATATGAATGAGCATAGATCTTTATTTGTGAAAGTTTTAAGTTAATGTTTATCATCAGCTTTTTTAAAAAATCAGGGTTTTAGCCTTCCACAGCATCCATGAGAAAGTTTTGTCAACAAGTGTGTGAAATCTGGTAAATGCAATGCCAATTAAGAAAATGATTTATTTGGAAATAAATGGGAGATAATATGTTGAGAAAGTAGCTGACATTATTTACTTTGCTGCCAGCAATAATATGTTTCTAACCACCATTTATTACTCTACCTAATTGGTTACATTATCTCAAAACAGATCATTTCAAAACAATTATCTTGTTTCAGCTGAGTTCAGAAACATTGAATCTTCATGCAGCACTAAGGTTATCTTCGAGTGTATGGAGCGTTGATTGGGATAGCAGTTGGTATATATTCAAACAAAAAAACCAGAGGACATTTTTCTTCTAGGAAAAATAAGTTCCCAAAAATCAGAATAAAAGCTAGTATTGAATATTTTTAATAGGCCAAAACGCAAACATTATCTTGTTCTACGTATTTTTGCTGAAAGTCCTGCAGCCTCCAGCGTTCTAAAGAATTAAAAACAAACGGTGGTGACTTGCAGTCTACATGTCATAAAGCTTAAGCTGTTCTTTGATGTCAGTTTCAGACATCTCCCCAAATGTATCTGTTTTTTCCTTTAAGAGGGTGAAGACGGCAGTCAGTTGTTCTCTTTGGACCCTGCCAAGAAGAGAAGAACAATAACAGAAAGAGGAAAATGGAAAAAAAAACATTGCTTCATAAACTTATAATGCGTCTGAGCAGGATTAATGGAGTCTGTCACGATGCTTTCTGATACTTCTTCTGCAGTTATATCTGGTGTCTCTGTGGTATGAGTACGATAGCCCTGGGATACTCCCCATCCAGAATTAAAAGCAGGAATGGAGAACCTGTGACACCCCACCCCCCCAGGTGTTGGACTCATCAGCCCTAGCCCACTAACAACATCTGGGTGGTACCATATTTCCCACCCCAGACCTAAAGTTTGCTTTATGGTAGGACATTTGAATGAAACCCTTCCCTAACATTCAGAATGTAAAATAGCATGCACCTCTGGCTGTGGGGGACCTTGGTTTCTAACCCCCACTCTGAGTGTGTTCATTTATTAAAAGGAGATGGTTTTTCAGATACAAGAGCCTATTTCCCTGAATCCCACCAGTTCCAAAAACATGTTCATTTTTTTGGTCTCAGAAATCGTGGAAGCTAAGACCAGTAAGGTGCTATGTTACATATGAAGGTGTTTACGTAAATAGACAGCTTATTCAGGCAGGCACAACAGAGCAGTTGTTTACAGCAGGACTTCAGTTTAATGTAATTTAGAGGGAAGTGATGGGATGTCTAAAAACACCTGTAACTTCAGGTTACTTCTCCCATCCCTTAGACCTTAGATGGTGGACATGCTCTGTGACTTGTGGCATTTTTTAATGTTTTGTTCAACTTGAACTTTACTTTGTAGAAACAGGCATCTCTGAAGTGTGTTGCCCTTAAAAATAACTATGGTTCCGAAACATACTTTTCTGATGGTCTCCTCCACTCTGATACCTTGATGAACAGATCTAGCACTTATTCTTCATCGAAATTAGGAACAACTGGGGATTAATCATTCGCTATTCAGGAGTCAGTGAGGAGTTGAGCAGGGGTCCCAAAGGGATATGTGTGATACAGAAGCAAGTTCAGTTTAAATGAACCTTCAGGGGTAAGAGGACATCATGTCTGCACAAAGTAATGCTAAATGCTAATTGCATATTTTATTTCAGAAAATCATAGATGTCTAACAGCAGGGCTGAGATCTTTAATGTGGAACTCTCATCCTAAACATATTTTAGTAAAGGGGAGGGGAATACTAATAATAAGTCCTGGCCGTTCAAAATCCCAATTCAGTCATCTTTCCCACCCTTCCATATAAAGACACATTAGGAGGCTATTGATGCTGAAGAAAGAAACTAGTTCCCCCCCCCCAATTATTGAACAAGTCAATCTTAAGGCACATCTGAACGGATAAAGCAACAGACTCCTTTGGAATGTGTTAAAGTCTATTGTGAAATGAACTTCTGAGTCAAGAACCTTGAAAAATTCATGGGTTACACATGGCAACTGTACTGGTGTAAGAACATGCACATTCTTGAATCTGTAGTTCAGTTGAATGTCGGTTTCTTGAAGTGGCAAAAGAAGAAATGTTGGTAAATTCAGAAAGACTGGATTTGGAACTAAGAGGAACTTCAATAGCAATGAATGACATTTTTTTTTAAAAAAGACCTCTGGCTTAAAAATGGATTTTTCCATGGTTATGTTTCAAAAGAAATGTAAATTTTATTGTTATTTTTCTTCTTCACCAAAAAGAGGAGGTAGAACAGGACTGTATGTGTTGTATCCAATGCTGCGAGTGCAGAGTTATACTCGTGCAATAGGACTTTACTGTAAATAGGACACTGCGGGGGGCAGGCTTCTGCCGGGAGAGCAGAACCCCAGATAACTGAGCACCTTCAATGCTTTTCAATAATATTTGTGTACGCCCATGGGTGCAGGAGATGGAGAGGAAAGGGGGAGGAAATGAAGCGACAGGCAGCCTTTCATGTGAACAACTCCAAATCCTTATCTACTTTGGAGTGAGGCATCGCTTATTTCCAATTTTGGACTGCTCTTTTGTGCAAGTATGGTAGATCACAAAAGGTGTATGTGCACATATAAACAAATACCCATGGATCTCAGGTTTCCTGGCTTGAAGCAACACACACACACACACACACACACACACACACACCTGCTGTTTTGTGCAAATCTGGTAGATTGAGAAAAATAATAATAAAGCTGTGTGTTTACAGGTAAACAAATACCAGTGTGCATGCCCATAGTGACCTCAGACAAGGCTAGCCCACCCACGAAGTGGCGTGAAGTAGCTGCCTCGCCTCAGGCAGCAGAAGCTCCTGAGGCAACAGCCTCATGGATGCCTCCTGCCACTCACCCACCTCTGCCAGAGAACCGGTGCCAGTATAGCTGCTGATCTGCTGGTTTCCTGCAAGATCTCATCGAAGACTTGCAAGATGTCAAGGAGAACAAAAGTTCTCATGAGATCTGGGTGAGATCTTGCAAGCTCTTTCACGGAATCGGCACAAATGCCAGCATTGCTTCTCCACAAGAGGCGGAGGTGACACAGCTGGTGGTGCAGTTGCAGTGCCACTGGTAGGTGGCACAGTGGTGGTGAGCGTCCCACTGGTGGTGGTGTGGCAGAGCAGGGTGGCACTTCCTGTTTTGCCTCAAGTGGAAAAATGGAGCGTACCATCCCTGACCTCAGGATTCTAGAACTTACAGCTGTCAGTTTTGAGGGAAGGCAGGCAAGAACCCACAGTCCAGGTGGGGCTCACTAGCTCGGGGAGGAGGTGTGTGATGCCTCAGCTGGAGTAGGCTTAGGACAGGTGAGGGTCACAGGCGTCGTCAAGCCCAGAAGGTATAAAAGGAAAGCCGTCCTGGCCAGGCCGGCATCCTTGCTGGGAATAGCTCTCCTGACAGATGATTTGGACTCAGGTAATTGAATGCTACTAACAGTGGAAGACAGGAGTCCATGGGCTTGACTAAACAACTAAACAACAATTGAATACTTTCAATGCTTTTCAATAACATTTGTGGATCTGGGGTGGGGTGGGGCAGTTGCCCCCTCCTGGCTATGCCCTTGTTGGCTACTCTCATTAAAAAAGAAGACAGGAACAATCTACATCTCTTGTACTGCAACTTCAGGTTCTGATATTCATATTTTGTGTGCTATTCAATGCTACTTGCAATCAGAGAAATTTCATCTGCTTCTTTTCTTTATCTGCTTTCAATTGAAATGTGTTATGGTTTATTTAGATGCTGCTTTTTGGCCCTAAAGCTTAAGTCTATGGATTTCAGTGGTTCTGCTCTGAGGATGACTTAACTGAATAGCATCCTTTGTGTGCTGATTCAGCATTTTTACATCCAGATGCAGAAGATTTAGCATCTACCAGTCACTGCTGCGCCACTAGAATGCCAGCTTGGTGTCTAGATTTTTGGAATCCAAATGACATTCTATAACTAAGTGATCCTTCCTCCTTTCCTCAGCCCCAAATATTGGGGGTGGAGAGTTACCGGTAAGTTTTATTGGGACCTTGGTGGAGGGAAAGGACTGACACTCTCTCTGCCTCCTGCCGCACTCCCAGTCATGATTGCCCCCACCCCTGCTGCTGCTGTGTGGTGGTGGTGGAGGAAGAAAAGAAGCAGATAAAAAGGTAGTACTATTTGGAAAGAGAAGGGTTAAAATGGTAGTCTTGAGTAGGAACAAGGAGTAGGAAGCTGCCTTATATGAATTGGTCTATCCAGTAGCTGATGCCATCAGGTGGGTCCCTGCAGCTTACCCAGAGGAAAAGGCAATGGGGAGGTCAGTACTGAGCAAACACACTGGCGTGAGCACTTTATTGACTCCACTGGTGCATTTGTGCAGAATCAACCTCCCTACAGCCTTGCCCTTCCCTTTCTCCCTCTTGGCAAGCAGCAGCAACAGCTCACCTGCACAGAGATCAGGTAAGCACTTCTGCCCACCACTGAAGCCATCTAACTCAATATTGTCCACACTGACTAGCAGCTCTTTCCAGGATTTAGAGTTGATGTTTTCCCAGCCTTATCTGAAGATGCCAGAGAATGCACCTAGAACCTCTTGCATGCAAAACATGTGCTCTTCCACTGAGCTACCATTCTTCCCCCAAGAACCTAGGGAGATTCCTAAAGGGAGCAAGGGAGAAATCATAGTGAAAGAAATGACCAAAGCACCACTTAATCAGACCACACCCAGCCTATACAGTATAGGCCAGAGTAGCTGTGCAATGGGAACAGATGTTCCAGAAACATTTGGCCTTGTAGGCCACTATTTTTCCTTTCGGTGTTAGACTTTATTCGTTTTTATTTTTAAGATGTTGTGTAAGTTAATCTAAATTGTTTTATGCAAAGTTGTATGGATTGGTCTTTTTATTGATGTATTGATCATTGAAACTAGGGTTATCTGTAATCTTGTTCTCCTCCATCTTTCTGGTTCAACCCTATCTTCACTGAGCAGAGATGCCGTCCAGATGCAGCCTTATTCTCTATTTCCAACTTTGCTTGGCTTGGTGCTGTCTCAGCTTCCCCTCAACCACTTTTCAGCTGCCCAGAGGACAACTCACCCACATGTGCCCATATTCAGTCCACTGTTACACAGCTCACCTATGTGAAATGTGAATGGGCCCAGAGATCACATGACATGCAAAAGCATGAAAGGAAGTTTTTCAGGGCAGAAGGTGGGGGGGGGGAGGAAGAGAGAGAGAGATGCCTGTGATGTTGTGTCCTGCCTACTTTTAGCCCAACATAAACTGATAATTTGAATTTGCTCTTTTAGAATACCTACTTCTCATACCATTCCTTCAAAGTTGATACTGTCTTCTAGCTGTTAATCTTGGGCAGTAATTATGCTATTGTTTCCCAAGGAGGATATAACTAGTGCTCTTTGAAGTATTCCTCCCGCCCCCGCCCCCCAGGGGTAATATTTGAAACAAACCAAGTAGTTCAAGGGTTGGAAAGGCATGGATACCATGCACATTAACAAACACAATGACCATTCATATAAACTATTTAAAGGTTTATTGGACTGAATAATGGCAATATACATTTTAAGCCACTAGAAATTACAGTCCTATGTATATAAGATCCACCTTCACATTTAGAAAAAAATGTAAAAAATACCCAGACAGCCATTTTTTTTGTCATTATTGAGGAGATAGCTTTGCTTGCTGCCACTAGTAATATTCCTTGTACAATAGACGTATTGCTGTATACTGAGACATTATATTGTATATAAGGCATTCTTTGCATAGTTAATGCTGTTTGGAACACTGAATCTGTCAATGTGAGTTGGAGGCAGAATGGTTGCTAACAGGTTTTTCAAAGCCGAGTGTCCTTATACATATTTGTATATATAAATAGGATTCAATTGCAAACTGTATTGCTAGTGAAAACATACAGAAGCAGAAGCTTAGACTTAAAAAAGAAAAGAAAAGCCAAACTTCCCACTGTTTCCTAAATAAGCCCTTGAAAAAGTTATGCTAAGGGGGGAAAAACATCTGCCCCAAACCTAGGTGCCCCAAAGAATGATTGACTAAACAATTTCAAGTATTGTCTGCATAAGTTATCATTTTTAAAAGCAGCTTGGGTTTGATATATTATTAAGCAACGAATCAGTCTGCCCTCAAAACATGAAGAAAAAACAGGAATAATTGGGGGGGGGGTTCCAGCCTAAAATGGTAATTCTTCAAAACAGGAAGTGACATCAGTATTGTCCTGAAATGCTACCTTTGTGGAGGAAAAGACATATAAAACCAGTGTAGGCTTACAGTAATTGATGGTTTCTAGCCACTAAGGCCCATCAGACGTTATTTTCTGTATGGGTTAACAATATAATAAATCTTTTAGGGAAGCAAAGAACAAAGAAGTTCAAAAAAGATGTAACAGTTTGGTCTCAGGGAGAAAAGAAAACAAGGATCTTCAAGGTCACTCGGGAAGTTTATAATTAATATTTCAAGAGTTGCCTTACATTTCATGGATTACGTTTTCTAACTCTTTAATTGGGGACAGGAAGCAACTGCTAAGTAAACAGAAGCGTTGGCTATCGAGCATTAATGATGCTCAGACCTCATGATGAAAATCAGTCATGAACTATTACACTAAGGCGGCAATGCTGCATATCCATTTTGCTGGGAGTAAGCCCCATTGAACTCTGCGGGACTTACTTCTGAGTACACATGCCTAGGAGTGCAGTCTTATCTCTCAGGATTCATTCTACCTAAGACGGAGGACTGCTTCGTCTTCAAAAGGCTATGAAGCAAGATAGGCTACACTAAAGTCTACATCCTTCCACCATCCACAAACCTTCACAATGCTTTGTATCTCAATGCATTGTCTTCAAGGATATAAAGGAAGCTTTTGGTCCTAGGTGGAGGGATGGAAAGGGACCAACTAGTTTGATATTGTATCTCTGGACTGGCTGATGCAATGGGCAACCTTTGTCCATGCTATCTAAACGGAATATCTTGGGTTTTTCTTTTGGATACAGCAGATATGGAGTGGTTGTCACACAACAAAGTGCATTCATGAGTTTTACTTTGACATCCAAGAACAGCACCCTCAAAATGTAACTTCCGTAACTTTCTCTAGCCCACATAATTCTTGGGATCAGGCCACACAGATCCTTTACGCTCTCAATATTACAAAGATTTATTCTGAGGAACTCAGCTTCGTTCAGCCAAAGAGAAAGTCCCATATTTTGAGGGGTTATTTATTTTTCGGTTATGTATGCGTATCAGGTTGGTTTGGGGTTTGTTTGTTTCTCAAGCCTTTAAAGATGCCAAAGGGAAAGCCTTAGGAAGAGTTTAGGGATAACTTCATATAGTCTTCAGTTCTGCAAGGGAAACAAGAAGAAAAATAAAGAGGATACATTTCAGTCATGTCGCCTTCTGTGGGTTGCTTTCTTACTACTATTTTCTGAGATAAGTGGAGGAAAGGACCGAGTTTAGGGAGGGAGTTTGAAGGAAAGTTTCTGAACCACCAGGCACACACACAGAGTGATTAGCAGAAGGGGTGCCTCAAGGTTTAAGGCATTTGCTTCATCATTTGCAGCAGGGTAGTCTATGCCCAAGAAAGTGAGAACTGTACCTAGAAACCTCTTATTTTGTGCCAGGCATATTCCAAGTTCTAGCCCTGCAAACTGAAAACATGCAAGGATCCGTGTAAAACCAAATGAATATGTCTCAGTGTCCCACCTCAAACATTTCCCCCTTTGCATATCCCAAGAAAAGTGGGTCACTTGACCAAATAGCATGTTTCATAATATAGGTCTACAAAACAGATTCAGGCAGGCCATACATTGCCGGTGCCGGCACTTCTCACACATTACGGATTTGCGTCAGCCTTTCCACGGTTGACAGAAGCAGTTTTTACTGACCCAGGAAACTGGAGCTTGCAACGGAGGGAATTACTGCAGTGCATAGCTTTAACCAATCTCATTTCTGCTGGCAACCCTTTCCTAAAAATATGCACACCCCAGCATCATTTCCTTATCCCCCCCCCCGCATACATTTTCCATAAAAATCAAAGACTGACTCGGTTCATAAATATTTTGAGAGCACGTGCTTGCTAAGGTCTGTTGTTGAGGCAATATGGGTACTGGTAACCATTTATCATAGACAGCAGTGGACAAGTTGTATACTCACCCATGTCTTATATATCAGACAAAATGAGTTTACACCCAATTGTCCAGTATAAAAAGATACAGACTATAATCTTCTTTATGCTGGAAATAATCTCTTAATAATTTACAAAGGGCAGCATAGTTCAGTCACACACAGTTGTTTATTGTTCCCCTTTTATAGATTGAATAAAAGAAAAAGAAGCAAAGTGTATGAATCCATGATCACTTATACCAGTGTTGACTTACTGAAGTTAATGAGGCTAAAGCAATGGAAATGATCGTGAAATAGCTCCACTAGGTTGCAGTCAACATGATTAAAGAACTGGTGTGCCTGCCCTTAAACCACTTTTACCTCATTTGGGTCAAAGGAGCTTAATGGCTTAAGTGACAGGCAGACAGCATTTGAATGCCATTACACTCTTCAGAAATGGTCCTTTCCCCAAAGTAGCTTTGGGATCAACAGACTTAATGGCCTCGGTGTGTCATGTCAAGTCTTTTTGAGCTGTTGGGCCACACAACAGTTCTCTTGATGCATTGCCATATACATTTATGTAAGGCATTTTATTCACCTTGTCGTTTCAGCTGAAACGGTTCATCCCAATCTTAAGACAAACATTAATGTCAGCATCAGTTGGCTTGGCAATGAAAGCATCATCATGCAAAAGAGAGTTCCACATGCTTTCCGATTCCAGCTTTGTGGACAGTCACTGACTTTAGTGTTTTAGGGAAACAAAATGACATTCAGTCGTTCTATGAAATTCTTGATGCATCTTCTCCATGCATAGGGAAAGGAGGGTACCTACATACAGGGGCGGAGCAAGGGGGTGTGATGGGGGCGGGCTGTCCCAGGTGCCACCCTGAGGGGGTGACACTCAGCGTGATCCCCGTAACCCCCGAGCCTACAGCAAGCGACGGCCATGACGACAAAGCGGCAAAGCTCTCCCCCTTTCCCCAGGCTCATTGTAGGCCTGGGAGGCGTGGGGAGGCGCTGTTGCCCCACTCACCCGCTCGGTGCTTTGCATTGTTCCTTCTTGCTTGGGCTGCATGTGGAGGGGAGGGGCGAGAGGGGACGCTTCTCTTGGGCTGCTGGCACCCCTCCCTGGCCCACCCCTCGCCTCCACCCGCAGCCCAAGCAGGAAGGAACGAAGCAAAGTGCCGAGCAGGTGTGAGCAAGCAAGCTGCGGAGTGAGGCTTTTTACCGGGTGGCAGGGCAACAGCACCTCCCAAGCCACCCAGTAAAAAGCCTCGCTCCACAGCTTGCTTGCGGTTTGCCGCCACCGCCAGCAACCCGCTACACAGTGCACATGCGCAGCGTCACTATGTAGCGATGCATGCGTCATACGTAGCGGCGCCCCGCCTCCAGGTGCACCTCGCGTTTGCCTCTCCGGGTGCCCGAGCGGCTTCCTATGCCACTGCCTACGTACAGAGAACAATCTTATTTTGACCATTATCACCCAAAAATGCACATTTCTGGAAAGTTCACTAACAGCCCAATCTACCCATTCAAGCCAATATACTTAGATTTTACTACAAGCATCAGGAATTGCATTAGCTAATGTGTCACTATGCAAGCAATTCATCTGATGTAAAGTTAGCTAACTTTGCATGGCATAGATCCAAAATATTGTACAAGTAGGGAGAGGAATATGAGATCATAGTCCCTTGATGGCTCCCAATTCTCCCATTCAGTAATTTTCTGCAGTTTCCTAATCCATTCATCCCCTTCCCTATCGCTTGTTGACATAGCAGAACACTCATAAGTTAGCAGATGGGGAATGACATCAGCTGCCTGAAGAAGGAGCAGTACAACACAGAAGATATGAGAAGGAAAATCTGTGAAGGATTTCCAGGTGGGGCACAGATAAAGAACAAAAAGACCAGGGGAGAACTAGAAGCTGAGCGGAAATGGAAAATTTCAAAAGCTCAAAGCAGAATTCCCACTGCCCCTCTGTTTTCTCTATGCCTTCCTAGCACATTCGGAAAGAAGAGAAATTTTGGCCCACTAGCAAAAAGACACCATGAGTTGTATCCAATTAAATTATACTCAGAGGAGATCCACTGAAATTGATGCACCTATGTTAATTTCAGTGGGTGTACTCTCATGATTTCCCCTTATATGAATGGTTTTATTTGAAAATTTGCATGCAGGTTAATTATAGTTTCTAGAGAAAGGGCTATGCTGACTGCAGTAAGCCTCGCCCCATTGGGTCTGAAGATTCCTGCTTCTTCTTCCCCACCCTTGAGTGGTCTTACCGTGCTGCAAAAGATGAAAAGCAAAAAAGAAAAAGAAAAAAAAGGAACAGAAACTTACCAGCCTCTCTTTTCCCAAAGAAGCACCATGCTGGACAGGAAAGCAAAGCTGCTGATAAACGAGTGGGAGGAGAAGGACAAGGCAAGCAGCGAAAGGGCAAATGACAACAGGAAGAGAAGGTATTTACCATCCCAAGACTACACACACAAGGAAACAGCAAGCAGATATCACGGGAGGAGCAAGCAGGGGGGGGGGAGCATGCACTGGGGAGCAGGATTGGCAGAGGCCAAAAAGGCACCTGCTCCAATGTATTCCCCACCCCTCGGAAGGCCTAGCTGTGTTTGTGGAAGGGGGAGTTGGCAAAAGCGCCTTAGCTGCTCTGATTGATTCTCTGCAATCGCTTCTTTCTTTTGGCATATTTGAAGGAGCTGTCTTATGATGACGTGTCTGTGCAGTCTGCAGTGATGCAACAGTGGTGCTTTGTGACTAGAAAGACAAACTTGTACGTTGTCCTTAAAAACAGGACACAAGCAGACCCCAAATGGGAAATTCTCGCCCTACCCTGTGGGATTTCACCAAGAAGTTGTGGTGCACTAACATCTAGATCCAAAGTTGAGAGTTCTTCCTATCGTATGAATTTCGAGTTTCAGAGTGTTGTGCACAAATCTGCTGCAAGCTTTGGCCACTGTAGATTAAATGAAGGGCAGGTCAAGCAGGAGGGCTGCATCCACTCCATTCTCATCTTCTTCACTTGGAGTTAAACTAGGGCAAACACACAGCTATTGGTGATAGTAAACACAACCACCATGCATCCAGTTCCCCACTGCCCATTGCCGTAATGTCTAGTAGAACGTATACTGGCTGCAATCTGCAGTGCCAAAATCATATTCATTCCCCAACCTGCATAATTGGGAGGTGGGAAAACATGAGATCATGACGTCACAACACAAGGTACGTTCTACTACACATTAGAGAAAGAGAAGTGGAGCGAGATGCAGAGCTGCTGTTTCCATTGGCAGCTGCACGTTTCCCATGATGTATAAGTCTGGCCGTCAGGAAACTGCTTTGGGGTTGTCTGTGCCTGGAAACAACAGCACCTGATACTATCAAAATGGTGGCTACATCAGAATGGCACTTTGTTGATATTTCCCAAGAGGGGTGACATTCGGAAAGCATCCTGACCTTTATCGCTCTTTCAAAACTCACAGGACACTCGAATGTTGTCCTTCGCCTCTGGCTGACCCTAAAACACTGTCAAGAATGTGCACACAGACATTCACCTCAAAATGGAAATTTCACAGGGGCCATCTGCAGACCTTCTTGTCCTTAGGCTTAGGCTCATACCCTTAGTGCAAGGGGCCCCCCACTCTCCATTTCATTAATCTATGGAATGACAAGAAGATATTGTGGGTTGTATCAGCCCAGGTCCTGCCCAGAGCAGACCCACTGAAATTAGTGGAACTTAGTAAGTCATGGTCATTAATTTCAACAAGTCTACTCTGGTGACCAAGAAAACCTGTGTTTCTAGACCCTTGCTTAACTACACTGAACAACTTATGTTGGTTTATACCTTTGTAACTGCCTAGGCTTCCTCAAATAATGCTTGGAATTGTAGTATGGAGACACGGTGAGGAAAAAGGTCCCCACCACATCTACCATCACCACCACTCTCAAGCTACAATGCCAAGGTTTCCCTGGGAAGAGGGACTGGTTGAGAAACCAGTTCCAATCTGGTGTGGATATGCTGCTATAATACAAAAAAGGGCGAAAGGGTTTTGCAGAGAGGCTTCCCAAGATCTACAGAGGGCGCCCCAACACCAGGAATCTCACATGGTCTTCCCGTAAAAAACGAAACGTAACAACTAGAAGACTGGAAAGGACAGAATCCAGAATCATATCCTGCTTTGAATTGTTGCATCCTTCAGGATTAAATCCTAATATGACCAGAGATGCATAAAGTATAATTCACAAATCACTTACTGAGGCTGTTTCTAAAATGCATCCTTTAGACTTCCAGATAGGCAGGTGGGTGGGTGAAAGTGCATAAGAGGAGGAAAGGTAATGCTTTATACGTAAATGTAGAATGTGGAACCCATTTGAAATCATGAGCATTTCCAGGCTGGTTTGTTCCCTTGACACCAAAGGGTCTACTAACTAAGTGGAAGTGGAAGTTTGCCAACTTGAAGAGGCTTCTGGACTGCAGGTTTTGGCCACAACCCAGGACCTAGTCACTTACTGCAGGGCAGCTTCACAGATTTTCACTGGGGTATCTGCAACACTGAGAAGGTTGGCATGAAGGGCGCTTGCTGAAGCCCGTGCCCCAGCAGGAAGCTCGCTTCCAATCCCCCGGCTGCTGTCTCTTCTTGCTGCCTGTTCACCTGCCCTCTTGGAGGGAGCAAAGAGAAGGGGCAGCAGTGCCTTGCACTCATTCTCTTGGGCAGGGTTGCCTGTTGGGCCCCAAAGGAAAGGCGCATTGTGGCAACAATGGCGAGGGAGAAAGGGGTGGGTGTGCTTAAGGAAGGGAGCCCACGGAGAGCATCTTGCCCCCAAGGGGCCCTTGGATAGGCACTGGACACCGATGCTGATCCTCAGCTACCACCAAGACAAGTTATGGAATGGAGCTAAGCCAAGAGGACAAAAAGTACTGAGGAGCCAGGCAGTACTGAGGAGCCTATGCAGTGCAGCTGGATTCCTTGTAGACCTCTATTCTTTGCTTCTTCCCTAATCTTACCATTTGGCTTGTCACTGCTCTTGACCCCTGCTGGATCCTATGTCATAACTTGCCCTTCATCTTTGGTCCTTACTCTCTGTTCCTGGGGCTGTATCTTTCTGCAATCTTGGAAGCTTTAACCTTGCCTTGATGTCCTGGCTGACTAAACCTTGGCATGATCATAATCCATAGTCTTCAGCTACCTTCAAGCTTTGCTGTCCCTGCCTATTTCCTTGGCCTCTGACTTGAACAAGTTCCGAACGCATCCCTTACGTGTGAAGTGTTGAATTTTCCATTTGTGCTTTAATGATTAAAGTTGTTTGCAATCAGAAAGCTGACATGAACCAGGACACCCCTTGAATTTTCTCCCTGTTGCCAGATTTTGAACTGGCCCAGATAGTTGCCCCTTGAACAGCAGTTTTATGTGGAGCAATTAGCAGTGGATAATGATTAGCTCCAAGACATGAAAAGCTTCACTTGCTGATGTCAAACCTATGTTAAAGGCAGAGAAGCAAGCCCGAGCTGCTGTAGCTGAGTGGCTAGGTTCAAGTCTAATTTCTACCATAGACTCAAAAGGCAAACCATTCTCTCATCTCCACTCTCCATCTCAAGAATACTGTTGATCTTCCTTACTGGGTTGTTTCAAGGATTGTTGAGATAATGCATGTTTCTGAACACTTGGGAAGTACTGTATGAATGCTAAACAATAATGATTTTCAGAAAAGCTTGTTCTTCAGTATGAGAATTTCTGGAGCTGTTGGGCAAATGGTCCCTTTAATAACTACCCTCTTATTTTCATGACTGCACAGCAAGCTAAGCCCCATATGTAGTTGTTGCGTAGTGTCTACATAAGGCAGCCGTCCCCAACATGGTGCCCTCCAGAGGTTCTGGACTACACTTCCTATGATCCCTGACCACTGGATTTGCTGATTCAGGCTGATGGGAGTTGTAGGCCAAAACACCTAGAGAGCACCAAGTTGGGAATGGCTGATTTAAGCCAAAACTGCAAGCATTAGATTGTAAACAACACAGCAAAACCGTGGCAAAGGATATTAGTGGACTGGGGTCAGTGTGTCCTATAATGCAAACACCTTCCAATATTGAAAAGCCAGGGCCCAGTCCGGTAAGCACAATAAAACCCCATTTGTGTCAATGGGAGAGATTTCAGCATGTGCATAGCTTTGGGCGTGCTATGGTAGTTAAAGAGCACAAGCTCTGGACTAGATAATGGCCTTAGGCAAACAACTGTATCTCAGCCTGGAAGCCACGCTGGATGTTTGGGTTCCAAAGAACGTTTGCAAACCGGAACAGTGACTTCCGGGTTTGTGGCGTTCGGAAGCCTAAATGTTTGACTTGCACGGCATTCAACTTCCGAGGTACGGCCGTAATATCATTCTGCTGCATGCGTTTCATTTTGTGTGGACAGTTCCTTCGGGCAGAAAAGACGGCAGTATTACTACAATCAGAAACTAAACCTGAATGGAAAGAAGTTCTGTTCAGCTCATAGCAATTTGACGTAAATGTTCATTTTCAAATTTGGGAGGCAACTTTGCTGGACTCGGATGAAGTCAGAATGTGGATTCAGAGATCTGACAGAGGAATCCTATGTGGAACCCCTGCAGTTCGCTCTTGTTATCTCTAATTCTGGCTGCTGCCTAGGAGGAGTAACCCACAGAATGGAAAATGAAGGCCAGTGAATGTCCCATTAGGGAAAGGCCGGTGTATCCTGTTCCACCATATTGATTTGTGGTGCTCATGGTAAATGAAATGGGGCACAGAGGGGAAGGAGACTAATTCATTAGTTATGAGGAGGGAGGGGGAAGTGGGAGGTGCGGGGACCGGGGGGGACGGGACATGGTCAACTTTAGTTTCAGATCACATTAGCAGAGGTTATAGCTGGTACCACTACTTCTAAGAAGCATCGTCTCCTTACCAAAAAGATTTGTAAGAATGTTTGTGGCCGAGGACCTAAGGTACTTGCTACAGGGATGTGAGGTCAGAGGTCAGCTCAATCCTGTAATATAAACGCAGCAAACCTGGGTCACATCAACATGGCACATGTTGTCAGGCAGTCCCTGACTGGGGTGGGGCTGAGGGGTAAGGCAGTTGTGTTTGCACACAAGGGACTGGGGGGGAGGGAGAGAGAGAGAAGGACTGGGTGGCAGGTGGCATGGCTTCCCTCATCTGATTCAGTGCATCTCCTTACCTGAGGGCAGCCCTGCCCCAACAAACCAGCTAGAAAGAAGGATTGTTTGAAGAAGCCTGAAATGAGAAATTGCTGATGCCACAGCCAGCACTCAGAGGTGGGGCAAGGGCGGGGGAAGAAGAAAAGAAACAAAACCAGAGCTTGGGGGGAAACAAAAAACACAGACACACACAAAATATGGCACATTGACAAGAAACAGAGAATCCGTTAGAAGAAATGCGACAATCTGCCAATGCCAATTAGTGCAGGAGGCTGGAGAGGGGTTTGCGAAGGGCTCTGCATAGAGGCAGCAAGCATCAAGGCTCCCAGCCCAGGTGAATTCTGGAACGGAAATGCATAGCACAGGAGAAAATGCTGTCAACCAGGAAGCAAACCACCACTTGTAACACTGGCATTGCAATCCAGGACAGGGAGAGGTGTCAGAGTACATGCTCAGCCCTTATGAAAAAGTTGTCCCGTAGAACTGCTTGCCTTCCTCTTAAATGGAAGGAACAGTCACTGAACCATCTCCGTGATGGAGGCAAGAGAATCTCCCCTGGTTGTTCTTCCATCAGTCCTTTTGCATTTTTGGTTAAATTAGCACCTGCAGGGATGGGAAGATTATGGCCCTCCAGAGGTTGTCGGACCCACCAGCCCCAGACAGCAGGACCAGGGATGACTGGGGTTGGGAATCCAACAGGACTGCAAGGGCCATAGGTCTCTCCACCCTTGATCTACCCAATGAATGATTGTGGTCTATAAAGCAGACCTGCACATCATACAGGCTCTGGATCATATGTGGTATATGGGAGGCCATGTGTCCTACTTCACAGAGGATGGTCCTCTGTTCGAAGGTGTCCTCTATTTGAGGAATGTCTGGTCCAAATCTGGTTTAAAGGTAAAAAACCAAAACAAGGGAGTGCAGTTACTTTGAAGTTGCCCATCAAGGGCCATCCCAGACTATGTTGAGCAGTATTGTATTTCTATTTAAATTATTTCTCTATCTATCTCTCCCCAGCAAAATTTCAGTCAGCAATGCAAGGTCATTAAAGCAATGGGATTACAAAGTCAGTAGAGCAAATGCATTAGCCACCTGGAACCTCTTTTACCTGCTGATGCATCATTGAAAAGCTAGCTAAGCAGTTGGATCTTTCATCTTGGTATTAATGGAAGAGGTAGAGAAAGCCTGTTATGAATGAGAGCCTAACAGGTACTTAAATTATTACCAACAGAGGAAGGAAAGGACATTATGTTCCTACATGTAAGCACAGCAAATTTGACTCCCTGGGAAATGTGCAAGTCTATACATTTTGTCTGTTAAAGATATGCATGAGGACAGAGGTGCCTCTGACTTGCACTTTCTGCATTTCTGCATGTCATGAATACAAAAATGCAAGCTGCTCTGAGCGCTGAGACTTACAGTGGAAGGGCAGGATATAAATAGTTCTAATAAATAAATAAATGAAAGACTGCTCCAAAACTGCTTAAATAATTTCTTCCAAAGAAAAATATGTTTAGAACTGAGGCAGAAGATAACCATACAGCAAAGCTTGCATCAAAATGAGCCGGGGCTGCTCAGTGATGCAGCTATTGTAGACCACAAGTTAGTTTCTTTTGTGGCTTGATTGTAACTTAACTACCCAGATTACATAAAGACCTTCTTTCCAAAGAAACTGATTTCTAACTACATCCAGTCAAAAGGATCAAACCGCACCAATGAATAGAGGCTTCTCTGAAGGATATTTGATGTAGGAGGCCATTTCTAAGAGTAGGACAACTCCGGGGCCTTTCTGTACCCACAGTAGTATGTATGAACATAACAGGTAGCACTCCTATAGCATCCTACCCAGCTAATGGGTACATTCAATGCTACTTCACTGAGGGCTGCAAAGAATTGTCTTCTTCCAGCGATATGCCTGATGAGCATGAAATGTTCCTGTTAGGTGAACTCCATCTCTTACCAAAAGAAGCTATATATTTGTGCCTGGTGCACACATTTTGAAAGCTTTAAATGAATCTACAAATTCATATTCAGTTCCCTGGACCATTTGGCTTCCTGACCCGATTACTCACCTTGCAAACAACGCCACAAGGCATCCTATGACCTGATCAACAGTTCACATCTGTAATTCATTTGTTTTGCTTGCTCATTTACACCACTCGGATCAGCTTTTGGGGACAGGATAGGTGCATGAATTGTGTGATAAAGCTCTTGTCTGTTATTAATTGATACGCAGGCCAAATATAGGCACCTTGCTGTGCTAACTAACATGGGCATGAAAAGCTGTGCATGCTGAAATTCCTTCTGCTACACAGCTATTCTACATAAAGGAGCCCTGTCCTCTTGCATTTGGTCACCCTACGTGGTGGTCGCAATCTACAACCGAAGCAAGCGGAAGCACTTCTACTAGAGTCACTTGTGTTCAGGTGGAATCTGCAACTCCAATTCGCCTATATGCAGTGATTTCCTCACAAGTGGATTTCCAGTTGGTCTACAGGAGAAAGCAGATCCGGACTGTTTAAGCTGCAATCCTATACACACTTACCCAGGAGTAAGCTCAGCTGAAAACAATGAGGTCTGCTTCTGAGTAAACATGTCTAGGATTGCAGGTTAACATATATAAATTTCAGTTCCAGAACTGGCTTCCTTTCTCCATCACGATGTTCTTTGCAGACCCTTGTGGAACCGTAAGAGAATTATGAACTGAGCTCCAACTGAAGAAGCAGGGTGTCATTCTGCTGTTTTAAATAATAGCAGTCTATAGTCCCTGTTTTTATTGGAACTAAGTGTGACTGCAGAGCAAAGTAAGGGCTCAAAAATAATGAATTATTATCTGTATGTGTATTTGAGTACGTATATAAAGACAGGTCCAGGATTTATGGAATTCCCAATTAAATATTTAGGCTTGCGAGCATGCGACCCATTCCTAGTCAGACTTCAGGTCTCCATTAGTAAGCTCGTTTTTACACAGCTCTGACCAAACAGACACAAAAAAGGGAGGAAAAGGCAAAGCAAACTTTGCTGACCACGTCATAAAGCAACAACACGAGAGGGAATCGCTAAGCCATTAGCACAAGAAGGAAAGCTTTATTTTTTCCCCTTTTCTATATTCCATTATTTTCTTACTTATTTTATTTAGGTTGAAACTGTCTTTATATTTATTTTAAGCTTTATTTTAAGCTTTATTTATTTATTTTTTGCTATATTCCATTATTTTCTTACTTGTTTTATTTAGGTTGAAACTGCCTTTTTATTTTTATTTTAACAAGAAAGGCAGTGTCACAAGAACTCTTTGGCACAGGTGTGCGGAACCATTGCCCGCCCCTACCCCCAATGTTGCTGAACCACAACTCCCATCAGCCCCAGCAAGCATGGCCAATGGCCAGGGGTGATGGGAGATGTACTTCAGCAGCATCTGGAGGGCCAAAGGTTCTTCTCCACCACCTGCTTTGGCATGTAAAACATAATAACGATGCTGGTGATGCCATCTCCCAACTGGACAACTGGACCTAGGCAGCTGTTCCTGTATAGCTGCAATCCTAAATGCACATACAAGAGAGTAAGCTCCACTATAGCCAGTGGAGCATACTTCTGAGTAAACGTGCTTAGGCTCGTGTTGGACATCTTCCAGTGCTAGGGTTGTGCTGAAGTATTCAGCCAAGGCCCTTTCCAGCACTTGATTTTTATGGTCTTCAGTACTGGGGGGAACTTACATTTTTTGTGGGGGTGGCGGTAGCTTGCCATGGATAGATATGAGATGGCAGCATAGTTGTCAAGTTTCGGATTTGAAAATAAGGGATCAGCAGCCTCACCTATCCCGGGGACAGTCACATGGCAGTGGTGGGCGGAGCCAGAAGCAAAAGTGGGCGGCACTGGTGTGAACGCACGCAGTAGGCTTACTGTATTTTGGAAACGCTGCCTGTGGGCTACGGCGTCTGTAAGCGCGGGAAATGGCTCCCGCTTGCTTTGAGGCTGCAAGGAGGCGAGGTCTTCCCAGTCCCTGGCCAGCAGGGGGAGGGAGAGGAGCTGCTTCCTTTGAAAAAACGGGAAATTAAAGGGATATAAAAAATAAGGGATAGCAGCGGGAAACTGCTTGAAATAAGGGAGATTCCCGGGGAAAACGGGATACTTGACAGCACTGGATGGCAGAAGGTAACAAGTGGTGGCAGACCTGTAATGAGCAGCGGCAGCTCAGACTTCCTGAATGGGAACAATGCTATATTTTGATGTAGTACAGCCTTGGTGCTCTCCAGCTGCTTTGGGCTGCAACTTCTTTCTATCAACCCCACTGATGCAGGTGCTGGTGGGAGTTGCCCAAACATCTGGAGGGCACCAGGTTGTGGAAGGCTGGTGAAGCACCATTCCCAGGGATATTAGTGGAAATATGTATAGCTAATCCCACTGGCCATCTGCTCCCTGGTTGACAAGAGGCCTTACTGCGCAGAAGTCCACAGCATGAGTAAGGAATGGAAGGCCAGAAATGGCATCTATTCACATGATCCCTACCATACTGGGTGGCTAAACGAAAAGAACTAAAAAGAAAAGAAAACCTGTTTGGAAAGTGATTTAAACTGAACTTGTCTGAGCCCGAGGGCAACTACAACAGGATGCCCACAGCATATCTGGTTCCTCTGAGAAATGCTGGCTATTCATTGCTTGGATAACTTTGAGATCCCTCCTTGAAATAGGAGGCTAGAGCCATTCCTTGCGAGCAGAGCTGTTTCCAAGGAAGTGGGCAGCATCTCTTAAAATGGGAATACCACATAGCCGTTAGTCAGTCTTTAATTCCCGGGGAAGCAGCAGGTGCAAACAGACCCTAGTGTCTTAGTCTTTTGAGAATGGATAAAATGCAGCAGCCAAATACTTCCGAGTTACAACTTGTAACCAGAAGAAGATGGGCTACAATCTCCGGCTGATCTGCTGAATTTAAAAGGGTGCTCAGCTTACCTTTGTTCCTCTTCAAGTTCTTCTTTGGTCATCATGGTTTTATACTGGTTTCCTCTCAGTTTTCCAGGACTATATTTAAAGGAGAACTGTTCATCTGCTACAGAAGAAAGAGAGAGAGAAAGTCAGAACAAAGAAAGAGCTAAGTCCACAATTGTATGCCGACATGGGAGGAAAGACTACATAACAGTAAGACTTATTTCCAAGCAAAATGCAAAAGATCAGGCTATTGTTATCTGAAGAATATTCCTTTCTCCTTGAATTAAGGGTTCACTTCCATATTAGGAAGAAGCAAATGCTATTTTGATTACCCTACGTTATTCTGATTTTGCCTTCCTTCCAGCCAGAGATTTATCTGTTTCCCTTGTGAGCTGTTTAATGCTTTAGTTTTGCATGCAAATCTATAATCACACAGAAAGAAAACTGAGCTGGGCCAAAAATGCTCATCACACAGAAATCTAGTTGCATCTTGAAAATAATCCCACTTCAGATTTTTCAATTCTGAAATGTCAAAATCAGAAGAAACATTTTAAAAAAAACCCATTAAAGGTGTGAGCTGGTCATATTTGGCCATTTCTTATAGGTGCAAGAAACATTTCCTATGCATATTTCAGAGAATGGCATATAAGTTGTCCTGAGTAGATCACAAGGCAATCACTTTATTCTCACTTTTATCACCATTCCCTATAGTCACATCTGTGTGTGTTGTTCTGCCCAGTGTCTCCTCACACAATAGGCTCTAGCATGTCAAATTCTGTGTTGAATTGTGTACCCACTAAGCGTGTTACATATATGACTCAAACGTGTGCGCACAGTCCAAGATGTTATGGGGCAGCAGTTTTCTTTGTTACCACGTGATGGTGATGATGACGATGATTGTATTTATTTGCCACCCATCTGACTGGGTTGCCCCAGCCATTCTGGGCGGCTCCCAACAAAATACTAAAAACACAAGAGGATTCCTAAGTTGTAGATTGGGTCTGCTGCCTTTCTTTACAGCACTGAATGATGCTTTATTTCTTTGGAGTCCTGTAGACATAATTAAAGCTATAACTAGTAGGCAAAGACACGAGGTTTATCTGTTCAAAGCAGGTTTTTGCTAGAGCTCTTTGTTTATGTTTTAAACCGCAGTTCCAGCTTATCTTCTTACAAGAGCCCCAGTAAATGATAGGCTTGGAAGTCAATTAAAGGCCCCAAAGCAAGGGGGAGGCGGCTGTGCCTGTCAGCTTCTCTTCTTTTAAGTGTGCATACATAAAAGGTTGCATTTAAATAAACTCTGCACCAGGCGGACGATGGAGAAATGCTGTCTCACTGTTGGACTCTCCAGTGGGGCACACAGGTTGTTCTCCATGTGCGGGGAGCAGCGGGACACCGTCTAATCTAAGAGCTTTATTTCTAACTGCAGGCAGGAAGGTATTGTTGTAAAGCAGGCTATGCAGCTTTCTCGCCATTGCGAGAGGCAACTCATCAGGAGCTGAAGGACCGCTGCTTCATTTGTATATGCTAATGTCACGCCATCAGCATAATGACATGCTGTCGGCAATTTGCATCTCATTTGGAAAGAGCCAAACAGCGCCTTGCGCATCTCCAGCAATACATCTTCACGAGGAATTGTCATGCTGTTTTCATTACTGCTCCGAGCGGCGCTCGTCTTTGGCGGGGGGTCGGAAACGGATGGGGGGAGGAAGCGCTCCAGGGTTTCCCTCAGAGCCACCTAGGCTGCCTTGTGCCACCCCCACCCCCAATGGCTTCAGGTGGTAGTATGAGCCCAACTGCCAAAGGGAAAGGCCCCTTGCTGAGCCAACCGTATGGAATTCTGATGGTGTCGGGTAAAAGGGCAGGAATTAAATTTCTGCTTCAACCAATTAATCAATTCATTAGCTAATTGCAGCACCAGTTAAGAGTCATAGAGGTGGTTGCTCACCCCCGCCTCCCAAAAGTGGTAGTGCTCAAAGATATTGCCAATGCAGGTGCCCTCCAGATGTTGCTGGATCACAGCTCCCATCATCCCTGACCACTGGTCATGTTGGTTGGGGCTGATGGAAGTTGGAGTCCAACATATCGAGGGCATCCCTTCTCTGACTCAACCCCTATATTTAACTCCATATTGCTCTATCCCCCAGTCAAAACCACCTGGGAAAACTACTTACCTCAAGGTAGGGGGGAATCCATCTGCCGGACCTATATATGCAGAAGTAAAAATTCCTGGACCCTTCTATCATACCCATGCTTCAGTCTCCCTCCTCTATTTTGGATTGGTCATCCTCAGAAACTATAGTTTCTGGAGCAATCTGTGGATAACTAAAGTATGTACTGGGACACAAGGAGGGAAAACTGGGTATAATGTCAACCAGCTCCATAGCATACATTTTATACTTTCTGGGCCTGAGAAGAAAGAGCAGCCCACAAAAGGTAGAGGTAAACTATGAAGTTTGCTTGCAGCATTGGAGTAAAACTACTGGAAAATAACACTATGCAAATTCACTTCCTTCCCACACGCCACAGACTTTCAGCAACAGCAACCACCTTGAACGGCAAAGCCCAGCCTTGAGGAAAATGAAGCTTCATGAAATCTCATTTCCCCTCATGGAAAAACCAACAGTGTCCCCTGACAATGGCAGGCACACAAGTCTGATCGACTGGAAGTGTGCAGAACTTCAGCTCATTTAATTATCACACACTACCAGAGAGCTTGAAAAGGCGCTTTAATGGGTCACTGATCTTTGAGTTCCTGGATAAATGCTACTGAGACCATCCATTGAGAGAAATCAGCAGTAACGCCACAGTTTATGAAAGGAATTGAATAAGGAACGGAGAAAGGATTTGTTGTTTCTGTACTTAGGGTTAGCCTGGCCACTGGCATATTCAGAAAGCTCCAAAATACAGAGTTTTGTTTGTTTTCATTCCCAGTGGAATGTCCAGGGAGGCCATGATATTTTCAGTTGCCTCTTGTGGAAGGAGTAAGAGAGACCTAAGGTCGCTTTGCAATCATTCCCTCTGTTGCCAATGTTCAGGTGAGAGTGCCGGTGCTTATGTAATCAGATGACCCCACTTACCCACCAGAAGGGAAGCGTAATGAATTAGAATGTGCTTGGACGAGAGAGAGTACATGTTTGGAGGAAGGACTGCAAGAAATACAAAAAGGCCAGCTTTAAAAGCAGCCAGGTCATCCCCACCTCGTTGCATTTCAAATCATATTTGCATGTCACTGCATACATCCGTATCGGGGTGTGTGTGTTTCCAAGTTGCCCACCGTTTTAGTTCACAACAGTGCACAGAGAGCCTGTGTGGATGTCCTCATACGGTTATGTTTTCAAATAGGATCAAAGCTGGTTTGAGAGGAAAAGCATCAAAACTCAGTATTTCTCAAGAAACTACAGGAGAGCTGTTGATTGAGGCCGATGTTGTTGTGTGTACACATATTCACAAACCAGCAGTGGAAAAGCGCACTGAATGCAGGCCAATTTTTTAAAAAAATAAATAGCACCGAGCGTGCTCATTAACCACAAAATGCTGGCGGTCTGTTGGGGGTGGAGAGACAAAGCAGCAACAATATAAAACTGGATTCGGGAGAACGGGAATGGTGTTAGGACATCCTGGAGGAAAGCCTGGCTGACTGAATAAAAAAGTGAACAGGCACGCTATAATAGCTGATGAATCTACCATGGACCTCCTTCTTCCACTTCTTCCCATAGTCAGGGCCGGCCTGAGACGTGTTGCCGCTGCAGGCAAAACACTCCAATGCTGTCCCCACCTGCACAATGGCGCCCCCCACTCACAGATCCTGGTCCCCTCCCTGCCTCGGCCATGACCCCCACGCTGCTGGCAGCTGCGTTACTGCAACTGTACCCTCATCTGCAGCTGTACCTGTGCTGTTGCCACAATACAGGGCAGTGGGCGCAGTGGCACAGGCGTTGGGTTGGTGGCATAGCTGAAGCCCCAGCAGGACTGACAGTGGCACAATGGCAGGTGCAGGGGCAGAGAGGGGGAGGGACCTGCCACCTGAGGCAAATGGCTTCCCCTCAACCGCATGCATGGATGGCTCCTGTCTGTAGTGCAGGGATGGGAGACTTTTGCTTCTCCCAGTGACGTTGGGACTTCCGTCAGCCACAACCGCAGATTCCTCCACCCTTGCTCTAATGCTGTTGGGAGGATAGGATGAAGCTGGATAGGATGCAGCTAGATCTAGCTGCCCAGACACAAGTGGAAGAGGATGGGGCTGGGGGGAGGGGCGAGTCCTGATGCTCTGGCATTCAGATGGTAGATGAAGAGTGACCATCAACATACCATGACATTTCAGAACAAAAATTAAAAATGAAACACTTTCAGAGGGATCAATCTGCGCTGAAGCTGCCGCTGTTGCTTCAAACACGAATGAAAGTTTACTGAAAAAAGTCGACGGTCATCTATCCAAGCTTGCAACTTAACTCTTATTTCTCAAGTTTTTACTTCTTCTGTGAGAGCTTCTTCGTTTAAAGATCAACACACAATCTCTGTGGGTCCTTCCACACGACCTGTTTATTGAGCGTCCATCCTGATTTATTGAGCATTTATTCTGATTAGACAGTATTCGCTATTTAATGTGCATTCATTCTGATTTGTCTGCAGGGAGGTTAGATGACGTTGCCTCGAAACACGTGTTATCCCTCGCCTTCCTTATTGCAAAAGCCCAAACTTTTAGGGAAGTGGGTTTGTTGCACAAGACCTCCCAATCAAATATAACTGAGCAACCTGAATTTGTGGCTGAGTCTCCCTCAAAAATAGCAACAGTCTGTCGTTCAGTCGTGTCCGACTCTTCGTGACCCCATGGACCAGAGCACGCCAGGCACGCCTATCCTTCACTGCCTCTTGCAGTTTGGCCAAACTCATGTTAGTAGCTTCGAGAACACTGTCCAACCATCTCATCCTCTGTCGTCCCCTTCTCCTTGTGCCCTCCATCTTTCCCAACATCAGGGTCTTTTCTAGGGAGTCTTCTCTTCTCATGAGGTGGCCAAAGTACTGGAGCCTCAACTTCAGGATCTGTCCTTCTAGTGAGCACTCAGGGCTGATTTCTTTAAGAATGGATAGGTTTGATCTTCTTGCAGTCCATGGGACTCTCAAGAGTCTTCTCCAGCACCATAATTCAAAAGCATCAATTATTCGGCGATCAGTCTTCTTTATGGTCCAGCTCTTACTTCCGTACATTACTACTGGGAAAACCATAGCTTTAACTATACGGACCTTTGTAGGCAAGGTGATGTCTTTGCTTTTTAAGTTGCTACATAACACAAGTTTAAATTATCCATAGGTGCTGTAAAGAATTCTAAATATGAAAAAAGCAAGCTATCCATCTAAGTGCCCATAGGAATTGGCCTGAAATGAAAAGGCTTACCAATATTTATATCTCCCCTGCCTCCAGCACACTACAGGAAACACTTTTTCAAGTTCTGGGCATGAGACTTGTTGCAAAATATGTAAGAGAAGTGGAATGACCTACTTTAAACAAAGCAGCTGGAAATACAATTTTAAAAGGCATTTAGCTAAACTCACTCCTTTGCCCACCCCATCATGAGCCGGCCAGATGCCATGGGACTCTGCCTCAAAAGGTCATCTTCTTCCATGCAGTCATTTTTTTTTAAATAGAGAACTTTAAATGCTTTTCCATCCTATGCTCCTCGCAATCTGATCCTATGCAGGTCATATTCTCAGAAAGTCATCTCAATTAGTGTGATAGGACTAATTTCCAAGTTTTTAACCTGTGAATCATGGAGATTCTTGTGTGGCAATGTCACACCTTTAAGGAAGATGAAGAGGGATGCTTGGGGTGGGGGCAGTCTCAGCTTGTTGGGAGCTTCATTTCTGGCTGCACCCAAATGGATAAGACGATGTGAAACATGAAGCTTTGGTTTCTAACATTCAGCATGCAAAGTCAGTGGCAGATTTGCCAAGTCATTCATCTCCTGCTATATGCAGTCTACAAAACACTCAAAGTATAAAAGGTAAAGGGACCCCTGACCGTTAAGTCCAGTTGCGAACGACTCTAGGGTTGCGGCGCTCATCTCACTTTACTGGCCAAGGGAGCCGGTGTTTGTCCGCAGACAGTTTTTCCGGGTCATGTGGCCAGCATGGCTAAGCCGCTTCTGGTGAAACCAGAGCAGTGCACGGAAACCCCGTTTATCTTCCCGCCAGAGCGGTACCTATTTATCTACTTGCACTTTGATGTGCTTTTGAACTGCTAGGTTGGCAGGAGCAGGGACTGAGCAACGGGAGCTCACCCCGTTGTGGGGATTTGAACCCCCGACCTTCTGATCGACAAGCCCTAGGCCATGTGGCTTAGACCACAGCGCTACCCGTGTCCCATACTTAAAGTATATTGACTCCTAAATCTGCATGGACCTGGTACTTTTGAAATGAAATGATACTGAGAATTAGCATATTACCTTTATTGGTTTTGGATCTTAATGGTTGACACAAGAAAGGAAAAGTGAATACAGCAGAGATCTGTGTTAGGTTAACCAAAAAAAGAAATGAAATGTACTGATGGATAGGCAAAACAAAATAAAAAATAAAAAAAATCATTCCAGTAGCACCTTAGAGACTAACTAAGTTTGTTCTTGGTATGAGCTTTCGTGTGCATGCACACTTCTTCAGATATGCACACGAAAGCTCATACCAAGAACAAACTTAGTTGGTCTCTAAGGTGCTACTGGAAGGATTTTTTTTATTTTTTATTTTGTTTTGAGTATGGCAGACCAACACGGCTACCTACCTGTGACGGATAGGCAATAATCTAGTATTGTGTCTCCAACAGTGATGGGTATCAGAAGCTAAAGAAGAGTAAGCAATGCTATTGAGACATGCCTTATTTTTCCAAATTTGCATCCAATTTTCAGGCCTCAGAAGTTAAAGGACTTCCTGACCAAGACCTGTTTGTCTTCCGTAGATTATTGCAGGGTGTCTTCTGAGCCTGAAAGTCCATGATGGCAACAACCTTGCTGAAGTTAAGCAGCTCTGTGCTTGGGATGGGAAACTGCCTGAGAAGAAACACTATTGTCTGGTTTGCGCACAGTGTTAAGCCCTAGTTTAAAATAAAGTGAGGCTTAAAACTCACAAGTGCTCTGCTCCTCCTCCACTTCTGACTGGGGGGGGGGGGACCAGACTGAAAAAAGCCCAAGTCTGGCTTGTTGTGTGATGTGCAAACCTGGGCTTGTGAGCAGTTTGGAGCAGGGAATGAGCAACGTGCTCATGCATGTTAAATCATAGCTTATGTTAACTATGGTTTAACATGGTGTACAAACATGGCATGCCATTTTGAGGCGCATCATGAAATAAAGGCAATATATAAATTTAAATGCCTAGGGCTTGCCGATCAGAAGGTCGGCGGTTCGAATCCCCGCGATGGGGTGAGCTCCCGTTGCTCGGTCCCTGCTCCTGCCAACCTAGAAGTTCAAAGCACGTCAAAGTGCAAGTAGATAAATAGGTACCGCTCCAGTGGGAAGGTAAACGGCGTTTGCGTGTGCTGCTCTGGTTTTGCCAGAAGCGGCTTTGTCATGCTGGCCACATGACCCGGAAGCTGTCTGCGGTCAAACACTGGCTCCCTCGGCCAATAAAGCGAGATGAGCGCCGCAACCCCGGAGTTGCCCTGATTGAATTTAACAGTCAGGGGTCACTTTACCTTTTTATATAGTATAACAGGTTGAACTGGAAGCCTTGGGTCCATATCCCTGATCAGCTGTAAAGCTCACTTGTTGCTCCCAGCAGTGGCATACTGCTACTGACCCTGGAGGCTCCACAGAGTTCAGGAAGCAAAATGTGATAAAATAATATTGATATTTGATACTGCAGTAGCGCTACATATTTGATCAGCAACACTGAAGTGGGCAGCCTCGCCGCCAAAATCTGATGAAGCACAAGACTGCAGTGCTGAAATGGTGGCGGAAATCTCCCGCTGAATCTGTCTGGAAGCAGGCTTAAGTTCACGTTGCCGAAAAGAAGTAGAAGAAGAAGTGAACCCAGAGTCAGATTGCAAAAGAAAAAGGAAAGAGGAAAGAGAAAGTAGTTGAACTATAATAATGGGCACTCTTCCACAAAGATGGGAACTGGGGAGAGAGGCATCCATTTACGTCAGAGAAACACTCAGAAGGCTGGATGCTGCAGGCAGGGGCGAAAAATGCATTAGCGAAGTACAAAATTTGCTGGCTAACAATTCAAGTCCCACATGGTTGCCAGGGGCCTCACCTTCTTGGCCTTCCCAATTCTATTAATACGCCTGAATTATATAATACCTTTCTTTGTGGTTGGGAGGAGATGAGTGTATGAACTGACGCAGCCGCAGCACCAGAGACCCACATGGCAAAGATTTTGTATGACCTCAAGTTCCCCAACCAAGCCTTGGAATCCTGTCTGCCTCCACTAACTGCTATTGGCATGTTGTGTGGATATTTTAAGCTATTCCAGTAAATGGTATCTCAGGTTCGTGAAATGAATAAATTCCAACACAGTCAGGGATCACGTCACCTCCTTCTTATTAATTTGGAAGTCCCTTAATCAATGCTGGATGCAGAGCTGGAGATCGATGATGCACCTTTCTTATTTTCACTCAGTGATGCCTACTCAGGTGTGTCTGCATACATATGTAGTATCAGGGAGTGGGACAAACCAGATGGGAAGGAAGACTGAGCTCCTGCACCTTTTGTAGTAGTGCAAAGCTGGAAATTTCAGGAGATGCAGCTTTTCTTACCTTCACAAGACAGACAGCACCTGCTGGGGGGGATATTTCCCACTTTTACAAATGGTTAAAGGTCCCTGTCCTCCTTTGCATCTGATCACCCTAAAAATCACCACTCTGAGCCTTACTAGGTGAAAAAAAAATAGCTCTGTAGCCTCGTGTCAGAGCCCTGAGTTGGCTACTAGTCTCTAGTATTGCTCTTAGAAACCTCACCCTCACAGGGCCAGACTGGTGGTGTTTTTGCTGGTATATTCCGCAACATGCCACTGGTCCAATGAAAGTGGTGGTGGACTGAACCACCCACCCACCCTTCTGCTTTCTTGGCCGTTCTGTGATAATCGCCCAATGTTATTGCATGACTGCTTTCTGGAGGAGCATATAGTGCTGCAATGAAAGCAAGGGCAAAGAACAAACGAAGCTGGAACGCTTGTGGTACAAAGAGTTACAGGATGTTGGCAGGAAGCTAAGGGGCACGCACCAACTGGAAACAAAGCACCGCAATATTTTTGCAGGCACAAACACTACTGCGTATAACCACCCCGATGCCATCATGAACACACAGTAAAAAGGACGCCAGGAGAGGTCCACAGTCTGCATTGGCTCTGTGACTTGTTTGTCTAGAGCTGCCACCTTTTGGCAGGATTCATGTGCCTTTAAAAGCTATGGAGCAGGCAGAAATTCAGCAGCTGGCATGCTTTGGCATGCAGCTGTACAGTCCGTCTGGAAACCTAGCCCCAACCTCCTCCTGGGCTTTGTTTCGTAGGTGCTACAGGATGAGGACACCTGACACAACTATTATTCAGGACTACACATTACATTTTTATACATACAGGAAGATATAAAGGGTGGGAAGATGCAATCCAGTAGGCAATACTTTTGTGTGTGAAAGGACCACAGCTCTACAGCGAAGGACATGCTTTGCAGAAAATCTCTAGTTCCAATTTTGTTTCTTTTAAAGCAGGGGTGGCCAACTCCCAAGAGACTACGATCTACTTACAGAGTTAAAAATTGGCAGTGATCTACCCCCCTTTTTGGGGTTCAGGTCAAAGTTGTTCAGCTTTTGGGGGCAGGAGGAAGGCCCATTTTTTAGGCATTCAGATGAAAGTTGTTCAGCTTTTTGGGGGGGGGAGAAGGAAAGCCCCAGTTTTGGGGGGTACAGGGCAAAAATATTGAGCTTTTTTTTTAGGGGAGCCAAAGTTGTTGAGCTTCTTTGGGGGGAGCCAGTGATCTACCACAGACATCCAGTGATCTACCTGTTGGACGTGCTTGTTTTAAAGGATCAGATAGTGATCTCAAAAGACCTCAAAAACTGCTGCCAGTCAGAATACACAATATTGGTCTAGATAATTGGTTTCACCCAGTTTAAGGCAGTTTCTTATGTCCCCCCCTTTCAAATGGCCTTCCTCCTGTGCCTTTAACCAGCAAAACCTTTCCTGGTGCAGAGATAAAATGAAGGGAAAGGGTTCACCCGCTTAGCGCGACTGTGTGCCAGACTACTGTCAAAGGCACAGGAGCAGCACCTATAAAGAAATGTGGCAGCTCCACTTCTTATTTCCCAAATAAATAAATAAATAAATAAATAAATAAATAAATAAATAAATAAATAAATAAATCTTGCTTCATGAGCTTCAGCAAATGGCACTATAAAACAGGGATGACAATCACTCCCCCTGCCTTGCGGATATGGTTTGTGAGGATTAAAGATTGTTTATAAGGGTGATAAGTGTAATCCTCCTGAGCCAATAGGATTGTTGCTGTGACATGGGGCCTCGAGGGACAGCAAGAAAGTGGGACAAGGATGTGTCCCACTTGCTGTAACCACCAGACAAGTTGCAAACAGCACCGTGACAACTTTCTGTAAACTTCCTTAAATGATCCTCCAACCCCGGAAAGTAATACAGCGCTTTTTTAAGTAAGCCAAGCCCGGTGCCCCAGTTACATTTCTGTAAGATTATCAGGCTTGCCAACTGCAAAGGCAACCCCCAGTAAATCTGGCTTGTTCCTATTGCTTGAACTGCAGGAACCACCTGCCAATTGGCGCAGGTCGCAGCACTGCTGAAAGCACAGCTACAAGGGCCAGTTGAAAAGTTGGCAACCCTAACTGGACACTGGAATCTGAGCCGCTGGTGCTGGATCATGGCATAAAATACAGAGGTGGTTTTTTTTCTTCAAATTTAGCTGGAAAGGCCTCAAGGCACACACGTTTCTGTCTGCCTTGCTTTACGCTGTGTCCCCCAATTAGTCAATTAATCATTTGCAAATCAACTGATGGACTAATCACTTCAACAGGGCTCCGTATGAACCTCTTCAGAGATGCCCTCCAGACCTGGCAAGGAGCTCTAGGCCCGGCTTCCAAAGTTGTTGTAAAGCAAGGGTAGGTGGAGGCAGAAATAGAAAGCAGATCTGTGCTGAATGGCGAAGGTCGTGTGTTGGTGAGCTACGCTGCCACGCTAGCGTTCTGCTTTATTTTTAAACGTATTATCATTTCAGATGTGCAATTTGTTCCGTGCTGAGCTCTGCTCTGGCGGTTGGTGTGGAGGGGGGGGGGACACACACACCATTTGCTGCTGCAGGTCCGCATCTAAAACGCCTGCAATTAATATAAATTGCCTAGCATTTTCATGAAAGTGAAGGATGCCAGCTGATACAACTGGTGGACACACTGTGCTAATTTGACAATCTTCTTCTTACAAGGTTTCATTGACAAATCCCCCCCCCCCCGCTTGTCTTTTGTTCTTCCCCCTGCTTTGCATCTCCTCTGAAAAGAATTAACAGCCTGATAATCAGGAGGAGGAAGCAGCTGCTTGGGGGGCAGGCAGCTAATCCTCTGCCCTCCCCCAGAAGGGATGGGAGAGGGAATGCAATGCCCAGGACTTCTTCACCGGAGGCCTTATTTATAGGATGTGACAGCCTTGCCTTAGCCCTTCACCAGACCGCCTTTTAACTGGGCTCAGACTCTCCAATTCACATCCTTCAAGAAGCAGGGTTCTTGCCAGGCTTCTTTAGTCCTTCCTCTTTGGCTTTCCCCCCACCTCTGCTAATACTGTATAGGAGAGAACTGGAAATGAAAAGTGAAAGCCACCTGGGTTTTCATGTTTGCTGGGTCAGAGGGGAGAGGACGGAAGTGTAGAGCTTGCCGGGTTCCGATTGTCAGCGCCAGAGTTCTTTGTCAGCCCCTTCCATTGTATCGCAAGGGGTGAGTTCACATCCAATAATAAGCCATCAAATCCCACCCAGGTGTGTATGTCATCCCTGATTTAGTAGGGATGCAGATATTGTTTGCTTTTCATCTAAGGGTACTATGGCTGAGGTGTGCCACTACGGAGCTTTCCGTTCACATTTAAATATGACAGAGAGATATTCCCACAATGCACTGCAGAATCTTCTTGTGCAACAAAGCCAGATAGAGGTGGAAGGCAAACCTCATATTTTCAGAAATGTGCCCATTTCCCCAAGGTTGCTTAGAGGGCCAAAAATAAGGAAACAGTTCAGGTAAGGCTGCGGGGTGGGTAGGTGGGACTACAGAAGTTGGAATCAACAGACAAGATCGTTCCTAAAGTAAGAAACAATGGGAAGTTGGGAGTTGCCATCTCTCTCATTATCTAGTGCTAATTTACATGTAGGTGTATACACATTTAAAATGTACTTTGTTTACGTTATGATCGGCACTGAATCGACTAACATTTAGAAAGTGAATTACAAAAGAGACCCAGGAAAATCAGCAGGAAAACCAATCAAGGGGCAATGCATTGTGGCGTATTTGTCTAGTTTTCCCTAGAACTGCAGCCTACTGAAATATAAGGCATCTTACTCTGAAGTTCACATTTTCAGTTTGGCTCCAATTTTCACAAGTGATCCCTATACCTTCAACCCACATACAAAACCTTGCACTAACTGGAATGTGTGTTCCATTTTAAAATTGCCCTTTTTTGCTCTGTCACAGGCTCTAATGGTTAAGAATTTCAAACAAAATAAATTAAAAAAAATGGCTTTCTTCCAGTCTTACATTAAGAACATTAAAAAATGATGGTCTCCAGACTAAATGACGCTCTTTGCATCACTTGTGCAGTCTTTCATCGCCAACGTTTCTCCCTCCAGCCATCATACACCACCAAACTTACCGTCTTCAGTCTCAGGTTCCCTCACCACTAGTTTCTCATTTTCTGATTCCTGATCTTCTTCCTGGAACAGAGGAATTAAACATAAATCTGTTGTAAAGATGCTGGCGGCAAGACCTCCCTACAAAACAAACAGAGCAGCACACTGCAGAATCACAAGGGAACCATAGGCATGATAGCTCAAAGATAGAATTTTAGTTGGATCTCACTGAAAGGCATCTTCCATTAAATAAATCTTAAATTCATTTATTACACTTTCTTCCCCATTGCTCTTCAGAGGAACAGGCACGGGAGGATGGAATTTAAAGGCTTATAAATGCATGACAGAATTTCATGCAACTTATACTCACAGAACACGTAAAAATGGTTGGCACAAGATTGTTAAAAGAGAAAAATAAATTTAAAAAGAAATGACACCTTTTTTGGCACAGGGAATTCATTAGGTGCTTTCCCCCCCCTTAAAATTGCCCTCTTCGAAACTTGAATTGGCTTGCAGGTACACATTCTGTTTTAAAATGTTATTTATCCACTTCCTGTCCTGTGTTAATAGCGCACGCATACATATTCCAGGAGAAGGTGAGAGCCTGATTCTTTTCTGGTGGTAGCTTAGGTGCGTGACAAAAGGAACTACCTCTATTATAAAAGCGAAAAAATAATGCTTGCAGGAAACTTTGGTCTTGGATTTATAGACCCACCCCTTCTAGTTTAAGCATGTTCATTCTGATCCACCTCATTCCATCTTTGGTCATACCTATACACACACACACACACACACACACACACCACAGTACCTCTGAGCATCTGCAGAGTGCCTGCACATGTTCAGAGGCAGGGGGCTTGGCAAACACCAAGGGGAGGGGGGTGCCTGATGGTGCTCCAGCTACAAAAGCTGAGGCTGCTGAGGAGGCCAGAGACCATCTTGGCTGCGAGTCCTGGAAGATCTGCTCCCTGCCTTGCAGGCTTTTTCCACTGGCCTGGGAGTGTGGGGCCTTGACTGACTCCAACTACAAAAGCTGAGGCTGCTGAACAGACTCTTGGGCTGGGGTATTGTTGAGAGGGGCGGTTCAGTTATCGCTGTTGGTTTTTTGTAACTTTATTTTAGATCTTGTTCCGATGTATGTGGAAATGGTTCAGTTTGGTTGTGTATTTTTCAATGCTTATTGTTTACAACTACTTTTGTGATGTAGTAGTTATGTATTTTTTTTCATGTGGTAAGCTTCCCCGTGTATGCTTTGAACTGTGGAAAGGAGGCATACAAAAAATATTATTATTTATACCCAGCCAGATGTGTGGGGTATAACTATTATTATTATTATTATTAGTGCCACAGTGGAGACCTCAGTATTAGCAAATTCCCAGAACAAGAGCAGCTATTCTATACATAGGTTGAAAAGTAATTCTTTCTCTCAGGGAGACCCGGGAGATGCAGTTCCGTGAGAGGGAGAATCGCGAATTCTCAGCATCCTCAGTAAACTACAATCCTCAGGATCCTTCAGGAAATGCTGTGACAATTGTTATTGAACTGATTTTCTGGTTTGGGTTTGGATTTCAAGTTATTGCCACTGGAGAAGCTGGTGGCTCAATCTGCTAATCCCCCTTCCACAGACACAAATGCCCACATGCCCACACTTACTTTTCGATTAACACTTAGGTGCTGGAATGCATAACAGGGCAGCCAGCAGCAGCAGCACATATTCCCTCTCCGTACCTCTGCATCCCTGGAGAGGAGCGGAATAGCCAGTCAGATTCCAGATGGTGTGTGGGCCTGTCGGCCGTCTCCTCCCCGCCTCATCTAATCTCCCATGCTTGATTCAATGGGACAGGGCCTTTACAGTTGCTACCATTTGCTCTATTTGTAAATGATGGTGTGTGTGTGTGTGTGTGTGTGTGTGTGTGTGTGTGTGTGTATTTGTGTAGAGGAAGAGCCACGGGAGGCTGCCAGCCTCGATTACGGAGATGGAGTCAAGTTGGAGAAGAGACAAAGGGAGCTATTGCAGACATCTCAGGGTCAAGAGGGTGGAGAGAGAGGAGAGATAAAACAGGAGCGCTCTCCCGGCAGGAAAGGTCTTGGGAATCCAGAAAGCAGCTTTATAAGAAACCAGAAATTTGCTGTTGTTACCCAGAGGTCAGATCTGGATGGAAAGTGTCAGCGCTGAGGAATGTGTGCTATTCGCCAGCCTTTTTGGGTGCATCTCGCATTCTCTGGTCTCTGACTCACCAACCAGCCGGACACACACACACACACACACACACACACACAGCATCTCCAACACACACGTCTATCTATTTTCGGCCATGCTTCCAAAAATGGAAACTCCTCTCGCCTCTTCATTCATTTATTTCTCAGCAGCCCTTATTTGGGGTGGGGAGAGGAAGCGTGACCCAGCAAGCTGGGGTTTTCTTATGCATAGAGAGAATGCCAGAAAGGTGGCTTGGACTGGTCGTCTTGCATAGATGGGGGCAGACCAGACCAGAGAAATCCTGTCTCCATGAATGGGGGATTGTTATCTGATTTTCCAGATGCAATAGAGCACTATGTCATCCACTATTCTCCCATCCACACTATACATCTAAAGCACTATTATACCACTTTTAACAGTCATGACTTCCCTCAAAGAATTATTGGAACTGTAGTTTGAGGGCACTGACTGCACAGACCTACAATTCCTAGGACCCTTAGCAGACTACAATTCCCAGGATTCCCCATGACTTAAAGTGGTACAATGGTGCTTTAAACATATGCTGTGGTTGTGATCAGTGTTTGGGTCCTTGAACCCAGCCTGTAAGATCATTTAAAGATCATGTTGTGTTTTCTCTATTACCCATCTCTCTTGGTGGATGGGTATGCATGAGGGAGAGGTTTAGACCAACAGACAGAGCTAAGATAGATGGAAGCTAAGTAATTCTGGGTCTGGTCAGAGGTGGGGCGGGAGACCTTCTCAGAAACCATTGTATGCTGCCTTCAGTCCAATGATGCAAGAACGGTGGAATATCAACATAGTAAAAGAAGTAAGTATTGTAGAACTCTGGAAGAGCAAATGAGAACTTTAGATACCTAAAACAAAATAAAATAAAAAAATTCCTTCCAGTAGCACCTTAGAGACCAACTATGTTTGTTCTTGGTATACCTAGACAGACACCTGTCTTCCGGGGCCTATGTGTGGGATTAACACACGGGGAAAAGTCCATTGGGACTCTTCTGCCAAGTATAAAATACCAATTTAAAAATAAACATATGTTTCCATTAATGCTTTAGCCTGGATAGCTCAGTTGGTTAGAGCATGGTGCTGATAATGGCAAGGCAGGTTTGATCCCCGTATGGGACAACTGCCTATTCCAGCATTGCAGGGGGTTGAACTAGATGATCCTCAGGGTCCCTTCCAACTCTACAATTCTATGATTCCAGGAAATCTCCTCCCCCTTTTTAAATTATGTTCACAATTATGATAAAGTTAAACCATTTTCTGACCCTCTTGCATTTTCAGGTTTCTGTTCTGACTTCTAATCAGCAGGTATTCCTTGGCCATTATTTTAAACAGATCAGGATGTACCGGTACGTTTCAGCTGTTCGAAAGCTGTGCACAGGACTGCTCGTGCTGAACATCTTTTCATGAGGTCATATAATATGGCTGGGGCGGCGGTGGGATGGTGGTGTTCACAACATATTTCTATCTCATCTCTCTATTCCCTTGTCAATGGTAAAGAGCGCCTCTCTCCGAAGCATGTCCCAACGAAACCAAAACTGGGCAGTGCAGATGGCCTTTCTCAGGAGGAATCCAGCAGTTTTCAGGGCCTGGTGGAACTTGCTTTACATGTTTCCTGACAGAGTAACACAGCAAGGTGGAGGCACAGGTGAGCAGGAGGTTCACAGAATATCACATCGAGTTTATTTAATCATGGTGGGAGGGGGCGGGGAATGATTTCCCCAAGTCATAACTAAAGCAAAATGTATCTGAAGAAGTGTGCATGCACACGAAAGCTCATACCAAGAGCAAACTTAGTTGGTCTCTAAGGTGCTACTGGAAGGAATTTTTTATTTTGTTTTGTTTTGACTAAAGCAAAATGGTCATACTTGCAATGGGGTTAATATAAGAAAGCACTGGATCTGCAGGAATGTTATAATTTTTGCTCGTTATCATCACTTCTTGAAACGATCATTTTGGGGCACATGCACTAAACTGCAGTTGTTGCTCGGTTACTGTAGAGAATTCAAATGACTTTCCCCAAGGTAGTGTTTCCACTGCAAAATAATAATAATAATAATAATAATAATAATAATAATAATAATAATAATAATAATAAATTGCATCATTTAGTGCTGGGAGGGGAAATGCTGTATTCCTCTACTCCCAGTGTTTTCATTGCAGTTGTGTGCGGTGTGTGATGCCGCAATGCAAGAGAATGGCTGTGGCAGTGCCAATGAACTATTGATTCCTTCCTCCTGCTGCGAAAGTCAGCACGAAGTCAGGGAAAGATCATCCCATACTGCAGAATAGGGCTAGATGAATGTGTGCGTGGTGTTGGGAGAACCTGCTGCTGCAATACCACCCCTTCTGCCTTACAGTCATTCATTAAACATGTGGAGCACAGCAAGAACAAATGAATAGGGCGCTCCTTTGAATTATAAAGCACCATGGAATCCTCACTTCTGCTTTCTGCTGTGTTGGAACAGCGGGGCGGGCGGGAGATTTAGACACTTCCTAATGGCCCATCTGTCTGGGAGACCTTCTTGCACTTCAGCACACAACCAGAAATATGGAAAGCAGTCTCAGAAACAAGAAGCAGTTTGGTGCTGAATTATCTCATGTGAACGTTGCACCTTCCTCTGTGATGCCTGGATTGTATCGGGTTGGGCAAGAAGTCCTTTTGGGTTCCTTCCAAGTCCAGTGCCAGATGTACGCCTAAGCTAAACAAGCTATAGCTTAGGGCCCCACACTGCCTGGGGGGGCCCCCAAAAAAAATTTAAAGGGGAAAAAACGGGATGTACTTTGATAAAATACATATTTTGTTATGTGCAAATGGCTTTAGATACCTACTAGGTCCATAAATTATCATACAGCAATATATTCAACACAAAAAACAGCGACAATTTGTTGTTGACAAAGGACAGCTGGACATATAAAGGGCCCCATTACCTTCGGTAGCTTAGGGCCTCATCAAACCTAAATCCGGCCCTGCTTCCAACTGTACAGTTCTATGATTCTATGTGTAGACTGTGGCATTGATGCCCATGGCTTGCTGTTTGCTGCAGTCAAGGTGTGTGCTGGCTTTGGGGCCTGCACGGGGAGAGCACCACTCTTATGGTGCTGATAATGCCAAGGTTGCAGGTTTGATCCCCATATAGTGCAGCTGCCTATTCCTGCTCCACGGTGCTATGAATGCTATGCCACACAGAGGGTCCCTAAGACTGATCAAGTCAAGCCACTCTTCTGTAAGATGGAACAGCTGTTTCAATGATGGGCAAAACAAGAGGACAGAAATGCCCATCGGGAGAAAAGCCTCGACCCAGTTGGCAAGCAGCAGGCAAAGGAGCATCAGCGCAGCTTTTTTGGGGTCATGAAGGCCACAGTACCGCAGAAGGCTTATGTTCTCCCAGTGTTCACTGACTGTGGCTTGGAGGGTGACATCAGTATGGGTGGCAAGGAGGTTTCCCTTTAGGAAAGAGGGCAGTGGAAAGCTTCTTGCTCGAGGGCAAACAGAGGCACAGATCTGGGAGCATCTGGGGGAACTGCTGCATACATAGGCAGTTTGGGCAGCTGCTGTAACTGACGAAGATCCATTCACTGGAGGATTATATTATTTTTGTTTCATGAATATTGCAACCTTGTTCCCCCCCTCCTTTCCTCTGTGTATTCACTCTGTGCATGCGATGGGGACATTAATGTCAGAAGGAATGGTGAAATTTGGGGTGAGAGAAGCCAGGCTCTGACTCTTCTGGTCACTTTCAAAGATGGGCAGTTATGGGAACATGACAGAGAGGGGCATGGTGGGCTACAGCACCACCCTTTAGGTTCCGTGCTAAATCCATCTATTACTGGACTGTATAGATCAGACTGCCACCTGTTTTTAAGCGCAGCTCTGGCTAGAGAGGCTCATGATATCGCCTTGTTTATTTCCTACAAGTTCATTTCCCTTGTCCCCCAAACACAGGCCGCCATCTAACAGGTAAAGTTGCCAGATGATCCTTGCAAAAGAAAAACAAGGAGAAAAAGCAAGTAAGGTCTGCCAGATGCTTGATTTTTGTTTTTATTAAAAGTGAAAGAGCAACCCCAAGACCACAGAGGCTGGAGGAGGAATCTGTGCGATCTCTGCTCACAGGGAGAAGAAGGGTGTGAAGGGAATGTAAACACTGAGCTCTGAAGAGGAAAACCACAGCTTGGAAAATAACTTGGCTTACAGTGCTGAAGCCAGTAACACGTTGCCATTTATGGCTCTGCTTTCTGACCCAAGCCTGATGCAAGACGCTGCAAGAGGAAAAGGGAAAGAATAAAGTCTGGAAGAAAGGCACACTCCACGAACAAGGCCAGAGGGACAATGACATCATGCCCTGTTCCTTTTCACCCTTATTCCACATCTAGAACTCTGCCTCCTTGTATTGAAGGAAACAGCTGTGAAGGCAAACACCTCTCCAAACCGTTGGAATAACCACAGCTGAAGTCTCTTCTTGTCCAGCATGGGGGGGGGGGAAGTGGATAGCCAATATGTAGAGTCAATGGGGGAGAGCACGTTCAGTTGAGAGGTCTTGGATATCCTGTGTGTGCATGTGTGTGTACATTATGTCCCATGTGCATCGATGCACCTACTGAAGAAGGAATGCGGTGGGAAACAGGGGAAGAGATACACTCTGCCAATTTGCTTTGGCGGACAAAATTATGAATGGTTACTAACCCAAATGGCCAAATTCTGCTTTCATTGTAGGCTTCTCCTAATACCATGGCTGGGTAGCACAAGCGTGAAGATAGTTGTTGTGCTTCTGTTCTTTCCATAGGCATTTGGTTGGCCACTGTGAGAACAGGATGCTGGACTAGATGGGCCTTTGGTCTGATCCTGCATTCAGGTGTTCAGCTTCCTGTGGTCCCAGCTTCCGAGGGCTCCCTACACAACCAGGTCCTAAACTGTGCAGGGAACCTATGCAAGACTTGAATAAAATATTGGGAGGGCCCAGGTAAGCCCCGCTCCACATAATCTATCACAAGATATGGTGCACACACATTATTTGAATGGCAATGCCCTTCAACTTTGCAGGGGCCTGGCCCCCTGAAATATTTTATTGGGGGGTTGAAGGGAGCTTGGCCCCTAGGAGTTGGCTCCTATGGCTTTGGAGGTTCAGCTTCCAGCATGCTGAGAGTGGCAACAGGGATATGGCAGAGGAGGCAAGGGGGGCAACTGGGGTCCCCCTCTCCCCACTTTGTATGCTGAACAGCTTTCTGTTTCCCAATTGCCCGTGAACACAGGCAACCAGATAACTGTGCACAGGGCTCCAGTGCCTTTAATTGTGGTTTCAAAGAAGTGACTTGAGCCGCTTCCATGATTTTAACATCTTGTACTCTTCAATTGCCACACTGTTTAAACTGGGTGGTTATTTTAAATGGTTGGTTTGTATTGCTAGCTGCTGTGGCAACCCTTTTAGGCTTGAAGAGCAGGGTAGAAATTGCCTGTAACTAACCAGCAAATGTATTGTAAAACACCAGCTGGTGTAAGGTCAATGCTTGGTTGCTTAAGGTAAAGGTAAAGGGACCCCTGACCATTAGGTCCAGTTGTGTCCGACTCTGGGGTTGCAGCGCTCATCTCATGTTACTGGCCGAGGGAGCCGGCGTACAGCTTCCTGGTCATGTGGCCAGCATGACAAAGCCGCTTCTGGCGAACCAGAGCAGCACACAGAAATGCCGTTTACCTTCCTCCCCACTGGCATCGCTGGCATTTGAGCCCAAATGCCTCATGCCACTGATCAGCAGCAGGGCAAGAAGGAAGTCTTTCATTATCTTCTAAACTTATTGGCGGAAGTTGGCCTGATAGGCAAGGCGAGACATTCTGCTTGCTGTGTCTCATGCCCTTTCGCAGCATCAACCCCATCACCTGTAAAATGGGCATAATGATTACTTCTCTTTCACAGTGATGTTGTGCGGGTGAATGAGATTACTTTTAAAATGAGGTATATAAAAAGATAATCATTTGATCATTCTCCACAGTGAACAAGGCTGAGGCTGCAGGGATAATTTATAATTATGCAATGAAAAAAAAAAGTTGTGGCCAGCACAGGATTATTCCCCTCTTTTTTATCTAGCTCACAAAACTATACCTATGAAGATCTTTAAAAGGCAAGAAAGTGACCTGGGGACCACAGTTCTCAGGAGCTAGTCACCTGCAATTGCACCAAGGTGTTGACATCCCTAGACAGACAATTAAAACCACTCCCAGACAAATTCTAGGCCTACGCAGCATATAGCTGCCCGGATCTGCTATTTATTTCCCTTCTACATTTATCCCTGCTCTCATTGTAGTAATAATAAGGGAATGAGTTAACAAAGGGCTCCCAGCCGCACCCAGCCCATCCTCCTGGGATGCTTTGCAAGGTTGTTCAAGTCTGCTGTTTTTAACAACATTTCTAATCTGGCTCATTAATACCAGACCTCCAACTGCATCGGCCTGATAATATATGATGTAATTGTGCCTAGACATTATTATGAATAGATCTCAACTAATCTTAGAAACAGCAGGAATTGCTGGCTACAGTGTTAACAGCACAGGACTTGAAGTCCAAACGCGAAGTTATACTCCATTATTGTTTTGGACTTAAAGTCCAAGCCTTGGGCACATCATTTCAAATTTCTTTGTCTCTGTTTCCTTACTAAGAATAAAAATGACGCTTTTCTCAATAAGCACAATAGGAATATCTTTCTCCCACCCCCCACCCCGAAATGAGAGAGTTCTGTTTCCACTCGTTTGTCTTAGATATTTTAATCCCTTTGCTTATTAGACACTTCTTCTTATAGCTCAACAAAGCATTGCATGGTAATTGTTCTAGGCAATTTCAGGGCCACAAGCAATGTTCCCAACCAGGAAAAGTATCTTCTGCTTACAAGGGGGAATATTGTGTGCACAAATGCTATTTCAGATGGGAAAGCAAGACTATAGTTATTTGTTTTTTTGAGAGCATGTCCATGTTAACATGCTCTGTTCTGTACCTTACCCAATGATGGGGCTGGATCCACATTACGGCCCCTTGTGTTTGCAATGCAATGCTACACTGATTTTTTAAAAAAAAAAAATAAACACAATTGCTATGCATGGGGCACATTGCATGGGGTAAAAAGGTAAAGGGACCCCTGACCATTAGGTCCAGTCGTGGACGACTCGGGTTGTGGCACTCATCTCACGTTACTGGCCGAGGGAGCTGGCGTACAGCTTCCGGGTCATGTGGCCAGCATGACAAAGCAGCTTCTGGCGAACCAGAGCAGCACACAGAAACGCCGTTTACCTTCCCGCTGGAGCGGTACCTATTTATCTACTTGCACTTCTATAAGCCCCTTGTTAATAACACAAGCCCATGGCATTTAGCACGGACTCACATTATAAACAAGGGACTTACGGCGTGGTATTCCGTACAACGGCCCCTCCGACCAGCAAATGTGTTTGCAAAAAGGTATGTTGCGAGTCCATGCTACATGCCCCTGGGAAATGTAGTAAGAGAACATACACAATGTTTGACAAGAACGCATCCATTTGCTCAGGCAGTGAGTGTCTCCCTCTCCCAAGCCATTTTTTCCTCATCTAGTTTCAAAATTCTATTTGAGGTTCCTTTCACGAAATGTAGGCTTGTGTGCTAGCTCTGTAACAAACAGTCCCCAGAGCTGCCTTTACGTTACGCAAGAGGTATTTGCCATCGGTCAGTGAGCAGCACCTGGTCTGCAGCCCCAACAGTCCCCGAGAGGGGTCCCCTAACGCCAGGAAAGGTGTACAATATGTTCCCTGCCATTGCCACTTCTCCACCTCCCTCGGTGTGTTAGTGCTTTTTATGCTTCACTCCCAGGGCCAGATTTAGGTTTGATGAGGCCCTAAGCTATTGAAGGTAATGGGGCCCTTTATATGTCCAGCTGTCCTTTGTCAACAACAAATTGTCGCTGGTTTTTGTGTTGAATATATGCTACATGGTAATTTATGGACCTAATAGTTATCTAAAGCCATTTGCACATGCAGAATGTAGGCACCCTATATATAGAAATGAGCAAACCAGTGATATTTTAGGGCAGTGTTTTTCAACCACTGTTCTGCGGCACACTAGTGTGCCGCGAGATGTTGCCTGGTGTGCCGTGGGAAAAATTGAAAAATTCAAGAGAATTACTTTATATATAGTCAATATAGGCACAGAGTTATTTTTTTTTAACATTTTCTAATGGTGGTGTGCCTCATGATTTTTTTCATGAAACAAGTGTGCCTTTGCCCAAAAAAGGTTGAAAAACACTGTTTTAGGGAGCAGACTAGCAGGCAGGGCCCATGACATCCTAGGAGCCTACACAACACAAAACACTATTGCTGTATGTAGGTTTTTTAAAAAAATAAATCTTATATTTTGGAAATGTACATCCAGTTTCCCCCCTCTAAATTTTTTTGGGGGGCTCCAAGAGAATGGGACCCTAAGCTATAGCTTGTTTAGCTTATACGTAAATCCGGCACTGTTCTCTCCCCATGTGCTTTTGCCTTATTTCCCCTTCCATCACTGGCAGAGTGAGCAGTTCACCCTGTGCCCAGAATTCACTCAAGGAAGCAGCACAGGTAGCAGTATTATTGACGGAACACTTACATTTGGACCTCTGCAGATATGCAGGTGCACATGGAGAAGAAGCATCTCCCCCCCCCAAGAAAAAAATATTACAAATCTTGCAACCACAGCACCCCTGACAGATGGCTGTCCGAATCTCTCAGGTTAAGATAGAGATAGATAGATAGATAGATAGATAGATAGATAGATAGATAGATACTTTATTGTCATTGTACATAGTACAACGAAATTGAATGCCACCCCACATTTACAGCCACACATGCATTTATACATTTACAGCCACACATACACATAAATACCATCCATCACAACTCCCCAAGAGTTACAGCATTTAAAATAGTTATAGCTCTTGGATAAAAACTGTTTTTTAGTCTATTCGTTCTTGATTTAATTGTTCTGTATCTCTTGGCCGAAGGCAACCGTGCAAACAGACTATATCCAGGATGAGATGAATCCTGTGAAATGTTGTTTGCTTTTTTGAGACAATGGGAGCTATATAGTTTGTCCAAAGGTGGGAAAGGATGACCGATAAATACATCCAGCGAAGGAGATCTGAGCCTACCAGCACCTCCTAAGGCAGTTGGCTACACCGTCAAGTTAAGAGGGTTCTCCCACTGCATTGCCAAAATCTGCTCCCTTGCCATTTCCACCCATTCATTCTGGACTTGTCAGCTGGAGTAACAGAAGATAAGTATGCTCCATCTTCTATGTGGCAGCCCTTTAAGCCTTTGAAGACAACCACTGTCTATAAAAACTGCAAGATTCCAGGAAGAATCAGAACCAGACAATTCATGCTGTCTAGGGGCACAGCTGTGCTGTCATTCCACAGAGTTTGATGGAGGCTTTCGTGCAAGGACGATGCTACCATCTGCCCCAAATGACAGGAAGTACCAGAGGTAGAAAAGAATATTGAAATGTGAAGTATTGCAGTTAGGTTTTTTTTTATTAAAAAAAAAGTTTTAAAATGTTATATGTTAATTTGGATTTTTGTATATGTATTTGTGGGCTGGAGTATTGCTTAGGGGCTTTTGTTGGGGAATAGATTGTTTATTATTAGTGTGTATACCTTTGTAAGGGACGCAGGTGGCACTGTGGTCTAAACCACTGAGCCTAGGGCTTGCCGATCAGAAGGTCGGTGGTTCGAATCCCCACAACAAGGTGAGCTCCCATTGCCCAGTCCCAGCTCCTGCCAACCTAGCAGTTTGAAAGCACGTCAAAGTGGGAAGGTAAACGGCGTTTCCATGTGCTGCTCTGGTTTTGCCAGAAGCGGCTTAGTCATGCTGGCCACATGACCCGGAAGCTGTACGCCGGCTCCCTCAGTCAATAAAGCGAGATGAGTGCCACTACCCCAGAGTTGTCTGCAACTGGACCTAATGGTCAGGGGTCCCTTTACCTTTACCTTTGTATTGATAATGGTTTTGATCATTTTTATTATGTATTTTGAGCTTTGAATAACATAACTTTGGGTTGTAAACTGCCCTAAGTCCTACGGGTATACATATACAAATTTAATATATAAAATAAAAATTAATATTGTCAAAAAAGGGGGAGGGGATGAGGAGACACACGTGTCCAAAGAAAGCAAAAAATGTGTGCTTGAATGGAAGCAGGGATAGCCAACATGGCGCCGTCCAGATGTTGTAGACGCCAACTCCCATCAGCCCCAGTCAGCATGGTCCATGGTCAGGAATGATGTAGTCCTCTAAAGGAATAACAGAGTCAGGTTTAGCTTGTTCTACCAAATAACTACTTGCTACTTTGGGAAATGTTTGTGGGAAGATGCTGTTTGTTTTTCCTCACTATTAATATCACATACCACACTGGCAGAGGCTGAAGGAATGAGCTATAGCACACATGCAGGACAGGTTTGTTGAGCTCCGGACCCCTAAAATAGAACTGACAGGAGCCTATTAAGGCTCCTCTAATTGGACCGGCTGTAAATGTGTCATGTGATCCAGCAGCTCCAGTAAACAAAAGGTGTCACAAGAGCTTGAGCATGTGGACTGAGTTCCTAACTTTATAGTTGGGGAGGGTGGGGTGTTGGCTTGTTTGCAGTGGGAGGTTTAAAAATATTATTCCATTGTCTTTCAGAGGAATTCAAGAACCTAGTGCACAAAGGAAAAGGAAAATGCAAAACAGAACACTGTAGATTGGGGTGGTTGGGTTTTTTGTTGTTGTTGTTGTTTTTTGTTTTGTTTTTTTGCCTACAGATGACAATAATGCACTATGAGCCACACCTGATATTGCCAAATCTACACACACACACACACACCCTTTGGTCGGGTTTTTTTTTTTTTTGAGAGGCTCCCACAAATTTATAGGACTGAATGAGATATTTTAAGGTTAAATTCCTGACCACTTTAGAAAGCCTGCATTGGGATTCTATAAACCTAAAATGCAGCCTATATATAATTAGCTAGACTGTGTATGTTTTTTTTTTTAAGCATATGCACACGATAATGACAGCTCTTAATTGAGCTTCTGCTCTCAGTCCAATTACTACCCCTTCATTCCTCTCCCCTCTCATCCTTTCTTGGTTTTCCACAAGAGCTGATCTGTGCACAGCTTAATGCTGAGAGAATAATCCCCATATCTCCTCCCCCACTAGAATCCAAGAGCAGGAAGAGCTCCCATGGAAACCTTTCCTTTTTAAACTCCAGTGCATCTATTGTGTTTTAATTTCTTTAAGAGGTGGTGAGGAACAAGGACTAACCCCCTGCCCCCTCCCTATTAAGGATGCTTTTCTTAAAATTAAGGAACATCTGGCAGCTCCACTCCTCGCAGCTACCCCACCCGAAACTCCTACAGGGCAGCTGGGATAACATCCATCCTCTGCCCATTAATCAGGATCTTGTCTGCTTGAAAAGCAAAACATGAGTTAGGAGGCAGCTGACTCTGCAGGGGGAAGTGTCAGTTTACTGGGTGAATAGGACTGCTGTTGTCTAGCACAATTCGTTTCCCACATGGCTGTGCCTGTCGGAGGCGGCCCCTGCTCTGAGGAACTAAGACTGCCGCACTGTGATCTTGACATCTTTGCTTGCTTGGTGACAGGCACCGTCCAGATCTTCTCTCCCCACAAAAGGAACCCGCAACAAAGCAGGAAGAGTTATCTGAGGACTGGTCTACATGCACACAGGCACAGCTCTCCATCAATCTGTTCTGATGACTCAGATGACATGGGGAACTGCTTCCCTCTGGTGAAATATATTGTCAAAATGATGTCAGGTGATAAGAATGCTCTGCCTGTGGTTCAGAACAACTAACTGGGCTTAGAAGAGTTGCAAATGGGGTTGTAAAGGAAAATACCTTTGATGTGAAACCCAGTTTCCCTTTTTTTCATATGTAAGGGGAAAAGAAAGTAAAGCTTTTCCACCAGCCTCACAAACCTGTCCGTGGAGAAGCTATATAAACTGCCAATGTTTTAAGATCATGTAAAATGACACCATTGGCTTGGTGCTATGTTCTTTTCTTTGCTGTGACTGTATTGTGTGTGTACACACACAAAATGATGTCAGGTGATAATAATGCTCTGCGTTATTTTAATATGGGATGGCTATTTCAAGTGTACAAATCATCGCTTGATGTTGCAGTCCCATGTCTGAATGAATACTAAACTCCACCGACCTCAGCAGAATCAGAAGCAGCAACACCAAAATAATAATCCAGATTTCAGTTAGTTCAGGTTTGCAACAACCCCGAGCAATCCACAATGCTTGGGCACAGAGGACTGACAATGGCAGTAGGTTGTATATTATACTGCCAAATAGGCCCACAGGGAGACGAGAAGGAATTGAATCTTTTAAGTGTGTACCTAATTGGGAAGAGAAAACGATAAAGTCAGAGAAGTCCCATGGAAGCCACTGCACTGCACCACTTGTTTTCTTCTGTATATTTTCAGAATTGGATGCCTCTTCCACTCCTGTTAGTTGAATTGGCTTGTAGGATGATGTGTAGGAGTGAGAGGAGGGAGCTGCAATTTTTAAATTTGCTCATATGTGCCCTCTCTCTTGCCCTGCCGTTTCCTGCCCTGAGCCATTTCAAGGCACGTATGGCAATAGATGGAAGGAGGAAAGGCAAGGAATGGCCTCACTCTTTCATACATCTAGAGATGCAAGAGAAGCTTTTGCCTTAGTGAATTCTTCAGGAATCTCAAGTAAGGATTTGCCAGAATCTGGCAGCATTTCTATACCTTGTCATGCATATGTAGAAATCTCCTGTATTGGTTGACAATAGCATCAACACATATCAGGGACATTGTAAATTCACAATGAAGTCTAGCCCATTCTGGGTTCCAGACTCCTGGAGAGTTCTGGAAACAGTTCCTGAAGTTTAAGAGTAATCCAGATGGAAAATTTAAAGTCATCAGATGCCAAGCAAGTTTCTCACACACAAGCCAAAGCCTAGGGGCTAAGCAACTGGATTGGGACCCAGAGAGCTGCATGCTCCATTCTTGCTCAAAGCATATAATACTTAAATTTAAACACACACCCCCCCCCATAACCACTACAGGTTCATCATCTGCAAATGGGAATAACACGATAAACCTTCTGCATGATATTATTTTCAGCCTACTGATTTTAGAACATGATGTCCTATGGTTTTAGGGCAAAATAAGTAGGTAGGATTTATACATAGCAGGGCTATTTTGTGTGTGAATACTCAAAGACAACCGAACGTCTGATGGGTGATCAGGGCCTCATGTATGGTAACTGAATATATTAAGACGAAGGCAAGGATAGCCAAAAGCATTTTGGGGTCTGTGGTAATATGGCACTTTCTCTCCCCACCCTGATTCCACATTCAGAAGTTGACGAGAATGGCAGATGAATCTTCTTTCAATACTGGTGATGGGGCGCTCTCCTTATCTTCTACTTCTAAGACCACCAGGTTTGGTTAGGGGTTGAGGGGAGGCCCCATGGTCCTCTAATGTGTCACCTGTCTTTTTAAGAGGCAAGCCCAGAAGGCCTCAAGCTAACAGTCCATGCAAGAGAAATAGGACAGGACGGAGAGGGAGGGAGGGAGGGAGAGAGAGAGAGAGAGAGAGAGAGAGAGAGAGAGAGAGAGATTTGGTTTTCTAAGCTGCAAAAAGAAAAGAAAAAGAAAAAGAAAAAAAAAGGCGTGGGATATTTTTGCCAAGATAATCGGAATCTGGATATTATTCACCAAAGTCGATTATGTTGCTCTTTAATGTCAAAAACTGTTGCTCTGTAGGTTTTAATAAATATTTGTTGAGTTTGATGATGTGGTGTGACTTACTGTTTCCCATATACAAGATCACCACTCACCACTCTGCTTCCCCATTATTGGCCACCTGAAGCAGCCCCCTCAGTCTGTCTAAAGGTAGGGCCGGCCCTGGGAAGCTTGAAAAGAGCCTGTTTTACAAGCATCTTGTTTCCTTCCCATAACTCCAGCTGAAAGAGAATGCATAGCAGGCCAGTGAAAGAAAGGCCTTTAAGATCCACAGCTGTATCCGATCCCATCTAGTCTCTGCTTCTGGTCAGGATCCCCTCTTATATGAAATGCAAAATCTTTTTAGCTGGATGTCAGGTCTTTTTAAAAATGGCTCCTATGTCAAAGCTTTACAGCCTGATGAGCAGATGGGATGCACAAACCTACTTTTGATCCAGCTCATAGGGCAGGAGAGGATTTAAGGATTTTATCCACAAAACACTGCTGGCTACAGCTCTATCAGTTGCAAAGAACTTCTGCAATACATGCCACTATTATTACATGCATCTCAAAGCAAGGACCTACTTCACTAACAGAAATAGACTGTTTACCATTCTTGGCGGAAAGGCACCCCCCCCCCCAAAAAAAAACCTCTCTCCCAAGCAACTGGGAGCCTCAGCCAGTCACGGTAGGAGTTTGGACTTGGCAGCAATTTAAAATTTGCCCCCTAGGCTCCTTTAAGAGAAAGGGTGGGATAGACATTTAATATCTACAGAATACAGTGCACGAACTGTTGGGTTATCAAGTGATGAGGAATCCAGTGTTTGGTATCAAGGGGGTGATGTGGTCACCTAGCCAATAGGTTGGAATTTGCTCCAAAAACTTGGTTTGACTGCCAAGCCAAGTCTTTTCAGTACATTGCTTAACATCTGGGAATGCTGCCGATTCTCATTTTCAGAGGTGGTTTTCACAGGCACATGGACATCAGCTTGATTTCCTCACAGCTTGTGATGACTTTGGATGTGTAGGTGGGTTCCCACGAGGCAAGACACAGTGATAACAGCAAGAACCTTTATTGAACTACATAACTGGAAAACAGGGGCAAAGCAACTGCTTATATACATTCCTGAAAGCCTGGGACACTCCCACTCCCAACGTGATTGGCTGTCTAAACTTCCAAGCTGCGAATCACAACTCAGAGTTCAAGGGCCAATGGCAGAGGCCCAAATCCTGAAATGTTCTGTGATGTCTCGAATCAGAACACAGCTCAGAATCCTTAGTCCAGACTCAAGCTCGAATACATAACAACTTTCAGCTGAGCTAAACAAGCGAAGTGATTTGATTCAAAACTATTGCTTTTATGTGAAGTCAGGCAGTGAAAGTTTGTATGTAGTGTTAAGATATGTGACCACTCATTCACATCATCACTCGATGCTACATGTTACCATTCGATACTTCAATGTGCAGACAGAACCTGTCTGTGTGTATGTTTGCTTGTGTTACTTTGTAAAGGGTTCTGCATAGTGCAAAATAACATCATAATGAAGTTATCAAGTGACAAACAGTCATGGGCGGGCCAACCCTTGGTTTGTGAAGGTGAATGGGATAAGGATGCTAAAGCCCCTTATCAACAAACAGCCTATCAGCACACTGAGAGCATCTTTTATCAATGAACTTTTAAGTTGGCTGATTAATATTTGTACGGAATTCAGCCATGTCCTGATGCATGATGCATCCAGGCAGCTGAAGGGGAAAGAGGCAATCATCCTTGCTTTTCTGCCATTCCTGATGTAGCGATTCAATTAAAAGGGCCTTCTGCCTGCTTAGGAACCCCCCGAGGTGGCTACAGAATGGACAGCTGAGCTCACAGTGTCTCGGAAAACTCAGGTAGCGGACATTTCTAGAGCTTTCCTGATTAGATAAGATTATTTTAATAAATCATGCCTACCAGAGATTAAAAATTAGCCAGGAGGCAAGGAATGTCATTATTTTCAAGGTCTCTACATCTTTCTCCAGATTCCTCTTGGCATTTAGGGGCAGCTGTGTAGTCAACAACCTCTTCCTAGGTGGCCTTCCGAACAGCAGAGTCTCAGCTCCCTGACCAAATCTCTAGTGTCAGGCAGACAGGAGTAGTTTTTCAAAACTCTAAGAATCAGCATATTTTTAAGGCAAATGCTTGCTTAATACTTCTTCCATTTTTTTCCTTCTTTTTTTGTAAGGCAGCCATCAGAGAAACAGCTCAACAACATTCCCTTTCTGGGAGTAAGGACAAATAAATCCAATCACTGACAGCTGAACCAGATATTTATTTGCATCCAAGTCCGCCTCTCTCAAATACTGTTGACTCACACAGTCCTTTACAATCTGATGATGCATGTCTACTCAGAAGCAAGTCCTGTTGAGTTCAACGGGGCTTGCTCCCTAGTAAGGGAGCATACCATAGCAGCCTAAATATCTTCTCTGGAGTTGCAAATTTCACAGCAACAGCAACGACATTCTCAAATAGAGGAATTTTTTCACAAGAAAATTGGCTGGTTGAATTGGACAAACCAATGAACTGTACCAAAATGCAAGCTGATAAAAGAGTTCATAGGGCTAGCCCGGATAATATGGTATAATGAAAGTGACCAAAAAATCAAGAAAGAAAGGCAGACCATAGCTCAGTTTAGGGCATATTATTTGCATGTAGAACATCCCAGGTTCAACTCCCAGCAGCTCCAAAACAGAGACCCTGAACAACTGCTGCCTGTCAGAGCAGACAATACTAGGACAGTTGGACAAATGGTCTGCCCTGGCATAAAGCTGAACCCTGAGTTCCAAACCCATGATCCAATAATCAAATAAGTTAGTATTTATTCAAAGGCTCCCTTATTTCTGCTCTAGCTAGAGTAATGGAGACGAGAGACATCACAGATCACGTTTTCAAAGACTAAAGGGCAGTGCTAATGACTCCCACCTATCTTGAATTCTGTGGGCACCATTTACTTGAATGCCAGCCTTTTTTAAATAAAAGGCTTGCTCAGAGAGCAGCCCGGACACATGCCTAGTCTCCCATGTGCTGTGCCAGCCCAGTCCTGTCAAGCACTTGCTCAGTACAGAAACATCTCCCTCCCTCTAGACACCGCTCAAGCACAGCCTCGCCTCCCTCCGAGACCAGCCAAAAGAAGCTATGCAAAGCAAGTAAACTAAATGGGACCATTCTTCCCAAAAACACCATGTGGCGAGTGGCAGAGAAGTAATAATCAGAATATTCTGGCTTGCTTTAACAATCTGATATGGGGTGGGTGGGGTAAAATGAAATGGGGAGACCATGACGTGAAGCCGGCCCATTATCCAACCCTGAGCTGTTTAACAAACAAAAGAAAACTGGAGGTAGCTTGCTGGTAGGCAGAGGAGAATGTATCAGCTGCTCCTTGGAGGTTGTGTGTGCAAAAAACAAAAAAACAAAAACAAATGCATGACTTTGACTTGTAGGTGATTGGCAGAATTCTGGCTAGAACTTAAAAAACAAGGGATGTTGGAATGGGTAGGTACTGTACTCTACAGAATGCGGGGTTTTGAAACATGACGTTCTCTTTACAACACAAGGCATCTTCCCACCTAATATCCTTCTAATATATTGGTTTTCAGCCTTGGGAATGCGTGGTATGCAATCTGCATAAATGAACATAATAAATAAATAAGAAAGACAATGTACAGCACAAGGCAGTTAAGCCAGTGAGCTCCTCGGTGTGTTACTTCTGCCTCAAACCATTCTGGCTAGGATCCCAGCCAAGCCCATCACTCATTAAACCCCTCTGGACCTGGCAGACTCACACTTAACCAGTCATTGGTTTCCTGTGGTTGTTCTAATCAAAAGGCCTGATAACTCTCCCTTAATTATAAAAAAACACCAAATGGAGTTTGGTTATTGGCATAGGGCAGGGGTAATCAATATGATGTCTTCCAGGTGTTTGTTGGACTCCAGCTTCCACCAGTTCCTGCCAGCATGACCAACAAACAGCGGCAATAGAAGATGCAGTCCAGCAATAACTGGAGGGAGTAAACTTAGGGACCATATTTTGTTTTTGAGGCAATCTAGTGGGAACTGTTCAGGAAGTAACGTGGATTCAAATTTAGTTTCCCCCCCCCCCCAAAAAAATGCAGCACGTGAAATTTAACACAGAATGTGTGGATTCGTTTTGGTGCAGATGTGCATTCTTCATTCACAGTTTTGAGTTTGCACAGATTTTTCGATTACAGGTAACAAGAGAAAAATGGAGCGACAGAGTTATGATGGTGGTGGTGAGAGGTGATTATGATTCTGAGGGGAAGGGAGGGAAACATGATAGGAAGAAGAAGAAGAAGAAGAAGAAGAAGAAGAAGAAGAAGAAGAAGAAGAAGAAGAAGAAGAAGAATATTTGATATCCCGCTCTTCACTATCTGAAGGAGTCTCAAAGTGGCTAACATTCTCCTTTCCCTTCCTCCCCCACAACAAACACTCTGTGAGGTGAGTGGGGCTGAGAGACTTCAAAGAAGTGTGACTAGCCCAAGGTCACCCAGCAGCTGCATGTGGAGGAGTGGAAACACGAAGCTGGTTCACCAGATTACAAGTCTACCGCTCTTGACCACTACACCACACTGATGGAGGGGGGGAACCCAGGTAACTTTACAATGTACAAAAAGTCATTCCCCAAAATGATAGTCTTCCATTTTCTAAAATTATCTCCAAAACCATGAGGGTTAGCAACATGGAGTCACCAAAACGGTCGACATATTCACAAGACAGCTTTGTTTGTGAAACTGTGTTCTATGGACATAAAGCTAGGAGTCACAGGAAACTGCCCATTAATCTGCACTGATGGTTATCACACAATAAACACGGGAACACCCCATGGACATATTTGGGTACAAACAGCAAAAAGGCAGTAAAATGAGGTGACCTTATGTACAGAGCAGGCATAAATGTTGCTTTTGTAGATACTCTTAGAAAACGTAGATAAGCTGTAGCTAATACAGAGGCAGAAGAATAGGGGGGAAAGCAGAGAAGGGTGTATGCTAGCCAGAAAGGAGCCTAGCCCCACCTCAGAGAAATAAAAGTAATTCTTTCTGAACCAAGAGACGCCCATCATGCCCCAGCAGTGGGGAGGCTCCCACCAAGCACACTGTGAGGCTGCTGTCTGAGGCCAGCTATTTTATTTTTTTAAGATGCTGTATATTTCCATTCCACCCAGAGAAGCCAGCATGTGCTCTGTATGCTGGGAAACCCAGCTGGCTTAACAGAAGCTATCTCCTGATCAGCAGGCCTGCTTAGGGCAACTTCTCCCTCTCGCCAATGTTTCCCCGGGGAAATTACAAAACAAGGTAAAAGGGTGCCCAAAGGCATAAACAGGCATGGGAGCTAAGCAAGGGATGTGGAAGGTAATCACCAAGTGCAGGGATGAAAATAATAATCACAACAGCATCAACAAACACATCATTCCTCCTGTACTCTGGCATCTGGGCTATAGGGGCCTGTTTCTAAGATGTGCTGACTCTGCACTGCTTCCATTTACTTTGGAAAAAAATCAACAAAGGTAGCATTTCTCCTAAAGGGATGCCGCAGTGGCAAGAAGCATATGAACCAGAAAACAAAATGAGCAGAGTAAATGCAGGACTCATTTGCCACGTCCTTTACTAATCTTATTCACTACTCCACACTGGCTTTTGTACCAAGTGAGACCTCAGATGGAGACCTGAAGTGATTTTAACCAAGAACAACCCCCGCCCCCGCCCCCGTTGTTATTTCTGACTAGTTGGAGAAGGTAGCGGTTCGACTCTCAGACTAAGACCAGGAGATCCAGGTTAAAATGTAGCCACAAAGCTCACCAGGTAACCTTGGTTACAGGTAGGTAGCCATGTTGGTCTGCCATAGTCAAAACAAAATAAAAAATTCCTTCCAGTAGCACCTTAGAGACCAACTAAGTTTGTTCTTGGTATGAGGTTTCGTGTGCATGCACACTTCCTCAGATAGGTAACCTTGGGTCAGTCATCACACCTCAACCTAGCCTAGCTCACAGGGTTGTTGTGGGGATAAAATGGGGGGTATGATACCTTGAGCCCATTGTGGGAAAGGGGGGTATAAATAATACTTATATAGCACTTTTTGTGGGTTCAAAGAACTTCAGCAATCCTTACCACAACTTGTAAGCAGGTTAGTATTATTCCCCCATTAGAGATGGGAGTGTGGAGCTGGAAGATATGTATGAGGCAGTGAACGGCACGAACTAGTTAAAGACAGTGATGTCAATGGGATTAAATAATCTTAAATCAAAGTCTTCTGGGTTGGATCCCAGTGAAGCACCCAGACAGGCTCACTGCTCATTAATCTCCTCTGGGCCTGCCACGCTCCTGCACACACTTAACCAGGCACCAGCCCTTTTAGTTGTTCTAACCATGAGCAGCGTTATTCAGTCAGGGACGGTGAGAATTATATTCCAACACCATTTGGAAGGAGACACAAGTTTGGTGTTCCCACTGCTATTCCAAACCAAATTGGGGGAAAAAACCCAACTTATAAATTACTTTCATTTGGTAAATCCCCTCAAAAAATCACCTTTTATTCGGGGAATTATTCAGCTTTGGGGTCTGCAGTAATTCAAGAAGCAATGATGATGATGATGATATAGCAATGCCTAGTGAAATCCATCATGGAGAGTAGATTTGAATTGGAAGCGTTCTGGACTGCAGCTCATGTCGTCTGTCGTCTAGCTGCTACAACACAACAGCTCTTTTAATAGCGCTATTTCTATGGAGTTGCAAAGATTATACACCCAGCATAATGGAGGAATCAATGTCCTCCCTCCCCAATGCTGAGTCATGCCACAGTGGTGATGAGGCTAGACTTGGACTCTTCATGGGACTTTACACACACATTCTATATGCACTAGTTTTTCCTCAACAACCAAGTCAATGTTAGGCAGTACACATTCTGTGTTGCACTTAGGCAAAGGTGTTTATGTGGGTAGGGTTGTGCACCGCTTCCCTCTTCTCAAGCCCTTATGGCAACCTCTTTCTTCAGCAAAGGAATTGTTCTTGGCCTTGTATATGTGGGTGACAACAGTGACTCATCTATCTGAACAGAGTGAACTCCAACAGGAGTGGGGGGGGGGGAGGAAGATGACCAGTGCTATTTTTATGGAAGAAGAGGTGCTGGAACTCACCATAAACACCTCCCTTGTTCTCTTATAATGGCAATAGAGCACAGCTGAGAGGTGCCAGAACTCCGTTCCTGCGAGTTCCTGCTAAAAAAAAGCCCTGGAAATGACCTTAACATAGGGTGCAGTGTTAAGAATGAGGGGATCGCCTCAAATGAACATTCAGACACCACCCTCCTTAGACTTCCAGCGTCTTAAAAAAAAGGTCTGCCCGGAGCCATCTGTTGTGATACTTCAGTGTCCATCTGCAATAATCCTATATACTAACGGCAGATTCATTCCTGGAGTGTGAATGCCTGTATAGCCAAAATGGCCCAGGAGGTGATGTGCAGAAGTACTTGCAGACAGAAAAAAGTACAAAACAGCCTGTAGAAAAATAAAATCTAAGTAGCGGCCCTGCATAGAACAACCCCACAGGGACCAAACATGTTCAGTGGCCATGGGAATGCTGACTGCTGAGGAGGGGACAGGAAAAGGGAGTGGGAGCAGAAATGGAATGGAGTATCCTAGAAAAAGCATGGCCAAATGTTGCTGCAAGTCCCAATTGTCTGGACTATATTTGAGCTACTTCAAGGAATACGGTTCAAGTGCCAGTCTAGAAGAGAGTGAAGTAATGTGGCATATTTTAGATATTAAGGATTTTAAGGACAACACATGGTTTATAACCTAACTAGAACAATGGTAGGTTGACAAAGCAGGCAGTGTGTCACCTCTTTGTGTCGTGAAGATGGCTCATTTATTTTTAATCAGAAGCCACCCAGGGCTGAATGCAGAGAAGAGTATTTTTTACCTTTGCTGCATGCCAGTGCCTCCTGCCCTATGCATATCCAGGGCACATCTCTGGGAAAATAGGGGACATCACAATGTGTCTCACTCTCTAGACTATAGGAGAACCTGAGACTGCAGGAGGAGATAGGAAGCCAGACCTATCCTTCTTAAAGGCTGGAGAAGGGACCACCAATGGGGATTTCACCTTCATGTATAAAAGTTGCATCAGCAGCAAGGAGAAGACCTTCCAAGGCCTCCTCTAGCATTTAGGCTACCAACAGAAAAGACAAAACGCCAAAATCAGATTCCCAAAGTGAGCACAAGCAACTAAAGGTAATGCTTGCATTTGCATTATTTCCATCAAGCTATTTCAGAAATAAATCTGCATACCTTTTCTTTGGGAATCTTAAAAGTCTCTTTTCTGAATGAGGCCTGCAACATTTATTTACAGCAGCAGCAAGCACTCATTGCTCACACTTTCTGAAGCAACAGGTGGGCTTGCTGAGCCAGTTACACAAATGTGAGAGAAGGGGGTGGAAAGCTTTTCGGGGTCTCCCTTCGGTAGATGCAGTGGGATGTACAAAGAGTGAAACCAAGGCAGCTTGTTTGTTACAATAAAAGTTTGGGTTGATGCTGTCAAGAGATCGAGGATCCTGGATCGCTCTCCCCCGTTTATTACCTCTTTGACTCGCGGTCTTTACAGGATGCGGGCTAGGGCAGTGCAAGTATTAGGAAGTAATAGCACTGCATAGAACGTGGCATCGCCCTGGAGCTGCGCCTGCCAATTGCCTGGAATGCTGAATGGGCACGAAACGCAGAGCAACAAAGGCGAGGTGCGGCGAGGGGAGTCCTCGGCAGGAGACCACCCGCGCCTTGATTGGCTGAGGCGGGAGGCTTCGCTCGGCCTTTCGAAGGAAAGGAAGGGGAGCGCATTGACCTCCCCACCAAATACCCGCACAGTTCAAGTCACCGGGGACCTGGCCGGCTTGCAGAATGGGCTTGGCTCACATGCACAAGCCGAGGCAAACGAGCACAAAATGCAAAAGTAGTGCTGTCCGGAGAAGTGGAGGAGCTCCGCGATGTAGACACACACACACAGGAATGCTTTCGTGGAGAGTCCTGCATTGCAGGGGGTTGGACTAGATGACTCTCGGGCTCCCTTCCACACACACCCACACCTGGATCTTACAAGACTCCCCAAGCACACACTTCTCCCTGGCTCCCCCAGTAGCATCTCCTTTACCTTGCTCTCCTCCTCTTCCTCCTCCTCCTCTTCTTCCTCCTCTTCCTCCTGCTCTTCTTCTACCGCCACCGGAGCAGCAGCGACAGCCGCCGCCGCCTGCCTGGGGATCTTGACCTCCTGCGGGTGGCTCTGCTGTCCGGCTTGGGCAGTCCTAGAGGAGGAGGCGGTGGCGGCGTCTTCGTCCTCCTCGCTGCCTCTCTCCTGGCGCTGCTCTTTCTCCTCCTCCTCCTCCTCCTCCTCACCCCCTTCTTCGGCAGCCCCGATCTCCTCCTCGGGGCGCCTTCTCCCCTCGCCCTTCACTTCCCCGCCTCCCTCCTCATGAAGCCGAGGAGGCCCCGCTGCGCCCGGCTCCTCCGCTCCCGCTTCGCCGCCCTCTGCCCCGTCCGCCGGCTCTGCCGCAGCGCTCTCCTCGACGGCCTCTCGGAGTTCGCTTCCTCCCGGGGCCGCCGCCGCTTTGTCGCCCTCCGAGCCGGTCCTCAGCTTCACAAAGACCGAGGCGAGGATCACGGCCAAGACGGTGAAGAGCAGCGGGACGGCCAGGTAGTACAACTCCGACGCTACATCCATCCCTCCTTCGGCAGCAGCGCCGCCGCAGTCGCAGTCCCTGCGCTGGGGGCTCCGCAGCACCGCCTGCAACGCACCAGCAAGGAGCTGCCGCCGCTAGCAAAGAAGAGCCGCGTTATTAAGAGCGGCAGGCAGCTCCCTCCAATATCTCGCCTCCCCTGATTCTGCTGCCGCGCAGTGGAAAGAGCTCCGGCGAATTCCACGGTCCCCACGCGCTCCGCGCAACAGCCTGACAGCAGCTGCAGCACTGGGCGGAATCCCGCCTCTCCTCGAGCTGGGTCGGGTTTCACAACACGCGCGTCACGGCCCTGCGCCCCGCCCACCGCCGCGCGCTCCCGCCTCTCAGACCCCTGATGGGGCACGCGCGTTCTCTTTGCTCCTTTCCCCCAGCTGGTATGGGTAGGGCCCAATAATCCTTGACTATTATGATTATGATTTCGTTTCTATGCCACTTTACATTTTTAAGCAAAAAATAAATAAATCTCACAGTGGTTTACAACCTTAATTAAAACATCAAATAAAACAACCCAGAATAAAACATTATTGAAGAAAGTGAAACACTATATCACAAGTTACAGGTGGGTAGCCGTGTTGGTCTGCCATAGTCAAAACAAAATCGAAAATTCTTTCTAGTAGCACCTTAGAGACCAACTGAGTTTGTTCCTGGTATGAGCTTTCGGTGCATGCACACTTCTTCAGATACCTGAAGAATCTGAAGAAGTGTGCATGCACACGAAAGCTCATACCAGGAACAAACTATATCACAAAACATCTGACAATACCATCCAATCATAATAGATACATGGGCGTAACCAGGGGGCAGCCCCCCCATCAGAGCCGTCTTGAGGGGATCTGCCGCCCTGGCGCGGCTATCCCTCCGGCGCCCCCGCCATGCCGCCTCTCCGCCGCCTCCCTCCCGCGCTTGCCGCCCCTTGCGAGCGGGGGGTGAGGGGCGTGGCGCTGGAGCGGCGCGGGGCTCTGCGCGCCCTTCCAGCGCTTCCGGGACTGGAGGCGAGGGCGGCCGGCTCGCGCTCCCGCGCGCATCCGGATGGCGCGGCACAGCCGGGCGGCGCGGCTGGGCAGCTTGTGCTCCATCGGGTGGGCGGCCGGCTGAGCCGCGCGAGCCGGCCGCCCTCGCCTCCCGTCCCGGAAGCGCTGGAAGGGCGCGCAGAGCTGTGCTCCTGTGCTCTGCTGGGCAGCCAGAGGGCGTGGCGTGGCCGGCCAGCTCCCTTGCCGGGAGTCAGAGGGCGCTGCCGGCAGGCGCTGCCAGCGGGGCTGGAGGACGGAGGCGCCCTCCAGGCCATTGCGCCCTGGCGCGCTGCGCCACCAGCCCCAATGGATGAGACGGCTCTGCCCCCCATCAAGTAAATAAAAATACTTAACTATCTGACTAATTGAGTCGCAAATAACTTGGTTTTACCCCCCTCCCCAATCCTGCCCCCAACATAAATCCTGGTTATGCCTATGAATAGATCAGCACTATGATCAAGCAATCATAAAATCCTATCTTAAAATAATATCGTGCAATCATCACCCGAGGCCTTTCTTTGTGTGCCTCTTCCACAAGAGGTCCATAGGGTGACAACACAACATTTGTGGAATGCTCTGTTCTGCTTCTCCCTTTCAAACTGTGTATATGTGTGCACGGGGGGGGGGGGTTGTTTCTGTTTGTTATTATGGTATGCATGTGTTTTTATATTGAAAACTGACCTGTGATCTTTGGATGAAGGGTGGTGTAGAAATTAAATAAGTAAGAATAATAAGCCTCTTTCCACCAATGAATTGCACTCGCTCAGTTAAGACAACTGGGTGGCCCTGAATCAATCACTCAGCCTCTGCCACAGTTGCTTACTCATAAAATGGGGGCATCAAGCACTTACTTCACAGGAATGAGGAAATATTAAGATTGTAAAACACTTGGTCCATTAAGAGTGCTATATAACTGGTGCACTCTCTCACATGCAGCCAGCCCTTCACCACTGTAGCAGAACTAAGCTCAAACCCATCTCCCACATAAATACTCTGTCAGTTATGGATTCTCTCCTTCCACCCAGCAAGGAAGGTTCTTGCTGTCCATAATCTCCAAAGCCAACCAACAATTAAGGTTGGTTTAGCAATTCAGCTGTTTTGTTCCTCAGTATACAAGGGAACATCTTGCAAGAGGAAATCTCTTTTACACCTTCTCCAGAGATTTCCCTGGTCTACCGCTAAGTACTTTTCCTGCCTGTAGGCTACACTAAGTGAACATCCAAAACCTTCTCTGCTCACCTTCCCCTATTCCTAGAACTCATTATTAAAATATTTTATAAAGCTGGGCTGTCTGTCTCTATTTGCCTTCGGCAGAAGTTGGTCAGGATCAGGTCCAGAGACCTCCCTCATGAATGGAGATGGACAGTCTATTAAACCAAGTTAGGAATGAAGGTGAGCAGTGGACTGAGAAGAATATTACTATTGTATGGGATAACAGCAGCCAGAATATTAGTAGCCAGAAATTGGAAAAATAAGATACTACCTAATATTATAGATTGGCAGAATTAAATGATGGAATATTTACAGCTAGTGAAAGCTACTGGAAGGGTAAGAGAACAACCAAAACAAAAAGTCCATAAAGAGTGGAAATTGTTTAAGGAATATATGGTGAATAAGGGTGTAGGGAGATTCCTCTTAGCAGAATTAGACTGAACCAGATGAGAAATTAAAGTAGAGTTAGTAAAGAGATAAAAGGAATGGAAACAAAAGTGTATAACTGTGCGATAAATTTAGGTAAAGAATATCAAATACAGCGAGACTAATTGGGAGTCTTTTTATCTAATAGCAAGAATGTTTTAAATTTTGGAAACTGTGTCAAATTCCCCCCCCCTTTTGTTATTAGTGTAACTTTCTCCTTTTTGTTTTTCTTTGTTGTGTTCTGTTTTTGTTGTTGTTGTGCTTGTTAATTTGTTATTTTTCTGAACATTTTTAAACAATAAAGTTTTCTTTTTTTAAAAGAGAAGTGTTGTTTCCCTGTTCTTGAAAAGTAACACAGCTGAAGAGCCTTTGGCTTCAAAGCAAGGTAGAAACTGAGGTGCTGGCAGCCGCCCCCGCCGCCGATTAAACCAGAGAGGCACAGCTTCCCTTAGAGACACCCGTACCATTTGTCACACGCACCGGCTTTTTGCATTGTTCCATCTACTTACCACAGTAATGCTTTGCTTAGCAAGGCAGGAAGAACAATCCTAGATGCACCATGAAAGGTCACAGAAAACATCTCTAGACGATAGGGCCATGCTTTTCCTTCTCTTTAACAGTCCTAAATATTGATAAAGCCCTGCAAAGTTTGTAAGGCTGGTAGCAGTTTGCTGCCCAGAAGTAAAATTTATCTGTGCCGTTAAACTCCCCCCCCCCACAAGCTATCAGGATAGATAACTATGCCCTGACTTGCCCCATGCCCTGTGCATAAAGCCCTAAACAGGAAAGGGAAATTAAAGCTCGCATGCCAGATTCATATCCTAGGGCTGCTAGGTGCTGGCCTGTAAACAGAGCGATTAGTCCTGCAGCTCTCCATCCTGCTTCAGTCATAAAAGGGGGCGGGGGGGGGGAGAGAGAGACTGCACCATAACCTTGCAGTCAACACAGATGCAGCCTTCAGTGATATTTACTGGTCTAGAGTCATTGCCAGGAAGCTGGATGGCCAGATATTGTTTGCACAGCCTTGGGGAAAAAGATATGGTACAGGGTGGCTGCTAGAAGCGGCAGAAGTTTTACACATCTCTCCATTTTACTCATTTTACCTTGTTTCTTTTGTAAAAACAAAAACTGAAAACCACAAGGTCAGCTTCAGCCTTCTTTGGTTCATTTTAAGATTTTGAAGTTTGTATGTAATATCAGAACTCTGGTAGGATAAGAGAGGGTTGGCTTTTATCCACATCCTCGCTAAACTTAAACAAATTAAATCCCCATTTTTTCCCCAATAGATGTATAAATCAGGGGTGCCCAAACTTTTTTCAAAGAGGGCCAGATTTGATGAAGTGAACACGCGTGAGGGCCACCCAAAGTTGTTGACCTTTTTTTTTTTACAATTTTACCCCAGGAAATAAACTGCCACAGGGGCCGGATTAATCCAACCAGAAGGCCAGATTAGGCCCCCAAGACGGACTTTGGACATGCCTAGTATAAGTGAATCAGTGTAGGTGCTCAGCATAGAGCTGTCTTCAACCAAGTCCCCCAACTAGGATAAGGGATTCTGCCTATGAAACAGGACGTTCTCTTCCCACGTCTGCTCTGGGGGTTTAAGGAACCCCTAGAACAGATCAGGAGGAACACATGGGGAGGAAATAAGAGGAAGTTCCTTTGTGTAGGTGGTGGAAGTCTTTGTGCTACTGGGATAAATTTGCTCAGTAGAACTCAATCTCTAGCTCATGTTACAGTTCCCAGTTTTGTGTGAGGTCTTGAGGGGTCCAGTGAATGCAATACTTTGTACCGAGACAGCAGAGCAGGAGTGGGGAACTCTGTGGCCCTCCAGATGTAGCTGGACTTCAAACCCCCATCAGCCCCAGCCAGCATGGCCAATGGTCAGAGATGGTGGGAGTTGTAGTTCAATAACATAGAGAGCCACAGGTCACCCCCATCTCTGTACACACACAGCTTGTGAGACTTCACCAAAGGCTTGAATTGGTAGAGTCTGCATTTTGACAGATCCAGGACCCATATTTAATCCAGACATGCATCTGGGGATCCTTTTATTTTCTTTTAAATAATAATAATAATAATAATAATAATAATAATAATAATAATAATAATAATAATAATAATAATTTATAGGTAAAGGACCCCTGACAGTTAAGTCCAGTCACAAACGACTCTGGGGTTGTGGTGCTCATCTTGCTTTACTGGCCGAGGGAGCCGACATTTGTCCACAGACAGTTTTTCCTGGTCATGTGGCCAGCATGAATAAGCTGCTTCTGGTGAAACCAGAGCAGCGCACAGAAACACCATTTACCTTCCTGCCGGAGTGGTACCTAATTATCTACTTGCACTTTGACATGCTTTCAAACTGCTAGGTTGGCAGGAGCTGGGACTGAGCAATGGGAGCTCACCTTGTTGCGGGGATTCGAACCACCGACCTTCCGATCGGCAAGCCCCAGGCTCAGTGGTTTAGACCACAGCACCACCCGCGTCCCTATTATTTATACCCCGCCCATATTTGTATGGTGGTAGCACTACTGTTATGACCCACCTTAGATCACCTTTGTTGAAGACAAATGCTTTAAATGGTCCCGGCATTGGGAGGTCTAGACTAATGCGAGTGCCCGGTGGGCTAAGTTACTGTAGAGGTCTCTGTACGCACAATTTGATGGGTGCAGGGCTGCTCCCATTTTCTAAAATATATGAATAGAAGTTGCCAGTTGGCGTTTGGGACTACTTCAGCCTTTAAGAGTTGTAAACAAACAAACAAACAAACCCACCAAATCACATCCCCACAGGTTTGCATTCTTTCACCTTCCTTTACAGCAGAAGGCAGAGGTGTCCCAGCCATCAGGCAGGGGAGGCCATTGTTTCAGGCAGCAGAAACTCCTCAGGTGGCATGTCTGTGGGTGCCTTGCCTACCCCATGGGAGAAGCCCCACCATAATCAGCACCAATTTTGGGCAAGTTTGCAGCCATTTAGGGCAAGATCTCACCTGAAACCAGTGCAATCTTACCCCAAATCAGCACTGATAGTGGTGCCACTCCTCTGACAACAGCGCATGGGGTAGGATACATGGTGGCGGCAGAACAGATGTCAGCAGGAGAAGATAGGAGATGGCAGCAGCAGAACTTCCCATTTAATCTCAAGCGACAAAACGGGACACGCCACCCCTGGCAGAGGGCATTAATCAAGCTCACCTCTGGAGACAAGGGTCACATTCCAGCAGGGTTTGTTTTCTTTTGATTTTGTCCTACTTAAGTCAACAGAGCCAATATAAATTCTCTCTCAGCTCTAATGTGACCTTTATAAATTAATATTTTATGCATTGCCTGGGATAAGGAGACCAAGTAAATCCACTTAAAAGAACAGTGGACTGGCCAAGGCAATGTCTCCAGGGTTGTAGCTGGGATCGTCTTTCAGGCTAATCCTATCAAGACAGTGATCATTAGCATGCGGATAATTATATTCTTAGTAACAAACAGCCATAACACCTAATCTTCTCCTCCATACAGCTTTATATCTCACAGGAAAGGGATAAGCAGAGCTGGACTGTTAGCGATCACTCCCTTTTGGACGGTGCTAAGGCACATCTAGGAAGCGTTGTCAGCTGGCTGGTATTTCTTCTCTTTTGTTAGACAAAAGTTGCTAGATACGTCAGTGTTATTATTCTGAACTGACTGTGACAGAAAAGGGAAGCGAATTCTCTTTAAATCTTTAGCAGTAGAACATCTCTACCTTTCTCTCCGCTTGACTCAAATCTTTGAGAAGGTCTGGGCTAGTTGCCTCCAAGTTTCATTTCGGCAGGTAAAAGTAATAGATGACAGAGGTAGTTTTCCTGTTCTCTGATTTAATCAGAGTAGCTCCCACACTGACTACTTCTGTGGGCAAGAGGAAGCAATTGGTACAAGTGAGCCAAATACAGCACATCAGTGATAGGTCATAGTCTCTATTTTGTTTGTTGCTTAAATTTCCATTTTGCAGAAGTGCTTATATGGACATTTCTGGATTTTGAGTATCTAGCTAAGAAACACCCAAAACTTGATATATATAAATTTTAAATGCAGTATAAGAACATAAGAAGAGCCTGCTGGATGAGGCCAATGGCCCATCTAAACCCAGCATCCTGTTCTCACAGTGGCCAACCAGATGCCCATGGGTAGCATGCAGCCAGGAACCAAGTATATAGTCTTACGTGACTGAATATTTTGGTTCTCAGAACCTCTGACAAAAAAGGAAATCTATGGACTGGGAATCCTTTTGAAGATTCACCGATGAAGAGCCATAGATCTGTACAAAGGGTTGATGTGGCAGTCCATTTCAAGAAGGGGTAGGGAACCTGGTGCCCTGCAGATGTTGCTGCTCTGCAACTCTCATTATCCCTGAAAATAAACCATGCTAACTGGAATGGATGGTAATTGGAACAAAACTTCCTGAGGGTCACAGGTTTAGCTCTCCTGATTATAAGGAAGTGGTAGCATGGTTTGCCAAGATTCTCCTCCCTCCCCCTTACTTAAATTATCAGGTTGTTGTTGTCTGCTCTCCTTAGTCCAGATCACCCCATTATTGGAGGTAAGGGCCAGTTCTTAACCAAACGACATCTAATTTTCAACAGACCGACCTACCAAACGACATCTAATTTTCAACAGACCGACCTCTTCCACAGAACACTTGGCTAATTTCAGCAGTTTGCTGCCCTCTACCGGAAAAGGGTGGTCCTAAAAACAAATATCTTAGCAGGAAATTGACAGCACCGACAACTGCAACTATGGTGGCGATATGCAGACTCAGTCACTTGAGGATGGGATGGACCTTATTGAGAAAAAACAAGGTAGGAAAGGATAGCTCAGCACCAGCACTATTTCCAATGCTCAAAGACATGTCAACCTAATTTGTAAACAACCAGTGTGTTTGGATAGCCAATGAACAACTAAACCATGGCATGGTAACACAGCAAATCAGTTGAACGTCTGAAGTGGGAAAGAAAATCCCTCTTCCCTTCTCGCTATTATGATTATTTGATAATTAGGGAATTGCCTTCCACATACATGTCCTGGGTGACCTACAGCCATGTCCTTCAAAGGCAGAAAAGAACGAACCAGTGTAGGTTTAAAATCACAAAATGAACACCTAAGGCAGGTAACTTTTCAATTAGCTGAAAAGGCGTGCTGAAACAAAAATGGTACCAGTTGTTTCTAGAAAGCATACATTTTGGGCACCTGCCATTATCTCAGCAGGAATGCTGCTCTATAGAATAGTGGCAGCTATACTGAAATCCCTGGTCTGAGTTACTGTAGGGCTGACTTTTGGTACCTTTGGAACTTTTAAAGACTAAGTCTCCTACAGAATACAGTATATAAGGGATATATAAGGGGAAAGTGCCTGGTAGCAGACTGACAGCCAATGCAAATCCCGCAAACAAGATGGTACCATACAAAAAGGATTCTACCAGAAGGACAGTGAAACAATTTGCCCACCAATGCTGCAGAGGGAGACCATGAAGATGAATGTAAAGCTGCAAATAAGCTGTTGTTCAGGTTCAAGAATCTAAATCCTGTACCGCAGAATTGTAAGAATTTGCAAAGTCTTAAGCAACTGATGTAGGCGGCTTCCTATAGAGTTCAATGGGGCTTACTTTCTAGTGACCATGTATACTTGGATCACAGCTTCAGCCATTTCCTGGGCTGGCTATTGTAGGACCCTGCGACCACCATTCAACTATCAGACTCTGCTGTCTTGAAGTTAAATGGAGTATTATTCATAGCTGCTGGCAGAAACAGGAAAGGCCAAATTTTATAGCGGGCTGCACAGGATGCAAACATTGTTCATTGCTGAATGCACCTAACTGAATTAGAAAAAAGTAGAAGTGAATACTAGACCCATCAAGGATATAGGGTCTCATAAAAATTGACCACGTTGCTACACTGGTATATTAAGCTGGAGCAAGTTTGGGAAAAGAGGAACTAGTGGACAGTAAAGCAAACAGACCAAGGGATAGAGGTACTCTGTGAACACTTGCAATCTCAATCAGACACAGAACATAGGCAGGTAAGTGTGTTAAATGTTTAGGGTTTTGATTGGGACATCTGGTGAATATTTTAAAGGATCATAACAGGGAATTGTATTATTTTCAGAAATCTCAGCAAGACCAGGTGAACACATAACTGGGATGAGCTCATGGTGGGAAAGGCTATTGAATTCTGTAGTGTAGATCAAAGTCACATGTGGAGAAAGAGGGAGAATCAGAGAGGCATTATGGAACCCAAGGTTCAAGAACTACAGTATATAAAAAGGGGCAAAAGCATGATGTAAGGGTGGGTGCGATTCTTTTGGATTTGGACCACCAAAGCTGTGGGTGCATATGGGACTCTGGGCTGACAGGTCAGCACTGCTACCTTGAATCTCTACTACCGGTATTTAAGAAATGCCTCGTGTTTCTTCTTTTAAATATTTGTGTGACTTTATTGTTTCAAATGTTTGTAATAAATTGTGTGAAACTTGTTTAAACCATAACCACATTTGTTCCAATTCCACTCTAAATCCAGTGAATGACCAAGGTCAGCAAAAAGGTGATAGGAAAGCTTTGTAAGAGCTTCCAGATCAAATTCTTGTAACTAATTGAAGTCTCCTAAAATTAAATTCCTACAAGATAAATGCAGAGGTTGGATGGGCCATCTGCCATGCATGATCTAGTTGAGATTCTTGCATTGTAGGCGGTTGGACTAGATGACCCCAGGGTACCTTCCACCTCTACAGTTCTATAATACAGACTATTCCTTTTTACTATTGATGAGTTTTCTGGTAAAACACAACTAATTCCTCTCTGCTACATAACTATAGCCTAGCACTGAGTAAGCATCACACCACCTAGCATGCATAGAGTGTGAAGCAGAGATTCACAACTTCTTTTCAGATCTATGTGGTTGCTCTGGCTAAGTAAAGGGTGTTGTAACTTACAGTTTGCCATATCAGACTTATGTTTAATTTGTTTGATATGGCCTAACCAAAAGTTACAAGTTAATTAAAGGCAATCTGTTCTGTCTCCGATATCCTTATCGAGGCTATATGGGTTGATTAAAAAGTGTTACACAAGACTAAAGGCCAATTCACTGTCGCTTTGAAATCTAAGTATTGCAGAAGCACAAAGTCACATTGGGCTTCTGATTTCCTCTATGCAGAAGGGTACAATAATGTCTAAAGCATTTCCTAGAAAATGCAAGGCAGTAATCAGAATACAAATTCAACAAGAAGTTGAAGCTCTAGTAGAAGATATATTCTAGTTAGCAAGCTGCACTGCATCAAGTATTTCAGAATCCTACAAATTGTGACATTGCAAGTTAGCTACCGCACATAAGGTAAAAAGACTATCACCCAATGTTTAGATGAAAGTTAAGCACAAGTGAAGTAATGGAAAATAAGGCTTTATTTTAAAAAAATTAAAGAAGAAAAACATGAAAATCATTCAGTGAACAATTCAGAGCACTCCCACCCTGGTTCCATTAAATGATTAGACTTAACGAGTAGTTAGTGGAGGTGGCACTTTAAATGTTGCTGAAACTTTGCCCCTCACAAAAGGGAAGAATGGAGCTCTAAGGGCCTCTCAGGTATCCTCAACACAATGACACAGTCATTAGGAATTCGAGAAAGAAAAGGTTTTAGCACATTTCCCCAAGTAAGAAGTGGCTGTTGCTGAAAGCTGTTCAGAAAAAAGGTTGATCCAGTTTAATTGAAATATGCAAGAAGAGCTAATAAACCCAGGACTTTCTTTGATGCAATCACAAGCTCTCAGTGAAATTTTCATCAGATGGGTAACTGTAAAACATGCATCCTTTTAAAATGCATAAAGTGCCTCCATTAACAAAAGCAGATGTTCTAATAAACAATACAGCATTAAGGACCAGAAAATAAAGTCTGAGCTAGAGATATATTGATTTGTAAAGCCCCTGTTGCTTAATTAGTGTTTAATAATGATCCTGGCTAGCTCCAGGGAGTCTTAATCTAGCCTTTATCTCATAAGTTTCTAGTTGTCATAGTTCTAAAAAAAGGCAAGTATTAGCCATTGGACTTTTAGGCAGCAACTTCAGGTCTAACTGCAGCTGGCATAATATAAACACTGCATTGGTTTTCAAAGAGGCACATTAAGGGGGGGAGTTTGTGAAAAGCAGTATCTTTAAAATAAGAGTTGTGATTTAAACAACAATCAGCTGTAAATTTTCTCTGCAATGATTATTTAGAAGCAATATTGCAGTTTTCATACTCTTGTCACCCCATCACAAAGGAATCATTAAACCAGAAGCTTGAAGTTATTTACTTCTGCTTGCAACCCTGGGCAAGTAGAGAATTCAGGATCCTTATTCCCAACCCACGGCTATCTGAATGATTGGTACTTAACAAAACCAATTTGCTTTCCTCCAGCATGACAGCTGCCTGGCTTCAACTCCGCAGAACAGGAATATAGTTGGCATCTGGCAAAACAATGAAAATGACAACACTGAAAGAGTGCAACCGAAAGGAGCTAGTCAGCTACACAAATGCAAGATGTACATTCCTATAAATAAAATCTACAACTTTTTTAAAAGAAAGAAAGCCCAAGTTTAATGTGGGTTTTTTCATCAGTTTAGGAGATCTGGAATAAAAATATTCCCTAGTACAGTAACAGAAGCAAATAGCATCTATAAATGAACAAATCCCACTTGTGGAAGATACACATTTAAAAAGGACACTGATTGTAGCTGAACACTGACATGTTCAGTTGCCTGTGGTTACTATTCCTAAAAAATGTAACTGGCTTAACCCTGAAATGCCAAGTATCCATCATTTTTTGATACAAAGAAAAAAGCCACCCAAGTTTGTGTTTTAATGGAAATATTTGATACAAGACAGAGAAAGTTAGCATACTTAGCCCCCAACTTCCAGATGAATTTTACTGATGAACTCAGTGAAGGTTTGTAATCCTAGTTTAAATAAATGTACATGGCTGAACAAATGTATCTGCATCCCGGTATGACAAACAGGAATTAGACTTCTAGGTAAAGATGACATTCCCTGCCAACCTGGTGCATAAAGGCCACACAGAATGTATAACACGAGTCTCCTTTTTCTAACACAGAAAGCAAAACAAATACACTTTCAATATTCTAAACCTCATGGTTGCAAGGAATACTTAACAGTACGAGCAGATTTTGCCAAATTCTGTTTGGCATGCTGAAGGTTATTGGTGCAATCCACAGTTGTCAAACAACGTAATAGCAGGAAGCAAGGCTAGAAAAGACATTAGCCCAAGATATTGAAAATGCTGCTGCCAATGAGTAAATATTAGGCTGACTCAGGCTGCTTCAAATGTTCTGGTCAATGTTATGATATCTATACTAGTCCTAATTCCTTTCCTGTTGCTGTTCATCTGCCTCCAGAGTTACGAGTTCTTGGGTACCAGGCCACAAAAAATTGGAACATAAAGTTATATGGATACGGCTTCCCAGGAAGTTGTAAAATCCAGGGGTATGCAAGGTAAATTCACACAAAATTACCTGGTTACTTTCATCTGCTATAAATTTTGGAAAACTGTGTGTTTGCTATGCATTTGGATACTTCTTAAGATATTGTAACCAAACTTTACATGATGGTTCCTGAGTTCAGACATCAGGTTCTCCTCAATGTTTGGATGCAATTTTGAATCAAGATAGTAGACTGAACCTTACAAATGATACTGATTTTAACTGCACTGACTGAGCAGCATCAGGTACAAGTCTGCTAGTATAACCTAAGTGTTTTAAGGAAAAAGAGCCTGGGAGAAAAGTTATGGGATACAGAAGGCAGCCATCCTTTTAACACATACTGTTGGCATTCACAAAAAATGATAGTTTTGTGCAAGTCTGGAGTTAAGGCTGGCAAGTGATATGTAGATCCCTGCCTGAGTGATATGGTAGTATTTTGGAAATGAATAATAAGTACTTTCACAATGCATCAGCCAGTACAGGCGCGGAGGAAGCTGCCCAGCTACCCGGGGCAGCAAACCTGTAAGCACTCGGGGGCGTGGTTTCGCTCCCAGCATGCATGCACAGTGTGTGTACGACACATGCATCAGACACACACTGTGCATTTGTGCTGGGAGTGGCGCGCCGCCGGTGGGCGAGCCCCAGGCAGGGTGGCTTTGCTCTGCGGCTTGCTCGGGGCATGCCCACCGGTGGCGCACAGCGCTCCATAGCAGTGCGCTGCCGATGGGCATTCCCCGAGCAAGCCCGTCTGGGGCTTGCCCGCCAGCAGCGTGCCGCTCCCAGTGTGCAGGCACAGCATATGACGTATACGTCGGATGCACGCTGCGCCTGTGCGCGGCTCACTGCCGGTGGGCGAACCCCGGACAGGCTTGCTCGGGGCCTGCTGGTGGCGCACAACACTCCGTAGCGGCGTGCTGCCAGCAGGAGAGCCCCGAGCAAGCCCATCCAAGGCTGGCCCGCCGCCAGCGTGCCGCTCCCAGTGCACAGGCGCAGCGTACGACACATGCGTCATACACACGCTGACGCGCAGCATTCCATAGCGGTGTGCAAGCCAGGGAGGGACGCCCAGAGTGTCACCCGCTCCAGGGTGGTACCCGGGGCTCCCTGCCCCCTTTGCCCCCCCTTCCTATGCCACTGAGCCAGTAGATGTGAATTCTCCCTAGGTTCCTGGTAATAGGGTAAGTAGAAAAACAAGAAGAGAATTGAGAAGCACACCCAATTAATCATTAAACTTGCTTTTAAGTGTTATTGGGGCATCAGACCTTTTCACTATGTTGCAGACCTTCAGAGTAGAGACTGTTGTGTATGGAGGTACAAGACCCATCTTAACACATAACACCCATCTCCATTAACAAAACAAAAAACAAAAAACCTTGAAGCAGCAACACATCCTGAAAGAATACAGCTACCTTAAGATATACACAACCACATCTTATTTCAAGACAAAACGCACACACGTAAAAATACCTGCCATATTACAGCAGCAGATACAAGTAGGAAGTTTATGGGCTGCAGAGAAGCAGTTCTTCATAAAATGGGATTTTTATTGTATTTTTTCAGACTCCATACACTCCATATAAAAAAGCTTTACCTTCATATAATGTTTCCAGAAGCTCCCACAGGGAGAGGTAAAAGAGGCAACTACAGCTTCTTCCATACCTACTTTTTCTGGGGCAAACTCACAAACCTATTACAAAATCCACCAGCTTTTCTTTAAAATAGAAAGCATATGTAATTGTGGAAATGGACTGCTGGTTCAGACATTACATATCTCACAAATCTTATTAGTCCATGGTTGGTTTGGTGTCATCAACAAATTAAGAACTACAAAAAGGTGCTTCTTACAGGGTGATCATTTTTTTACACAACAGAAGGGTCCTTAGTTGGATATAACTAACACAGTGTCTCTTCTTGTGCTCTAGTTAAAGGATCTGCTGACTTGTTACATGCAGCAGAGGTTACAGTTCTGACCTCCAGTTGTAGTGCATGAGAACTCAACTTGTAAACATATGACAATGTTGGAACAGGACACAGGCTTCCAGGAGCTACCTGCTTATTTTTAAGATTATGTTTTGAATAGATATTCCCCCTTTTCTTTTGCCGACTGCACAGAGTTGTGAGCCACAACACAGCCTCGCAGAGGGCGACATTGTCTTCTGATGTATAACAAATCTTGTTTGATGGAGTGCAGAAAGTTTTGAGAACATAGAAATCTCTAGTTTTCTCCTTTAGTAAGCAAGAAATCAGCAGGTATTGGCAAATAGAAGTTTGGATTTAAAAATAATAATAAAAAGGAGTGGTGAAGACTTGAGAAAGCTCCAAGAATACAGCTGATAAGAAGAATAGAAGACTGCTGGCTGGCTGCAACTGCCTTTAGATGTGTCTTGTTATCTTTCAGGGATGAGCACGGCTTCCACAAGATTCCCTAATCCTGTCAAAAATAACAACAAAAATAAAAACACAACTTCCTATCATGTCAGGGCATGCATCTTTTTAGCTTATGCAAGATAGCAGTAAAAAAAAACTTTTCATAGAGAATCTGATGCACCCTCAAGCTTCTTGGAAGTAGCTCCAGTTCTTCAATACATTAACTGCAGTGGAATCAGAAGTGGCTAGCCAATCATATGAATATCTGAGAAAAGTACTGACATAAATAGCTGGGAAAGAGCTTTTAATTACCCAACAATCCCCATCCTGCTAGCCTTCAGACACACAAGCAAAGGAGATGAGATGCCATCTTAAGATGTTTACCTCAGCCACAAGCCTTACCAAGAGCAGGACAACAGCTCTTCAGAGATCTACTTTTTTGTCTTAAAAGCAGAAACTCCTAAGCTTTATATCAACAGGATCCACCAATAGATACTATGGTCAGAATCCACCTGCTGCCTCTGAAGAATGACCCAGTGGAACAAGAGACACCATTTCTTTTCTTTTGTTACCTACCACCCACCACTGGAAGCTTACCAGGCATAAGCTCTGACCTACTATTTGAACATCAACATCTACAACACCGGAGATACATGAAGTCAAGGCTACAAAAAACCTGAGAAGTATCTTCCAAGATATGATTAGCTATTCAAGTCTCATTCCTCAGTTGCCAGCTCTAGCACTTAACACCCCTATACGCATGGAATCTGATTCTCTCTCCTCGAAGTAGAATTTTTATACCTCAACAACATTACCATTTTCAAGTTAAGGAGTTCTGAGTTGGACAAGCAATCAAAATGAATCAAAAGTGAAGAAATCTAGGCACTTTTGATAAATAGAAGTCCCAGTTTAGAGCATTAGAAATGAGCAAGGAGATATGTGGGGTAAGGTGGGTTACAAGCACATGGTGAAGCTGCCTCCCCTTATGGACAACTCCCTTATACTCTCCTTGTCTGCAATTAGAAGCCCAGCCCCACAGATCTGATGAGCTTCCATAATTTGTTTGGTCACCTGGAGGAGCTGCGCTCTTTGCTCACGCAGTCATCGTGGGAGCTTGTATCGCCATTCCCCATCATGCTGCATGTCCTTCGCTTTTTCCTTCTATGCATCATTCCTTCCGTCTCAGAGCTAGAATCACACTAAACAAGAAATGACAGTAATAAATCCTGACTATCAAAATAGCAATTCTGATCACCGATTAGTAATAATGTCTACATTGTCTGAGGAACAGCATTATTTCATGGTGACATCTGAAGTGATTAGGAGGCTCCTAGAATCTGAGCTGTTAAGAGGCTATTATAGTCCTATTTAGATGTCCAAAGATGGGGTAGAATGCAATTCTCATTTTTTAACATGATGGCTATACTTCTAGAACCTAGGCATTCCTGGAGGTGGAACCATATCAGTTGGGCTTTGGCCCAAGATTTGGAAATTAAGCCACTTCAGTATTCCTTGGTGGACAAACTGTGCCTGGAGACTGACTTTTTCAACTCTCCTAGATCTTACAGTGGCATATCACATGTACAAAATAAGAAGAAGAAATAACAAGCATAGCTCAATGGTGACTGAGTGTGCTCACTGCCCACAGAATGTTGCTGTCTATTCAAGAGGGGGGAAATGAAAAAGTGATGGTTGACCCTGAACAGGAACATCCCACACTGCCACCTTTTGCTGAAGATTCACTGACCATCAAAACCGTTTAGATCATCTGCAGGGGTTGGGGAATATAGAAACCATTCATATATGGGACCAGCACTAATGATGCAATCGTTTTTGCTAAAGCACACCACCTGAAAGTCAACATCCCCCATTCCAGAACTGTTGTCATACAATCCCACCCATGACTTGTCTTACAACATGTGGCATGTCTGATGTAGTAACATACCTCTGAATCAGAGTCTGAAGAACTGGAACTTGAAGAGCTGGACGAATCACTAGAACTATCAGAAGCAATGCCTGTTGATTCCTGTAAGTCAACAGAATCTGCTAGTGCAGCCAGCTCAGGATGTTCCTGTTTTAGGACCCTTGAAGACAAATTTTCAAGAAATAATTGTTGGCAAACAAACTAATGGATATACATGCAAATGGCAACATTATTATGCATTTTGCATCTTCAGCCCGTATGACATAACAGTCTATTTCACTAGCCAAATGCATCAGCTACAATTCCGGAGTCTGTGTTTATATGCAACTTGGAGCATTTATTAAAAGTAATTTAACAATATTGACTGGGGTTCTCATGTATCTAGGTAAAATAAGAAATGGGATACAGATGTTCTCAATTCCCAATAAGCTGCTTAAATGTGATCCAAATTCACTCAACAGTTCAAGCAGGCCTGTTCCCATCACAGTAACCATTGCAACTTTGAGCTTGCCAACAAAAATACCAGTTGCTGGAAACAACAGGAGAGGGCTATTGCCCTCTCCTGCTTGTAAGCTTCTCAAAAGGAATCTGAAAGGTGAAAATGAGAAACAAGATGTTGGACTAGATGGGCCTTTTCTTTTGATCAGCTCAAAGGAGAGCCAGATCAGACTATTCACATAGGTAATCTGAGAAATGAGTACTCACAACAGAGTGAGAATGCTTCTGTTTCTAGAATAACTATAGCTGCTGCTCAAAAACATCCTTTTTCACTATGATAATACATTTCAACTACTGAACTAGCATTTTTATTTCATAGTTGGTAATTGTATATTTAAACAAAGTGTTCAAATGCATTCCCTGTCTTAAACTATATGCTTTAAAACACAGTTGAGTCACCTTATTGAATCTTGAAATCCAGAAGCCTAATTCTCCTTCTGGACTCCATGCAAGATGTTGCTATTAGAAAGCCACAATCTTTTTCCAAAATGCAAAAACAAGTACACCTTCATCACTTCTGTCTTTCAGATATTCTGTCAAGCATCATTCCAGGCGTACTCGGGAAGCAACATTTAGCTTGTACCGCCAGCATCTGGGAAACCACAGAAGTAATGATCACATCTCTCACCTGTACCATTTTCTTGATAATTTTGGTCTTCCCCTTACTGTCTTGTGCCACACCACAGGGAAATTTGTACAGCTGGCAAAGTTCTGAGTGACAGCAATAGTTGTGTCAAGATTGAGAACTACATGCCACCAGCCACCTACAAATGCAACACCACATAAGGTTATAAACAACCAACTGAAGGAAGCACATTAACTATGCTATTTTAAAATGTAGGCTTGAAAATATGGAAGAGCATGTTTGAAACCCATGTCTCCTGTACAATACTCATTCTAATAATGTCTTGGGATAAACACAATGGTTTACAAATTTGGTCAAAAGTGGCAGCCACTTCTGCCTTAAAGGTTTGAGGAAAGGGAGAAATTTTTCACCTTTCTAAAAAGCAGTGAGAGGTTGGCAAGGCCCTCTGCAAAAGCTACTCCCCAAGTACTTTGTAATGTGCCAGAAACTCAGGGGTGGGGTCTTTTCTAAATCACTTCAGGCCAGGCTTTAGCAGACAACAAACACAAGTTGAGACTTTTCCTGCTTTTCATAGAGAACCCCAGTTCCTAGACAGTGGTCATCTTCACACATTGTGACAAACCATGCAGTGTTTAGCATGATGTGCATGAGTTGTGTGGCTCAGAATAATGTGACCCCTCCTCCCCATAGTCAAGAGGGCAACTTCAGCAGCATTTCATTTTACTTTCACAGGAACAGGAAAATGTTCTTAAAACCCTTGACTAGCTTAAAAAGCAAGTTTCAAAAACCAGGGTTTGAAGCTGGCTTGTTTTGGAACCAACAACCAACTTTGTTACAAGCTGCAATCCCTGGTCTTTACAACAGGACAAGCTGAGATAAGTGAAACTGAACAATGTCAAAATCTTCCTCCCTGACATGGAGGAGAGAGAAGTATGTAGACCAAAGGCTTACAACCATAAAAACAATAATGAAGAACAGTACAGTGGTACCACAGGTTACATACGCTTCAGGTTACAGACTCTGCTAACTCAGAAATAACACTTCAGGTTAAGAACTTTGCTTCAGGATAAGAACAGAAATCGTGCTCTGGCGGCACAGCGGCAGCGGAAGGTCCCATTAGCTAAAGTGTTGCTTCAGGTTAAGAACAGTTTCAGTTTAAGAACGGACCTCCAGAACGAATTAAGTATGTAAACAGAGGTACCACTGTATCCTACTGCATTATAAACAAACTGAAAAAGGAAAAAAAAAAACCTATGGTACTTTGGGAGGAAAGGCATTAATAAATAAAGCAAACCCATATATGGGAATGAAAATGAGTATTTTTGTCCCCAAATCAACCCTTGACTGATATCATGATGAAGAAAATTCAGAGCAGCAGAACATGACACTACATAAGAAGAGGAAAAGGGACTGCTTAGCAAACAATGGATGAAATAAAAGGGTTTCCGTATACTCCGGGACTGTTCACCTGATGAGCCATCCCTCTAGGACAGCCTTCCCCAACTTGGTGTCCTCCAAATATTTTACACTACAAATCTCATCAGTCCCAGCCAGCATGGCTGATGGTCAGGGCTGATCTGGACCTACTCCATATGTTCTCCACAGACAGAACATGCTATGCAGTCCAGTCCCTTGCAGATTTACCTGGAAGTACGCCTCACTGAGTTCAATAGGATTTAGTGTGTTCACTTACTTGGAAGTCCTACCAAACACGGTGAGACTTGCTTCCAAATAAATCTGTGGAGGGATGGGCTGTTAGCCACAGCATCCAATCAATATATCAAGTAAGACAAAAGTTGCAATGAACCTTAAATGATAAATGAAATGGAAGCACAATAGCTTGTTTTTTTATTTGGGATCTTATTGTTTCAACAAAATAAGACTATTGTATTTAAACAAAACTGTTTTGTTTTGGTTCAGTATGGTTTTAAAAGAACAAAGGAGTCACAGAAGAATGGAATTCTGTTTCCTCCACTGTTAGTGGCATACTTAATATGTAATCTATGTTGCACAGAAACTCTGTGTCAAATACCAGAGATCTATGTTTAAGCTGATTTTTTTATGATGAGAATATTAATTTCCCTCACATATGAAGCTATGATTAAAGACATGATCAATTGATTACATATACAGGTGAAACTCGAAAAATTAGAATATCATGGGAAAGTCCATTTATGTAAGCAATTGTTTTCATTAGCTACTGGAGTTTAATATATGAGATAGACTAATGACATGCAAAGCGAGATATGTCAAGCCTTTGCTTGTTATAATTGTGATGATTATGGCATGCAGCTGATGAAAACCCCAAAGTTGAAATTGTTAATTTGGGGATCTCATCAGCTGTACGCCATAATCATCACAATTATAACAAATAAAAGCTTGACATAATAATAATAATAATAATAATAATAATTTTGCATGTCATGAGCCTATCTCATATATTAGTTTCACCTTTTAAGTTGAATTACTGAAAGAAATGAACCTTTCCACAATATTCTAATTTTTCGAGTTTCACCTGTACACATTTTTTTATGAAAGCTATAAGCACCTAAGACAAAAACAGTTTATAAGGGAAACTGACAAGGCAACTCATGTTAACTGAAGACTAATATATTTCTGATACGGAATCAACAGTTCTACAAAGAAAATTGTCAACTGACCAAAAACCCTCCAAACACAAGAGACAGAGTCCTACTCCAGTCTGGTTATTACTTGACATCTGGCTCATGTCCTAGAAGTGTGCATTTAAAAGCCAAAAACCTGATCTGGTCCACAGATCACAGTACCAGTATTTGCTATTGGGTCAGCCCCAACCTGCCAGAGACCATAATACCCATGTACTTAAGTTTCTGAAATTAGAAGTTGGAAACAGAGGGGGGAAATTATTTCCTAAGGAACAAATTGAAATGAGGGCCTAAGTGTTTACTTCCCTGCTTCATATACCTTTTCTGGAGAGATGCAGGTTTGCACAGATGTGACAAGAGGTGCTAGGCCTTTTGTTAGAGATGCAACAAAAAAGTGATTTTAAGAAGCAAGATCAAGTGGAGTCCACTTGTCCACTTTCATTTTCTGCTTCCATTTCACTGTGGAAGTCTCAAAGCTGACAAATTCTCTCGCCTATTGTGCCAGTTAATCTGCCTGGAACTGAAAGGACATCATTCATGGGGCTTCCTCCCACTTCCTAATCTTCAAAGGTTTAGCACATCTCCATCTCGGTTGCCTTGCTAAAGTATACATTATTTCAGGATTACCTCCCATCAAATTTGCTATGCATCATTCTTGTTCCAACACACACAGCCTAACATAATGGAATCTACGAAGAACTCTTATGACACTTTGTTTCGCATCTGTCCAAGCTTGGATACTGCACCAGAAGTGTATCTTCTATAACTTCACACTTCAGCACAAAACTTAATAAATGCCCTTACCTGGTACAAAGACAGTCTCTCCTGGTTTTTGCACAATTTCCAAGGGTTTGAACTCAGAAGGCCAAGTGGGAAGCTGAGTCCTTGGATATATTACTCTGAACCAAGTGATGGCTTCATCTTGTTGGTTTCCTCCTTCCTCACGAGTCACTTTGATCAACTCTCTGGGAGTGCTGGTAGGGAAGAGGCACCAGCGCTTGTATCCTTGGACTAAGGAATTCCAGGCACTGGTTCCCAGAGGGTCAATGTGGATGCCTGTACCTGATCGAGGTGGACCCATCACAAACCATCTGCACAAAGGGAAAAACCCAGCAGGATTACAAACAACTCCGCTATTTTCCTTAACGTGTTTCTCAAAAGCAAGTGTTCTTTCCATTTCTAAAGCAGTCTGAGATAAGTTCGCTTTATCTTTTGTTTGTATTTGAGGAGACATGAAAGTAAAGATGAAAGAACAATAAAAATTACGCTGCTCTATACAAGTCAGACCATTAGTTCAGTATTGCCTAGGTTAACCAGCAGCTTTCTCCAAGCTCTCCAGAATCCTTTCCTAGCCTGCTATCCATTTAACTAGAAATTGCATTATTCCGCCTCCCATCCAAGACAAACCCTTCTTCAACCCATCTGGCTGAGTTATCCCAGAACCTGGGGAGACGTCTCCATAGAAATTTTACAAAGGCAATTAAAAAGTTGATGGCATATAAAAATTAAATTAAAATCTATGATTATGCCAGCATAATGTGAACTGCCCGACATCTACAGATAAAGGGCAGTATACAAATCTAATAAATAATAATAGTAAATAGTCAAAAAACCTACAGAAGGCAATTTTACCCAAATGAAGGACAGACGTTAGAATACCTTTTGAAAAAGGAAGGTGTAAGTGACTGGGGCATTGTAATTTGATTTCTCATATTGTATTGCAATTTGAAATTCTATGTAATGCAAATTGTAATATAGTAAAATACAGTAAAAGAAATAAAAGAAGAAACAAAAAAATCAATTGGAAATCATGTACCACCTAGCACAGTTCTGTGGGGGGCATGTTTGGGAACCAATGATCTGTACCATAATTTTGTTACTGAAATATGTTAACATGTTATGAGTGTGAAACTGTGGAAACCCCACCCCCCAAAAAAAGTAAGGAACCTGATTATCCTGAGATGTAGCTAAGAAAAGTATATATAAGCATAGGAAAATGCACTGCAAAGAATGTATGCCAAAACTGCGTAAATGATACACCAAAAAGGTGACAGTAGGAGGAAGAACATCTGGCAGTGGCATAGGAAGTACAAGGTCATTTCCATAAAATATGGGTCTTTTACGTCTCTCCATTTCTCATTAGCTCTTCCCTATTATGTTTTTTGTTAACTTTTAGTGAAAGTTCTGAAAAAACAACTCTGGCGCACCTATGCTGTATATGCAGGAAAAATGGAAAATGTTGGACCCCTGATGGACTGTGCATCTGTTTAAAAATCACTGCCTTTTGCTGTTTCTATCCCGAGGCATCAAATAACCAGTTTATACCTGTAAGGCGGCCTTCTCTTCTCGCCTGCATACTTGAACAGGTCATCTGTGAAAAACTTGGGCACCCTGTAATCCTCCAAGAGTTTTCTACGCTTTGGGTGCTCTCCATAGCTGCTATCAAATATATAGAGGGGGCTGTCATCCCGTGTAGTCTCCATGTATTCAATGTAATATTTCATTTTCATCTTGACAGAGTACCCATCATTGTCCTCCCCACACTTGAATTTCTGGTTCCTGTATTTGCGTTTCAAACGCTCCAGGGTCCATTTCTCTTGAGCTGGCCATCCTGCCTGAGCATTTAAGAGGACAACCGGCTTGTAAGGCTTCTCAAAACGTTCAATAAATTCTTCCACTGACAAATGGAGTGCATCTGCTCTTTCCACATTGTCCTGAAAGATGGATAAAGTGTTCTCAATGCAAGATAATATACATTTAATACTGCAGAATAATAGTGACCATGTTAAGTTCCACAGAACAAGTGCAGAGCAAGTCTTATACTGAATCAACCAGTCAATAAGAAATATACATTAAGCAGTCTTTAAAATCCTGCCACCCAAAAAAAGCTTCCTTAGTTCTACAAGGACCTAGACTTATCCAGGCAACCAACAGGCAGTGGATTTTATTCTGAATGCATCTAAATAATAGCACTATGTCATCAACACTTTTAAAAATATGTTTTTAAATGGCCAGATAATCTGATATGCTTAATGAAATACAAGAGATTCTAGTCCTTAACTGGTACCCTCAAGGAAAAACATTGTGTATGGTAATAATTATTTTAATATAATTTCTACAACACTTTAACAGTGCAACCATATACCGGTACATGTCAATTCAAATGGAAGCCCCATTGATGTCAGCAGGACTTACTCTCAGATAAACAAATACCAGAGGGTAGCCTCAGTGTACAAAGGATTTTAAAATATAGCAATAAAACTGACAATTACAGACCCCCCTTTAGATATGAAAGCTTCAAAACACTTAAATTTTGTTCTACAATGAAAACATGCAGTTCCAAATGATTCTATTCTTATTCCTCATTAAAATGAGACACAGCACTAACAATACCCTAATTGTTGAAAAGTATACCTGAATCATCACCATGAAGCAATGAGTGAAATCAAAGGGATAGAGAAAACATTGCAACTTAATCCAAAGGCACCCAAGATTCTTGCTACAGCTAAAAGTTATCTGTACAAATAGTGAAGTACTTGAATGGAAATTTCCATTTCTCTTCATGTCTAAATTGCTATGCATTAAGATATTACTTTGTGTTTCAACACACATCAACAGATTCCCCCCCCCCTACATTTATGTCATACAATAAAGGTTCCAAAGTTTCAAGATAACCAAGTTATGTCAAACAGTCAGATCTGTAAACATCTGCAACACATGAAGCCTGATCATATGGAGATTTGCTCAGAAGCACCACCAAGTTCAATGTGCAGAGGATTGCACCTTGGAATAATTTTATGGTTCATAATATTCTTGGAAACAGACTATTTTTGGTGTGCTTATGATTTGAATTTCAAATGGATGCTTTCCACTCCGAGAGTAGAGTTACAGATACAAAAAATAGAACGAGACAAGTAGCCTTAGATTCATGTTTCCTTGATATCTACACACTGTAAAGATGACACAGGATTCTATGTCGCATAAGGAAATTTGTCACCATGAGCCTTTGAAAATTGTTTCCCTTATTCAGTGTTAGAAACTCAGATATATACACTAGGCGGCAAATGACTCCTTAAACCAGGATTACAGTCGCCCAAACAGAATGTCTAGCTGCCAATTCTGTGCCAGACAACTCAACAGTTGTATTTTTCAGTAAGACTTTTTGATTCTTAAAATGCATTCTAACTGTGCAGATAAAATAAAATGGATAGAATTTAACTGGATGTGTTGCTAGTGTGTGAAGACAGTCAAGATCCAAGGATCACCAGGCTTGACATCAGGTGCCATCCTGGTACCTGGGCATCTTCACTTGGTCACAACTGTTCTTGGCACCTGGCGAATTTAAAATGCTGTATACAACAAGTTCTACTTTGTGTCACTTCTCTTCCAAGACTATTGAGACAAGATTTATAGAGTTTCTTGAGAATACGGATGTTCTTGAGTTAACCACTGATTTATTTCCAGATCTCCAGCAACAAGTGTTCTACCACTTTTCACAGCATACACTCATAAACTCACCCTCTCTGGGTCATTGCACCATATAAAATAAAGAACCATGGTTGGCAGGACAGTCCCAAACAACTTTCTGCTCCCAGTGTGTGTTCTGAAGACACATAGCTGCAGCTATGGAGGTCTAGCCATTGCCTCAACAGACACTGCCTGGCAACCACTTATATGCCACCTTAGGTTCCACGGTCAGAGAAAGCAGGACAAAAATGGAAGAAAATATGGAAAGAGCAGCTACTTATGCTCTTGCAAAGTACTTTTTAAAAAATGCCAATGGGAAAAACCTCAAATCTACAGCAACAGTTGCACTGACAAGGCTAAAGCCTTATCCCCATTTACGTGAAAGTAGACCCCACTGAACAACATACAGTAGCTTGCTTCTGAGCTGACATCTACAGTATCAGCTTGTGACACCGAGTTAAGTGAAGCATGCAAGTGCATACAAGCAGTCTCTGGTATTGCGGGTTCCAGTCCAGGAAACTTCACACCACAACACACCTTAGTCTTCAATGGATCACAAGACTTCTGCTTTCCCCATACCTATATACATATTATATACAGTTTATATGTGCACTCCCTATGTTGTTTTATTATGACCCAAAAGGAAAACGGGCACGCATTCACGGGGTGGCTGCTGTGGGTTAAGCCCCTTCGCCCCTTGGTAGGACTGGCACCTGCCTAACCTTGCCTGGTTTCACGCAGGATCCGGCCTTGAACCTCTCCCCGACTCCCTGCGCCCCACAGCCCTTCTCCCGCCATTTTCCTGCCCCTTTTCACCTCCCCGCGCCCGCTTCACCTTGCAAGCTGCCGGGCTAAGCGGGAAGCTCTCGCAGTAGTTGTGCCGGGTCCAGTCCAGGGAGTCCTTGAGCTCCGGCCGGGCGCTCCGCTTCGCCTCGCGGATGCGCTTCTTGCTCTTGTGGTTCATGCTCCCGCTGCCGGCGCCTTCGCCGCCGCCGCCTCCTCCTTCGTCCGCCGTCTCTTCAGGCTACGTATTCGCCGCGGAGACACCCTGGCCCCAAGGAGCAGCGCCCCACAGCTTCCAGAAACCTCACGCCCGCGCCTCCTTGCTCAGCCGCCAAACGCCGCTGCCTCCTCAGCTCCTCAGCCTCCAGGCATCGACCCTTCCCATTGGCCGGCGCTTCTCGGCCTCCCGCGCGCAGGCAGCGCCGATTGGCTGACTCTGGCAGCGGAAAGAGGGCACCGAGAGGGGAGGATTGGAGGAGGCGGAGGAAGGGCCTCCGCCTCCGCCGCCATCTTGAGAAGTCAATCGCCCACCTTCGAGGGGGTGCGTCGCCGCAGAGAAATCTGCAAAAGTTGTGGCAGGCTCTTGCCATTGTTGTTTTTCAATTTAAAAAACAAAACAGAACTGCACTGCCGTTTAGGGAGGAATGGTGCATAAGATGTGGCTGGCTGGGGTGACTCAGAAAGTCCATTCCCAAATGTCAGTTGGATTGTAAGAGAGGAGAGGCTGAAAGAAGAGAAACAATCACACAGCCATGTGGCACCGTGAAGACTTAATCCTAACGCATAAGGTTTCGTGGACTCGAGATTCCTCAGATGCACCGTGAAGCGGCCTTGAGGTCACGAAAGCTTTTGCCCCAATGCAAGTGTTCATAAGAGGACACACAACTCTTTGGGTAGTATTCAACTGAGGGTAGACCCACTGAAATGCAAGAACAATTTAATTCCAAGTTAAATTTCAATAGGTGTACTCTGAGTAGAACTTCGTTTTTGCTACACGACAGTTACCCCTTCCAGGAAAGAAAGAGACGCATTAAAGGCGGCAACCATCGCTTGAGGAGATGGTTAAACAATGCATGTTTAATCATACTTTTAAGTCAGTGGCTCAACCCCAGCAAGTGTGCAAACGACTGCAGCAATTTATGAACAAAGCATGCTGGATACTAGTATGCTCCGTCAGTGGGAGGTGCTTTATATTTCTTGGAAACAACATCTGGCATTCCTTATTTGCTTCCAACCCATATACATTGCCGGACTCTGCGCAGGGATGAGGATCATGTCGCAACGTGGCTCTGATCACAGGTGCCTGATATCGTGCATCGGATGGAAGTAGGTCCCACGGAAGTTCTTTAAAAAGAACCAAGAACTAAAAACTTCCATGCATCTAAGTGGGCTCTTTTCCACGAAAGTTCCTGCCTTTATCAGCCAGCTGCTCTTCGCTGTGTGTTGGTTCAGGTGTTCTGTCCCCGCGTTTCACCTCATCAGATTTTTTTTTAAGTTTTATTTTAACTCCGGAGTAGTAATGCATTATTTGAACCAACAGGGGTACTCCAGGGGAACGGCTGAGAAGCACATCCTGCCGAACCATGAAGAGTGAGTAAAACAAAAATTAAAAGGCGAGGGATCTCTGCTGGAAGCAGAAACTCCATCATCCCGTCTGCTGCTTTTCCTAATCCCACCCTCCTCGTAACTGGCTGCGATAGGGTGCTTTGCCGGAAGACGCCTTTAACGTTCTTGACTGTGAATGGTCCACTTAGACATCAGTCGATAGCGAATAAGATACAGCCAAAGCTCAGGAAGCACCGAATGGTTGTGTGTCTATGTACCGGGAGCTTTCCTTCTTGCGGGGAAAAGGGCTCCCATGTGCGAGCCGGAATGCAAATTCAGTGTGAGGGAGTACAGGTTTGCAGGAGAGCTTCAGGAGGAGGAGGAGGAGGAAGAAGAAAGAGATCAGCTAGTGGTGCTTATTCCTGAGGTGCTGATCCATTATCATCATTTTTTAAATGTGTATTTGCAGGAAGCAGAAATTGGAACAATGCAATTTAAAGCAGAAGAAATATGGGGCAGGAGATACATATATAAAATATATATGTATCAAATGGGTCTGCATTTACTAGTAAATTGCGCACGAATCATTTGGTGTCGCTTGCCACTTAGAGACAAGCCACTTAATTTTTTTTGATAGGCAAAATCACCTAAATTGTTTCCTAGGATTTCTCCTAAGGGCAATTTTGTAGGATTTTTAAAATGTTATTTTTTGTGATAAGCTTCGTTTTAAAATAAAACGAATTGTGAAGATGGATAGGTAGCCTTGTTATTTTAACCCCACCCTGCAAAAGGTTTGGCAGGACATTCTGTTGCAAAAGAAATGCTTTTTTTCAAATCTGTTGACAAGGAGGTAACGATGACGACATTTCATCTTAGTTCAGGACTATATAAATTTCAGGTATTGATCTGAAAGTGGAAACCACTTAGGTTGCAATCTTGTGCCCACTTACATGGGCATAAATCCCATTGAACTAAATGGAGCATTCTTCTGAGTAGAGATGTACAAGACTGCACTGTTAGTCCATTATGCTGATTTTTTCCCTTAGCATTCACCAGCAGCTGGAAATTGATGGCTCTTCCATAATGTTCCTGTGATCCATTGGCACAATTTGTTCCATTATTTGTGAATCACTGAAGTAAGGTACAGGTGATCATTTTGTAGGACAAATCAATGAATTCGGGAATTCCCCCCCCCCATCTCCTTTGTATCTCAAGCTTCTATTTGCTCTGCAGATCTTTGCCACTTATACTATCTCACAACTAAACAAATCACAGCTTATATGTACTATCTCGACCATGTTTATGTGTGGTGCATGCCTCAGTGATGTGCCAAACTGGGTTGAAACTTCAGCAGTTTGCATTTATGTTTTAAAAAATAATAGGAAGAGTATGTGTGTTTGTCTATGTGTATTCGTCCTTTATGCACAAGTGCTTTATAGATAAAAATTTGACTTCTTATCTATATGTGTTAATTTAGCAAATACAACGTATGGTTGACAAATGCTTCCATAACACTTTCTTTTTTTGATGTTGACTATAACCAGTGCTTTCTTTCTGGGGGTACGCAGGGGTACGCATACCCCTAAACATTTTGTGAATCTTTGTGCTTTTGTCTATTTACTGTATTTATTTTCCCCGATTTAAACTATAAAATGGTGATTTTCTTGAGTCAAAATGAGAGTACCCCTAAACATTTTTTTAAAGAAAAAAAGCACTGACTATAACTATGATAAAGTTACAAGAGTTAATGTTACTGGTGGAATAATAGTGGCAACACTGAAATTCTTTAAAATATGCAAATGTTCAATGCTGCTGCTAGCCTCTTTTGTTTAAGACTGTAACAGCACTTTAGATTACATAGACTCTAATGAATCCTGGAGTCATTACACATGGTAGCATAGTAGTGTTGCTTGGCCATCTAAGTAAGAGTTAACGGTCTCAGTTGTGTTCCGTCACTTTTTAAATTGGTTATGTGTCGGGTCTCTATCCTGGCAACCAGCAACCATCATTTTGCTTCACTGAATTTCACTGGCACTGTATAGCTGATCAATGACAGCAACTCCTTATGTCTTCTGCAAAACAAGCATGATTCCCCCTTGACCTGTTACACAATTGCAATTGCAGTTCTCTCTCAGTATGTGGGTTCTAATGAAAAATCCCATTACAAAAAGGAAAACTGATGAAAACTTAAAATGCACTTGTATCACGTTTCTTTAAAATATGTTTCTGAAGCAACCATGTTTCACAGCAAGAATGTCCTTTTTTCAGGTCCTTGATCCCCAATATGGCATGTACGTTTGGCCCTGTGCAGTGGTTCTGGCCCAATATGTATGGTTTCATAGACGACTAGTCTGCGGCAAGAGAATTTTGGAGGTAAATCATCATAATCATTTTATTATCATCTTCATTTAAAAATTTACCCGCCCTTTGCCAGCAGGTCCCAGTGTGGGTTACAATTAAAAAGTGAAAACAGATTAGACACAGGAATAGGGTAGGTCCTGAAAACACACATGGAAATGCAACACCTTGGATTATAGGTTTATAGTATGAAATTATAATTTTAAAATAAAGTAAAACTATGTATTTAAAACATGGGTGTGACCCTTCAGATGTTATCTAGCTCTTTGCAACACAGAGGGCTTTGACAGGATCAGCTCTATCCACTGGAAGATCCTCTATAGTATTCAGGAAGCCCTAGTTCCATAAATCTCTGGGACATGGACCATATGAATAGGGTAGCAGACCATGCAACTATTATACCTGCTTCCCTATTCAAGCTTTCCTGCTAAAAAAAACTGCAACAAGCAAATGTAGAGCAGACCACAACTGTTGACACAGTTCAATCCCCGTGATGGGGTGAGTCGCTGCTCAGTCCCAGCTCCTGCCAACCTAGCAGTTCGAAAGCATGTCAAGGTGCAAGTAGATAAATAGGTACCACTCCGGCGGGAACGTAAACGGCGTTTCTGTGTGCTGCTCTGGTTCACCAGAAGTGGCTTAGTAATGCTGGCCACATGACCCGGAAGCTGTACGCCAGCTCCCTTGGCCAATAAAGTGAGATGAGCACCGCAACCCCAGTCATTCATGACTGGAACTAACGGTTAGGGGTCCCTTTACCTTTAGAATGATTTTAAGTAGAAAAAGACCTTAGAAATCGGATTGTGCAATGAAACAGGCTTCTAGTGAGTAAACTGTTGGTATGTTTTCACTTGTGTCATTTAGCAGTTATCGATGATCATGAGGAAAAGAGTTACAGGTAGGTAGCTGGGTTGGTCTGCCATAGTAAAAAAAATAAAAATCCTTCCAGTAGCACCTTAGAGACCAACTAAGTTTGTTCTTGGTATGAGCTTAGTTGGTCTCTAAGGTGCTATTGGAAGGAATTTTTTATTTTATTTTTTGACTATGAGGAAAACACACACCCAAGCTGTAGTAAAGTTCTGAACTCTTTACACATGTATTTGGTGTTAAAAATCAGTTTTTACTCTGTTTAGATTGGAGCAGGTGTGAGTCTTCCTGGGATAGTGGCAGCAAAATGTGGAGCAGAAATTATATTGTCAGATAATGCAGAATCCCCTGAGTGTTTGGACAACTGTCGAAGAAGCTGCCAGATGAATAACCTCTCAGGAGTATATGTCATAGGACTCACCTGGGGTCATGTATCACCCAGTCTATTGGCCTTACCTCCAGTGGACATTATTTTGGCATCAGACGTTTTTTTCGAACCAGAAGGTAATTCTAAAGTTTTATCCACTGCTGTGCATATTCTGAGCATCCGTGTGAAGATAGCACAGCGTAGAATTTGACAGCAAATTAAATTGGTGTGAATGGTGGCTACAAAAACCTTAGTTCCTCAGCTCTCCTTGGCTCTGCAGACTGCTCCTGTCTGCCATGTGTGTTATCCAAATTGCTGAAGAAAATATTATTCCCCTAGATTTGTATTTTTTCTTTTACATAGAGGTTGTGGTTAACAGCGCAAATGTTGGAAAAGTGATTCCACATGCAAATTACGTGCACTGATAATGGCCATGGGGTAAAAAACTAGTGTTGTGGAAACTAGCAAAGGAAACTAAAAGGAATAAAAAGGATATTCCTTCCTGCTTAAAGGTCCAGGTGTCATTCTTAGAATATTTGCGAATTAAGTATTTGACATGAACTTTGACTTGGTCTCCAGTATATTTAAATTCCTAAAACTTTTGAGAGCACTTAGACTATCATCAAAACACAAAGTGTGGGAGCCCTGCAATGACAGAAATGGTACATCATTGATTTGAGGCATTGCAAGAGTATACTAGGATAGAGTAACTTTGAAAGTAAATGGGAGTTTAAATTACTGAATTACTAATGGAAATCTAGCAAAGTATTTAATATCTAACAAAGTAGCACATATTTGCTTTTCATTTATATCAGAATAAGTATCATTGGTCAATTATATGAAAATGAATTAATTTTCTTATAACCCAGTCTTCCTTCTGACAAGAGCAGAATGGCCAACATGTCCACAATAAAAACAACATCACTTATCTTCATCAGCATTTTCTATTGCTAAAGGTCTATGTGGGGAAAAACAATTGGTCCTACACCTTTTTGGGGATGTAGTTTTGATCAGGGCCAGATTCCTAAGCAGGCTAAGAATGCCATGAGCTGGGGGCCACTATTTTAATAATGCTGTGGTGGTTTTAAAAATACAGTTATTGAACAGCAACAAAAATCCCTTCAAGCTGGAAGCACATCAGAAATGATAACTGTAGTTACAAAAGTATTTTGTGTTTGAATTTGTAGAAAAGAAAGTCCATCAAGACTGTTAGCAAAGTGCAGTAGTAAAAATAAAAGTTTGAGAACCACTGGTCTATAGCAGTGTTTTTCAACCTTTTTTGGGCAAAGGCACACTTGTTTCATGAAAAAAATCACGAGGCACACCACCATTAGAAAATGTTAAAAAAATTAACTCTGTGCCTATATTGACTATATATAAAGTAATTCTCTTGAATAGGAATCAAATAAACAATTTTTTCCCATGGCACACCAGGCAACATCTCGCGGCACACTAGTGTGCCGCGGAACAGTGGTTGAAAAACACTGGTCTATAGGGCTGGAGAACCTGTGGTGCTCCAGAAGTTGCTGGACTTTCAAGTCTCATCAGCTTGGCTGTGAGGATTTGTAATCTATCCCGACTTGCTGTGGATATCACATAGTGAACTTTTCAAACTCGTTACCCAAAGTATTTTAATGAAGCCAAATCCCAACACCTGTCTGTGAAGTGTCTACTCCACCATCAAGCCATGGCCCACTCCCCTATGAACTATAATACTGTTGATTCAATTGTTGTTCAAGTGATTTAGCACAATGAATCAGGCACCTGCCTGTCTTAAGGCTGCAAAATTCTGCATACTAGATGGCACCTGACACAAATAGGACAGCATCACACCTTCCTCACTCTTGCATGTGCTTGCAATCATTTTAATTCTTTTTACAATCTTAGAAGCTGCAAATAACCATTATCATGGCAGTATGGGAACATACAGTGGCATTTTATTGACATGTGGTAGACAGGCAGAATATTCCACCTGCGCTTGCTTTAAAAAATGAGTCCAGACCAGTAAAGGCTATGTAAAGCTACCGTATATATATATAAAAAACTATTACATACATACCCCCCTATATGTGTGTGTGAACAGTGTACTCTTCTGAGCTTGTCACATGGGAAGTTTATTTTGAAATGGGAATCAGATACAATGGTTGTACTTTTATTCAGCTGGATAAACTAATATAGTTGCAGGGGTGGGGAACCTTTGGTTCCTCAACTCCCATTAGCCCAAGCCAGTATAGCCATGGACCAAGGATGGGGTTGGCAGTCCCATTCACTACCCAATCCGTAGAAACTTGGTCAAGATCTGAAAAACAGACAGAACTCATGTGCAAAACTGGATGAAAACCCCACACGCTCTAAAAGAACAAAGCCTATATGAAGAGGCTTTTTAGAATACAGTGCCACCTCAGTGTAGATGTTACTACAACTTTTAAGTATTTATACTTCTGATAACAATATTTATGCCATTGTACAGCAAAATATAGTGTACAGAATTTACAAACTTCTTCACATTTATATCCCTTCTCCAACATGGAATAAATGGCAGCTTAAGATTTTTTTAAAAGACTCAAGTAAAAAAGGCACAAAATTAAAATGCCACCACTTTACAGTATCATTGCATTAAATACTTCTGTTATTTCATACAGACTTTGAAGATGTTTTAAGTACAGTGCACTACCTAATGGAAAAGAATCCACATGCTCAGTTCTGGACTACATATCAAATCAGAAGGTATGCTTATGAATTTCCCATTTTGTTATTTTGTTTCAAGCAGTTTCACAGGGCATACTGATGGACCCTTGTCTAAAATGCGCAAACTATTAGTTTATTGCAGTTTTGTATTTTTTACAAGGTGTTCTGTGACTTTTAACCTTGAAGTGTTCCTTAGGAGCCAGTTTTAAAATACGTTGGCGATTACACAAACCTAGGTACTGAATGATAAAGATTCAAGTGCTGACTGGTGTTTCTTTCAGTGCTGACTGGACTATTGAAGGACTGCTTCACAAATGGGAAATGGAAAGCATCTCTGTGCCCTTGCAATCCTTTGAGGCCAACAAGGAACAACTGGCAGGCTCTACTCTTCCGGGGAGACATACTATTGAAATGCTGGTCCTCACAACAAAAAAAGCAACCAAGTCAGATCCTGTTACTGTTTAAGAGAGGTTTGCTTTAATGTGTTTTAAAATAAAAGTTATTTACCTCTAACACACTTGGGTTGGATATACTAGCAAGCTGTACATTCACCCAGTTTAAAATAGATGCTCTTAAGGAAATGTAAGTTATGTGGCACCATGATGTGGTGCTTTTCTTTGCATTTCAAGGGTTCCCCGTGGTCTTCTTCCCCTGACATTAAGCAGTGAAGTAGCAGTTGCCCCCAACATAGCTGTCAATGTACACAGCATGTTCATTAAAGTTTTAGTGTAGCCATTCTCACATCAAGATAGAATATTGTGCTTAGTCAGTTTAGTTTCCAATTTCATGTATCAACTACCCAGAAAACACCTCCAATAACATGTGCAATATTCCCTTGTGTGTGCTCTACTATAGAGTGTGTACTGTAGAGGTACATTATTGACTCCTATCCTGCAAATAATCTGGAACAACTAACACACAAAGCAGAGTCAGGATATGAGAGTTCAAAAAACTGAACACCAAGTAAGTGTTTTATTAAACTACAGACACAGTGGTTATAGTATAGAATGTTGTAAGAGATACTCCAAATCAGTACTTACAGAGGAATGAATCAAATGCTTTTAACATTACATTTGTTTATATCCAAGTTCACATATGTAGATGGTCTAATTTACCATTCTGGAAAAAAATAAGGGGTGTTTATCACCAGCTAGATGTGCTCACTGTATGCTCCGTTATTTTTATGCAAGGCCCGGGTGACTGGAAGTGCAGTTGTCAGGCAATTATAATTAACTGGACAGCCATTTGTTTCTGCACGACAAGGCATCGTTACAGGAGCAATCAGGAGAAAACAGGAAACAGCCAAGCACTCTGCACTGCAACACGCCACCTTAACAGCTAACCAGCATTACTCAACTGCTACACAACTGCGCCTAGTGCACAAAAATACATAAGAGAAGAGATTAGAATTTTGTCTGATAAAAACAAATTGTTCAAAATAATTGTCAGCTGTAAAGTTTAACGTTTGACTTGTAGATACTATTTCAACGAAGTATTTGCAAATGCATTTGAATTAAAAATTTCAGAATTTGAGACTAAAGGCAAAAATTGAGCATGTGGACTGCATTAAGCTATTCAGCATATCACAGCTGCATAGTTCTTTAATAAACTTGAGGAAGCAAGTTAGTTATCAGTTTTATTTGCAAAATCAGCACTACATGAACAAAAATGAAAATTTTACCTCACATATCCAAGCCAATAATGAAATCTGTAGTCGTTCACTTCACTAAATTACAAGAAATTTGAATAATAGCAACAAAATGGCACATAAATGTAAAAGTCTGCCATTTGAGGCTCAAAAGTAAAGTAAAAGTTAGACAAAGTGTTACAAAATAACCTTTTCAACAGCTGGTTGGTTGTGCCGGGATCTCTCCAATGGACTGGCGATTCAAACGATCGTACTTCCTCCAAGGCTTCCTTTATGTAGGTTTCTCATGTTTTTGACGTTATCTAGGTTTGAAAAAGGTATAGTTCAGCAAGGTACCTTTTCTATGTCCTCCATATTTTATGGATGCTCCCAGATTCCTAGTAATACTGGCCTTGTCTCACTGTTTTAGAAATGTGCAATGCCCACCTCCCCACCATGATACTGGATACTAATGTACACAGCATGAGTATTTTTTATACTGTTGAATCTCCATTATTGATGTTACTTAGTGTCGGGCTAAGATCGAACTACCCTTAACTTGAATCCAGCCCAATTCACATTAGGCATTAGTTCTTATACAAAACCTTAAATAGTTGTGTAACTTAACAATTCTAGGCCCACTTCCGTTGAAAAAACAGGACCAAACAATTTGAGGGAGGTTAAAGACACACTATCCATTTTCCCCACCCAACATATCCTTAGAAGCCCACAATCGTACTTTAGATGAAACTGATTTCCATAAACTCTTGCAATTCACCTCCCACTTTTAAAAATATTTGATGCCGTTCAGCATTGTAAACACAGGACTGATTGGTCATTAACAGGATAGTGTATCTTTAACATTTAAAGACAAACCTGCTCCAATACACGCCCACAGAAACTGGTCCCTGGAGGATCAGCCAAATCAGTTAAAATCTGCAATACTGGCCAATATTCTTTAAGCAAACAGGAGACCGCAGCTTTAAAGGGGAAAATGCAGATGTTGGGTAAGAACAGTAAGAAATAGTCATTTCAGAAATAGGTTGCGTCTCAAACAATAGATATTAAAAAGCAAGCTATTAATTGCAACAAAACACAAATATAGTCTCTGTAAAAAAAACTGCATTTTATTTTATTAGCCATAAGCTAAAATGCCCTCCTCAGAAACGAACATGCCCTATTAGGATTTACTTACGCTATAATCCTGTCTCAAGAACCCAATACCCACTAAAGTGCTACAATACAGCATGCAAATGCAGCAGGCCGCCAGACACGTTACCATATTCTTAAGATGACACAGCTCCTTCTTCTTCGGGAGACTTAGGAGGGCTCTTAGAACGGGACCTCGACTTCGATTCCCTCTTTGAAACAGGCGGGGGGCTTCTTGACCTGGACCTGGACCTGGACCGGGAGCGAGATCTGGAGGCAGAGGACGACTTGGACTTCGATCTCCTGGCAGACCTGGACTTGGAAGTGGAACGAGACCGGGACCGTGTGCGGGACCTGGACTTGGAGCGGCTGTAGCGCGATCTGCTGCGGGACCTGGAGCGGCTCCTGCTTCGGGACCGGCTGCGACGCCGTCTTCTTGGACTGCGGCGGGCGGGTTAGAAGGATTGAGGAGAGAGGAAAAGGACGGATTTAATAACGGCTAGAAACTCACAATGCTATTTCCCGGCCAGATCGCGTTTATGACGCCTAAAGGGGAAAACTCCGCGCCGCCCATTCGATCCCTCGCCCTCGGGGATCACGTGGCCCAGCTATTTTCCCGCCGACCTGAGCCAAAGCGATACGCAAAGAACACAGGCCTTTCGGTTGCCATCTCAAGTTACTCGCAACAATCGCTCTTTACCGTTGCTTTCCTTCACACGCCAAAGATCCCACCTTACATACACCCCCCCCCCCACCTGCAGGCTGCTCTTCCCGACCAGGCTCGGCCTCCGGAGTAGCCGCGGGGCCTTCCCCCCTCCATACCTCCTGCTCCGGCGTCCGTAGCCTCCGCTGCCGTATCGGCGCGGAGGGGGCCCCCGGCGGCTGTGGTGGGAATCCGGCGGCCGCCCGTAGCGGGCCATCTGGACGCGCAGCTCCCGCCCGTCGAGCACGGCCCCGTCCATGGCATCCATGGCATCTTCCGCGTCGCGCTTGTCGTGGAAGCGCACGAAGGCGAAGCCGCGGCTCTCTTTGGTGTAGCGGTCACGGGGGATGTAGACGTCTCCGACACGGCCGTACTTCTCGAAGACGCGCCGCAGCGTGTCCGGGGAGGTGCGGTAAGTCAGGTTGTCTACCTTCAGCGAGGTCATGCCTTCCACGTCCGGCGGAGGCCGCCCGTAACTCATAGCAGCGGGAAGGGAAAGGGAGGAAGGGAAGGGAGGAGGGGGTGACGCCGGAGGAGCGGTGGCGGGGAAAGAGGCGCGTGACGGGAGGAGTCGGGGTGAGGAGTAGCGGCGGGAAGCCTATTCCGTAGGGACAGCAGGTGTCGGGACCTGCGGTCGGGTCTCAAGCGCGCGGACAGGGCCTCACTCGCTCGCCACCATCTCCGCGCAGCCACGAGCAAATGAACGAGGTGCCGCCCTTCCCCGAGCACTTAAACGCCACAAAATGGCCGCCAATGACCCGGAAGCAAACCGCGAGACCACCCTCCCCCCTCCTCCTCTCAGAGCTGGGCCGATTCAAATTAAAAATCGGTTTTCGTTTTCCCAACCGAAAAAGTCATGGAAACGCGCTGGCGGCTCAACTGGGCCGTCCAGGGAGATAAACTTAATTACAGGGTTTTGGACGCTCAGTCGCCGTTAGGTTTGAAACCCCGGAAGAGATTACACATATATTATACATAAATGTCTGTTCCTGAGGACTATGCAATGTTTTTAAATTTGACGAATCAAATATGAAAACATGCTGTTTAAGATTCTGTTTATTACAAGTTGCGCGGGTTTATTTTTTTTTTAAGCGTTCAAATAGCGCTTGTCGAAAAAGAGGAAGTATTGAATTCAAAATGGCGGCGAAGGGAGAGCGGAAACTGATTTTCAGAGAGCGTGCGCGCGAAATGTGTAGTACGCACGTAGCATGCACGAGAGCCTGGACGGTTTAAGGATGTGAGGCGGAGCGATGATGTCCTTCCTGCCGCAGTGAAGAGGCGCGAACTAGGGTTGAAGGCGTGGCTACCTTTCCCCCGCCCATTGCTATTAGTGCCGAGTTAGGTGGAGGTGGGGGAGATGTTGATATGAGCCTTGCTGCGTCGGTCTGATGTGGCGGCGGGGGGTGGGGGGTGGAATCAGAAAATAATAGCCCGGCAGTGTCTTTTATCAGAAGCAATCAAGACACCATAAAGCAAGCTTTTCCCTAAAGGGACTGCACATTACAATTGGTGCATGGGTGAATGCGAACAGCAAAAAAGTAAAAGTTTGGCATTTAAAAAAATAATCCATATTATGGAAGCCTAGACCTATGTTACTGTATTTTGTTCTATGGAGGTTTATAGCAATTATTGCAACCTAACATACCAAATTGTGTTCTGTACAATTATTACACTTAAGTAAACAGATTTAAAGACATGCTAATTAGTAGTGCTCCCAAGTGGAATATCTTTTTCTTGGGGCAATGCACTAGTGAGTTAATAAGGCATCGCTTTTGGGTTCGGCTATGAACGAAAATAGTGTTTGCCTACTTGATTCTACAAGTGAAATGTTTAGCTGACAAAATTCTGAAATATTAGAGGTCGTCACTCTGATTTATGAAATGATGGTAGAAGCACCTAAAAACAATGCCTCCCAAACTTTTTATGCACCAGCAATATCTTGCTCACATTCCAAACATACAACTGAACCAGAATGTATCTGTTGTGCTGCATTGTCATCAAAAAGCTGCATGGGAATGTGTAACGGTTAATTTAAAAAGTGGTTTCCTTGTGTGATAGCAGAATAAAGTAATAGAAATTGTTACCGTATTACAGTACATGTTGTTGTATCAGAGTACTTCGCATTCTAGTATGGAGAAAGTAAATTAAAACACTGACACACATAACTTGCATGCCCAATTTGAAGTAAATGATACTTCGATATCTAACCTCTTCTTACCACTCATTGAGATTATATAAATATATGAAGCAGAAATGTATGTTTTCTAAAGGGAGTCAAGAATTCCTTATTAAATGTATCATTTTAAACAACTAAGCAAGTCCTTTGCATGCTTGCCTTTTCTGGGTTGACTGAAGGGACTGTTCAGAACTGCATTTCCCAGAATCCATCAGGACTTTCTTCCTTTTGGTCAGCTGACCTGACTTCTGTACTGCTCTTTAGTTCCTGTCCAGCATGAACTGAATTCTCTCTCTGCAGGAGTTCCCTTTGTCACCACGTGATTTAAAGTCTTTTGGCCAAAAACTGACTCAGAAGATATGATGAGGAAGTAAAATGTCAAAGAAGATCAGTTGGGGCAGAATGCTTCATCTTTTGGGAGATCCTGCTGTTGTTCACTGTGTGAAAGGTAGTATTTTCATTCCTGTTGCTCGGAGATTTTTCTCTGCTATTATTCTGCTTAGCTACAGTTGTATATGATTTCCCTTCATTTGTCAGAATATATCTGTCAATTCCACAGTCAGTTTTAAAAATATGCTTATTGTGGTATTTGTGTTGTCTTGACAGAATTTTTTTAAAAAGAAGCTTAAAGGGTAGTGACCCTGCCCCAACTTCAGCCGGAAAGCTTTTTGAGGAAACACAAAATGAATCCTGAGACAAAAAAACTGTTGAACATCATTGTTCTAGGAACAGCCTTTATGTTTATGTTCACTGCTTTCCAAACATGTGGAAATGTTGCGGTAAGTGAAAATATGAGCCTACCCCTTCCTACCTTCCCCTGAATGCATCCCGGTGCTTCAGTCTGAATGGTTGTATTGTTTTGGGGCTTCAAGCACATGTAATGTGGTAACTGTTGTTTTGTTTCTTCTAATCTCTATAGATTTAGAAAAAATTCTGAAGCTATCTACTGCTTTTAGTGATACAGTAGTAACATGCTACCACAGAAAATGATTAGGGCTGGAATCCTAACCTCATTGCCTGCAAGGATAGTAGATCTCAATGAGCTTCTAAGTGAAAAAGCATGTGATTCCCCACACTGCCCTGTGTAGCATTCAGATGATCTTTCAGAATGCAAAGCTGAAGCATAATAATCTTGTGTTTGTGTCTGTGTGAATGCAAGGCAGAATAATCACCAATTCTATAGCTCTGCCAGGACTGATATATATCTCCCTCCCTCCCCCAATACTCCAGGAGCATCCCAGAGGCTTATGATTCATCCCAGCATTCCTCACCAAACACCACTGGGGAGGAGCCATGTCAGTGGCCTTTTTAGTGGGAACCAGGGGAATGGTTCTGGGGGTGGATGCCCCCCTTTGAGGATGGACTTCTATCTTTGGCCAGGGAAAGGAAGATCTCCAAATTCCCAAGGCCTTGGGACAACCTCCCATTGTATTCTTAACCGCCAGCACTTGCACACCTCTTTTATAGAGAGAAACCTATGCCTCTCTAGGTGTTGGAGCACAGTTCCTATCATCCCTGTCCATTAGCTATGCTGGGGCTAATGAGAGAAGGATTCTAACAACATTAGGAGGTTACCATGTTGCCCACCCCTTTGTGCGAAATTCCATTTTTTATCACTCCACCGCGCCCCAATCCCATGCACAAAGTTTCCTAGGTATAAGGGGTAGAATTCAATGTAGCTCTAATGAAGCATACAAAAACAACATGGTCCAGTCTCACAAGAAGACACCCCCTCATGTGCCCCCTAAACTAGTTCTGGGCTTTCATCCAACCCTCCAGAGTAGATTTCGGGTGGGGTGGCAGGCGTGCGGGGGGGGGGGGGAGGATGGAGGGAATTCCTGTTGTGCAATAAGATCTTGTTCCATGCATGCAACATCAATCCTGTCCTCGATAAGCAGGAGTGTGAGAGAAAGGCTTGCTATTCCCTTCCTAGTTCCCCATGGATTATACGTAATCAAGGACACTTCCCACTCACCAGTTAGATGTTCCATTGCAATCTCATTAGTGTTACCTGTTCAGATGTAGGTTTCAGAACATCTGTTTGTTAAAGTAATGTGTAGTTTTGCCTTCAGGAGAAGGGGAGAGAAAAACACTCAGGGAGCTCAGAAAACCAATGTGCAAAACTCTTAATTTACTCAGGCTATCAACTTTCCTTTGCATCCTTGCTTTCTGTGTTGCAACATTAGTGATTATGAAAACCTGTGTTCATGTGCTGAATGAGTCAGTGCCTTTATCAATGAAAGGAGTATTACAATAGCAACTACCTAATTCAAAGGGTTGCTTTGAAGTTTAATTAGTGTTTTAATTGCTGTTAATCTGTAGTTTGATTTCTAGTTCTGTTAGGTATCTCAAGTATTTATCATTTAAAAAAAATCTTTAGATACCATATTTTAATTTTTTTAAAAATTCTTTCCGTACAGCAAACAGTTATCACAAATTTAAATCACACTGATTTCCATGGAAGTGGCTATACAAGGTACTCTTCACTGATACTTTTCTCTTCTTGTTGCTTTTGAGTTGCACTATGTGCTGGGTTCAGACATAATGGAAAACAATCATTCTCTCTATCAATACCCTGAGTTCCTCCTCTTTTTTTTGGAGGTCCCAAACAGAGTTTCAGAGCTAGGCATTTCAAGCTAAACAGCTAATGCAATGTGTTGGAATGCTAGTCCCCATCTGTAAAGCAGTGGGGGAAAAACTAGACTTGCACTGAAGTGTCAAAAAATAGAAACCCCTCCATTTTGTCCCCTTATGTGCATGCTTCTCTTGTGGGGGAAGGGGGTGGGGTGAGAAGGCAAGCCAGTGTCTAACTTGATCTTTTCTCTGTCCATTTCACTGAGTTATATAAATAAATTGGTGATATCCTGCAAAGCAAACTCTGCTCATTACACAGAAGTTATCTGTCTCTTCCAAAGTTGAAAGTCCTTAAGAAAGAACGTGTTATAAGCATCCAGAAAAAGTAAGGATTAGCCTCTGGATAAGAAGTTACAATGTGCTGACAGCATTTCAGCTTAAGATACAAATGATACATTCCTATTTATTTTCATCTCATAGTGTGAAGTAATTGCTAAAACACAGTAACTCTAAATTATGTAAAAATGCATATACAGTGGTACCTTGGTTTAAGAACAGCCCTGTTTACAAACTATTTGGTTTACGAACTCTGCAAAACCGGAAGTAGTGTCCCGGTTTGCGAACTTTACCTCGGTCTACGAGCGGAAGCCGAACGGTGGAAGGGCACCAGCGGTGGGAGGCCTCATTAGGGAAAGCATGCCTTGGTTTAAGAACGGTTTTGGTTTAAGAACGGACTTCCGGAATGGATTAAGTTTGTAAACCGAGGTACTACTGTATCTGCTTGTTTTGTGAAATGTATTCTGCTTCCATAATTGAGCTCTCCCAATTTAAAAATGTTTTGATGCAATCCATGGAAGGGAAGAACAATGAAAATGGCTAAAAGGGCAAGTAATAATTGGCATCCTTTGACTACTAATGGCTAAATCAGATTTGTCATTGGATATGTGTAAATACAACTTCCTATGTGTCTTGTTTTGTGTTGCTTTTGTAGAGGGACCTAAAAATTGATTTGATTGGACCTTATTCCTTTTGAAAACCACCCTCAAATTGCTATTAACCAAGGATTCCTCTCCTTTTGTGTTGTGAGGTCCAACTCCTGCCTCCCACATGACTACTTTTATCAAAAATGAAAAGATGTCATGTTTGGCCTAGTCCTGAGCCAGATTTCCTGTTACATTGCAAATCTATGAAGGCATACAGTCCTGCATGACATTAATTAATAGATACAGCTGAGGAAGGCAAATAATGGCCAAACTGGACATTAGATAACATTAGATAACTGACCAAACTAAACCTCCTGATGTATATTCTGCTCCAGTTCACACTAAATACATTACTTCTGGTAAATGAGCCACCATAGCTACTAGAGGGCCATGAAAATTTGTGTCCCGGGCTTTTTAGACTCATCCACCCATGTACTATCTGAAACCAAAGTGGCACATTGGTTACCATATGTGAAATAAGTTGGCATTATTTCCAACTCTCCTACCCCACTATTAATACATTTAAAAACTGAAATGACATTGAACAGTATCTGAATATTTATTAATAATTAGTGTTACTTTCCACAGCATGGCTGTTATTTATGGGGTGTTTTCGGCATCCAATCTTATCTCGCCTTCGGTGGTTGCCATCATAGGACCGCAATTGTCCATGTTTGTTAGTGGTATCTTTTACAGGTAAGTCAAAATACGATACGTACGTCCTTGATGTTACCTTCTGGCTGTCTACCATTTATTCATCTACCTTTGGAAGGCTTATTGTCCTCATGTGCAGCACCAGCAGGTGAGGAACTGAGGAACATGGGATAGTGGTTAGTGTGTTGGCTTTGGACACAGGATGTACAAGTTGAAATCCCTGTGCAACCATGAAATCTCGCTTGGGAGCCCTGATCAAGTCATCTTCTCACAGCTTAAATCAACCTCTCGGGGTTGCTGTGAGGCTAATATTTTAAAGCTGAGCTTCTTGGAGCAGGGTACAGTGTAAGAAAATAATGGTTGTTAGATTGCTTGATTGAAACAGCATGTCGTGTGCTTTAGTGATACGTAAAACTTTCAAATATATTGAGCTGCAGTATTTTTTGCAGTTTGAGTAAGAAATTGACTTTAATATCGTATAAAGTATTACAGTTGTGGCACCTGCCATTTTAAAACTGAATCCCATATGTTGCCATCTTTTCAGCATATATATTGCCGTTTTTATCCAGCCTTCTACTTGGAGCTTCTACACAGCCTCTGTTTTCCTTGGAATAGCAGCTGCTGGTAAGCCTTTTCCCACCACGCCTTGGTTCTTGTGGAACTTTAAAGCATAGTGTAGTGCTAAGTTGGTGAGGCTTCATGAGCCCAAGCAAAGCATTTAGCTTGCGTATTTCTCCCTTCCCTCTCGCACTCAGTTTGTGAGTTTTGCTTCCAAAGAATCTTGGCTAACTGTTAGCAGTGAATCAGGAATTCTGGTTTAAAATAAACAGTGGTTTGTTAAACAACCCAACTTCATAACCTATGGTTGGAAGTTGGCTTGTATCGAAACTGACCAGAGCTTCTGTTTTAATCCAGGGTCCTGGGTTTGTGTGCAATGTTTAGCCAATATTTTTTTAAAACTGAAGCTAAGCTTGGCAGAACTCCTCCTGACTGTGCAGGAGAGATGAGGTAGGAGCATGCAAGCCCAGCAGCTCACTCGGGATATGGGAGGCTCACCTGGGTAGCACTAAACTATGGTTTTAACGAAATGTGTGAATGAGGCCTTTCTGTATGCTGCCCCCAACTTGTATCAGAAAGATCTAGGAATGTTTAGGTTGGACTTGGGGTCTTGGTAGGATCTTGAGATTGAGGCCAAGATGGCCAGAGCATATATTCTAGACACATAACGTGCCCTTTGGAATTGTTGATTTTTTTCAGCTTCCCCATCTTCCAAATGACAACTTTGCTTTTGAAACTCCTTTCAGTTTAAAAAGAGGTGTGCCATGTAGCATGAGGATATCCTGTTTGAGACTACAAAGTCCAAAGCTCCTTTGGACATGCAGAAGAACTACTTGTGGTCTTTAAATCCAAACTTTAGCGTTTCTATTTTTAAAAAGCTCTTTAGTGTCCCCACTTTTCTAGTAATGATAGTTGTAAAGAAACATTACAGAACTTTTATACCTGCTAGTTTGGAGCTGGAAGAAGAATGAATGAAAACAAAGTTGAATGTAAAAGATCCCCAAAATTATTCCGTTAGCAAATCTCAGCCTTTAAAAATTTAAAAATTAAATGAAGTGGTCCATGGTTTTGAAGTTTGTGATTCTTGATGTTCCAACTTAGTAGGAATCCTAAAAGTCAAGTGAGATGTTATATTAAATGTGTCACATGTTATGTGTTTCGTTTTGAATTGCTAACAGCCAGTGTGCGGGGATTTTTATTTTTTTTAACAGTTGCATCGGGGAAGAAAGGGCTAAACTCCCTCTCCTTGGCACCATGGTCTCAACGAGTTCTCTGTGCCTCCAATTATGAATTAAGATGCAAAAGGCGCAAGAACAAGTGACATGGCTAGTTTGGCTTTAAGCACGCAACAGTACGTTTGTTGCATTTTTACAGCTCAAACTGAGAATTATCAAGTTGGTATATCCTGAAAACGAAATATTTACACAAAGCATACACTCAGGCATGGATATGGTTTGTGTGAAAGGTTCCCACAGGAATTATTATTATTATTATTATTATTATTATTATTATTATTATTCCCTTAGTCTGCAAACCTAACACATTATCTAGAAAGCAAGCCCAGTTGAATTTAGAGAGATTTACTTAGGATCACCTTGTTCAAAATAGGTAGCATTATAATTAACTTGGGTTTTTTTGCTGTGTCATTTGGAGATGTCCTGAAGTGGTACTCAAAGTCCAGATTAGAAACATGACCGTAGCTGAAGTGGCATCCACTCTGAAAGCCATACCTTATGCATCTTAAAAATATATATATGATTCAGATTTGTTGCTGCCAGCAGCCTGTGATAAATCAGAAACTAACCCTTAGTGCTGCAGAGGCTGGCTGTGTTGCCAGCAAGTGGAGAAATGCCTAGAATACCTTCTAGTAATGTTTTATGTTATTTGGTATATATTAATTGTTGATGCTTGCAAGTGTGTTAATTATTTTCACATTTTGAAGCTGGGTGATAAATGTTGTTTCACACATGGCAACAAATACTATTTGGTGTTTGAGATTTGTTGATGCTTGCAAATGTGTCATTATTTTCACATTTTGAAGATGGGGGATAAGTGTTGTTTCACACATGGCAACAAACTCAGCAAGGAGCTGCTGCCAATTCCAGCCTTGTAGCATATGAAGTATGATATTTGTGTTTCAGACAGAACTTTGTTACATTCACACTTGACATTTTTATTAGTGCACTTAAAAACACCTTAGGTATAGTCCTAAAAACCTGTGAAGTGGCCCAAATACCCTGTTTCTCCTAAAATAAAACATAGCCATAAAATAAGCCATAGCAGGATTTCTATGCATTTGCGAAATATAAGCCGTTCCCCAAAAATAAGCCATACCCCGAAAATAAGCCATAGTGACGCGGCACCTCCCATTAAAACAGCCTGGGGAGGCGTGGCTATGCAGCGTATTGATGCGACACGGTTAAAATAAGACATCCCCTGAAAATAAGCCATACTGTGTTTTTTTGAGCAAAAAAATATATAAGACGGTGTCTTATTTTAGGAGAAACACGGTAGGCATCTTAAAAATACTTACATGAACTACTTATATACTTGAGTATAAGCCTAGTTTTTCAGCACATTTTTTGTGCTGAAAAAGCTGCCCTCGGCTTATACTTGAGTGAGGCGGGCAGTGGGGGCGGCAAGAAAGAAGCCCTTTCTCTCCGCTCGTGCCGCCACCCGCTCTCCCCAGTTGACCATTCCTTAAGAAGCGTACAAGAACAGTGGTTCTTTACTCTCCCCAGGCAGCTTGTTCCATTCCTGAACTGCTCGCATAAATGCAAACTTGGCAAAGGAGGAAGAGGAAGGAGCAGCCCAAAGGGCTGCTTTCGGGCTGCTCGTTCCTCCTCCTCCTCCGCAGCGGCAAAGGTGAACCGGCTTATACTCGAGTCAATAAGCTTTCCCAGGTTTTTGTGGGAAAATTAGGTGCCTCGGTTTATATTCGGGTCGGCTTATATTCGGGTATATACGGTAACTACCCTGGGCACTCAGACATAGACACACATAAAATGTCAGCAAATTCTAGATAACTTTCTTTCCTTGTTTACCTGTGTTCTGATTTAAATTTCAGTACTGTGGACTGCTCAGGGAAACTGTCTGACAATAAATTCCAACGAAAACACCATTGGCAGAAACAGTGGCATCTTCTGGGCATTACTACAATCCAGGTAGGAAACAAAATTATCACCTTTACTTATATCTACCCAATACGATCTTGACCTCTCCCTACTTGTTGTTGTTTGTTTGTTTGTTGTTGTTGTTGGTAAAAAGCCAATAAGAAGTTTGTCTGTCTATCTACCTGGCACTTGATAGCTTTTTTGACATGAGGGTGACACTTTTCTTTAGAGAATGCTGCACTTGTGTCTAGTTTTACAAATTCTGTCTCTTCTGAAATATCCATAGTTAATTGGAACAAAACATTGCAGTTCAGTAGCAATTCTGTTCTCACTCATTTTCTTCCAAGAAAACATGGATAGGATGTTTATAATAACAGCTTCCAGCCAATTCTGTGTTCCAAAAGGTTTATTTAGAAATGGTCTTCTGTATTGGAGGAGTGCTTTGCTCTAAGGCTGTTCTGAGTCAACATCACTTCTGTGTCATGGGAAATGATCTGCCTTGTTCCTGTAGGCTAGCACTAAGAATTTCCCATGAACTTAGCTAGTGCCCTGGCATCTTAAGGGAAGTAGTCAGAAATTCAGGGAAGGCTGCAGAGTATGCTGTCTGGCTTATGTGATCAGTCTTTTATATAAGCTTTATTCCAGCCTTTCCATGACACTAACCCACAAAACTGTTCACCTGCTATCATGTTCACACATACATATGGTCATCACTTGCCACTAGAAGAGGGAAATAGCTAATTTCCTTCCAGTTCATGCGAGCTTCCTTGTCTGGTTGACTGGAAGGTAATTCCTATTCATTTTTTAGACAACCTGCTTCATCTGGGAGGCATGCTGTGTTTGAAAGAAATTATTCTCATTCTTATATGTTGTCCATCTAACTGGGTTGTCCCAGCCACTCTGGGTGGCTTCTAGCAAAATATAAAAACACAATAAAACATCAAACATGAAAACCTTCCCTATACAGGGCTGCCTTCAGATGGCTTCCAAAAGTCATAGAGTTGTTTATCTGTTGGACATCTGAAGGGAGGGCATTCCACGAAGAGCACCACTGTCAAGAAGGCCCTCTGCCTGGTTCTCTGAAACTTCACTTCTTGCAGTGAGGGAATCGGTAGAAGGCCCTTGGAGCTGGACCTCAGTGTCTGGGCTCGGGGATGGGGGTGGAGATGCTCCCTGTTTGCTTTTTAATGAGTAGACCCCTGATTTAAATTTGTCCAACCAATGTCAAGAAGTCTTTAGAATGTTAGTTTTTAGTGCAAGTTGATATAGCAGCTAGTGGGGATTTGATTCCCCACCAGGAGGGAGTTAAAGAGTCACAGTGCCAACACTGGGAAGGTCCCGTCTATCACATGCCCCTGCCTGATTTTGTGTAGGAGTGGCACAGGAAGCAGGGGCTGTGAGGTCACTCAAGTTCCTGTGTGAGTGGGAGGTTGCCAAGGTAACCGGTCCCTAAGCTGCCCATTAATTAATTAGATACCTGGAGCTTTATTTTTTAATTAATTAATTAAAAACATTTTACAAACTGCCTACCATTTAAAAAAATCTCCCAGGTGGTGTACAATATAAAACATTTAATACAAATACTCCCTATAAAACAGAGCTATAAAAGAATGACTAAAACAGTAATTCAGGGAATACAAACATATAAAACAGGGCCCAATTTCATGAGTTGGGGAAAGCCTGGTCAGAAAGGTAAAGTTTTCACAAGATGTCTGAAGAAACCCGATGCTTGCTGATTCATATATGGCAGAGTTTAGAGGTTTAAAGGTTATCACCAGCACAGTGGTACCTCGGGTTAAATACCTAATCCGTTCCGGGGTGCCGTTCGCACCCTGAAAAGTACACAAACAGAGCGGCGATATCGCACATGCGTGGAAGCGCGATATTGTGTTTCTGCACATGCGCAGACTGCGCAGAGTGCTTCTGCGTGTGCATGCGCGGTGAAACCCAGAAGTAAACACTTCCGGGTTTGCCACGTTCGTAATCCGCGCCGTTCGCAACCCGCAGCGAACGCAACACGAAACTGTAGTTTAAACTGAGCCCAGAAACAAGTGCCCCCCTGGATTTAGCTCTGAGATCTGGTGGTGGTGGTGGTAGAAAATGAAGAAAGAAGAGCAACAATATAAGCAGATCCTGACAAAATCCATTCTTCTTTTGGATCAGTTTTTGTGATGTAGATGTATATCACCATTGTTGGAAACAACTTGTTGGGTTCTTTATCCAGCCAAGAAGTATTCTTACTTTAACTTTGTTACACTTTTTGTGTGGGTGTAGCGGGAGAACAAAGAGAACAAGCTCTTTGTTATCTTATGTTGTCCAGGTATGTTCAACTATGCCTGGAAAGCCAACATAATTTAACTTTTTACAAGGAAATCCTTGGCCTTGTTTCAGCTTCACTAGGATTTGCAGTCTTATCTTCTGACAGTGTAAAGGAAATTGCAGTCTACATTCCCCCCCCCCCTTTTGCGATTCAAGTAGCTTGCTTAACCAGTAATGTGCTTTCTTTTGTTCACAGTTTGTTTTTTGGAAATCTGTATATATACTTTGCCTGGCAAGGGAAAATTCATATATCAGGTTGGTCTTTTTAATATATCCTTTTTTTTAAAGTAACCAGGTTGTGAATGAAACAATAAGGGAAAATTGCTATGTTGATGAGGGGACAAACAGAAATAAAAAAGCAGTGGAGATAGCCACAGCTTATTTGAAATAGTGTTTTGAAAGTCCTTGGAGGCTATTTTTAACTTCATGTGTAGCAGCATAATTGTAAACACTACAGTGTTTCCCTTCTGTTTACTGTATTTTTGTTCCATGTGTACAGCTGGCTCGCATTCCCATCTATGCCTGTGATCCTCACTGAAACAAATCTACTTTGACATATATCTGGGTGTTGCTTAGCTTCCTCTTTTATTGACCTTGCCTTGACCCAACTTTTGGTTCTTACCAAGTGCATTGGGTCCCTTCCAACTCTACAGTTTTGTGATTCTATGCTTCCATGTCTCGGTGTTTATCATTCAAACCTCAAAAAAGCACTGTCATCCTTGAACTTCCCTCCTACATTCCTCTTGCTCTGGCTCCCAGATTCTGCAACTGAGCTCATGCCAGTTTTCACAACCTTCAATAACATTTTGCATTTATTTTGTCTGTGAATCAGATGTGATATATTAGCTAGAATTCACAGTTGATTTTGAAATTGAATAAAGCTCAGAATTATAACATGCTACTGGCATGTGGTTCCCAGAAAGTTACTCAGAGGGAACTGGCCCTTGGGTTGAAACAGGTTCCCCACTTCTTTTGTATAGGTAATTTTGGATATAGATTGATGGAGAACTTGACTAGTATATGGGAGAGTACACCTTATTTTATGTGCTGTATTTAATCACAGGCAGAAATGTCCTAGGTATAGAATGAATGGATATGCTATTGTTGGTTTATGAAGTCAACGCACACTTCTTTTTCTTTCCCAGAAAACGACCGTAGGACCGTCTTCATTGCTCTGACGGTGATTAGTCTTGTGGGGACCGTTCTGTTTTTTCTCATTAGGACCCCAGAAGAATCAAATTCAGAGGAAGAAGCTGATGCCTCTACTGACAACCTCATAGAACGCACGTAGGTGTTTATGGCTGTCCGACTCCTGAATCTGTATGCTAAAGCCATTTCTACTCTGTGACTAATTTGTATTACAAAGGATGGTTATGCACACTGTCCTCACAGGTCACACTATATTTTTCCATTAAACAATTTGTTTTTGGGGGGAGTAGAGGAGTTTGTGGGATAGGCTCCATTTAGTTCTTCCTAATGTGACACTAATCCAGGCTAAAGTGTGTGGCTAAAGTAAGAATTAAGTCCTTCTGATACTTTAGGAGTTACTATGGAATGCAGTAGTCATGCATCTGGGCAGCAGAAATTAACTTGGGTTTGGGTAGAAACATAATAAACAACATAATGTCCATCCATAACATAATATCAGTAAAATACAACAATTCAGAGGCAGTTTGCTGGCTGGGGTGCAGCTGCTACATGACCTTCTTGGCAGGTGGGTTTGCTGTTGCGTAGTGGGAGGTAGAGAAGGAGTGGTGGGGAAGTCAGCAGAGTGCATATGCACCAGCAAAGCCAACCTGGCACACCTGCCAGTGTGTTTGCACTGCACTGACCTCCCTGCCACCTTACGCTTCTCCTGTTATAAGCAGCCATGACTCACCCGCCAGGAAGCTAGTGGAGTGGTTTCGCCCCAGCTGCCGAGCTCATTCTGAAATATGGCTAATAATCATAAGCAATACATAACAAGTAGTTTGTTTCTGAACGAGTTATTTCCCATATTGTTACGGTACAATTTCTAATGGCATTGTTATAATAATCATGACAACTTAAATTCAGCATTTGTAAATTTATTTTCTCACTTTAAATAAATGTTTGTTTTAACCAGGTCTGGCCAAAGCAACATGACAAGGGCCGTTGGTGCATTTAGTAAGTAAAATCCCATGGAAGTATTAGATTTTCCAGCATGCCAAGTCATAGTCATACATGGATGCCTCACATTAAAAGCTAACCTCCAAGTGTTTTTTTTTTTTTTTAATAAAAAGGACAGGCATTATGCATTATTTTCCTGTGTTGTAAGTTTCCTTCTTACTACCCAGACACCAGTGCTTTGCATTTCCCAGGACCACGGTTAAGCATCATTGTCTGAGATTCTTACACCTAGGGAGGAAAAGATGCTTTTAATTCCCCATGCTAGGGGTTCCTTGAAAGTTTCATCCTTCTTGGAGCATGGTGGCTGTTCTCTTAAGGGAGCAGTGGATGTGTTCTTACTGGTGGAGGAAGAGGAGTGCGGGGGGAGCGCACCGCCCCTGGCAGCGCGATCCCGGCAGGGTGCCATCGCGGTGCCCCCCCCCCCCCCGCGCTGGGTGCCCCGCCCCCAGGACTCGCACCAGTCCTGCCCCTGCCTGCTCTCCGCCACCCAGTGCCGGAGCATGAAGCTCCACCACTGTGTGTTCTCTGTGGGGTAAGGGGAATTGAAAGATGGTTTACCTAATACTAGCATCAGGATTAGTACATTCACTGTAATGTGGGTTCTTTCAGAAATGAAATAGATAGGAAGGGAGGCTCTTAAGGTGTCTTCTCCTGCGTAGGAAGCTGCCTTCTTCTGACCATTGATCCATCTAGCTCGTTATTTTCCACCCCCACCTGGAGACCCCTACCTGGATTGAACCTGGGGCCTTCTGCAGCTGCTCTACCAGTGAGCAATGGTCTAGGCTTACAAAGCTGGAATCTATAAGCCTATAGTTCTGTGTTCCTGTATGCAACTGTGAATATTAATTCAGAAGTCGTTATTATGATTGTGGGAGGGGATAACATAGTTCAGCCCATTCCACCCCCCCCCACTTTAATTCAGCATCCAGCGAGGATTCTCATGGTGTGCATGTGTGTGTTTTTAATTGTGGCTTCTTTGCAGAAAGATCCATCAAGCTGTGTGTCACAAAAGAGATTCTGCTGCTTAGCATCACAACGGCCTATACAGGTAACTAACTGGACAGGGATAGAATCATTAGCCTTAGGAGTTTGCATGGGACTTGTGCACAGTACCTTTTCTTTGGCCCAGACTGACTTTCTTACTGCTCAACAGTCCTATCCCAAATCCATTGCTTTTGGCTGCATCATGCAAATCCCCCAAGTGCTTTTCTTTTCATGGTATCTCCCAAAGCATTGTTTCTGCTCTCATTCTCAGCCCGGGAGCCTGTGGGAGAACCATGCACAGAGCTGAGGATTTCTTTTAAAGATTTCTCCGCATCCAGAAAAGACAACCTGCTCTTTCCAATGAACTGCCGCCCATATTGCTGGCTGGTGCTACTTTGGACAAAAGCCTTGGCTGCTTGGATGATTCCCTTGTACACATCTGTAGATGTTTTTTGGATTGTGGTCCTTGCCCTGCACTAAAACATCATATTTTCATCTCTCTCTCTTCCACCATATTTCCCCCCCTCTCTCTCCCCCGGCAGCAACATTCAGTGCTCCTCTTCCTATATCTTCCCTTTGGTAGCCGAATGCTTGTGTTGCAGATTGCCATCTGGTGGTTGCAGCTGAGAGTATTTGTACCTTTCCTAGCCTGCAGTCTTTTTTTTTAATCCTTTCAGATGTGAAAGGATTTCAATTTTGGGGGGCTTTAAAGTGAAAGTGGAGATTTTCAGAATTTTGCATTTATTTCAATCCCATTTTTTTGCGGACCTTAGTTGGCCCGATCACCACATTTTAGTATTCTTGCTTTAAACTTGGGAGGCCTGTCTCCGGTTCCTTCACCAAGTTGTGTTTTTGGGGGGTTTACCTGCAGTTCCATGGGTCAGGGGAAGTTTTGGCCCATAGCAGGCTCTCAATGGGTCATGTGCCTCATTTACTTCACTTGGTTAAGATTTTTAATTATTTAATTTACGTTCTACTTTTCCTCAAAAGAAATCAAGGCATGTGGTACATATGATCCTTTTAACCCATCATTATATAGAACCAGACAGCTCTGAAGTAAAATGTTTCACAAATACTTCTTGGGAGTTGTTAGTAAAGCTAACACGTAGCGTTCCATAGGTGCCTTGGTTGTTGTAGCTGAATCCTGCACAAACATTCTTAAAATTTAATATCGGCGCCAATGGTACTTGGAATACCTTGGTGGTTTATATGGTTGGATCCTACGCAGGCATTTTTGCTACCAGCTGCTTCCTCCAGATAATCAAAGTACTGTACACAATACCACCGCTGGTCAACTTGGCTTGCATTGCATAAATACAGTTATGAAAAGTTCTCCTAAAAGACCAGTGTATCATTCAGTCTACTGATATCTTTTGGCAGCTCCATGTTGCAATTCTATCTTAAACTGTAGACTTTAATAAAGCTCGTAACTAGGAACTTTCTCCTTCTGTGTTTGTAATATTGCTGTCTCTTTCTAGGTCTGGAATTAACATTCTTCTCTGGAGTGTATGGGACCTGTATAGGTGCTGTAAATAAATTTGGTACTGAAGAAAAAAGTCTGATTGGACTCTCTGGTATTTTTATTGGTATTGGAGAAATATTAGGTGAGTCATAGGAACAAAGGGAATTCCTTGATGCAAATTAGGCCTTTGGTTCATCTAGCTCAGCATAGAGACTCATAGCAGATCTCCAGGGTTTCAGACAGGCATCTGAAAAGGTGCTGGGGATTGAATCTGGGACCTTATGCATGCAAGGCCTGCATGCCTTACCATTGCGCTATGGCCTCTCCCTAAACTGGATTTGAAATAGCAGAAACAGCTGTATAATACATATACAGCTTAAAACAATACAACAAATAAATTTGTAGGTGTAGGAGTAGTAACAACAACAACAACAACATTTATATACCACATATGCCAAAATGGCTTCTATGTGGTTAAATGAGATGTATCTGTTTTAAATGCTTATGAAGTACATTAATGTAAACAGCCACAACAGTTTGTTTAATCCTCAAGAGCTAACTAAGACTATCCACACCAGTTTAATGCATCAGGAAGTTAAAATGTTTTTTAAAAAAGGTAAAGGAGCCCTGGATGGTAAAGTCCAGTCAGAGGCGACTGTGGGGTTGTGGCGCTCATCTCACTTTCAGGCCAAGGGTGTCTGCGTTTGTCCACAGACAGCTTTCTGGATCATGTGGCCAGCATGACTAAACCGCTTCTGGTGCAGCGGGACACTGTGACGGAAGCCAGAGTGCATGGAAACGCCATTTACCTTCCGCTGCAGCAGTGCCTATTTATCTACCTGCACTGGCATGCTTTTGAACTGCTAGGTTGGCAGAAGATCAGGAAGTTAATACTTATTTATAGTGGTGATGGAGTAGCAGCAGTGTTTTGCTCATTTTAGACTATGCAAACTCAGCAGTATAGGACTTCTTACAGCCAAGGCAAGCAGCTGTTTGGTATAAAAAGCAGATTGCCTTTTTGGCCGTTGGAGCCACTGCAGATAGCAATGTTTGTGACATAATTAGTCCTAGTTCTCAGAAATAGCAGTAAACCATTGAAGTGTACCACTTTAGACTGCAGATATAGACTTACATGAGTGAATACGTTTCTGTGAAATAAAGAAAAACAACCCTTGGCATAACAGAATAGGTTCCAGGGAGAAGGATACAAGCTTAGTCCTTTTCCTGACATGCTAGCGTTCTCTTTACAGGGATGTTTATTTAACTGAGCATGTAAGTTCCTACCCTCTTGAGGTCTCAGGTGATACAGTGGTGACACAGTTTGCCTCCTGATTTGCTCTTGTGAGAGCCAGGCCACGGTTTCCACTTGTGGATCAGGTAGCGGTGCCATGTCGGGGAGAGAGGATGGAGCGTTAGCTCGAGACTTTGCCATAGTCAATCATCTGGTGGGGGTTTGCTTCTCCCCTCCCACAGTGTTGCCTGCTTTCTAGCATGTAGGACTGTGGGTAGAACCACCACCACAAGGCATAACGCTCAGGATGGAAGTCGCCTCTGCTGGATTTTCTGGAATCCCTCTTTCCCCTCATCCTCTCAAGCCAGAGAACACACAATTTAGCAGGATCCTCTCATCCTTTAGTGAGGCTTTTTAGGGGGGTGGGATGCTGCTGAGCAGAGTAGGGGTCAAATAAGTCCATTTCCACCAGTCCCTTACAGGACATACTAGGGAAGTGATTTAACCCTCAAACCCCACCCTGTTTTCTTACTGGCAATAATGATATGTTCTCTATTGCAGGTGGAGGAATCTTTGGCCTTCTGAGCAAAAACAATCGTTTTGGCAGGAACCCAGTGGTGATGTTAGGCATTGTGGTCCATTTTGTAGCCTTCTTTTTGATTTTCTACAACATGCCAAATGATGCCCCCATCGCCTCCATCCATGGCACAGACAGCATAGCATTCATGGAACCAAGGTAACGAGTTACTTTACTTCCTTCTCATGACCAGACAGATCCAGTTTACACAGGGCGCTAAGCCAAACCATGGCTTAATATGAACAGGCAAACATGTTGGTTACAGGACCAAAGATAATGACTGAGGTGCTCCTCCTTCCCTTTCTGCTGCCGCGCTATCTGGGGCCAAGTCATGGTCTGCCTTACTGTGACGGCCAAACTTGGGCTCATGGTTTGTCTTGCTCTAGACAAACCATGAACTGTAAACGTAAGATTTGCTCTTGGTTTACCACTCACGGTTTACCTGGGGAAGACAAACCATAATGTCAGGGAACAGGCAGTGCCCAGTGGGGTGGTGCAGGGGCTGTCAGGGGAAAGAAAGCCCCAGAACCGCAAGGATGGCAGGGGAATCTCCAGCGGGTGTGACAGGCAGGAAGCTAGCCCAGCGGAGAGGGGGCTGGGGGATGCTCCAGAGACCCAACACCCACTCAGCGGGCACAGACAAGAGGGAGCAACAACAGTTCCATCGCCCCAATTACGTAGGGGCGTCAAACGTAAGGAGGGTAGGAGGTGAGTGGGGGCGCCCAAGTTCTTATGTTGGGGGCACTCCCGAAAAGCACCACTTCCGGGATCTGAAAGTAACTAAGCTGGTCGTGGACTTTTGAGCTCTGCACTGTACAAATCTGCACAATAAAACCTGTAAATATACGGAACCCGAGTCAAGCCTCTTTACTCGCGAGGAACCACAGCAGAACCCTTACACATAAGCCCAGGTTTGGATGGAATGCTAAGTCAAAGAATATTTAAAATATTAAATAATACGGGCAAAGTGCCTTTGACATATTAAATTGCAATGCAGAAATGCCCGAAACGAGAATTCTCAAAACGAAGCTGCTCTTTGGTAACAATCTGGACCTTGCCATTTTTTCTCCATTATTTCTCAGTAAACAGACAAAAATAATATGAATGGTAGGATTGTACCTAATTTTCCATTCATAGTTGTGTATATTTTTATAAGTGTGGTTAATGTTGGCATCTCTTTATTTTCAGCAAAGAAGTGGCAATTTTCTGCAGCTTCTTACTGGGTCTAGGTGATAGCTGTTTCAACACTCAACTCCTCAGTATTTTGGGATTCCTATACTCAGAAGACAGTGCACCTGCCTTTGCAGTCTTTAAATTCATCCAGGTATCAGTTGCCAAATGCCAGAGCCAGACATCATATAATCAGTAGTCTACTGAAATAACACAGTAGTTTATTCATTATGCAAACAAAGAGCTTTGTGTATAATTGGAAGTAATTTAAAAGTCATCTACTTTTGTCTAGGACAAAGGGTAAGTCAAGAACATAGAAGCCTTTTCAGTAACGCAGGATGTTTGGTTAACCAAAATACATGCTACAGTCCTGTGTTTAAGCCCCAGTGAAGACACTGAACTTCAATTCTGTTTAAACATAAACATGCTTGCGATATAATATTTGTGTGTGACGAAACAGTGTTAATATAACAATTACTTTTAAAGAACATTTTGGGTAGTCATAAGTGGAATACATGCATTGGTAGGTGTGCTATATAGAAAATGCTACCTTCTATCTCAATGCAGTAAATGATATTAATGGAACAGTATAGTAGCATTCTATATCATTATAAATGAAATTAAAATAGCTAAGTGGATAAAGTGGAAAAGATAGATGCAAAAAACGCTATGTTCCAACTACAAGTCACTGTGATGGCTCAGTTGGTAGAGCATGAGACCCTTAATCTCTACACTGGGCAAAAGATTCCTGTATTGCAGGGGGTTGGACTAGATGACCCTCGTGGTCCCTTCCAACTCTACAATTCTAGGAATCTGGGAGTCTCTACTTTCCTGGATTTGGTGCAGGTAAGCCGTTTGTAGACGCAGTAAGGAATCTAGGAATTAGGAATGACCTTGGATCAGGAAGAGTCAAAGCTGATATGAAAGGGCATTTGATGCTAAGCTGTTCCCTTTGAAATAGGCAGATTGTAGAAGAGCTAAGTAAGGCAGTTAATTAGAAAAACAACTTGGACTGGGGAATTTATGCTCTGGAAATCACAAAAAGTTGGAATGTTACTAAAGCTGAATGACACTGAAGCCAAGTTGAAATGTCACTCACGCCCTTCCTTGCTTCCTTTTTCAGTCTGTCTGTGCCGCCATTGCATACTTCTACAGCAACTACCTGCTTCTTCAGTGGCAGCTTCTGATTATGGCCGTGGTTGGGTTCTTTGGGACACTTTCCTTCTTCACCGTGGAGTGGGAGGCCCCAGCCTTTGTGGCCAAAAACACAGATTACAGCAGCATTTGATGGAGGCGGTTTCAGCGGCCCGCGACAGTATTCACATGCAGAGACACAAGCACGTGCTCCTTGGAAAAGACTTGATAGCATCTTCTGTAATAGAACACAGGGGAGACTGAACTCCAAAGTTTAAAAAGCTTCCCCTCCTCTTATGAACTTGTTGTGATGGGTATTGCATACTACAATGTGGAATAATAGCCTGGCCATTGGGGCAGCGAAGCTTCTTCTTAATTATTTCCACTTGCCAAGTGCCTGCATCTTATGCTTACGCCCACCTGTTTTGGAGACCCTTTATTCTTTTTTTAATTGCATTCCTTTTTCATTTTTTACTTGACTGTCTCTGAAGCAAACAGTAGTCTTTTCAGGACACCCCCCCCCCAGTACATGGGGATATTTTTTCACAGGATGGAATGCCAGTTCACTTTGTGGATTTATATGGAAATCCATGGAGGCTTTCCAATGCTTTTAAAATAACCCCAGTTCCATTTTTCTCCAAATAACTCTAATATTCTTACATTATAATGTGAATGAACGTCAATTTTTTAAAAGAGGAGCTATATATTATGGGATAATAGCATAAGGGAATGAACTGCATTTGCACAAGCTATTTTAGCTAATTTTAGCTGAGTCTCATCGGAGGTAAAAATGATTATGGTCCAGAACCCCCGTAGTCCCCATATTCCTGTGTGCTCTGAGACTATTTATACTATATTTTCTCAGAATCAAGTTTATAATGATATTTGCTGCTATGAAACAGTGTAGGAAATGCACTCCAGAGACTCCCAAATACTTTACCATAGTGGTCCACAAATATTCAAATACCCTGGTGTTCTGCATGGCTTGTCACAGGCATAAAATTTCTCAGCTGCACAGGTAGGGACCTGATTAAGGAAAGTGGTGTGCTGGATTCTAGCCTCATTGTCTTACTTTACTGGCAACATCATTTGGGGAAATTTGCCATTTGGGGAAATTTAATATGTTTTTTTAATGCTTGCTTGGAAGAATAAGATCTTATGAGTTTAACATTGTCAGGATCCCAGGGCGGAACACCGCTAAGAGCAATGGCAAAAGACTCATCCTACAAATTGCTTACAGTGCTCTCCTGTGCATGTTTACTCAGAAGTAGGGCTTATGCCCTAGTAACTGTGTTACAGATTGCAGCCTTAAAATGTAAATGTAGGGAAATGTGTGAAAACCATATGTGACAATCATGGTGTCTGTGTACAGATAGTGTCTGCATGTACACAACTAGATACATTGAATTGCATACTCTGTGCTTAAAGGGATAAGTAGAAAAATGCAGTACACTAAGCCCACAACTTACGCACATTTGACTTAGGTGCATTCAGCTTTACGTGCTTGGCAATTTAAAAAAAAGGGGGGTATCCAGGAAAAAATACTTTGGCAATTCCACTTGCATTGCACCCAATGTGTCTTGATTATATGCTATTTTGGCATTAGGCATGATACCTGGAACAAACCCCCTATGTAAGTTGTGGGCTTACTTGGCTGGCATCCTTGAGTTCATTGTTGGGAATTTGGCGAGATTACTATTGAATAAACTACCTGGGGGTTAATCACCTTTTCCAAGGGAATAATTTTCCAAGAGCATTGTTGAGAGTAAAGAGCTTATTGTTTGGGGCAATGGGTGAGGAATGAAAATGATGATTCTAGGTACTATGAACTTCTCAATGCAAAGCCTTGTTGAAACTGATTAGTTAATTTTAGCGGGGCTTGTGTAGATATGCACAGTGAATTACCGGTATGTTCAGAAATTTTAAAATAGTTGCTGTAAGGTAACCCCATTGGGTAGTACCTAGTGCTGCGTGAACAGGAGTTTGCATGTGCAATGGCGGAGTCTCATGCCAGAGGAAAACAATATCCTTTCCCTCTGTTTGGGGGGCTTCTTCCCTCACACTGGAGTCCTGGATGACGCAGTCTGCAGAGTTTTGTGGACCCCCTCTGTGTAGGCTTGTCAGAGGGTAGAGGGGCTGCAGGGGAAGGAAAGGAAGCTTGTGCTATCTGAGCTTCTTCAAACTGTTGGTCTGACCCAGAAGTGGAGGCTAAGGCTGTCAAGGGACAAATGCCAAATGAAGCAAAAGGATTCCAGAAATAAGGCATTGGTCCCATCAGTCATTGCCTGTCTCGGAGGGAAGAGGCACAGCTGCCCACATACAGAACCTGGCACACCTTTTTTAAAAATCTCATTAGAGCAGAGACATCACCACCACCACCACCACCAAAGGTAATTTGGTATCTGAAGAAGTGTGCATGCACACGAAAGCTCATACCAAGAACAGACTTAGTTGGTCTCCAAGGTGCTACTGGAAGGATTTTTTTTTTTTGACAAAGGTAATTAGTTAGGGTAATTAGATTTCGTTGGCATAAATTTTGCAATACACATGCCTTGCTGTCCCAGATTATTTCCATTCATGAAATGATTTTGTGATCAGCTATTCTAGTTTATTGTCATGCTTCTGTTATTAAAATGATGACTCAAAGTCTTCTCATTTTTATGGCACCAGTTTTGAGAGTATTGAGAATAGCTCCTTGTTTCATTTCTTTCTGTGATTACATCATCTGAATAAAAGGGAACCTCAACCAATACTTCTATTTTGCAAATGTGCTTAGTGATTTTTGAGTTAAATGTGTGGTGTGGATTATCTGCAAAATTCCTTGCTTTTTCTGTATGGTAGAACAATTGCATCTTGTCTTACAGAAATAATTCATGACAGCCATGGTGGATGCCCCTCTTTCCTGATAATGGTGAAGAGTGTCCTTACCTTAGAATTCTTGCAAGCCGTTTTATAACAATTGATACTGTTCAGAGGGTTATTAAGAGCAAACCATGACTGCAATCCTATATATACTTGGGAATACTTTTGCATAGGTTTCTGAGTATATATATCTAAACCACACAATGTCTTTCTCTCCCCCCCCAAATTTTAAAGATTTTTATTTGTAATAATTTCAGTCTAATTATTTTTATTTAAAAGATTGCTGAGCTGCCATTCAACAAAATTGTAAGGACAACATTCAAAGATAATCTTTTTTAAAAACAACCGCAATCAAAAGACAACACAGTAGACGGAAAGTGGGTAAAACCAACAGTATGCCAGTTCATTATACAGTGATACATTGGTTCTCGAATGTAATCCGTTCCAGAAGTCCCTTCGACTTCCGAAACGTTCGAAAACCAAGGCGTGACCTCCAATTGGCACAGGCGCCCTGGAAACAATGGCCGACAGCCGCATCGGACGTTGGGCTTTTGAACGTTCAAAAACTGGAACATTTCCGGGTTTTCAGCATTCAGGAGTCGAAATGTTTGCGTACCAAGGCATTCGGGAACCAAGGTTCCACAGTGTTTGTGCTGCAATGTGTGAACCTGACACTGGAAAGAGATATCAGTTGGTGCTAGTCCTTAGGCAGAGCATTCCATGAACAGGGTGTCACAATTAAGGCCCTCTCCCTGGTCCCCATCCACTTGAGGAAAGAATGGAAGTTTGCATTATTTGTTTGATAGGCTGAGAGTAGCTGATGGGATATGAAGAAAGCGAATATATGCATGGCTAAACTAACGAGGGGAAATGCTACAAGCATAGAAGGATCTAACACACATGCAAATTTGCAAAATGTCCCCCCCCCTCCACCTATGGGCCCCTAAGACTTCTGTTACTACCTAGGTTGTAAATGGTGATGTGCAAAGCAGACATTATGTCTGGGAGCTGCTCTGGCAGAACAGCAATGTGCGCTCTACTGTCTCCTAAGGACCATCTTTGCACGGATGCCTCTCACTTTTTACTGCTGCTCCCCAAGCCCTCCACTGTCCTCTGCCACAAGCAGCTCGTCGTAAAACAGCCCTTAGCAAAGTTAATAGTTGTGGCATTATGGAAATCAAAGTCATTTGCATGATTTCCTTCATGGCCCGAATCCATAGCTTCCAGCTGGCACCCGCAATCCTTCCTAAGAAGATGGATGTCTTTGAGCCAGGCCTGTCATTTGCTGAGGCAAACATGTGCCGTGCAGTGCCTGCAGAGTGGGGTCTGGGGAAGCTGCCCGAAAATAAATGATGGCCGACAGCAACTTAACGGAAACTTTGGAAGCAGGTGAGACCTGGGCATTGCTGTGCAGGCTTCAGCACACGATGGCAGAGTGATTTGCGAGTTACGATTTTAGGGTTTCTAATGCAATAGGAACAGGCAGCCAACAAAGATGGTGCCTCAATCATCTGTAGAGTTGCGGGCTAGATCTAGAGTCCTGCTTGCCGCAACTGGTATAGGAGCACACAGGTGCAAGGACAGAGAAACGCAAACCTGGAGGAATGCAAATGGGACCAGTTAGCTTTCTAAGAGCAAGTGCTGTAGTCCAGCACTACAGGCAACCTGGAACAGGAACCTTGTGGTAGTAAGATATTTGTGTGTGTGTGTGTGTGAGAGAGAGAGAGAGAGCAGGAGAGTAGCTAGCTGCTCCGGCACCAGGAGCGCCGGTCGGTGGAGGGGTGATCCGCCCACAGGGGTGGCACGGTGAGCTGCCCATGGAGTCCACCTGGCGGACGCAAGCCCCATGCTGCTGTTTTGGGCAGTGCGGGGCCCCGAGCCACTGCGTCACTCCCAGGAGAGACACATGGCTCGGGCGCACTGCAGACCAGGCCCCCGTGGTAAGTACCGCCCCCATGGTGTGCCATTTTGTCACCCCCCCTCAGGGATGACACCCGGGGTGGACTGCACCCCCCACCCCCTTCCTACACCCCAGAGAGAGAGAGACACCTTGAGGCTTTCCCCACCCATGCTGTGTAGCCCAAAAGGCAGAGCCGTAGCTACAAAGGGGCTAGCCTTTTTTTTTTAAATGCCATAGGTAAAGCCTCCAGAGAGGCACCATTGATGCTCCCAGCCTGTGTATGTGTGTACACAAAAGCATATGTGTGTGTGTGCGTGCACGCCAAACTGGGTTTTTGACCCAGGTGAAATAAAGCCTAGTTTTGCCCCTGCCAGAAGGCACCCAGTGTTTTCTCCAAGGCAATACTTTTCAGGCTGAAGTCCAGGGCTTCGCTCAAAAAGAATGAGTAGGAGTGTCCCTAAATCAGCAAGGCTGGCTTATCGCATTTGGCAGTAAATGACGTAATTAATACACATTACCATCTAAAGAGGGATGTCCACTGTCTCATCAATATCAATATAACAACCAGATAATTAAAAAATAAATCACATTCCATCTTTCTCTCTTTAAACCCATAAGCCCAAGTACTTCTAAAGGCTTGGGCTGTCCCCCAACTATGTAGAAGCCACACAAATCTTATTTTTGGGTGGTGGTATTTTGTTTCCAAACTGATAGGCACTCAACCTTCTTAGTTTGCTATAATAACAGGGTTTATGGCTGATTTCCTGACATGTTCAATCTCGTTATTTGAAATAAATGGCTTCTCCTGTTTTTTGTTTTTTTAAAAAAAGGATAATGAGAAGCAAGGCTGATTTTGTTCTCTTCCTACAAACAGCATTTGGTCTTCAGTGTTATCTCTGTAAGAGGGAAATAAATAGAAAGGTTAGTGGTTTATATAAGAAATTTCTCATGCTGTCATATTAAAACGTGTCGGGGTTTGGGTGCTGGAGCTCCTCGTGCACGGCCTTGGACTGGTTATGCACGAGGTACCAGTTGCGGGGAAAGCGGCCAGCGTTCCGCGTGCTTCTGAGCACGGTCGCCGGCCAAGCCTCACAGTCTGAAGGATGTTGAGTAAGCCAATTGATGACTCCGATAATGTGTGAGTTCCTAGTTGCCTTCTTAGTGAAAAGTTGCCTCGTGAAATAAAATATATACCCTGACTCTGAATAGACGGACCAACTTAAAGAAATTAAAATTTTACTTTAAACCTTTTACTCCCCCCTTTTACCCCAAAGGAAGACAGACACCGGTTGTATCTTTAGTGGCTTCGGCAGAACCCACGTAGGCTCGTCCCCTAAGCTAAGTTCTCCTAAGCTTAAAGTCCCTGCGCGCCCAATCTTCCGCGAGGCTAGCTAAATAAAACTAAAACCGAAATATCTTCCGCAATTCTAGCCCTAAGCTAACCTAAAGAAAACCTAACTAAGGCTAAACCGAATGATCTTCCGCGATCTAACTCTAACTAAAAGAAAACCCATCCAACCCGTCCAGCCCGCTCCCAATACCCTTAAACTAAACCCTGAACTTAAAGTAAGACTAACCAAAAGAACGTGAACGTCTCGTGCCTAAGCGGGGTGCCTCTGCCTTTTATTAGGGAACAAACGTGACATCATCATCAATGCCTCAACCAATAAAATCACTGTTGCTGCCCTCCAAAAAGGCGGGAAGCAAGTTTAACGCTCATTAACAACTTTGAACATGACCGGATCTATAAAATAAAGGCGGATTAATCTCATAAGTGAACCACACTATTCATTCATGCTTTCACTTTCGCTTTCGCGCGTAGTTACACCAAAAGTAGTTCTCGAAAAACTCATTAAATAACCAAATAAATATAAATCCATGGCGGATCCGTGAAACGTATTCCGACATATCATCTTTCTTTTTTTGTTTTAAATTAAATTAGTTTTGATTTAGTTATATAAAAAGGAAGGTTAGAGATATCATAAGCATTTATCTGACACAAACATTACCATTTGTTTTGATATAGACCTCGACATGAAAAGGCGAACGTCGACAATGTCGACAGTGTCCACACCAAAGTCTACATCAAAACTGTGATATAAACACCAGCAAAACCATCAACATCCACCCCTTTCATAGGAGGAGATACTTGTACAATAATGTAGCAATAAAGTCATGAAAATAACAAACCACTAGCCGAACATAAAAAGTGATCGATCCGATACACTGTAAACCTTTTAGGTATATATAAATACTTCAATATGTAGTGTAACACAGCAAATCACCTCATAAGCATGTATACTTTCGCGTGCAGCGTAAAACAACAAATTACTCCCCAAACACAAGAGAGGACCTGATACAGGTCCAAAATTAAAAATAACGGATAACGACTGCCCAAACATAAGAGAGGTCCCGATCCGGGACCCAAAATTAAAGTATAACTAGAGCTGGGGCTACATAGCCTACCCAGACCCCTCCCCCATTTTTTTTTAATTTTTTATTTGGAAAACTGAGGAAAATGGATAAGGTAACGGAAAAGGGTTGTTGCTCCGAGGCTACAGAATCGAGGGAACTTTCAGGAAGGTAGATTCTGGACTTACCACAGCGACCACAGGTAACGGGGAACTAGGGTCCGATTCCAGAGAGGGGATTTAAGCCACCTATGTACAAGTGTTTTTTGCCACAAGAGGGGATTTAAGCTACCCACATAAAGGTGTCCCAGCCAGGATGAGGATTTAAGCCATCTACGCAAGGGTTTCCAGCAACAAACGAGATGGGATTAAAACTACCTGCATAAGGGTCTCCCATCAACAGCAGGAAATAGAGTGAAAGGAAAAGCTGGGAACCTGGTTTACTGCCAAAAGGTAGCATATAGAGGGGGATTCTTTAAAAGAAAATAGGGGTACCAAAAGGGTAGGATGTCACCAGACTTGACATATATACTTTGAACAAATCCGAGAATGACCAATTCTTTGACCAAAGGAAGTATTTCAAATAAGGTATATAAGTGTTACCACATTTCGAACTACAACTTTTGTAAACACAACGAGGAGATTTAAGATTATTGAAATAAAACATATATGCATGAATATGTCTATGACTAGAACTGCACAAAGACAATGTTTTGACCTTACATAAACATTTCCATATCATCAAAATTGTGACGCTCTAGATGGAAACCATTTCAGAAAAGTTTCATGTATATAAACATCCATATCATTAATTACCAAGCTATAAGGAAAACACATGTAATCTGCGAGGCGGATATTTCAAGAAGCATACAAAATTGAAAGTACAAGCTTTGTAAATACAATAAAAGTACAGGACAGTTTTAGAACTGCAAAATGGTGTTGGAGAGGAGGATGAAGACGATGAATGAGTTGCCGGTCGTCTTCTTCTCCGACTACACACGACCATGTAGAAGAAATAGTCCTGGAACTCAGGAAAAGTTCATGGAGCTCAGGAAAGTGCTGAAACATCGAGTTCTGAAGAAACAACGATACCTGTAGAAGAAAGGAGGTTAAGCAAGCAAATCAGGGTGATCTGCTAGTGAATGCAGGTAAGAGAGTAACTGGAACAAATCCAGGCAGCCAGGAATCAGAGGGCTGCCCAGAGGCAAACAAAAGGCCTAGGCAGTAGGAGGGTAAGGCAAACTGCCCAGAACTCAACTGGTGCTATTTGTTGAGCACTTTTGAAGAGTTGCTGCATTTGACACTGGAAACTGGTGCAGTCAAACAACGAGGTGGATATTCTTAACTTGGTTCCTTAGCTCTCCAAGGGCGCACACATCTGGCAGGCACCCAAACAGCCTTTTCTTCAAGGGCAACTGCAGCATACCCACGACCCCAAGTGATGAGTGGAACTGGTCCTCGCCATACGATGTCAGGCAAGAGGCGATAAGAGACCAAAGGTCGAGGAAGCTGTTCTTCTTTCTTGAAGTGGAGATCCACTGGGGAATGAGGCTTGTTATGTGGAAAGAGAAGAAAATTTAAGGTGAACAGCACCTTTGCAACTGCCAAAGGGATCTCCGAGGCTGGAAGGTGACGTCCTGCAGTCTGTTTATGGAGCAGAGTTTTGAAAGTGAGGTGTGTCCTTTCAATGAGAGCTTGGCCTGTCGAATTAAACGGAATCCCGTGGGATAGGGAAATATTCCATTGCACACAAAAGTCATTAAAGGCCTGAGAAGCATAGGCCGGGCCATTATCTGTTTTAATGGCTTGAGGTTTTCCCATAACTGAAAAGGTTCTCATGCAGTGCTGTATGACGTGCCTCGTAGTTTCTCCCTTCAGAGCTGTAGCCCAAATGAAACCTGAAAAGGTGTCCACTGTGACATGCAACTTAGACATTGGAGCAAGGGCTGGGACATGTGTCACATCCATCTGCCACAGCTGATTCGCCTCCGTGCCTCGAGGATTTACAGCATCAAATGGCAAGCAAATAGGAGACTTGGAGCACGAAGGGCAGCATGAAATAATGTCCCTTGCTTGTGACATTGGAATGTTGAAGGTCTTGTGTAGAACCTTTGCTGATTGGTGGAAAGTTTCATGGCTTGTCACAGGATTGTCGAACAAGGAGAAGGCTAGAGTCCTGAGGGCAGCGTCTGCTACTGCATTTCCTTCCACCAGGAATCCTGGGAGGTTAGAATGAGAGCGCAAGTGTGCAGCAAAAAAGGGAAATGAACGTCTCTGTAAGAGTTCTTGAAGCTGCGCGAACAAATTAAAGAGATTTTCGTCCATGGACGGAGACAGATAAGCAACTGGAAGCGATGATAACAGTCTATATACATACTGAGAATCTACAACGAGGTTGAATGCTTCTGTAGTGAAAGTCTGAAAAGCAAGAATCACTGCTGCCAGTTCCGATCTTTGTGCTGAAAGTTGTTTCTCTGTAAACACAGTCTTCCATTGTCCATCCTCCCGCCATGCAAGGACACCATAGGAAGAGGAGCCATCTGTGAACAGAGTTTTTGCAGTGGGAATAGGTTGAAGCACCAACATGGATGAAAGGTGATAGTTTACTTGCTGTAACAAAGTGAATCTTTTGTCCTTAGGAGGATTATACAAGAATGAACCAACAAAATCTGCAATAGCAATCTGGAAACTATCTGAAAACTGAATCAAAGTTAGTACTTGTTCTTGAGAGAAAGGAAGGTAGATGGAAAGCAGATCATTTCCACTCAGGCGAATTGCACGGCCTCTGCACTTAACAAGGAGATCAGCAACAGCGTCCATACTGGGGTACACATTCCTTTGAGGCGTGTGCGAAAGATGAACCCACTCCACGATTGCCACTTTTGAGGAAGTATCCGGAACGTATAAAGCTGCTGTGGGCAATCTTGGTGTAGTGAAGATGGCACATGAGAGAGTGCAGTTAGCCGTTGGCACACGATCTACAGCTATCTGATGTAGTTTTGTGTTTACCCCTTGTAAAGCATGACGCATCTCAGAGGTGCACGGAATAACATCTGAAGGAGATGTATGTCCCTTAAGAGCAGAAAACAATGGTGAGAGTTCAGATGTTGGAACTGCTAGAGACTTTCGAGCCCAATTTATCTGTCCCAAGAGATGCTGCAGTTGTGTCAAGGTAAAGGACTCTGGGATGACTATGCTTGGCATCTCTGGCAGGGCTGTGTCTTGAAGCAGTTTGTGACCCAAGTAATGAAATGGAGCAGTGCGCTGTACCTTTTCTGGGGCGATACAAAGCCCAAAAGAGTTCAGGATGCGCGTAAGATGCTCAATATGATGCTCTGAGACCTTCTCCCCATGGATCAAGATGTCATCCATGTAATGGCAAACCTCTAAGGCTGGATATTGCGCTCTGAAAGGCTGCAATGCTTTATCCACAAAGTTCTGGCAGAGAGTCGGTGAATTCACCATTCCTTGAGGGAGTACCTTCCAAGAGTATCTGGAGGCTGGTCTGGTGTTATTGAGCACAGGTAGAGTGAAAGCGAACTTTTCTTGATCTGCAGGTGCTAGCGGGATAGTAAAGAAACAATCTTTGAGATCGATGATTGCAAGCTGATGGTTTCTAGGAATGAGGTTAGGGTTAGGAAGTCCACATTGAAGGGGACCCATTGGAACAATTCTCTCGTTGATCTTTCTCAGGTCTTGAAGCAAACGCCATTTTCCACTTTTCTTCTTGATGACGAAGATTGGGGTGTTCCAAGGGCTATTAGAGGGTTGCACACGATCCTGGTGTAGTAGCTCTTTGATTAGGGCCTCTGCTGCAGCGAGCTTTTCTGACGTCAGCGCCCATTGGTCGACCCATACAGGGGGTCCTTCCTTCCACGTGAGTGGAAGAGCATGTACTGGCGCTGATGCAAAGGCCCACATCAAAAATGTGTATGGACAACAGTTCTTGCTTTAGACAATAAGTCTCTACCCCAAAGGGTGATAGGCACATCCATAACAAGTGGACGGAGCTGCACCATGGAGCCTGAGTCTGACTGGAAGGTAATCGGATGTACGCTCTGGTGGGCGGGTTCGAAACCTCCGACTCCGAAGACTTCCTGGGTGACAGTCGTTGCCCACTGGTCAGGCCAGTCCTTTCTGGCGATAACGGTGACATCTGCGTCTGTATCAAGAAGACCCTTGATCTTTCGTCCACCCATTTCTAAGACGAGATGAGGGCGTTCTTCTGTAATCTTGATTAGCGCCATTGCTGCCTGAGGAGGCAAAGAGTCTACAGGAGTTGTAGGCGTAGAAGTAAGCAAATAGAGTCTGGCAATTTCCAAGCCTTTTGTTAGGACACAAGGAACAGTTGAAAATCCTGGAATCAGCAACTGCGATGAATCTGTAATTCGAACTAGGCCTGCAGTCAGTGTCACTGTGGCAGGGAGGCGATCCATCCTAGGCAGGATAAGGCAAATTGAAGTGTCTGGGAATGGACCACGAATGGATGTTGGCAATTGCTGAGCAAACCATGGATTTGAAAAGTAACAGTCCTCTGTTAAGAAGAGTGGTATACCTGGGACAGAAGAAGCTTCTTGTTCTTCGTTGGCAGTGTCTGAAGACGTCTTTTTGGCTTCAGGTCTTTTGCACTGCTGAAGTTGGCAACTCTGAAGCTGCTTGGCGTTGAGTTGGCAAACTTGAGGTTCTTCCGTTGGCAAGAGTTGCTGATGCTGTTGAACCTGCCGGCATTCAGTCAGTCGTGCATCAAGCTGACGGGATGGAACCTCTTCTTTGACACAAGGCAGTCGAAGTTGTTGTTCCTGATAGTTGTTTGGTTGTGGCGGGCTGAGCTTAAAAGCTGGAGGTGACACAAAGGTGTGGACATTGCTAACCGGAGTGATATTTAAGCTTCCACAAGAGGGAGCTGGCTCACTCACTTGTATTCTTTGGCCACATGGAAAGTGATCATCAGCTGGGTTGCTACCTGGATATTGCTGTTTCATCAAGGGCAAATGTCCTTCAATGACAGATTGACCTTGACTCGAAGGTGAGTAAAGCTCAGGTGCTGCAAGGTTGACTTCAGTAGGATGTCTTCTCAACGTTGAAGGCAATTCTGCGATCAGAGACTTGACTGTGATTGCTTGCTGTGAAGCAGGGTTGACATCAGCAGGAACTGAAAGACTATTAGCAGAAGGCGAGCTGAATGCTATGTTCTCTACTGGAACCCTTTGAATAGGTAAGGCAGACGATGAAACCTCTGGAACCTGAATTTCCGATGAGGTCACATCTTTTCTCTGGACATCTGAAGAGTAGACATCTCTCTGGATCACTCCCTTTTTCTGATGACCTGGATAAGGAGTAGCGTTGTTCATCTTTCCGGGATGGTTGACCTTCATGATGTTCTTGAACTTGCACCCTATTGTTTTACCGGGGCCGGGGCGCGGCCCGCAGAACCGTTTCCCTGAACTGGAGATGAGGTAGGTGATGTATTTTGTGGATTCAAACGACAATCATTCGCCCAATGAAATCCTTTTTGGCAGATGGGACATCTCTCTGGTGGCTTGGCAGAAGGTCTTGGTGTTGTCGTGCACTGCGACCTGAAATGCCCATCGCCTCCACACCCATAGCACTTCTTGACTGGCGTAGAGCTGTCTTGACGTGGCATCTGTACTGCAGCTGCCAAGAGTTGTGCTTTGTAGGAGTGGGTACCAACATTCTGGCAGACGCGTAGCATCTCCGTCAATGTGGCATCTGGACGAGCTGCAACTGCTGTTAGGGCATTCTTGCAGTCATCATTGGCATTTTCAAAGGCAAGTTGTTTTGTCAGCATGTTTCTGGCATGACGATCTTCTATCTGGCGTTCCACTGCAACAATCAGGCGATCCACGAAGTCCCCATAAGGCTCTTTTGGACCTTGCCTAACTGCAGCGAACCCTGATACTGAGCTGGCATCTGTGCGATTGGGTAATCTGCGCCAAGCTTTGACTACGATGTCTGCTATGGTGACGAGTGCAGCATCAGGTATGGCTAGCTGTTGATTGAGATTGGAGTAATGTCCTGATCCTGTGAGCATATCTTCTGTGGCGAGTGGCGTTGCACGTCTGGCTGCTACTTCTTTCCACTCTTGCAGGCACAGAAGAGCATCTGTAGGCGACAGGAAGGTGCGAAGAATCAACTTCCAATCAGATGGCAGAAGTCTACTAGTGGACAGTCCTTCAAGTAAACTTCTAGTATAAGGAGCTTGAAGTCCATTTTCGCGTATGGCCTTTCGTAGTTCGCGTAGTGTTTCAAAAGGAATGGCTTGATATCTTGCAGGTTGTCCTCCATTGGCACGAATCACTGGAAAGATGTGCATTGGATCAGCACTAAAGTCTATTTGTCCCAAAGCTGCTTCCAAAGCTTGAGTTCTGCAGATGGGTTGCATTGCTGTTGGATCTGTAGGTGGCATCAGTGAGTTTAAATCTTCTTGATGCTTTCCAAATGGTGAGCCACTAGATGGTGCTAAAGAGTCTTTGACATCTGGATGCCTTGAAGATGGCTGACTATGAAGACAAGATGGCTGACTTGAAGTTGGATGAAGACAAGATGGCTGACTTGAAGTTGGATGAAGACAAGATGGCTGACTTGAAGTTGGAGCATAAGGTTGTTGGCTCTGTACTGCAAGTCCTGGCATCTGGATCATCATTGTTTGGCTTTGTTCTTGTCTTGGAATCTGCATTGGCATTGGAGGTGCTGAAGGGTTGGTAAATTGCTGTTGTGCTGCTTGCATTGAAGCTTGGATTGCTGTTGATTGGAAATCAGCTTGTTGCAAAACTGGAGCTGCTGGCTTGAGCGCGGCCTGCAGGGCAGCAGGGTTTGCTGGCAAAAAGGCTGCTTGCTGCTGCTGCTGCTGGATCGCTGGCAAAAGCGCGGCTTGCGATGGAGGAAGCGGGACCATTGCTTGGAGCGAGGTCCGCGGCTGCTGCTGACTTGAGATCGCTGGCTGGTAAAAGGCCTGCGATGACTGCTGAGCGACTGGCGGTGGGGCAGTCCGCGGTGGGGCTTGAAAGGCCGACGGCGTCTGCTGCACCGGCACAGGCGGCAATGAATCTGGCAATGCCAAATTGGACAAGGGCGAGTGCGTGTACGACAACGGGGCCTGAACTGGCTGCTGCGAGGGGGCCGAAAATGGCACAACCGCAAGCGGCAGCACAGGGGCACTATTAAAAGCAGTATTTCCCAAATTCACTGTTCCATTAAGCAAAACATTTCTTGGAGCGATTTGTTGAAAGCAGTTTCTTACTTTGCTCCATACTAATTGTACAGGAATTCCGATTTTCGGGTTGGCCATAAATTCTAACCCGATCCTTTCCCATGAAGCTAAATCTTTCGTTCCCTCCTTAGGGACCCAAGGGCAAACTTCCCCAATAGTTTTAACTAAAAGCTCTACTTCTGATTCAGAGACAGGGTGACCATTTCTTTTCAAGAGGTACAATAAATCTTCACAAAATTTAACTTGAGCAGTTGAGAGTGAGGAGCCCATTTTTAACACTTTTCCAAAACTTTTCCTCCCCCACCCGTAGGCTTCTACTAGGGGACACCGGTCCTACCCGTAGGCTTTAACCGAAAAACCTGGCACCCGTAGGCTTTAGCCAGAAAACCTCCACCCCCACCCGTGGGCTTCTACTAGGGGCTACCGGCCCTACCCGTAGGCTTTGACCGAAAAACCTGGCACCCGTAGGCTTTAGCCAGAAAACCTTTCCCTCCCACCCGTAGGCTTTTTCGGGAGACACCGGCCCTACCCGTAGGCTTTGACCGAAAAACCCTGGCACCCGTAGGCTTTTGCCAGAACCCTTCCCACCCGTAGGCTTTAGGGAAGACCTTACCCTGCCCGTAGGCTTACACTAAACTCCTTGCCGCTCTACCCGGGGACCCCTTGGGGCAAAATACACGCGCGCAATTTCTATTTACACTACTTTGGGCAAGCGGTGGATTCGCGCTACTGCAGCGAAATCCTGGATAAACCGGGCCGTTATACCTCACCTCTCAACATCTGTTTCCGAGCCACTTCCGATATGTTGCCTTTAACCGGAGTCTTCGTGGAAGCGATTTTCGACTACGCTTTGCCTCAGAGAGGGGCACCACTTGTCGGGGTTTGGGTGCTGGAGCTCCTCGTGCACGGCCTTGGACTGGTTATGCACGAGGTACCAGTTGCGGGGAAAGCGGCCAGCGTTCCGCGTGCTTCTGAGCACGGTCGCCGGCCAAGCCTCACAGTCTGAAGGATGTTGAGTAAGCCAATTGATGACTCCGATAATGTGTGAGTTCCTAGTTGCCTTCTTAGTGAAAAGTTGCCTCGTGAAATAAAATATATACCCTGACTCTGAATAGACGGACCAACTTAAAGAAATTAAAATTTTACTTTAAACCTTTTACTCCCCCCTTTTACCCCAAAGGAAGACAGACACCGGTTGTATCTTTAGTGGCTTCGGCAGAACCCGCGTAGGCTCGTCCCCTAAGCTAAGTTCTCCTAAGCTTAAAGTCCCTGCGCGCCCAATCTTCCGCGAGGCTAGCTAAATAAAACTAAAACCGAAATATCTTCCGCAATTCTAGCCCTAAGCTAACCTAAAGAAAACCTAACTAAGGCTAAACCGAATGATCTTCCGCGATCTAACTCTAACTAAAAGAAAACCCATCCAACCCGTCCAGCCCGCTCCCAATACCCTTAAACTAAACCCTGAACTTAAAGTAAGACTAACCAAAAGAACGTGAACGTCTCGTGCCTAAGCGGGGTGCCTCTGCCTTTTATTAGGGAACAAACGTGACATCATCATCAATGCCTCAACCAATAAAATCACTGTTGCTGCCCTCCAAAAAGGCGGGAAGCAAGTTTAACGCTCATTAACAACTTTGAACATGACCGGATCTATAAAATAAAGGCGGATTAATCTCATAAGTGAACCACACTATTCATTCATGCTTTCACTTTCGCTTTCGCGCGTAGTTACACCAAAAGTAGTTCTCGAAAAACTCATTAAATAACCAAATAAATATAAATCCATGGCGGATCCGTGAAACGTATTCCGACAAAAACGAAATCGCCATTTATGAAAGTCATTTGTTGAAATCAACTTCAATTAGGCTCCCTTTTGCAATACAGTATCTTCCGTAAGTGGGTTTCTGACTTTTTTTATGATTCTGGATGAATTATTTCCTCTGCAAATTATAGGAATACAGAAATAAAAGGTGGGACCATCCAACCCGAAACACAAGGTACTCTTTCCTTTTCTTGAGGGCCATTGCAGCAGAGCATTTATTAAGGTCCTAAAATCAATCCCAGGCAACTCCATGAAGGACAAGGAGCAGATGAGGCAGCTGATTGGTCTCTTGTAGGTCCAGCACTTACTCCACCCTATATAGATCATGTTGTGCTATATGCAGCATACCACAAGTAAGAAGACAACATCTAGTACATAAAGAGCCATCCATTATTATGCTAGTGGTGAAACTGATGGTCCACCTAGCCTAATAATGTCAATGACTGCCTAGAAACCTGACTGCCTAGAAATACCTTTCTCAGCACTGCCTCTTGGAGATGCTGATAAGTCAACGTTGAGCCTCAGGAAATTGATCTTGTGTTCTATCTTTCCTACTCATCTGCTAAATAGAAAGCGAGTACTGTTATCAAAGGCTGAGCACATACAATAGGTTTGTTAAGGGCTGGTGGAAATTGTAACTCTCATGCCCTCCAACATTTCTCCGATGAAAATAGGATTAAATATCCTATTTAACAACAACAAACAACAACAGCAACAACACTCCGCCCATCATACTGGGTTGCTTCAGCCACTCTGGGCAGCTTCCAAAATATATTTAAAACATAACAAAACATTAGACATTAAAAAACTATACAGGGCTGCCTTCAGATGTCATCTAAAGGTTGTATAGTTACTTATCTTCTCGGGTCGGGTGTGTGTGTCACATAATTCCATACCCTCCAACATTTCTCTGATGAAAACAGGGACTTCCTCAAACAACTTGGAACCCAAACACTGCAAACCCAGAAGTAAGTGGTCCAGTTTGCTAACTTTTTTCGGAAGCCGAACATGCTCCATTTTGAATGTCACACTTCCGTTTTGAGTGTTACGTTGAGGCCCTTTCTTCAGCCGGAACTTGCCGGAACTCACTTCCGGCATCTCTCAGGTGGCTGCCATTTTGGCCTTGTAAGAGAACAAGGGAGGTGTTCATGGTGAGTTCCGGCACTGGGTGGGGGGATTCGGAATTTCAAATATAGCGGACCCTGAGCATTAAAACAAAGCTCACCATTACCTCAACATGGATAAATGTTCATCTCCCAGCTACTGATTTGATCCCCAGCATTTTATAACAAATTCATTGCAAGGGTGTGGAAAGACTTCTGGCTGAAATCCTAGATGTCTGAATTTCAGAGATATTGCCAGAAAGGGTTGGCAGGACTTGTCCTGATCAAGCATTAGTCTGATAGCATATGGTAATTCTTTTTTTATTGTGACAGGAGCCAGATAAGTGATTATTATTACATAGCCTTTCTCCAATAGCGTTCAATTTTGGGTCAGCAAAAGCAGGGAGTAGCAGGATAATCCACTTCCAGTGGTTCAGGGCTCGTCCACACTTCTGCTTGTCCCCCTGCTTTCTCCTGGGAAAACCCTCTCCTTACCGCTGAATCAAAGCAAATGAAAACTGGTTTTTCTGCAGATTGATGTTTGCTGTGATTCAGTGGTAAAGGGCAGGTATTCCTAGGTAAACTGGTGGGGCAAATGGAAAAGCACTCGGGGCCCATCCCTAGAAAGCATGCTTTTGGAAGGTCACATCCACACAATACATTTAAAGCACTTGTATCCTACTTAGCAGTCATGGCTTCCCCCAAAGAATCTTGGGAACTGTAGTTTATTTATCACAGAGCTGCAATAGTCAGCACTTAGGGGTAGAAGAATCTGTCAGTTTTGGTTCGCTTACAGTCTTTCCAGGTCTTAAATTCAGTTGTCCACATTTCTGCAGCAATTTGCATTTTTTTAAAAAAGCAACTCTTTTTAGTTAAAATTCCTCCTCTTTTAGTCAATACCAGCATATGAAATGCCAAGTTTTTGCAATATGCTCTGCCCGTGGGGATCATATACTAGATTCAGGAAAAACAAATCTCCACTTTTCTAAAGTCTATGAATCACTTTGCGCCTCTGTATTGAATCATTTTTACAGTGTTTTTGTCCCAAATTTTACTCCAGAATTTAGGGAATGCTTTAATGATAAAGTAACATCTGAGGAAGCACACTGTTATTTCTAAACTAAAACCACAGCACTGATCTGGGCATCTGGCCCAGATAGATTGTCTGCAGACTTCTACAAATGAGGTAACGGTCCAACACCTTGTGGACCTATTTAATGGGATTGTTGAGAGCAATAATCCAAAAGCCAGGAAAAGATCCCAAACTGGTGGATTCTTATCACCCAATTTCGCTCCTCAATCAGGGCAAGGAAATGCACTGGCAGGAGGAAAGAGTGTCTTTATCTCAGGCACCACTGTGTGTGTTTGTGTTTTTGTGTGTGTGTGTGTGTGTGTGTGTGTGTGCTTGTGTCAGGGCAGCAAACCTTTTCTGCTCAGGGGCAACAGAATAAATACAGCCCTCTTGAATGCAGAGACCAGTTGGTCCTGGAGATGCTAATGGGTGGATGGCTCGACATTTATGGCGCCCAACACTCTTCCTCTGCGCGTCTTCGGCTGCTTCAGCAGAGTATAGTCACAGCAAGAATTGTGGCAGTCTGTGTGTGTATTTGTCCCAATAAATTGCAGGACACTGCTTCTTCTATTTCTAAGAAGCTTTATTCAAGCAAAACAAAAACTTGAGCAGGAGGAGCTAGCTGCATTGCTACTTCTCTTCACACTGTCAAAAGCAAAACTAACTCCACCTCACTCCAACTCAAAAACAACTCCCACTCCTAACAAACAGCACAAAGACAGAGAGCTCATAAATAGAGAATGCATATCCTGTGGATTGTTAACCCTTTGTTAACCAGAATCCCAACAGGACCAGATCACATAGTCTGTGATGCCAGCTTTCAGATTTTATCAACTTGTGCAAAAGGGAGCAATGCTTGAATGCCGCATTCCTGTTTACATGAAAATTATCCCTGGATTGGCTCCTTTCCCTTCTTTTCTTTTTCATCAGGTATAATCCAACCCATCACTGTTTCCAAGGGCAGTGAGTTCCGCAGTTGTGAATGCATGGTTTTCATTCCTTTAGCTAGCTTTTATCAGGTCAACACATATGCTGCTGATCTCCAGTTTTATCATAACCTCTCACATCTCTTGCCTCCTCTGCAGTCACAATCTGTCTCTTTGGCAAGATGAAGAGCTTGTGTCAGAAATGGACTGGATGTGTTTAAGAGGTCAAGAAAGAAGATGTCCTTTCTGAAATGGATTGAAATCTCCAGGGCTCTTTGAAGCCTCTTGCCATTCCTTTTGAACAGATGTTGAAATAAAAGGGAAGTAGATGGTTTTTAAAAATTGATATTCCTTTAGTTTTGCTAATACTTGCAAGCCCTGAATTCTTTCTCTCTCTCTCTCTCTCTCTCTCTCTCTCTCTCTCTCTCTCTCTCTCTCTCTCTCTCTCTCACACACACACACACACACACACACACACAAACTTTCCTTACCAAGAAAAAGAGCATTCTGTCACAAGTCTTCCCAGAGCCAAATTAATTATCCCATCCCAGGGGAATTCACCCTGCTTTGTGTTTCATTCATTGGTGTAAACATGTTAGTTCCTCCTACTCAAAACCTGACAGAACAACCATGGTGGGGCCTCGGCTAGTCTCGTTGTACAGTATTCTGAAACATCTGTCTAAAGCACGGACCTGACACTCATTGCTTGCTTGTTGCAAAAATAGTCAGTGTGAAACACACCACGGGGAAAAGACAGATATGCTTTAATTGACTGGGGTTCTGTGGTGTTCTTGAAAGAGAGCAGCATCTCGTAAGGTTGAGATCTAAGAGACAAAATGAAGACAACACTCTCCCCGCCCCACTGACTACAAACCTGCAATCCTCTGACCACATCATTTTCCTAAATTGAATGGCATTATTCCCATACCATTGATTTTAGGGTAGGTTTTCAATTTTTCCTTCTGAGGGTTTGTCAGCTATTTCCCCACACAGGGTTCTGCTTCCTTAAAAAGAAAGGGAAGCTTAAGGGAAGAGCCGTAGCTTAGTATGCAGAAAGTCCCACTCGCAAACTCTGCCACTTCCAGATGGGACTGGAAAAGACCCCTGTTTGAAACCCAGGAGAGATGGTGCCACTCAGTGTAGACAGCGGTGAATTGGATGGATCCAGTGGTTTGACTCAGGATAAAGCATCTTGCTATGTTTGTGTGTTCCCCTGTTGCAGGGAAAGGGGACGCTCAGGCCCGGGCACCAAGTGGACACTTTTAAGGACCATAAGAAAGGAGAGAGGCAGGGGTCTTGAAGTTGCCCATCAATAGACAACACTCAACAGTGGACTGTGCAAGCACACAGGGCTGCCCCATCTGCCTCATCCATTTGAAGCACTCTCACACCATTTTAACAGTCATGACTCCCCCACAAAGAATATTGGAATTGTATAGGGTTCTGGCAAAATACACGGCTGGGTGAAGGGGGGTGGTTGGAGGACGATTAAAAAAATAAATATCTGGTATTGAAGTGACTTTAAAGCAATCCATTAAAATCTACTGCAGCCTAATAGGATGGCCCCTCTGAAATTTCTCTCTCTCTCTCTCTCTCTCTCTCTCTCTCTCTCTCTCTCTCTCTCTCTCTCTCACACACACACACACACACACACACACACACACACACACTTCGAGAGGATCCCTAACTTGGCAGAGAGAGAGAGAAGATCTGAAATACAGTCATACCTCGGGTTACGAACGCTACCGGGTTGCACATTTTCGGGTTGCGGACCGTGCCGAACCCGGAAGTACGGGAACGGGTTACTTCTGGCTTGCGGAGCTTGCACATGTGCAGAAGCGCAAAATTACGTCACGCGCACAAGCACCAAATCACGTCACGCAGATGCAGCACTTCAGTATGCGAACATTGCGGGTTGCGAACGTGCCTCCCGCATGGATCACATTCGCAACCAGAGGTATGACTGTACAGGACAAAACTGAAACAATCCAGGATTTGGCATTTTACACTGAAATACAGGACAATCCTGTATTATATAGGACAGGTGGCAACCCTAGCATAGTTTGCTAAGGGTGCTGGGAATGGTGATGGGTCTCTAAACAACTCTCAGCACCCTGAAGAAACTACTGTTCCCATAATTCTTTGCAGGACAGCAGGGAGAGGGGGAAGCAATGACCATGGCATAAGAGTGTTTTAAATGGATGAGATAGTCTTCCCTGCTATGGCGAGAGATGCATTCGTAGTTCTATCTTAGGGTTGCCATATTTCAAAAAGTAAAAACCAGATTTTGTTAGGAAGACCACAAAATTGTTTAGCTTTTTTTTTTTTAAAAAAAGGGAAACCACCAAAATTGTTCAGCTGTTTTAAGGAAAGCCCCACAGTTATTGAACCAGGACAAAGAACTGCCTTTTGGACCCCCCCCCCACGTCGATTTTGCCTTTGAAATCCCAGGAATGTCTGGGAAAATCAAGACGTATGGCAGCCCTATTCTATCTGAATTGTAGTGACTATTGCTAAACTGGCAGCTGCACATATAGAATCATAGAGTTGGAAGAGACCACAAGGGCCATCCAGTCCAACCCCCTGCCAAGCAGGAAACACCACCAAAGCATTCCTCACAGATGGCTGTCAAGCCTCCGCTTAAAGACCTCCAAAGAAGGAGACCCCACCACACTCCTTGGTAGCAAATTCCACTGCCGAACAGCTCTCACTGTCAGGAAGTTCTTCCTAATGTTTAGGTGGAATCTTCTTTCTTGTAGTTTGAATCCATTGCTCCGCATCCGCTTCTCTGGAGCAGCAGAAAACAACCTTTCTCCCTCCTCTATATGACATCCTTTTATATATTTGAACATGGCTATCATATCACCCCTTAACCTTCTCTTCTCCAGGCTAAACATACCCAGCTCCCTAAGCCGTTCCTCATAAGGCATCGTTTCCAGGCTTTTGACCATTTTGGTTGCCCTCCTCTAGACACATTCCAGCTTGTCAGTATCCTTCTTGAACTGTGGTGCCCAGAACTGGACACAGTATTCCAGGTGAGGTCTGACCAGAGCGGAATATACCTGTAAATTAGTGCGTGCAAACCGTTGCCGTTTGCTATTGTGTGTGTGATGCATTTCATTTTGGGTTCCCCCCCCCCCCCATGGCTTATGGACACACCCGGTGTTGAGCAGGACAGAGCTACAAAGCTGAACAAAGCAAGCTTCTCGTTTAGAGCTCAGGGGGCACAAAAGCAGCCACATGGGCAGTACAGCTGACACATGACAAGAAAAAAATCCAGCAGGTGAAGTTTTTTCTTTCTCTCCCCCTCCCGCTCCCCAATAATCACTGCCAGGGGGGGAAAAACCCCAAAACCCAGCTGCCAGCTCCTGCTGGCTCCCTCCTATTTTTATGCCTTCCATTGGCAGCTGAAGAGGCTATTTATCTGGAAAAGCATTTGCAGGCCACTGATGCATTGTCTCTCATTTTAGCTCATTGAGCTGACAAACGGCTCTACTCTCTGCTGGCTTGGTCACTGTTTTGTAATTTTAGTGCCGTATTTGTTTTATTTGTGTTTTTTATATTAAAAAAACAACAACAACCCACCAAAGTGGGAGGGAAAGGTGACTTGAACATCTTATAAATATGACTGTTGCATTTATGCATTTTATCGACTAACAACAAGCTCGTCCTCATGCAGCCAAAATGGCACCATCCGCCCATGAGAAGGAGGTATTGGAGAATCCCAAGGTTTGCAGAAGTACAACCACCTTTTGGGGGGGGGGTCGTCTTCCATAATACCACTGGGATTTGAACTCTGAAGCTGTTTAGGCTTTGATGCGCAACTGTTACCATAAATTCCAAATTTCCAACGTAAAAACAGCGGCAACAAAAAAGTTTAAGCACATTCCCCCCCCCCCTTTTGCAACAGAATGGTATCTTTGGTTTATTAACATGGAAGCTCTTGGGCTGAAAAGAATTTGTGCTCTTCCTTCAATAGCACCAGAAAGGCAGCTGTTTTAGCAACATCCATAGAATCAGAGTGTTAGAAATGACTTAAAAAGCCATCTAGTCGAACCGCTGTGCAGGAAACCTGCTATTACGGCACCTATGATAGGTGGCACCCAGTGTCTAATAAAGGACACTACCTTTCAAGGCAGAGAACAGAGATTTAATCAAAAGCCAGATGATTGGCTGCATTGAAGGGAGTTGGGCTAGATGACATTTGGGGTCCCTTCCAACTCTATAAGTCTATGATTAATCAGCTAAAATCTGTAATTGTACAGATTGGCTTTGGGAATACCAATAACCTGTAGAATGCTGGTTTGGTTCTAAAACCTAGCTGATGGTGGTTCAGGATGCAAATTGCACAGTATGTCTCCCATATGTAAATGGAAGTACTGTGTAGTGCAATTCAGGAGCAGGCTTGAGCACATAAGAATAGGCATAGGCTGTTTTATTCAGTTTGTGGACTCTTGCAAGTGGAAATATTTCCTCGGCTTTGGACAGGCATTTGCTGCCTGGATTGACACGAATAGCACAAACCTGGACAGGATATACGACCTAAAGTATATTTACGCCTTGACTGATGGCTTTTGGTAGCATTATTTCACACGGCCCACTGCGTTCTCTTTCATTCTATTCAAATAAATATTCATTAAGTCCTGAAGTTGCAAGTAGCACTCTTTATGCAATTCATGTGTGACATTTGCTATGATTATTTCCTTCTTGTGCCTAGAAATACCGCCCAGAACGCTCTCATGCGGCCACCTCTTTTTCTTACTTAAAATCCCTGCTCAAAATCTACCTTTTGCATGAAGAGAACAAGGGACTTGGGAGGAATCTAGACACATATAGGCTATTTTAACAGCAGTGAGCATTCATCTTGATTGACATGCAGGGTGCTTCTGTGTCTTCTTCTCATTCATTATTAGTTCATCCTACACTTTCTGTGCATCCCCCCCCCCAATGTCTTGCTAACAGAAAAAAGTGCCTCTCTCTCTCTCTTTAAAATGGATTTGTTGCGCCTGGACAAGAGAGCCCTTTAACCCACTTTTAGTGCACAAACCTAGATTTCCAGTATGTGTTTGAATCCCTCCCACAAAATATTGGCATTCTGGAGGAATCCCTAGTGTCAGTCTCTAGCTTTCAAGCTCCTTGGGAATGAGAACTTTTTTTTTGGCACGGTATCACTTTGTAAAGTTGTTGTGCTGCATGTATGTAGGTGAATCTGACCAGACAAAATAATCATGCTTTACCCCCGATCAGTTTTGTTTGTAGTTTGCCCTCAAGCAAACTTAATCTGTTCCGGTAGTCTTTTCCAAAACCAAAGCGTTCCAAAACCAAGGCACGCTTTCCCATAGAAAGTAATGCAAAATGGATTAATCCTTTCCAGACTTTTAAAACAACCCCTAAAAACAACAATTTAACATGAATTTTATTATCTAACGAGACCATTGATCCATTAAATGAAAGCAATAAAAAATGTGCTGCAGTCACACGATCCATCAATCAGTAGCTGAACTGGGTTCCACACAGTCACAAAAACAAAAAATAAAAAGAGCCGCAAAAACAAAAACGCAAAATAAATAGCAAAAACAGTTAGACCTCAACGTAACACTCAAAACAGAAGCGAAACATTCAAAACGGAGCATGTTCGGCTTCCGGAAAAGTTAGCAAACTGGAACACTTACTTCTGGGTTTGCAGTGTTTGGGTTCCAAGTTGTTTGAGTACCAAGGCGTTTGAGAACCAAGGTACCACTGTATACACATGTGAAACAATTACTAACGCATGAACACAAGCGAGCTTTCTAGAAGGGAAAGAAACATGGAGGTGAGGTGACGAAGCAAACTCAAACCCTTTGCTCACACAACGCCTCTAATGCAGCTGCCGGTAGCAATAATTAATATGAGAAATCACTGATCATCAAAGAGCCACGTGTAATTCAATTTTCTTTCCCTCTTTCGCCATGCTAGATGTTAATCAGCTCAGCACGTGGCAGAAGAGGCCCCCTCGGCCCACATCTCATTTTGAAAGGCACGAAAGTGTGCCATGAAGGATTAAACGCCTTTTCAAAAGTTGACAAGTTTATAGAGCTTTTCTCACAGGATTAGTTTGAATGGTGTCAAAAAGAAAAGGCCGCTAGAATATGCAGATAAACCGCAATCAAATAAAGTTACGACGAGGCGACCGGAAAACGAGCGCCTCGTGAAGAAGCAGTGGCTTAAGAACGAATAAGATGAAGAAGAAGTTATACATTTTTCTCCTCAGAGGCATGGATCTTTGATACAACAGAGTGTTGTGGAAATTCAGCAAGAAACATCTGGCATACATATAGATCTGTGTAGGAAGACTGACAGGTGTATCCAACCATGCTGTCCTCTTAGCGCAAGAACGTTCGCTTTTGCAACAAAACTTTGCTCCCTCTTCTTTCCCTGTGTAAACCCCCCCCCCCACCTCTGTGTGCTTCAGAGAGGCAGGCCAAGTTCTGTGGTCCTTGCACTAATGGGATGACTTTGCTAGACACAGCCATAATCCCCAGATAGCAGATCTTCAGGTTGTCGGCTGCAATGGCCCAGATTAAGGCCATCTCTTATATCAGGGGTCCCCAAACTAAGGGGCTGGATGCGGCCCAATCGCCTTCTAAATGCGGACGGTCTGGGAATCAGTGTGTTTTTACATGAGTAGAATGTGTCCTTTTATTTAAAATGCATGTCTGGATTATTTGTGGGGCCTGCCTGGTGTTTTTACATGAGTAGAATGTGTGCTTTTATTTAAAATGCATGTCTGGGTTATTTGTGGGGCCTGCCTGGTGTTTTTACATGAGTAGAATGTGTGCTTTTATTTAAAATGCATCTCTGGGTTATTTGTGGGGCATGGGAATTCGTTCATATTTTTTTTTCAAAATATAGTCCGGCCCCCCACAAGGTCTGAGGGACAATGGACTGGCCCCCTGCTGAAAAAGTTTGCTGACCCCTGTTTTATATGCAAGTGTTACTCTAGCACCGGACTCCAGGAGCTCCTCCTGTCTCCCTTTCCACTTAACACCTGCCATTCCAAACCACCAGCTGCTTTCAAGCACACCTGTCTGCTTTGTCTAATTCCACATCCCTTCTGGGAACTGCCCAGCAGAGGGTGCTGCTCCCTTGCTGCTGCTGCTTCCTTCTCCTCTCTGCACCTCTTTTGAGATTCCTTCTCCCATTTCACCAGTCTCTTTGTACTGCACTCTCCTATGAAGGTGCCCTTTCCGATATCTCACTCCCACTGCCAACAGGAGACTTTCAATTAAACCCAGTTTAGGTCAGCTCTGACAAGCAGCCTGCCTTGTAAATCGAGAAGGTTATCAGCTGATGTATTCCTGAAATGCATTGAAGGGAAGGCAGGGAAGAGGAGCACTCTGCTGTGTTTCAGTGCCATTTCTTTTTTTAAAAACAACAACAACAAACATAATTAATTGGTTTCCCCCTCCCTCCTCCTCCTCCTCTCTGTCCTATTGCAAATGCCAGACTGCCTTTTATAAGCTGAGTTTGTGCTATCAATTATTCGTATTAATAGGTACTGAAAGGGGATAATGAAGCTTCCAAGGTTTCCTTCCACACCTTGAAAAGCAAGGAAATCAACAGTTTATTTAAACCGTGTTCCTCATTCACAGCTGCAGAAAGATGAGGACACACAATGGAGAATTCTTTCTTCTTCAGCAGGTCCCCTCCCCAAGCAAACTCCCCAGCAAATTAATAATAATAATAATAATAATAATTTATAATAATAATTATTATTTATACCCTGCCTGTCTGGTTGGGTTTCCCCAGCCACTCTGGGTGGCTCCCAGCAGATTGTTAATAATAATATAAAAGAGATAAAACATCAAACATGAAAAACTTCCCTACACAGGGCTGCCTTCAGATGTCTTCTAAAAGTCAGATAGTTGTTTATTTCCTTGACATCTGATGGGAGGGCGTTCCACAGGGCGGGAGCCATCACCGAGAAGGCCCTCTGCCTGGTTCCCTGTAACCTCACTTCTCGCAGTGAGGGAACCACTAGAAGGCCCTCGGCGCTGGACATTAGTGTCCGGGCTGAACGATGGGGGTGGAGATGCTCCTTCAGGTATACACGATACAGTCAGGGCTTCACATTTCCTTGTGTGTTGGATCCAGCTTTGTGAGATGCTGCCAAGTATATAGAGAAGACATGTTCAAAGATGATAATTTAATAATCTTGCCCTGATGGTGTCATTCCTTGTGAGGCTAATTCAAGGGCAGAAGTGGTGAATTAATGGGATTGGTTTCTCTTTCTAGCCCCTAAGGTCACAGTCCTTTGCGTACACTATGGAGTGATCTCCTTCACTGACCTCGCTGGGAACAGTGGAGGAAGGTCCATTAGGGTGAATGGATCACTGCCCTACCAGCCTCAGTCTGCTCATTGAGAGCTCCCAACCAGTGGTGGAGCTTCATGCTCTGGCACTGGGGGCGGGAAGCACGTGGGGGGTGAGGCTGGCGTGCGTTCTGGGGGCGTGGTGCGCATTCTAGGGGTGGGGCCCGCCGAGATGGAACCCTATTGGGATCCCGCTGCCTGGGGCACCCCGCCCCCTACGCCAGAGCATGAAGCCTTTCCTACGCCAGTGCTCCCAACTTGAAAAGCACACAAACCGAGAGCAAATCAGGGCACAGTGTGGCATTCCGCCAGCATCGTTTGCACAAATGAGAAGTAACAAAACAGCCCAAGACTCTGGGGAACAGAACTCACAATAGGATGCACAGATGCCAAAAAGGATGGGCCTTCTGACCTTCAATAGCTGTGTCAAACATTGTCTTTCAACCTTAGGGCCCCAAAGGTAGTCCAACTCCCTGCATCGTCAGCCTCCCTAGTACAGTATTATGGCACTCTCAGCACACTACAGGTCCCAGATGTCTTTGGAGAAAGCCGCAGCAATGAAACTGGTCTTAAACCAAGTTTGGTATATGGATAGGTCCAAAGAGGACTGTGTGAAATAGGGCAGGGGTGCCAACTTGAAGGAAATACCAGGGAGGGGGACAGGTAAGCCCCACTTCATATAATTGATCTCAAGATAACGGCACATGCACATCATTTGAATGGCAATGTCTATCAACTTTGGGGGGCACGGCCCCCTCAAATATTTTATTGGAGGGGGGTTTCCTATGATCCATAGGAGTTGGCTCCTATGGGCAAGTATTTCATTGAGCTCTGTGAATCGCACGGTAGAAACAGAAAGTATCCACAGTAAGTAGTGCTGTTAAGTAGTGACGTTTATGTTGATTTAAGCCAGGATCTATCCAGGTCTTGTGCCCCACTTCGTGCCCCGACTGGGCCAGGCGATAAGACTGGAACACCTACAGCTCAATCATAAATATCTGGACTCAAGACTGTCTGTCATGAGCACCCTCACTTCCTCAGAGGTCGAATAAAGCGCTGGCTATTTTAACTTGAAACAGTTCTTCTTTATTTTTCTACAAGCTACAATATATACATAACTATACAGCCTGTGTGGCTAGGTTTTCTTCCACACATCTTATCTACAGAACGAACCCTGTCTAACACACACAGTGAAGGTCACATTCTGTCTGGCACAGAGAAGTTAATTAAGAGATCAAAGACTCAGTTCCCTCCCCCTTCTCTCAGACCATAAGTCACACGATTCTCACAAAGGGAGGGGGTGAAATACTAACATACTCCCCCATTTCATCCCGAGGTTTGGGAGAATCTAACATAACTGTAACTGTTTAACATATATACCAAGTTGTTCCTTGTTCACAGCCTTAGTCAACACATCAGCAGGAATTTCCTTCCCTGGTACATATGAAACCTTCACAACATTTTTCTGAATACATTCTCTGGCGTGTTGTAATTTTATCTGCAAATGCTTTGTTCTTTGCTTGCAACCTTCAGAATGTATCAGTGCTATGCAAGATTTACTGTCCTGGTATACATTAACTGGACAAGTAACTTTCAGTCTAATGTCTTGGCATAGCTGCAGTAACCACTCAATGTCCATAAGTGAGTGAGTTAATGCATTGAGCTCTGCTTCGCATGAACTCAAACTTACAGTCGCTTGCTTTTTACATGCCCAATCAAAAACACATTGGTTGTACATATAACAGATACCTGAAGTGCTTTTTCCATCAACTGCATCACTTCCAAAACTGGCATCCGTGTAAATTTCTAGACCACCTGACTTCTGGCTAGAAAGACGCAAGCGATAGTGCATAGTACCTTTAAGGTAGTTTACAATGCGTTTGAGCGCCTTAAAGTCTTGCACTGTGGGATTGTTTGAATATCTGCTGAGCAGATTTACACTAATGGCAATATCAGGCCTGGTACATCTAGCTATGAAACTTAGCTTGCCCAATATGCTCCGAAACAATGTGACATCAGGAAACATTGTAGCAGTTGTGTCATGTTGGTACCCTGTGATCATGGGAGTGTCCCTTGCATTTGACTCAGTGAGTCTCAATTTCTGGACCAAATCATTAATTTTGCATGTCTGGTGTAACAGAACATCACCTTTGTCATTCCTTTCAACTTCTAATGACAAGTAATTAGTCACATCTCCCAGATCTTTCATATCAAAATGTTTCTGCAACTTCGTGAGTGTGTCTTTGTAAATATTTACATTTTTCCAAAAGAATAAGAGATCGTCAACATAAAAGATGCAATACAACTTCTGTTGCTTGTGCTCTTTTACAAAAACACAGGAATCAGCCTTTCCTTGTTCAAAACCTAAGGAAAACAGTATTTCGGTAAGTTTGGTATACCAACAGCGAGAACTTTGTTTTAGGCCGTACAAAGACTTTTTTAACTTGCACACCATTCCTTGCTTTACTTGTACACCATCTGGTGGTTGCATATAAATGTTTTCATCTAGAACACCGTATAAAAATGCGGTATTCACATCGTGGTGTGAAATTGTCATGCCTTCCTCAGCAGCAAGTTTCATCAACAGTCTGACACTTTCAAACCTAACTGTTGGTGAATATGTCTCGTGGTAGTCTTGATCAGGAATTTGAGAAAAACCACGAGCTACTAATCTAGCTTTGTGTCTGACCACTTTACCATGTTTGTCAGTTTTGGCTTTGAAAATCCACCTGCTATCTATTAATTTCATGCCTGGTTCTTGTGGAACCAATTCCCACGTTTCATTTTGCTTGAGGGAATTCAATTCAGATTTCATAGCATTAAGCCAAGGTTCTGCGTCTTTGGCTGACATGTTTTGAACCTCTTTGTAACTGGTTGGTTCAAACACAGAATCTGAATTACTGGCAGTAACAGCAGTTTTGGCAAACTCAATAGAAAAACGCTTTGGTGGTTTTCCCTTGGTGGTTCTTTCGGACCTTCTTACAGTCTCCTGATCATCTGGATCTACTTCCTCTTTAGGAGAATGAGGATCTATTGTGAACAAAGGTTGCTCATCTGCACCAGCCTCTGGCTCATCTTTAACTGAGGCTTGGGCACTGTGAAGGTCTGTATCTGGATCAGACTCTCCACCATCACTAGAATCAGCATCATCAGATTCAACCTTTTTCTTTTCTGGTTTTGGTTTTACATTTCCATCATCAGACAGTGGGTAACATTGGAAAATACCAACTGTGTCCCATTTAGGATTGCAGTCTATGCTCCTGGTCAACCTTATTGCTTTTGTGTCTGTCATCAGAACACGATAAGAACCTTTCTCATATCCTAGAAAGATACCATGTTGACCACACTTACTCAATTTGTCATTTTTCACAGTGTGTACCCAGACTTCTGAACCAAAAATTTTCAAATGTTTTACAAATGGTTTCTTCTGAAACAGCATCTCATACGGAGTACTCTTAATACTTGAGTGAAATCTCCTGTTATAGACATAAGTGAAGCAAGACAGAGCTTCCCCCCAAAAAAGGTTAGAGAGGCCTGAATCATGCAACAGAGTTCTTATCCCTTGTTGCAACGTTTGGTTCATTCTCTCACACAGGCCATTTTGCCATGGTGACCTGGGTGTGGCGGTCAAGTGTTCAATTCCCTGTTCAGAGAGGAAACTTTCAAATTCTTCTGAACAAAACTCACCACCTCGGTCAGTAAAAAAACAGCGTACATGTTCATTGTGCACATTCTTAAGCCATGCACAGAATTGCTGAAATCTCTGAAAAGCCTCTGATTTCTTTTGCAACACATAAACCCAGACATATCTGGAAAATGAATCAATCAGAACTAGAAAATACCGTGAATTTCCTCTAGAGGGCGCTAGAGGTCCTACCAAATCAGCATGAATTACTTCATAAGGTTTTGTAACCTCCCTTCCTGATTCTACACCTTTGGAGGCCTGTTTGATTTTGTTCTCTGCACAAGAGATACATTTCATGTGGTAAGGACACTTCTTAACCTTCATACCATCAACCAAATCTTGCATTTTTGTTAAAGCCTGAAAATGAAGATGGCCAAACAAGCGATGATAATCATGAATACAATGGTTATGCAACTTCTCATTCTTATCAATTGATATGTTGCAGTGGGCCTGTTTAGTTTTCTTAGCTGTACCAGCTGTTGCACCTGTAACAAAAGGCAATACATATAAACCATTAACACATTTGGCATAAAGAATGAGTTTGTTGTCTCTAATAATGTCACATCGGGACTTTGTGAACACCAGCTTGAGACCTTGAGAAGTAAGTTGAGAAACACTCAGCAAATTGTCCTGCAAATGAGGTGCATACATAACATTCTTAACTGTTGCATTAAGATTCTGCAGAGAAATCGTTCCCTGGCCAGGAGACTTTATCTCTGACCCATCGGCCTGTTGAATTCGGCCTTCCTGTCTCTGCAAATTAATGAAAATACTCCTGTCGTTAGATACATGGCGCGTCGCCCCAGAATCTACAACAAAAACAGAGTATGCGTCCTTATCAGTACAACGAGAGATCAAAGCCTTTTGTGCAGCTGGCCCTTGAGGTCTGCGTCGTCCTCCACCACCTTTGAAGTTGCCCTTCTTCTTTGAAGCTTTCTTGCAATTACTCCGATAATGACCTAGCTCTCCGCAGCCATGGCAACGTACTGACTTCAGTGCCTTTGCAGTAGTTTCACTTTCTCCTGCTGAAGGCTTAGAAACATTTTCAACAGCTTTGCCCCGGCTTTCTTTAACAGTCTGTCTGCGGTCAAACTCATTTAAGAGCACACTAGATACATGGTCCGGTGTTAAACGATCATTAGGCAATGCTGATAACTGAGAAGCAATAGCATCATACGACTCATCCAGGCTATTAATCATTAGCATGGAGAAAACAGCATCAGAAAAAGTCAAGTCTCTTTGGATGAGGTCTTGTCTAAGGCGTTGTAATTGGGACAGATGGCTGGGCAAATCGCCATCTTTCTGCAACTCCAGTCTACACAATTTCTTGAAAAAAAGAATACTGCTCCCTGCTCCCTGCCTAAGATGCAAATTACGAAGTTTGTCCCAAACAGCTCTTGCCGTTTCAGCATCTTCTAAACTAACCAACAGGGTATCACAAACGCCCAGAACAATAGTCCCTCTGGCTCTTTGATCAGCTTCATGCCAAGCAGGCCATTCATCATCATCTTGCTGTGGGGGATCATCCTCAATGGTATGAAAAAGCCTTTCCCTTTGTAAAAGCGCTTTCATTCTAACTTGCCAGGTAGGGTAAGTCTCTGGCGTAAGAGGAGGAAAAGAGAGAGATATCTGGCCAAACTGTGCAGAAGACATGCTTGCGTTTTTAACTGTAGCAAACACCACTTCTTCATACAACAAAATAAGCCTTAACTCCCTTTAACTTCACTCCCCCAAACTGAGCGCAATTAGCAAGAATCTGGAAAAGCGTCTCTGCTATCTGTTCTGGCAGCTAAACAGCATACCATTGTAAATCAATTCTGTAGCTTGAAAACAGCTCCGAAATGAAGCAGCCGAACTGTCTCACCAAACACAGCAGCAGCACGTCTCAGCAGCCTTCATCTGCAGAGGAACGAAAACCAGCCGCTCTGCAACACAGGAGGAACGCCAACCAGCCGCTTGCCACCATAGGAGGAACGAAGCCATCCGCCTCTGCTACCATATGTTGATTTAAGCCAGGATCTATCCAGGTCTTGTGCCCCACTTCGTGCCCCGACTGGGCCAGGCGATAAGACTGGAACACCTACAGCTCAATCATAAATATCTGGACTCAAGACTGTCTGTCATGAGCACCCTCACTTCCTCAGAGGTCGAATAAAGCGCTGGCTATTTTAACTTGAAACAGTTCTTCTTTATTTTTCTACAAGCTACAATATATACATAACTATACAGCCTGTGTGGCTAGGTTTTCTTCCACACATCTTATCTACAGAATGAACCCTGTCTAACACACACAGTGAAGGTCACATTCTGTCTGGCACAGAGAAGTTAATTAAGAGATCAAAGACTCAGTTCCCTCCCCCTTCTCTCAGACCATAAGTCACACGATTCTCACAAAGGGAGGGGGTGAAATACTAACAGTTTAAGTACTGTATGGTCTACTTGAAATACTGTACCTCTTTCCCTGTTTACTTAGAAGTAAGTCCCAGAGTTACAGAGCTTATTAGTGAGTATGCATAAAATTTCAGCACAAGTGAATTGATACCATGTTTCAGGGACATTTACTCAGATATAAGTCCTGTTTAATTAAGCAGGACTTACTCTCTAGTAGGATAAGGATAGCAGGCTTGTTTTATATTGTTTGAACCCACCATCTGTTTCTTCATCAGTCATATGCAATGAAAGCAAAATTAGAACAGATTTTGTTATGCTTTTTGAGTGGATGGCCATCTGGCAGGATCTTCTGCTCAGCGGATGAAGAATGCGACAACAAAGTCGGCAAACTTAATGACAAAGTGTAGCAAACGGAAATGTGATCAGCTTTGGACTTGGGCCTGCCACTGGGCCTGCTAGCTCAACTGATATCCGCATAGTTAGCTATTACAGCAAGACAGACTTTCATCCCCTTCAATGAAAAGCAGAGCAGACAATGGCAGGCAGTAGTCTGGGCAGGGGAGACAGGAGGAATGTTCTCCTTACAGGTGGAGTCTAGTTACCAGGTTGCACCCTTTAGATCTGTGGCCCTGCAGGTGTTGTTGGACTACAACTCCCATCCATCCCTGATGGATATTGGCCACTCTGGCTGGGGCTGATGGGGCTTGTCATACAACAAACATCTGGAGGGCCATGGATTCTCCATCCTTGATTTAGATGTTCTCCTCCATATGGGGAAAGTGGCACACTATGTGACCCAATTCAAAGAAGGCTGAGACGCCTGCCCTTTTCATAACTGCATGAAAAAAGAAGGCATTGTGGCAACTGCAATTTGTCTTGGCACAGCAATGCAGTGCTGATTGTGCCTTTGCTGTGGAGGAGCTACAACTTTAGTCTTCTCACCTTTATTGTAGACACCTTGATTGGCCTGAAGCCCCCCCTTTTTTGGTTTTCCAGATGCTTAAAGATTTCCTATTGCATCCATGGCCAAACTTGGCCCTCCAACTGTTTTGGGACTACAATTCCCATCATCCCTGACCACTGGTCCTGTTAGCTAGGGATGATGGGAGTTGTAGTCCCCAAACAGCTGGAGGGCCAAATTTGGCCATGCCTGTCCTATTGGTTCCCCTTTAGCCTGCCTTTTCTTCTTCCCCTTCAAGGCCAACACATCTTGCTCCTCCAGGCACAGAAGCAAATGGGGCACCTCCAAGGGCAAATTGCATGATACCCAAGTACAGCCAAGTTATTCTGGCACCCAAGGCGCAAAAATTCCCTTCTTGACAACAACACATGACATTACTAAGAGTTTGCTACCCTTTCAGGACCTGCAAACCTGAAGCAGCTGTTTCATTCACCTTAATGGTCAGGTTGGCCTTGTTTTCATTCTTTGTTCTTTTAAGGTCTTTAATATTTGTATGTCATTTTATGATGATTATTTTTGCAAGCACTGGGAGTGCTGAGTATATTGTCATTTTTCAAAGCATCCTGAGAATCATCTCCTGGTGGGGGAGGCTTTATATAAACACAATGCAAATGCGAATAATAATGCATTTTGATTGACTTAATCTTGGAATAGCTGTAAACTCTTTATCTTGAACAAGGCTAATATCCCCCCCGCCCTGGTAATCCAGAGGCCCTGATGAAAACATAGCCTGCTACAATGCCAGACACTTCTTCTTCTCTCTCCAGAGGCTGTGATTCTTTCTTCTTTTGATTTGTTGCCATTCATGCTCAGAGGCAAAGAGGCACATTTCTCCAGGCTTTTTTGGAGGGGCCCAGTGAACGCTTCAAAGTTAAATCCCACTTAAACCTTTTGTCCCAGTTGCCCTCTCCTGATAGCACTTCTGCCTCAAAGGATTTGAAACTCTCCTCTCCTCTCCCCAAAAGGGCTAACAGGCCACTTATCCTGCAGGGCACCCTCATTTTGCCAGCCAGTGCTTTGGCCCAAGGCTCCTCATCACATCAGATGACACAAGATGTTAGTCTGGTAAGCAGCGATCTCTTTGTCAGAGCATCTTCAATGGACAGGCTGCAGCAAACCAAACAAAGTGTACAGGTTGTGTGCAAAGGATGCCGAGATACGTGAACCAATGTTCTAACTTGGTCAAAGGCAGCTTCCTATGTTCTAATGATGTCCTTCCATAGATGACATGGAAGATGCTAAGGCTTCAACCCTATAAGCATTGACCTGTGAGCTAAGTCTCACTGAACTCAATAGGACTTACTTCTGAGAAGACATGCATCTTCCTCCTCCTCCTCCTCCTCCTCTTCTTCTTCTTTGGCAATCACTCGTAGCCGAGTAAGATAGTCTTCCAGTTTTTGGAAGACGCCTGTGCGTGAATTTGTTTTATGTGTGTCGATCAGTGCACGCTGACCAATGCAGTCTTTGCAGAAAGGCTCTGTTCCGATGGCATGAGTAGTCACGACGACTGGTAGATTCTTATATGCTTCAGCTTTCATTTGCCTTCACAGCCGTTGTAACATACCGCTTGCTATCACCCACCTGTTCTGCTGTTCAGGGCCGGCGCGTCCATTAAGGCAAACTAGGCAATTGCCTAGGGTGCCAAAATGGAGGGGGCGCTGGCCAGGCTTGGGCAGGGGGGGAGGGGTGGGCTAGCAGCAGCTTCTCCGCTGTAGCAGAGAGATGCTGCTTGCCCCCTACAACACCCCCGGCTCCCGCTAAAGCAGGCTTTGGCGGGGGGCGGGACGGGCGAGCAGCAGCTTCTCCACTACAGCGGAGAAACTGCTGCTTGCCTCTCCACCACCCCCACCTCCCGCTAAAGGAGGCTTTGGCGGGCAGCGGGGGGTGCCAGAAGGTGGTCTCGCCTAGGGCGCAAGAAACCCTAGCACAGGTCCTGTGCAGTGCCACTGAGGTCTTCTTGGATCATTCTTTGTCTAGCTCCTTCCCTTTGACCTTACTGCCTTGGGTGACCCTGCTAGGAGTACGAGATTCCCGATGGCTTTGCTCACAAGGGTGATATGACCCTTGTGAAGACATGCATAGGATTGCACTGTTAGCCTGCAATCCTAGGCACACTTAAAGGTAAAGGTAAAGGGACCCCTGACCATTAGGTCCAGTCATGTCCAACTCTGGGGTTGTGGCACTCATCTCGTGTTACTCGCCGAGTGAGCCAGCATACAGCTTCCGGGTCATGTGGCCAGCATGACAAAGCCGCTTCTGGAGAACCAGAGCAGCGCATGGAAATGCCGTTTACCTTCCTGCCGGAGTGGTACCTATTTATTTACTTGCACTTTTACGTGCTTTCGAACTGCTAGGTGGGCAGGAGCTGGGACCAAGCAACGGGAGCTCACCCTGTTGCAGGGATTCAAACCGCTGACCTTCTGATCAGCAAGCCCTAGGCTCTGTGGCTTAACCCAAAATACCATGAGCTCAATCAGATTTACTTCAGAGTAAGCATTCATAGAACTGGCTTCCATCTGCACAGTCCTACTGAGTTTAATGTGGCTTCCCTATGTTCTTTCAAGAGAGCGCCACTGCATTCCTTTAAAAAGAAAAGAAATAATGAGGGGAATATTTTGATAGTTGCCAACTAGTGTTTGAGAGAAGCCAAAGCAGCGTAACATATTCATATAGGTACACCAAATCACTCCCAGGTTGCATTTGACATCGCTGTGGCGACTGGCAATTAATTCTGGGCAAAACTGCATGTTGTAAGGAAGGCAAAGAGTATCTGATGACCGTAAACGGATGTTGTTTCAAAACAACCGAGGGTTGCAGCCATTCCTTCAGTAGTTGGACTATTAGAATAATGGGAACCATCATAGGACAAAAGCCATGTGTCCACTTTTCGTTCAGCTTGCAAGCAATTGTTCAGTCTTTGACAGTTATCCAAATGCTTTTATCCTCATATCTGTGCTGTAAAGTTATCATTAATACTGCTGCTGCTGCTATGATTTTAATGACCTGTATCCTGCTTTTCTTGAGATGGACCCAGAACAGCGCATAAAGATGAAACCAGATAAAAGCATCTAATCACAACACCAATAACGGATAAAATACAAACGACGTCATCACATTGTACACAAGCAGCAAGGGATAATGACATTTCCCCTAATGGAAAGTAGTTTGGACTTAAAAACAACAATGAATTGTTGGTATAATGGCCTGTCCCCATGGTTGTTTACTCAGAAGCAAGTCCTATTTATTTAGGGGACTGTTCACAATCACATTTACTCTGCATTCCCATTGTAGGTGTTGTAAATGGTGCACACACTATAATTTGTAATTTTCAGTTATATACATTTCAATAGTTTCACAGTCATTTTAACATTTCAAAACTTGACTTCCTTCCTCCTCTTTTTGCGGTTCCTTAAGTTTATATTTATCATTTCCTGCATATTCTAAATTAACTTAACTTATTCTTTTATTTATCTACTTTAATTATTTACTCTTATGAAACTGCAGGTTATTGCAATAGTCCTGCCAATGTCCTTATCCATTTATGATTTATTTGTACATATTCAATAAAACATTTACATTCTTTTATAAAAAGTTTGTTGTTTTGATTTCTTATTTTTCTGGTAAGTTTTGCCATTTCTGCATATTCCATGAGTTTTTGTATCCAGTCTTCTTTCCATTTTTTGACCAATAGCATTCTTGCCGCTGTAGTCGCATACATGAATAAATTTCTATACTGTTTAGGTAGTTCTGCCCCTATAATTCCCAGAAGGAAAGCTTCTGTTTTTTTTTAAACAAATGTTGTTTTAAACATCTTTTTCAATTCATTATATATCATTTCCCAGTAAGCTTTAACCTTACTGCAAGACCGCCACATATGATAGCTTCTTTCACTTTGCATTTCCAACACTTATTTGATTTTGATTTATACATTTTTTCCAGTTTACTTGGTGTTAGATACCATCTATATAAAATAATAATAATAATATTTATTTTATTTTGCAACACAAACACACATAAGACTAAACAAAGGGGGGGGAGGAGAAAACTGAAAAGGAAAATACAAAAAACAATACGAAACAAATAATGAACATGTAACCATCTATATAACTTTTTCATATAGTTTTCTCTTAAACCACAGCATGCTGTAAATTTTATATCTGTATTCCACAATCGTTTCCGTTTCCATGCTTCCATATCTATATTATAACCAATGTCTATTGCCCAAAGTATCACTGAAGATTTTACTTGCTCATCCTTTGTTTCCCAGTTCAGTAATATCTTATACATTTTAGACACCACTTTAACATTACATTCCAACAGATCTCTTTTCATTTGTGATATTTGTTCCCCAAATCCTCGTTTCTTGTCTTTCTTAAATACTTCATTCAATTGATGGTATTATATCCATGTTTTAACTTCCCTGATAAACTCTTAAATTCTTTTAATTGAAACTCTCCTCCCTCTTTTTTAAAATAAATTTCTGTAAGTTGTCCAACCTTCTATCATATTCTTTTTCTTTACCGCTATGGCTTCCAACGGTGAGAGCCAAAGTGGTGTTTTCGTCTCCGATAAGTTTTTATATTTATCCCATACTCTATACAAATTTTCCCTGATGTGCACACACAATACTAGCCACAATCCATGTCTATCCTGTCGTTTCTTGTTAAATATTGTATTTTGATGCATTTCCCCCCAAAACTGGCTTTGATTGAAATTAAGAAAACAAACAGCCTAGCTACGTTTTAAGCCGGCAATGCGTACCCAACCTAAAGCTGCAATCCTATACCCACTAATTTGGGAGTAAATCTGACTGAGCTCAATGGGATTAATCTCTGAGTAGACATATGTAGGATTGCACATCACTCCTGAGCAGGTATGTGTAGGATTACAACACCTGTAGGAAATGAAGAATCTAGTCAGCTGGTTGAGGAAGCCTGGTGATCAGAGAAAGTCACAGAACCAAGGATCTTCCCAAACTATTTATCATGGCTGAGATGCAGATAAATGTGCCAGTCACCTTTTACTCCCAACTGTTTTTTTCCTGTCTTTTTCAGCTTCCCCTGTCCTGGAGCAAGCACATGCTTCATAATTAGCTTCCTTGTCACATTGGGGCTCATCCCCTTAATCAACCTCATCTTACACCTTGCCATTGAGCCCCTCTGAAATTTGACTAACCCCGGAGAAAGTTGAGATTTAAAAGATAAGCTTCTTAATCCATAATCAGCAATTGCAGCCAGTCTTCCCATCTGCTCAGAAAGTCCTACAGAATCCAGACAAGGCAGACGTGTCACCCCTTAGGATTCTGTAATAGGCTGGCTGTATGTGTCAGAGCTCTATTTCCTCTCCACTGTCTTCCCCCAGATTAGGAAGAAGTGTCACCATCAGGTTTTTTGGTTTTACTGAGTCGCAAAGTCTAAGCCTCCCAGAAGGCACTGCAAGCTGGCTCAAACAGGCATGCAGCTACGATGAGAAATGAATACCAGGTGGTTCGTGGATCCATGTACAATTTAGCACCACGCTCTCCAGAACACCAGAGCAGGAGAAGCACCCCCCTCGGCCTGCAAACATTTCCTGCGCCTGCAGAAGAAGGAAGCAGATGCACACATTTCATCTTATTTATGATAGTCGCAAATATGTCTCCACTGCACTTGCAGCCCCTGGGGGCCAGTCACGTTACGATCAAAATAATTTGCATCTCGATTCGGAGCAGAAGTCACCGTGAGCCACGAGGAGGAAAGCATATGGGCTAGGATGGCTGCCAAATCCGTGCTCAATGACAAAATGATAACAATAAAAATTGGCTTGAACTCTGCCGCAGTTCTGTTGAAGGAGAACGGGGTTTCGGATTGGTCGGCACACTTGTCGAAATCTGCAAGGGCAGTTTGGGACAGAGAAGAGGCAGGAGGGGAAGGAGTTAAGTGACATGTCCTCTCATCCTTGCCATTTCTCCACCTCGCACCTTGTGAAGCTGCTCTTCCCCAAACAAAGGGGCCATCGCACGTGTTTTGGTGACATGTGATATGCATGTAACATGTGCTTTTGGGGGCAGTGATCTTGTGTGGCTCCAAAATGTGTGTTTTGGGGTGCCAGGCCCCACAAAAGTACTGTCCAAAATTGTACGAGATCACAGCAGCCATTTCTCTCATGAGAAAAAATGGGATATCCCATTTTTTCCAGGGCAGTTGACAGGTGTGCAGTAGAACTTGAGACTCTAAATCTCAGGGTAGAAGGTTTGAACCCCATGTTGGGCAAAAGATTTCTGCTTTGCAGGGGGTTGGACTAGATGACCCTCAGGGTCCCTTCCGACTCTACAGTTCTACGATCCTGCAGCAAATAAAAAGTAAGGCCTCTTCTAGGATGATGTCTACTGTGAATTTCTGTCCACCTGAAAACAGGGAAATTGCTTTAGTTTAGAGCAATTGTTTTTAGTCATATACAAATATAATTGCTTGATCCAGGGGTGAGGGGTGGGAGAGAAAAGCTTTTTAAGTTAAAGGGCCACATTGGATTCAGCTATACAGCTGCAAATAAAACGTTTTAAGTGTGTTTTAAGTGCAATATACAACATGACACTAGGTGGTGATGGTGAGCCTTATGGAAAATTCAACGCATTTTTTAAAAAATGCTTCAAAATGCAATAGGGCTTTGGTGAGATGTAGTCCAAAACATTTAGAGGGCACTACCTTGGCGAAGGCTGCTCCAGACTCTTCCACGAGGACTGTGGGGCTATTGCTAAATAAGCCGGGTGATACCACAGCAGCAAACATTACCATTGCCAGGGAATTACTAATGCCTTCTGATGAAGCCTCTCTAGAATATACTCATGAAAAGTTGTTGTTAAAACCACAGCTTCTCTGTCTGTGGGGTGGGGAATATGGCAATACTAATTGGCAGTTATTTTTACAAGCCTCTGCTAAAAGGAGAGATGAAAGCGCTAGAAATAAATACATAAATCTCAAAAGGGGGGGGGGGAGATAATGGAGGTAACAGTCCCTTCTGCCACATTCTGAAACAGTTTCTTTCTCATTTTCTCCATAACGGAATTTTGTTTTTCATTCAAGATAAAGTGGGGGGGGGAATCCCCTAATGATTACAAGCGTTTGGGCTTCCTGCATAAAACACAAAGAGGCTACAAATGCCAGTGAAGAATGGAATAATTTAGTAACTCATTTTCTACAAAGTAATTATTTCTTAAAAACTGGAATTTGCTGAAAAGTAGCTCCATTTCTTTTCATTAGCGCTACAGAACAAATGCTTGTGTAATTAGTAAACATTTGGCATGCCTGCAAATAGGTTTTTAATTGCACTGAAAGGACACGGTCAAGGTGTTTTTAATGATTTTTCAGCAGAATTTCTTTGATGGGCTGCTCCTGGAGAACTCCATGGGAAACAATTTCCCAGAGAAAGAAAGATCCTATTTATTAAGGTTGGTGGTTGGCGACTTGCTCTGCTTCTGATGATGTCTCCTCCACCACTCCCACCAATTGGAGGCAATTTCTTTAGGATCCCTTGCCTACTGACTTTTATGGAACTCATGCCATGTAGCTGTGGACACCCTAGATCTTGGTCAACAAAGCTCCACTCCGCTCTCCTGAATTTTAGAGAAAACTGCTAAGAGGAGATGAAATCGTAACTGTGGAGGGGCTTCTGCGTAGGGCTCTGAGACATATCACACAATTAATAGGTGCATAAAGGGAGAATTATGACACTGCTTTTACTCTCAGATAAGTGGCAAATAAATATATATTTCTGCCAGCAGCAAATAAATATATATTTCTGCCAGCAGCAACCCCCCCATTCTCTCTCCTCCCCCCCCCCTCGGCCCTCCAGAACAGATTTGGGACAGAAGCAAGTGGCACGCTGAGAGAGGTGAGGCGGAAAATCCCCATTGTGTGAGCAACAGCTATTGTGCTGGCTTTAGCTAGTAAGCTGGGTTAGTTGAATCCATAAATTAGAGCATTCCCATTTTATGCAAATCTGTGTTCCCCTTTCTCCTCATGTTTGTTCTGTTTCCTCCTCTTTTTGGCGATACATAACTGGCCACCATATATGGCATGGATGGGGACTTGTGGGCCTCCAGATATTACCAGACTACAACTTCCATCAACTTTGCCCATTGGCCATGCTGATGGGAGCTGGAGTCCAACAATGTCGGAGAGGCACAGGTGCCTCCTTGCTGCAACATGGCTTACGCATTTCAGGAGATTCTGCCTCTTTTATTATACCTGAGGGAAATAACTTGACTACTGTCTGGTAGACTGAAAGGTGAGATCTACCCAGCTGTGCAACATGCCATTTCCCTCCTCACCTTAGTATGCGTCACCTACTTTGTCTCAAAGCTGACCATGTCTAATGCATACTTTTGAGCTTAAAAATCAAAGGGAGCCAACTTGTTAGGCAGTTTCAGTATCAAAGACCCTTGTTCCCACTTGAATCGGAACAGAAAAATGAGAGTCATTCTGACTTTTGTTGAATCCAAATTGATTCTATGCTGGATGATGCAAGAGAATGTTCTGGAAAGGGATAGACGGGTCTCCTTTAAAAAGAAAAAATGCTGTTTCCCCCGCTAAGCTGATCCATTTTATTGCAAAGCACTGTTTTATTTTATGTACAATCCTACATATTTTATTACAATATTTTATAAATATTTATTCTTTTAAAAATATAAATATTTCATTATAATTTATAGCAGAAAAATGTAGACATATATATAAGACAAATCCAGCTGCTATGAAAATACACAAACAACGTTTACAATACTGCTAAAATATTCAGGATTTGCAGCAATTGGGACCACTGTGAAGGTCTTGAGAGGGTTTCTTTCTGATTCCCCCTTATTTTAAAGATGCAGAACTGTGCAGTCTGAATTAACCAAATGGGGCGACTGTGGGTTGGGTCCAGGAGGCATAGAATGCTGTCTTGGGGCTTAACGACACCTCTGCTGCTCCCCACCCCCAGGGAAACCTGGTCTTTAGTGCTGAATCAGAGCAAAGGGCAATTGGGTTTCCCACAGATTGCTGTTTGTTCCGATATATCGCTAAAGAGCAGGTTTTCCGGGGGAACGTGGCAGGGTGAAGGCAAAACCACTCAGATCCATGCCTAGAAAGCACAGGACAAGTTGAAAGTCCTTCCTGCAGGCCCTACTCTTACCTCCCTCAGTGGCATGTGAGAAGTGGAGGAAACGAATAGGACAGTATGCTCTGTACTACCATGAAATTCAGCACCATGGTAACACAAATCCCGTGGAAAGAAAAAGAATTGAACCGTTAAGTCCACAAAGAGTTGCCTACATTTGTGTGCCACATTTGATGTATGTATTTTTCAATTATAAATGCCATCATTCTGGCCCAAAGAGTCTGCCAATGTGTTTTAAGGTAAAGGTAAAGGGACCCCTGACCATTAGGTCCAGTCGTGTCCAACTCTGGGGTTGCGGCGCTCATCTCGCGTTAATGGCCAAGGGAGCTGGCGTACAGCTTCCAGGTCATGTGGCCAGCATGACAAAGCCGCTTCTGGTGAACCAGAGCAGCGCACGGAAACGACGTTTACCTTCCCGCCAGAGCGGTACCTATTTATCTACTTGCACTTTGATGCACTTTTGAACTGCTAGGTTGGCAGAAGCAGGGACCGAGCAACGGGAGCTCATCCCGTCACGGGGATTCAAACCGACACCAACATTAACATACCCAAATCACAAAATAATAAAAGATCGACATCAAAGTCACCGATACCAAAGCAGCAACTGAAATAAAAAGGCAGCGTATCAGAAGTACAAGCCAACCAAATTTATTCTGACATAATTAGTTGTGGGTTGGGCTAGGATACACAATGCTAAGATGGAATTCTTTATCATGAAATGAAATTTGCCAGAAGTCCTCCCCCTTGATGTATTTGTGAAGAGGAGGGGAGGGTGAGTGGACTCACCCACATGGCACTAAACCATGGTTTAGTGTTACTACTGCTGTGAGGGATAGTGAGGATGTTTTGCTGGTAGAAACCTAGACCTAATGGCCAATGGTTTGGGATGATGGGAAATGTAGTGCAGTCCAAATAATCTGGTGGGTACTGGTCTAATCCAGGCGGAGGCTGGCCTAATCCAGCCTCAATCTGAGCACCTGTGGAAGGCTCATAACATTTGGTTGGAAGCCATATGTAACCTTCCCAAAGTCAAATACGGATCCCTCTGGTTTCCCACCAAATGCTTTTACTACTGAACTGCATAGACCTTTTATTCACACTTTCGGGGAAATATTGGGGCTGCCTCGAAAGGCCAAAAGAATCCGGACACCAATTGTCAGTCAAACAGGATATTTTTTTTATTAAAAGCATTGCAATAGATGCCACTTAACCCTGCTTATACAGAATGGTAAATGTCGCGCCAGATAAAAGACAGCAATATTTATATGACCACAATCCCAATGTTCTGCTTAACAGTTCACATCCACACACTCCAAATACCTGACATAATTTTGTTTTCTCTGTCTTTCTAAACCATTTCTTGATGAACAAGACTGCCATATCTCAGGGTGGGGTGGTTGGTGGTGGTATAACCCACATCTGGGCTTGTGCAGCCATCATGCTTCAGGCTTGGTTGACCCCCGTGGACGTCATGCTCTCTGTTTTTCTTCTGCCTGTGTAGCTACCAGGCACGCGGCTCAACAGCAGATGTGCAGATGGTTGGTGAATGATAAATGAGGCACAAGAGGGGGATGCAAGCATTCATCCACATCAAACACTATTTGTCTTTCTCCTCATAGGCAGGAATGTGATTTCCAGCTTTCCCTCTTTAGGAAGACTCCATCACTTAAATATATAAAATTACTGGAAATATTCAAGGTGTTGTTGCTTTTTTTTTTTTTTTTAAAGCAAAATAACCTGTGTCCCAGCGACTTCAAGGAAATATTGGCATGGAGTTAGTGTGTGCAATCTGTCTAGCCAGAGGAAGTTCTGACTTCCCCCCCTAAAATCAAGCTAGCATCTGTAGCACACAAACACCTAGTGCCAGGCTGTGTGTGCAGGTCAGCTTGTCGGAGTCATAAGTCTGTACATAGGACCAATCAGGACTCTGGTGCCTTTAATGGCTGGCATGCTAGCAGGCAGAAACCTGCCTGGTAAAGCTTTCTCCAGCAGTATGTCTCTCTACTTAGAAAAAAAAAATTACATTACTGAGAAAAACTCTTCCTCCAAAAACTCCTCCAAACTCCGCCCAAAATCCATCAAACTCCACCACAATTACACTACTCCCTTGCAACCACCTTGTCAAACCCCAACTCTCCACAAGCCTCAAAGGTCAGTGCAAAGGCTCCTGGGATTGCACTTGCAAAGGCTCATGGGATTGCTAGGCACTGTTTTTGCACCATTTTTGTGCTCCTTTAATGGGCATTTTTGCCCTTTTTCATGCTGCTTCTGGATTCAGCGTGATGCATTCCTGTGCAGCCATGTATGCCTTGAACATGCGTAAATGAAGAGTTGCCCGTACAATTTGTGCTGACATCATAAAATAAAACCACAACACAACAATAACAAAACCACGGAGCAGAGGTGTTCTGCTATATATATCTGCCCCCACCATTTAAAATATAGTTTTGACTGAAAAAATAAACCAGGTTTTGTATGAAAGAGTGCAACACTAAATCTGAAGCAGGCTGGATCTACACTGATAAAAAAAATGCTATAGAAAAAACGCTATAAAAGCTCTCAATGCAAAATCTCATTGGCAACGGAGCACTGCTCTACAGCGCCGTCTAGTGTCACGTGTTTATAACGCAGTTATATCAATATAATGGACGAGTGTTGCTGAGTCCACAGACAAAACACAAAGTGTGTGTTTGTTGTGGTGTTGCCCTTTACAGCCTCATTCTTGAATCAGCAGTATGTTCACCTGCAGGGTATGGAACAACTCAGGTTTAGGACAGCAGGTCTCCAACGCGAGCCCTGGGCAACTGGAGGTCATGTGTTACCACATGTAAAATGTACATATGAAATAAAAGAATACTATGTATCTAAAAAAGTCAGTATTGTTTAATTTCCTTACCTTACATTATTCAGTTTTTAGCTCATGCTCTCTCTCTTTGAATATTCTGTTTGGCCTTCATATAAATTTAATATGTGTTGTGGCAGGAGCTAGAAAGTCTTTATTAAGTGCTGAAAATGAATCAAGATAACTATGTATTTATTTACCTGATTTTTATGACAGCTGACTCTTTCAGATGTAAGTTCTGATGTGGTATAAATATGTATATATATTTTCTGAAAACTTAACTGCGACAAAAAAAGTAGGCGAAAAATAATCAGGTAGCTGGAACATGCTGGAAGCATTCCTGTCTCGCTTATGAACCTGATAAGCATTTGCCCTTTTTGAAACAGCTTGATGTGTTGACATACTAACACTAGTGGCTGTTGGCTTGTTTGCTTTTCAGTAAGCAACAAGGCTAGACAATTAATAGTATGCAACCTGTTAGTATGTACCAATTGACAGTGTGGGATGGGGAAGAGACATGGAAATCTTAAGGGAGGTCTGCTCAGGGCTGTCCAGGTTGAAATATCACACGTAATCAAAACTCCAGAAATAAGGAGAATCCAAAGGTTTTGAATGCAACCCTAAACAGACAGAATAGGGAATGAGTCTTACCAAAGACAATGAAAGCACATAGGATTTCTCAGTGCAACTTGTGAATTGGTGGGTTGTCATTATTTCCATGTTGCTAACATGTTCTGGAGAACTTCAGAACCAGTCCTTTCAATTAAAAAAAAACGGTTGGCTCCCCAGAGGTCATCCCTTCTAGAGGCTGAAGCCTAAAAGGCAAAGTAAGGTATGTAATGTGGTCTTCAGATCACTTTTAAAAGGGGGGAAATGTAAATTACAACAACAAATGCAGCCTGGATCTTCGTTTCCAAGGAGACAGACATTCATACATATAGAGCACAGTAGGTGAACATCTTTTCCAGCCCCACATTAAAAAAGAGAGGAGCAGCTTTGCATGAAAAGCATCAAACATTGCATAGTCTGATGTTAAAAGGGTTTTCTGATCTAGCATCTCTCTTATGGTGCTGGGATGTTCCAAGACTTTCCATGGCCTCTAACTGCTTCATAGAAAATTGATTTCCCTTTCCTCCTGCAGCAGAGACGCTGGAGGGTGAAGGATTCATCCTCTGCTATTGGGGAAGGAGACCTGCTCAACTTGACAAGGGGTGAAGCGCCAATGGGTTTGCTTTGTTTGTAGGTGATGCGGTGTGTTGCTTTGGTCCACCATCAACTGGAAACATTTGCTGATGAACACCAGTGATGGAGGGTGCCAGAGTAGGGGGAACAATGTGTGGGAAGATGTGGTAGTAATCACAGTTTTGGTGCTATCTTGAGGATTTATTATTAATTTTCTTTTGATTCCCTTGAAGTGACTTAATTTTTTAAAATTAAAAGCTGATTTTACAGTGCGTATATTTTGGGTTGGGCTGGAGGAGTTCAAAAGGTTGAGATGAATTTTGTGTTAGGATTCTTAATATTAACAGCAACAGTGAGTCTCAGGCCTTTAAAGTACATGCAAAGCACATATCTCCCCCTCAATGAATTTTGGGCACTGTAGTTCGATTAAGTGTTGCTAGGAATTGTAATTCTGTGAGGGGTAAGCTACAGCTCTCAGAATTCTTTGAGGGGGGGGAATGTGCTTTGAATGTGCTTTAAAGGAATATGTTGTGTACACAGCCTTAATATTTCCAATAATACTTTTTTATTTTTACTCACATACAAAATCAGGTTATAACTGGTGCACTGATAGGACCTAACCATGGTGTACTGTTACTTCAAATTCTTGAGTTAAAGAGAAACACACTATGGGGATCTGGCTTCTTATGTCCTCCTCTTCTCACTCAGACCTTTGGTTCACTAGATGCTCACATGCTCCTTTACCCTTTTCAAATTTCACAGCAGGAGAACCTTGACAGTGATGAATCTAAAGAGCAAGAATAGTCTCTGAAAATCTGCATAACCTGTAGTGTTGCCACCAACTTGTAGACTGTACCAAAATCTGTTAGATTAGACCAAACCAATTAGATATAATCCAATATTTATACCCTACATTTCTATTAAAATAATACTCAAGGTATCTTGCAATAAAAAATAACAAACATACAATATACTCACACTAATATATATATATTCAATGTTACAATAGCAATAACTCCCAGCTGCTCCTCCACTTGCTGTCTCCAGCAGAGATTATATAGCTCTGACTTAGATCCCACTAAGGATCTCCCCCAAAGGGCTGCCTTCCCTTCGGCAGCTGCTTTCCATGCAGCCATTTTCCTAAGCAGCAGCTCTTCCTATCAATGGTCTCTTTTGGCTAGCTCTGCACAATGATGACAACAGTTTCTATGATAGTTTTAATTGCTGTCTGTGTTATCATTGGCTGGCTGGCTGATTTCCCCCCTCAACCTGTGAGGTAACACTAAGCCCTGGAGGTGATGTTTCTAATTCACCTCTCTCTCTCTTGTATCTGATGTTCCCACCTCCACTGTGTCATCTGCTGCTCCTCAATCAAATTCTTCCGTGTCTGACCTCAGGCTAAGAGCCACAGAGCAAGAGGCTCACCAGCAAGATGCCTGAGGGTTAATCTCAGAAAAGATCACAACTAAAGGAGTTCACTCCAACAGAACAAAAACTGGAAGGGGTCTCCATCTGGTGGTAAATGGACAGTCCACGCAGCTTTCAACGCATCCCTGAAACCAAATTCTTAATCTCCATGTCACCACTCAGGCTTTTATGACTAACCACGGAGAAGTCACTGAGTTGAATTAAACAAAGTCACTGCATGAGCAGAATGACTTCCACTTTTGCAACGGAACTTCTGCTCTGCAAGGTTAGGGGAAACCCCAGAATAGATTTAGGGCACATGGCTGGGAAGGAGAGGGAGGGGAAGATTCACGGTGTGAGCAAAGGTTGTTTTACTTGTGCATTGACTTCATTGTACCCAACCCACTTTGTCCTTGCTTTCACCCAGAGAAACAATGCCAGCCCATAACTTTGCAAAGGAGGATGGTTGTTGACAGTAACTTGCAAGTTCGGAACGAAAACTATGCCCTTCCCGTTTCCCCTCCTCTTTCCCCTCATGTGTGCAGAACTTTGGAAAGCAAAGCAGAACCTACCTATGCAGCAGTATCTAATCAAAAATGGTCAAGACTTTTACTCTTCATCCATAAAACATGGCTAAAGTTTGTATAAATGATTCATGCAGGCCAGCAGGGGGTTCTCTTCCCAGTAATTATCCATGGACTCCTGGAGTTCAGTTTATCCACCTGCAGAATATGGGTGACTTCTCCAGGCACAGGGGAATACAGAAACATCAAGCTAGGCCACCTGATCCCCTGCTTATATCTCACCCTCCTCTAATTGCAGATCCCCACCCCCTTGTCTGCCAAGATGTGCTTATTCCCTTTAAGCTCTCAGCACTATTAACACTTCTAATTAAAGTTGTGCTTATGGACGTTCTCTATTTTTTCTTTAGTCTCAGTATAGCTGATCAAGGCAAAGGAGCCATTCAGTTTAAGTGAATCGCACCTTGGTGAGTTCTTGACGAAACGGAATGAGCCAGAAACACAAATGCAAACACTCAGCAATGAATCTCCGTGCACTGCAAGGAAAATAAACGAAAAACAACAACATAGCATTAATGTGCTGTCATCAGGCGGCTTCCGTGCTTTATCTTCGTGGTGTCAGCTTCAGAAGTATTTTGTTCCTCGTAAGTCACTGCATGGGCTGCAAAGCATCTGGGAGTGATACATACTCTTTAGTCTTTAAGTCCGATCCTCCACTGTACTTTGTTGGCATTTACATCAAGGTCAACCTTAGGTGAGGCACACTTGAGGATAACCCACACTTAGCACGCTGCTCTTCCTACAAGGAACTCGGGGCAGCATATAAGAGGTGATCCCATTTCATCCTCATAACATCCCTGTGAGACGGATTAGGGCCGAAAGATGCAGACTTGTCCAACATATCACTCTGAGCTTCATGAGTGAGGATGGCAGAAGATGGTGCCGTGCTACCCTGGCCCAAGATGAACCCTTCACTTCAAGGATGTGGAAACATCCTCCAGAAGTGCCTAGACTCCAACTCCCATCATCCCTGACTGTTGGCTATGCTGGTTGAGCCAGATGGGAGTTGGAGCCCAACAATACCAGGGGGCTCATAGGCTCCCAATCTCCATTCTATGAACCACACTGGCTCCCTGCAACAGAATTTCTCAGAAACACATGGCACTATTGGGTTGCCGGCGGACTAACAACTCATGAACAATGATAATAACAAATGTAAGTCAAGAGGCTCTTTTAGTAGTCTGTAAACCTCCAATAATCCTGAGAGATTTTGTAATCCTATTCCCATTTACCCGGGAATAAGTCCCACTGAACACAACAAGACTTACTTCTGAATACACACGTATGGGCTTGCTCTGCATAAACATAAAAGTAAAGCTTATGGGTGGCTTTCACATTGGAAAATTTTTATATTCTTAAGGGGGCAGGACCAGGGCCAACTCCATAATGAAGATGGAATGAGGCAATTGTCTTGGGTGGTAGGGATGGCTGGTGGTGAATGGTTGCCCCTCTCCCAGCCTGGCTGACTGGGTGGCAATCTGTCCAACCACCCTGCCCCACTGCCTATGGCCAGCCACACCTTGCTTTGAGAAAGGGCCAAGGGGGTCCTTCCTCAGAGTGAGGCTTTTTGGGAGAGGTGGCCCCCACAGTAGTGAGAAGTACTGCATTTCTATTTAAATTATAGTAGCTATTTCTAAATTTCTGTCTATACATACAAATCATCTTATGCAAATTGTATGCAAACTGGTGTTCTCTTTTGTCTTTTTAAAATTTTTTTGCTGATGCAAATCCCCCCTTTTGGCAATGCAAAAACTTGACACCCTATTAATAATGTCCCTGGAAATCATCTGCACCGGAATATAGTAAGGTCCCCCATCCCACCTCCTGCTGCCTGCTGTTTCCTAGCTGAAATAATGGTTTTTTTAAAAAGATAAAAAAAATCTTTGTGGATTAATTAAAATGAAAAATGGCAAAAAGCCCATTTGAATTATTTACCAGCTTCTTGCAGACATAACAATAATTGAAGACATCCTATTACAAGTGGTCAGAAGGAGAGGAGGGGAAAAAAGTGCGGTATTTACTCTGCGCAAGAAAGCCTGGGTAGAAAAAGTGAAATTGGATTGTTCGTTCATGCGTTTTTAGACAAAATTATATTACGCCTTCGTTGATGCTTGGAAGGGTTTTGTTGCCATTGTTGCAATCTCTTTCTTCTCCACTACTTAAAACTTTAGGTTTGACTAGACAATGCCTGCTTGTAAAAAACAACAGAGAAACATCTGCTACATTCCTTGGGTCTTGTTCACATATTATCATATCATACCTTTTCACAATGTAGATCTGTTAACTGCAGGATGCCCCAACTATAGGGACAGAGCTTCTGTCGCAATGGTATAGAAGAATGAATTTGGCCAAGTTGAGCTGGTCACATGCAGATGAGAACAGCTTCACCTACAGAAAAGCCTTCTCCTGCACAATTACTAACCATGCAATCCTATGCATGTTTACTGAGAAGCGGGTCCCACTAAGCTCCAGTAAGCATGCATAGATTTTGCAGCATAACCTTCTGGGTACTTTGAGCACCCAAAGTCAGGACAGGAATCCTATTGTGGTTGTGATGCATTCCTCAGCCTCCTCACTTGGTCCCATTGTCCCTCATACCACCAGGAGATTATGGCTGTGTCAGATTCCTAGGAAGCGGCCTTCATATTGAGTAAGGCTATTGGGCCATCTAGTTTAGTGTTGTCTACTGCAAGTGGCTCTCCAGGATTTCAGGCCAGGAGTCTCTTCCAGGCTTGAAGTGTAGGTGGGTTCCCACGAGGCAAGACACAGTGATAACAGCAAGAACATTTATTGAACTACAGAACTGGACAACAGGGACAAAGCAACTGCTTATATACAGTGGTACCTCGGGTTACAGACACTTCAGGTTACAGACTCTGCTAACTCAGAAATAGTACCTCGGATTAAGAACTTTGCTTCAGGACGAGAACAGAAATCACGCAGCGGCAGCTAGCTAAAATGGTACCTCAGGTTAAGAACAGTTTCAGGTTAAGAACGGAACTCCAGAATGAATTAAGTTCTTAACCCGAGGTACCACTCTACATTTCTGAAGGCCTGGGCCACTCCCACTCACAACGTGATTGGCTGTCTAAACCTCCAAGCTGCAAATCATGACTCAGAGTTTAAGGGCCAATGGCAGAGGCCCAAATCCTGAAATGTTCTGTGATTGGATATCATGTGTCAAATCAGAACACAGGGGCTCAGAATCCTTAGTCCAGACTCAAGCTCGGGCAAACACAGGCCACTGAATACATAACAAGGCTTACCTGGATATGCTGAGAACTGAACCCAGGATGTAGTGCACGTAGTGTGGAATCGTCCACCACTGAGAGCTATGACCTTCCACACTGATGTACCTGCTGCTGTTTTTTTTTTTCCTTTTAAAAAAGCTGACTTGCTGCATATAATTAATAGTAGCTAAATAAATAAGTAAGTAAAATTACTAGTTGCTATTGCTGTTATAACCAACCTTCCCTCCAAGGAGCTTGAGGTGGTGTGCATGACTCTCCCCTGCTATATATTATCCGCACAACAACCCAGTGAGGTAGGTTAGGCTGAGAGACAGTGACTGGCTCAAAGGCAGCCAGTGAGCTTCATGGTGGAGTGAGGATTTGAACCCTGGTCTCTGAAGTCCTGGACCAACACTCTAACCACTACACCACACTGGCTACATATGGGCTGTGTATGGTAATGTGGGCAATAGGGCTGCAGGGCAGCAAGAAAGAAGGTGTTCAGTGACTATGGTAGTACCACCCATTGGGAACATCTGCTTAATAGGCAGCCCGACCACAGCACTCCCCACCTCATCTCAAATGGGACATCTCCCATTGACAAAAGTGTAAGCATTTATATTATGCCTATCTCTTCCATCTAAGGAGCAGCTTCTGTCTAGCATTTCCATTGGGTGAGGATTCTGCATTCTCTGTAGGCTTTGGGATTCCCTTCCAAGGAAAACCCTCCTCGCCTTCCTCTCTTATGGCTTTATGCCACTACATTAAGACGTTCCTTTTTTGGATGCCATTTAGGCTCCCCTGATGGTAGTTTTCTCACTGTAGTTCTCTAGATGTTTTTTCCTCTGCCATTTTAAAGTGTGTGACAGGTTGTGATGTTTTGAAGTAATATATTTTGTTACTTATTTTATTAGCCACGTTTGGGCAATGTTATAATGGAAAAGTCCAGGGCACAAGGTTTTGTAGTAAATATGGATAAATGTAAAATTAAATATAAATTCATGGGCCAGAGGGCTGCCAAGAACTGGACCTCAGTGATGCAAGAAACCCAGGTTTCAGCATTAATAATTTAAAAGTTTTAGCTTGCAACAAACCATCAAGTAATTGCAGTGCCCCACATTTTTATTGGCTTGAAGGATTAACTTCCCATCTCCTACAAGGCTCCCCTCCACTTGCACTTTCTCAGCAGGATTCAAAACTTGAATAAGAAGACATATTAATATTGATCGAGCTGGAGCTCATTTAATGCAATTCTTTTTATGTGTGTTTATACCATGCAGAAAAATATGAGGGCGACTGACTCTCACTGATGAAATTTTAGAAGGCAAAGCACGGTTTAACAACCAGCCATAAAATTGTGCAGGGTGGGAAAGGAAACTTCCCTTTTATCCAGAGTAGAGCTGAATTGAAATGAATGTTTACACTATTGGTTATCATTTTACCAGAAGACCAAGATAGGTGTGAGTGCCTGGCCAGAAACAGGACTGGTTATATTGAGGAGAAGGCATCCTCTTAGCCTAAGCCACCTACAGGACTATTTTTTCAGAGACAGAGATATATTCTGATTGACCACTGTCCCAAACCCACCAAGATCAATGCGCACAAAGGCCATACCTTCCAACATTTCTCTGATGAAAATAAGGGTGTCCTATATAACAACAATAACACTGTTTATACCCCACCTATCTGACTGGGTTGCTCCAGCCACTCTGGGCGGCTTCCAGCTTATATTAATAAAACATTAAACATTAAAAAAACATCCCTATACAGGGCTGCATTTTAAAGATTGTATAGTTACTTATCTCCTTGGCATAACTCCATACTCTCCAACATTTCTCTGATGAAAAGAGGGACGCCCTAAGGATAAGCGGGACATTCTGGGATCAAGTCAGAAACTGGGATGGGATGGCCTCTGTAAATCAGCAACCGTCCCTGGAAAATAGGGACACTTGGGGGTCTGAAAGGCTGCTATTTTGAGATGCCGAGTTCAGTTTTAACTCTAAGCCTGTGTTCCTGCTCTTGCTTACTTTGCACTCACTGCATTCCCAGTCCTGGGTTTTTAAATTCGTCTTCACACATTATCCAAAATGCATCTGTATCCTTCACTTATGAAATACTACGGTTTAGCCAATGTTTGCCAGATTGCTACTATGAATGCATTGGGATCCAAATCCAGGATTCCTACTTTTGAATCATCTGAAACTCATAAAACGAGGCCCACCTATTTCATGTCAAGAAAGATTTGGTCCTTTAGGTGCTCGCTTGCTAGTATTTCCTGTCTGCCATGTACAACTTATTGACTGGCAAGCTGTCCTGCTAAAACACTCGCCACCATGTTGCTAAATAAGTGGCTGTCTGCTACAGTCCCAGGCCTTATGGATGACAATTGCATCTCAGGAGTTATCCCCCCCACCACCTTAAAATAAATAAATAAATAAATAAATAAATAAATAAATAAATCTGCATTTCTTTTCTCCTTTTACTTTGCAAGTAGGAGACAAATCCCCTGATGTAGTCTGAAACCCACTCTACATTCTTATCGTGTTCTCAAAAGTGCTTTCATCCCCCTTGAGCTTGTGTGTCATCTGTAAATTTGATAAGAATGTGCTCTCTCCACTCCCTCATCCAAGTCGGTAATGAAAACACTGAGCAACGCTAAACTCAGGACAAACCCTCTGGGGACACTCCTAGTTATCTTCTCCCAGTATGACATTGATCCACTAATTTTGAGTAATATGTCTCAGCAAGTTACGTGCGCCCATCTGACCAGGACTTCCATTGAGCTGCATTTCAAGTTTACTCGGAGGACTGTCATGCTGCATTTCTGTCAAATGCCTCCCTGGAATCATGAAACAGAACTATCCCACAGGCAATGAGGCCTTCAAAGCATGCCACTGACACAGGGTCCCATTGAAGTAGAAGATGTGGTGTGTGGGTTTGCAAGAGAAACCAGAAGGTTGGTTTGTAATGCAGTTAGCCAGTCAGATGAATTTAAGCTGACATGTCCTGGTTGGAACTCCTGTGGCGTTTAAATGGAATATTTTAATTACATGATGCAGCAGTTTGCAAGACTAGCTGAGCTATAATTCTCTAGTTAGTCTGCCTTATCTCTTTTCTAATGGGGTAATGTTTCTTATTTCCTCTTGCATCTTTTTTAAAAAAAAATTATTTTACTATTGATGCTTCCAGCCAGTCACCCCACTCAGGGAAGGATGCAGCTATCTCTCTAGCTCTAGTAGAAGTGACACAGAGCTTGTCCATACTTTCACTTGCCCCATGCCTGGAAAGCATGGGTCAGAGCGGTTTCCCGCTTACTCTGCTCCTTCCCCAAGGAAAACCTGCTCTTTAGCTCTAAATTGGAAATGGCAATCTGCCGAAAACCTGTTTGCCGTTTGCTCTGACTGAGCACTAAAGAGCATTTCCCCTGGGGGAAAGTAGTAGAGGAAAAATAGGACGTATAGATAAGTCCACGGGCTCAAAATTGGGGTCAAATTGCTCACAGGGCCTAACAAATCTAGAGCTCCATGTAGGGATGGGCAGGCAAAAGATCACAATACTGAAGGAACCCCAGAACGAGCAGGCCAGGCTGCCCAAGTGACCAGCCAAAGCTTTCAGAGGATCCACCAAGGGTTGACAAAGGCCTCACATTCACCTGTACTTCTTCCTGATGTGAGATACCAACAGGTTTGCCAGAGGAATACAGAGTATGGAGGAAGTGCTAGATTCTGGGCCAAGAAAATGAACTCTTTAAGAGATTCTTCACTGAAGGAGTAGGACATGAGTCAGGGGCATGGCTTCCAGTTGTCTAATGGAAAGCTGATTTTCTACCTTCTGGTGGTTTCCTCACTGCGAGAAGCAAAGCTACAGGGAACCAGGCAGACGGCCTTCTCGGTAGTGGCACCCGTCCTGTGGAACGCCCTCCCATCAGAGGTAAAAGAGATAAGCAACTACTTCACATTCAGAAAATACCTGAAGGCAGCCCTGTTTTGGGAAGTTTTTAATCTGTGGCATTTTAGTGTATTTTAATATTTGTTGGAAGCCGCCCAGAGTGGCTTGCCAGATGGGCGGGTACAAATAAAACAACAACAACAACAACAACAACAACATCGCTCTCTGTATCCCCAAGACCTTATTCTCAGCTGCTGTAAATTCAGACTAGATTCTAATGTAATATTTACCCATGAGCACTTTCAAATGATTTCTGCACAAAACATCAGGTTGAAACAGAAGATCTGTATGGATTAGCAGGAAAGACCTGCAAACAGAGTCCTGTTCCTACATTTATGATGGTACATGAGGGAATGAACTGGTATGATCATTGCTGAGTTTGTTTGATTAAATATTTATAGCCTACTTCTCAAGCTTGGTTTTGAGCTGGCTTACAACTGAACCAAAGCAGCAGCATGCACATAAAGGCCCCCCAAGCAAGCAAAAAAGCAGCAGCAACCACTTTGAACAGCATTAAAACCAGCAACAGAAAATATAGTTAAAAAGTAGTAAACTCCATTAAGTTTCGCATAATACTTGTTTAACTTGTTTTTTTTTTTAAAAAAAACATTTTTTATCAGATTTTTCATCTTTAACAAAATTACATCTTACAATATAATCAGAAAGTAAATTCCTGACCACCACCACCACCCCACGACTTCCCCCAACTTCCCTTTCTGGTTTACATTGAGGGGATGGCTTTAATTTTAAAATGTAGGGAACCAGTTAGGATTGCCACCAGTGAAGATGATATATATATATATTTCAGTAGCACCTTAGAGACCAACTAAGTTTGTTCTTGGTATGAGCTTTCATGTGCATGCACACTTCTTCAGATACCAGAAACCAGTAGGACAACACTTCAATCTCCCAGGACATTCTATATAAGATCTCAAAGTAGCTGTCATATTACAAAAGAATTTCAGAAATAGACTGGAAAGAGAAGTTGCTGAATTACAACTTATTACCCAACTTAAAACCACGGAGAGACCTGGTCTGAATAGAGACATTGGATTCTTATCTCATTATACACGATAAAGCTATTTTTAGCCATCTCATCCCCTGCTTTTTCCTGTAAGACCAATTGCAGTTGTTAATAGTCGTCAACAGGTTTACCACACCTATCAGCCAATCACCCATTCCCACCACCCTTCTGAGTAATACCCCTCCCTGCCCTCTCATTATATATAAAGGTCTGGTGACTTCTGTTTCAGTGTATCTGAAGAAGTGTGAATGCACACGAAAGCTCATACCAAGAACAAACTTAGTTGGTCTCTAAGGTGCTACTGGGCAATTGTTTTTAATTTTTTTATTTCTTTTTATTTCTACTGTGTCAGACCAACATGGCTACCTGCCTGAGTGAAGATTATGTGTGTGTGTGGGGGGGGGGTTAGAAAGGTTGTCAGGTCATGGCACAGGGTGTTGTTGAATGTAGGTCTTTGCTATATCCATGGACTGTATTCTTGCCATAGGTACACGTAAAAATATTAAAGGGCAGCATTCAGATTCTATCCCCCACTCAAAGGCAAGTACTGTAAAACAGAAGCAACTCCCCCACCTACATAAAATAGACCTACCCTACCTTCTGAAAATGTTGCATTCTTTTCTATAGCATCTCACTGAATGGTGTGCTGTAATGAATTGTGGGCTGTTTATGAACACCGGAGCCTACAAAAGCGTTTTCATATCTTTATTGATCCTTTGCCTTTGGGAAAGAGAAGGGAGAGGGAGAGGGAGGCAAAAGAGGAGAGAGGGAGAGTGAGACGGAAGGTAGAGTTGCCTTGGACACAGCAAAATAATCTGCTTAGCATTTGATTCAGAAAGCATCTTCTTTCAAATTATGATGTTATCGACTGGTGACTGCTTCATGTTAGATAAAAGTCTTTTGGGGAGGAGGAGAGGGGGAAGAACCATATTGATTGATTCAGCACCCCTCACACTGGACAGCTCCAGAATGATTGGGCTTGGATGAAGCTTTACAGCAGAGAGGCTTCAGCAAAGGGGAAATGGGGGCAGGAAGACTTAGCAAAAAGAAAAGGAAAACAAATGCCAATGCTATGACTTCTGATCTTTTATGATTTTGACAGCTTAGAATAATACGGTGCAATGACACCCAGCTATTTATGATCTGTGCTGAGAATTTCCTAGTGCAACGCATTTTCAGCACTGATGCTCCTTCGCTATCTTAAGTGATAATTTATTGCAACTCTAATTACACATCTCTTTGCTCAGGGTCTGCCTATTCCTCCTAGCCTTCCAGGCACTCAGTGCCATACGGTTTGTAGATTCCAGCAATGCGAGGGCAAACAGAGCAATGATGGTGCAATAAAGGAAACAGATGTGAGTGCAGGTAGGTGGGTTGACAGGAAGGATGGAGAAGCACTGAAGACCAACAAATAAGCTTGCTTCATGCTTTGGGGCTCCTCATGTATCTCAATATAGCTCACAGTTTCCTTCTTGCTTAACTCCACACATTCCTCCAACCGCTGAGAGTGACTTCTAGCTCTGAAAATAATATCTGAAATCCACAGCCCTCTGTCCCAGTATTCAAACTGTCCTACAGACTTTTGGCACCCTGGGTGTAGATGAGCCCTGCCACTCCCTAAACTGGCATGAGCTCCCCTTCTTCTGGGCATCAGGTCACTCAGATTGGGTCCACATCGTGCAGCAGAATGGAGTGGGAATGAGGTGGCACTATGGGTGGGACCACTTTAGACGACAAGTAAAGGATTTCATTTCTGAGCGCACCCTGTGCAAATAACTCCCTGCAAATAGAAACCTAGAACAGCCTTGTGCTACTGGTTTTCTGTTTGCAGGAATTTTAAATGCAGGAGAACATTCCCAAATATGATCTGCAGTTGTGCAGTCCATGCTATCCCCTCAGAATATGTCATGAACTGGGAGGATGACAAGGAGGAGGAAGAGGAACCTGGCAAAGGGTGTAGCCAGGATTGGGACACACCAGGGCAAGCAGGGAATCGGGGAAGGAAGTACAGTACTCATAGGGTGACAGAGGAAGGCGAGAGGATGGGGGTCAATGCACAAGAACCAGAGCAGCAGGACCCATCACCAGATCCAGAGGGGCCCCTGTCTCTCCAAACACGGTGGGCTCTGAGGTGTAGGGAGCAGTGGCAGGGGCACTCCAGGAGACTGAGGCAGGCAAGGACCCACAGCCTAGCTCCCCAGCTGGCCAAATGGGGCTTGTTAGCTCTGGGAGGAGGTGTGTGATTCCTCAGCTGGAGTAGGCTTGGAACAGGTGAGGGGCACATGCCTCATCAAGCCCAGATGCTGCAATCAGCACACAAATTGCAAAAGGAAAGCAGAGCTGAGGTGCTATTGCTCAACTGTCTGTGTTGATGGACCTTGACTTGGCTACGCCTGGACCTCTATGGGATTGTGCTTTGGGTTTGGCTGTGGGCTGTATCCTGACTGCTGGACTTGGCTATTTGGAATGCCCCTGGACTATGTTTCCTGACCTTTGGACTTTTGCTTGTGTGGATTGACCCTTGGACTTCGAACTCGGCATACTGCCTTGCTGCCAGGTAGGCCACAGGTTCAGGACAAAATGCTTCACCCTATTCTGCTGCATGCATAGGTCTGGTTGGATTCTAGCAACTCTCTGGCATGGGCAAGCTCCTGTGCAAGCCCTTTTCAGGTGTTGTCCTTGTGTGCATAATATTCCCATGAAGGGAGAGGGTGGGGCTGCTCCCGATGGCCTCACTGTCACATCCCCCACAGTCCCTGCCCCAACATTCACACATTGGAGGGAGGTGTTTGTAAAGGTGAGCTTGGTGTACATGTATTTGATTTTCTGTATTTCTATCCACCTCATGATTGGGAGCCCTGTGTGATCAGGTATCCAAACAATGGAGAAAATGCGTACAGCAGATTTATTCAATGTATGGGCTGGGCATGGGGACCAGGACATGACAGTGAAGGTTAGGCAAGCCAGGATGGGATTGCTCTCCTTCTCCATGTGACACCTAACAACATGAGAAAAAGGCCTGAAACGGGCTATAACCTAGTATGCTTATACCAGCCTGCAGTTCACTCCCTGAGGGAACATCATCAGTTACCTGCCCTGAACCTACAGAACCCATTTGAAGGACTAAAAGAAAAAGTGTGGGACACTCTACAAACTGATGGGCTCACCTTAGTTCCTCACTGTTGTAGTAATGTAGTTTTAACTATATCTACACATTTACAAGTCCAGTTACAGTGAGTCAAATGAGAGTTTATTGAGTAAGAAAGGCTTTTATTGTCCAATTAAAGCTAACATAGCACTTCACAGAGGTTTAAGAAATTCAAGATACGATTTCCCATACGAGACAACATTTAGACGTGATTAAAGCTACATCACTGCAACATCTGCTGGAGGCAAATGTAACATGGTTTCACTAATACCTCTTTGATGTTACATACTGGTTAGGTGAAAATGGGCAAGTCCAAGAAAGGTAATAATCCAAAATGCTTCTGTCTACAATGGGTTTTTTAAAAAAAAATGGGAGAGGGAGATAGGAGGAGAAGGGTATAGATGTGATGAGGCACTGTGAAGGAAAGGAAATTAATTAATTGATAAGTCAGCGGTTGGGGAATGTATGGAACCTCCAGATCTTGCTGGACTACAATTCCTACTATCTCCGACCATTGGCCATGCTGGCTGGGGCTGATGGGAGCTGAAGTCCAACTGCATATGCAAAGCCAGGCAGAGTCAGCAAGTCATTGTTATTTCACTTTGTGATGCAAAGGAGAAAAAACAGGAAAAGGGCAGAGATTGCCTAGAAAACTAGCCTCCAAAAATGATTCCCCAACAGATAAAAGATAGCTTGGAACCATTCACAATGCTACCAGTTGCTGTTGTTGTTGTTTGTTGTTGTTCAGTCGTTCAGTCATGTCCGACTCTTCATGACCCCATGGACCAGAGCATGCCAGGCACCCCTATCCTCCACTGCCTCCCGTAGTTTGGCCAAACTCATGCTAGTCGCTTCGAGAACACTGTCCAACCATCTCATCCGCTGTCGTCCCCTTCTCCTTGTGCCCTCCATCTTTCCCAACATCAGGGTCTTTTCCAGGGAGTCTTCTCTTCTCATGAGGTGGCCAAAGTACTGGAGCCTCAACTTCAGGATCTGTCCTTCCAGTGAGCACTCAGGGCTGATTTCTTTAAGGATGGATAAGTCTGATCTTTTTGCAGTCCATGGGACTCTCAAGAGTCTCCTCCAGTACCATAATTCAAAAGCATCAATTATTCGGTGATGTGTCTTCTTTATGGTCCAGCTCTCACTTCCATACATTACTACTGGGAAAACCATAGCTTTAACTATACGAACCTTTGTTGGCAAGGTGATGTCTCTGCTTTTTAAGATGCTGTCTAGGTTTGTCATTGCTTTCCTCCCAAGAAGCAGGCGTCTTTTAATTTCGAGACTGCTGTCACCATCTGCAGTGATCATGGTACCAGTAGTGTGTTCCAATTTTCTTTCGCCGTTATTGAAGCAAGAACACAGATGCTTGTCCATCCAGCTTATCTTGTTTCTCAATTATTTTCAAGCAAGACCAGTCCCATTTTGTCTTCACAGATACTTCGTGAGGAAGGATAGCTAGGCTGAGAGAGTACAAGGTCACCTGCAGTGAACTTCATGGGTGAACAGGGATTTGGGTCCAAGCTCCTTAGTCCAAACCTACCCACTAATCCCACTGGCTCATTGTGGTTGGCGTGAATGGGGGGCAGGGGAACTGAGGGAATGGGATTGAATGAAATGGTGAAGGCTGCATGAAACCAAGTTTTATTCTGTTCTGTGAAAAGGCCAGAGCCACTACTGCTCTGTGATCAAGTGGGCTGGAACAACTCCCCTATGAAGAAAAGTTACAATATTTGGTGCCATTTAGTTCAGAACAAAGGTAAGAGGGGCAATGACAGAGATGTGTACATTTATGCAGGGTATGAAAAAAGTGGATAGGCAGAGGTTTCTCTCTCTTTTCTCATAATACTAGAACCCAGGGTCATCCAAAGAAGCTGGACGTAGACATTTATTATTAGAGGTTCATGAAAGGTCATGGATACTAGCCTTCCAAGAGACCCTCTAGACTAGAGGATCGCTCTCTATCGGTCTGTCAGATAAGGGAATCATATTCTCATGTTAGGACACATCTATACTGCAAAGCGCACATGTTGTTGTTGTTGTTATTTATTAAATTTGTAACCTGCCCTATACCTGCAGGTCTCAGGGCTGTTCACAAGGCAGCAAACCAGTTGTATGCCCCTTTAAGCAGTTGCACCTAAGTGTCTAACTTGGCTAAATAAATGGAACAAGGAGCTCTGGAGTAGACACTCTTAGCTTTGGTTATAGATTGCAGGCAATCTTGTTATATTCTACAAACTACCCAGCACTATAGATGTAAATGCAAACTACCCAGCACTACAGATGTAAATGGGATGGAGGCTGAGGTCATGACATGCAATACCCCTGATTGCCAAGTTAAGGTATTTGCTCTAAGCACTTTCTGGCTTTTAAAAACCTTGCATGGAATCTGGAAAGAGTGCCAAATAGCTATTTTGGAAGCCCACACCCAGCCTGATAGGATTCACAGGCCTTATGCTTGATCCTTGATGCTGTCTAGGCAGGAGTACAGTTTATCTATACTGAAGGATGGTATAAGTGAGGGAGATTAAAACCAGGATGAGGCTTTGGGGGTCAGCCTGTATATTTTAAGCCAGTTGCTCTCCTGCCAAGAGTCTGGTCCATTTGTTACAATAGAATTAATCTTCCATTTCCCATTGTTTCAGTGCTTTGGATGATTAAGAAAACTTGCACTCGGCACAAGGGGGAAAATATGGCTTAAGGAGCAGCAATGAAATGTTTTGTCACTATCATGAATAAGACACTTCGGGTGGCACCCTTCCAAGCTGTTTTTGCAGTTGCTGTGCCCCAGATATGCATTAGCTCAGGCAGCACCAGCCAAACCAGGAAGGCTTGTAACCGGCTGGGGTGAATGGCAGTATATTTGCTCACAAGTTTCATTGCAGCATGGAGTTCAGGGTCAATCACTATGCAGACGCTTGCGCTCCTTCCATCGTCCCTTTGTCACATGAACGGAAAGGTGAATCAACTGTCAAATATAAGTATGTGGAAAGACGGTTCTTGCCATCCATCAACATTCCCTCGACAGGTGTTGATTTAGCTGCCAAGACGGTGCCATCACAATATATTTATAATGATGCAGGTTATTTGGAGATCATGTGTGCGTGCAATAAATAACATTGCCATAGGGACAAGGCTTATGCTGCAGCCAATGTGTTCTGCTCAACACATTGGCAGCCTAAGGGGCAATTACTCACCAGCTTGGCATCTAGACAGGAGGCAGGGATGGCCGCCAACTTAGATGGCTTTAAAAAGAGGATTAGGCAATTTCATGGAGGGGCAAGGCTATCAATGGCTACTAGCCCCACTGGCTATTTCCTATCTCAGCTGGCAGAATCTTCTTAGGGCACTGAGTATGGCGGTGCATTGGTCCATGTTCCTGATCTGAGATTATACTAGGGGGTATGCAATTTCCCAAGGAAACAGTGGCATGGTCATTCCCAACCCATGTGCTTGGATCACTTAAATGTAACTTTAGGGGGGAAATGCAACTTTGAACAAAAACAGTTTAAACAAGGGAATGTTTAAAGGGACCTTACAGGGAGACGGAGAAGTTCTGAAGGCAGGCCTGTATTGGGAAGTCTTTAACGTATGGGTTTCCCTCCACTGTGTTTTATATAATGTTGGAAGCTGCCCAGAGTGGCTGAGGCAGATGGAAGGGGCAGATAATGATGATGATGATAAAAAAATAATTCAGAGTGGGATGCATGATCACGTTGGATGTGTGCATGTACCAAACTGTTGTTTAAACTCAGATTCCAAAAGGAGAGACTTAGTGTGAGAGATTTGGAAAGGGGAATTGCTGTTGGTATCACAGAATCACAGAACTATAGACCCTGTGGGTCCTCTCCTTCCAATCCAACCCCCTGCAATGTAGGAATAGGCAGCTGTCCCATATGGAAAAGAGAAATTGGAGAAACAGAGCAGCAGCCTCACTCAGCATCTTAAGGCATGGTAAAAGGCAGCATCTCTGAGCAAGTATGCATGGGGTGTTCATGGCTAGCGATGCCAAACTTCACTATGATATCTGAGCTATCAGGTGCTCATAAGTTATTTAAAGGGAACACTGTAGCCACGAGGTGTATCTCAGTGCAATTGTATTGCTGGTGCCTGAGCAGTTGGTTTTATTTCTTAATTTCGCTATTGCCTGACACACTCCTCTGCCTTTGTGAGTTCTCTATTCACTCCTAATTTGGTTTCCCTCCTCCTCCCTCCTTCAGCTAATAGAAATTGCTTTGTTGTTCAACTTAATTTCACTCTTGAATGGGCTGAAATGGGCTTATTTTCAATGCCGCTCTTACACAAAAGAATAATGCAATAATCATCATAATAAATTAATACAATCAAAAGCTATTCCTCAGGAGATAGGAAAACAAGTCATTTTCTTCTTTATACACCCAGATAGAAATGCCTGAGATCTTAAAAAGCACATAAGGTGTGACTGAGCCCTCATGCATCTGCCTAAAGATTGCTGTTTCTCCTGTGATCCTGGTATATTTATAGTTATCATTATTTAGGCAGACTTGAAACTGTTTTCAATTAAAACTATGTCCCCAAGCAGGTAGCAAGAAAAAAGTCAGTGTTACAAAACGACCTAAAATGAAAGAAATAATAAAAGCCGCAGAATAAGACAACTAAAAGTATAAGGAATACAATAGCAGAATAAAAGGCAGGTAACAGGAGGGCAGTTAAACACTGCCATCCATCTGCACAATGACTGCTGCTGTCAGTAGGGCTTAAATATACCCCAGGCAGCTGAACAAACCAGGCTTGTTAAGAGCTTAGGCTACCATCAGTCAGGCCAATCAGATTTAACCCCCACTAACAATACTGTATCAAGGTCTGCCAGTAAGGAAAGGCTCCCTCCCCACTGATCCATCAAAATGTGATACCAATATATAATTCAAAATGACTGATCTATACCTTTGTAGATTATGGAGGTTCTTCACAGAAGTCATATAATAACCAGCCTCTGAATGGTAGCCTCATTTCCACAAGTCTCTCACAGGACAGCTGATATGAATATTCTGAATTTCACCCATATTCAAATTCTGCGGCTCACATTTTGTTTGTGGATCCTTTAGCAATTGATCCATTTGAAACCCTGCCTTCAAGCTGATCACCTGGGTATGCCCTAAAGGTAAAGGTAAAGGGGCCCCTGACCATTAGGTCCAGTCGCGGACGACTCTGGGGTTGCGGTGCTCATCTCACTTTATTGGCTGAGGGAGCCGGCGTACTACAGCTTCCGGGTCATGTGGCCAGCATGACTAAGCCGCTTCTGGCGAACCAGAGCAGTGCCTGGAAATGCCGTTTATCTTCCCGCCAGAGCGGTATCTATTTATCTACTTGCGCTTCATGCTTTCAAACTGCTAGGTTGGCAGGAGCAGGGACCAAATAACAGGAGCTCACCCTGTCGCGGGGATTCGAAACGCCGACCTTCTGATCAACAAGCCCTAGGCTCTGTGGTTTAACCCACAGTGCCACCTGCGTCCCTTGGGTATGCCCTATAGGGGCACAATTCTGGATGGAAGTCATTGCCTGTGCTAACTTGGTCTCGGGGGAAATCCCCCCCAATTCTGTTCCGTGCTGTTAGAATGTAACACTGGGGGCATTGACGGAGGGGCAATGTAACTGAACTTTGCATGCCCTTTTGGTGGGCAAAAGGCTGCTGTTACAACATTGGAAGGAACGTATATTCCTCAACCCCAAAATTGCTCAGTGGTCAGAAGACTTACCTACTCTTGCATCATATGAAAAAGTATCTTTAGCAGGCAGCAAGAGGAGAACAAACAGACACTTGGGATCCGTACCTGGAATTGTTTGTGTGAAGTCTATGCCCTGCAAGCTCTGCAGGAGCCTATTCCCCTCTTTTTTTGCTTCCTCCCTCCCTCTCAAGCCCCTTAAACCTTTTAGTTTTGACTGTATTTACTTGTATGATACTGCACTACAAATTGCTATGATCCTTTGCTGAACTTCCTCTTTGAAAAGGGAGGGGGAGAGAGAAGAGGGGAGGAAGAAAAATAAATAGTACAGGAAAACAACACCCAATGCTATTTAGAAAGTGGAAGGGCAGGACACAAGGTCCCCAAATGGAAGGGAAAAGAAGAGGCAGCGATCCAGCGGTTGAAGGCTCAGAAGAAGAGATGCATTTCAGGCATTGTTTAAACATTTGTGCAGAACAAGGTGATGTGAATGTCAGATTTAAAGGTTGAATTTTTTTACCTCAAACCTAAAAATGCAAGTACTTGAGGCTTGTTGGTGTCTTCATTGTTTGGAAGTCTTTTAAGCTGCTGCTATCAAACACCATTATATTTGTCAACTCTAAAACATTGTTAGATATGAAATACCATTGTCAGCTCTCAAATGGTACCAAATGCTGAACAGCGCAGTGTGTAAACACTGCTGAATGCCTAAACGGTAGTTCATGCCTACTAACAGATAACGGCGGCATTTTCACTCTCGGTGATTCCCATCAGATATTATAGGATGAGTGCCAACTGCAGATAGCAAGTACTTGATCAAGCACAGAGTATTATACATTGAAATTTGAAGAGGGCAGTTTTGTGAAGATTTGGAGGGGGTGTTTTCCATTTTTAAAGTTCTTTCTAGCTCTATCCTGGAGTCAGTGAGCAGTGCACTCCTGTTTTTAAAAAAGCTGCACTGGTTGGCAGTTTGTTTCTGGGTCCAAACGAATATGCTAAAATCAATCTTCAAAGGCTTAAATGCCACAGGCCTTGAATATCTGAAAGACTGTCTCCTTCCTGACAAGACCCTGTTGGATGTTAAGACCAGCAGAGGGGGCTCTCTTGGTCATCCCACCACCCTCAGAAGTGTGGGGAATAGCAGCCCAGCAGGTGGTTTTCTCTGTGGCAGCCCTTAAATTGTGAAACTCCCTCCCCACAGGGGTGTAAGGGCTAGGGTAACCCAGTCAGATGGGGTGGGGTATAAATCATATTAACAACAACAATTAGCATCTTCATTATTTAGTTTCCATCATAATCTGAGCACACACCTCTCTTAAATTAAAGCATTTTGCTGGGACCCGCCCCCTTTGTTTCATTTTTTTACTTGTCCTCCCCCTCCCTATTGTATTAACAGTTTTTAATTATTGTTGTAATCCATGCTGGGACTTTATGATGGAGCGCAGGTAGGAAGTCGAATCAAATCACCCAGTCACTCACTCAAATGGCTTACTCATCTCAGGTGTTTGGGAACACTCAGGAATATTTGGGCTTGCAGGGCCAGATCAGTTTTGCTGGAAGTTATCCAACATGTTGAACCTGAATTTTCAGAAATGTTTCTTTCCTTCTTAGAAAGTTCCAGATAAGGGGGTTTGTGGTGGCTCCCACAAGGCAAGGACCCTGCTTGTGTATAATGAACAGAACAAATAATTGGTGTTGAATGGGGGGAACAAGGGCTGTCTGCAGAGGGTAGTCTGTGGGCAGAAACTGTATGCTTTCTTCTTGGGGGAAGGAGAAGAGAAGAAGCAAAAGCTGGAGGGATTTATTATTTGGTTTCATCTTCCCAGCAGCCAGCTACAAAACAAAGCCCAAGTGAAGCGAAATGGTGATACATGGCTATGTTAGGCCCATAAAAGAACCGAGGGAGCAGAACTGAATAACCATGACATGAAATGAAGATATATGGCATCCTTTGAATGATGATGCATGGCTTTATTATAACGGCCTTCGTTTTGAGCGTGCGCTTGGATACATCAAAAAGGAGAAAAAGAGGGAAATGGCTCTGAGTGAAGCACAGAAGCTTAGCCTGGCCGCAGACGTGTGATAACTAGAGTTCAGGTGATGGGCATGGAGCCCCAGGACACAAACTTGTGGGAGCTGGTTGCACCTCATACAGGAGCATGTGAATGAATATCTGTGTGATGAGGAGTCGGGTGACTGCTGCAGCAGTGAGCATTTCCTTCCAACAGCTCTTATAGCTGCCTGAGTGCCAAAAGTCCCTTCTCAGCCTTCTCTCAATTTGGCTGCCACTTGCCCTCTTCCATACCCTCCAACATTTCTCCTACGAAAATAGGGACATCCATCATCATCATCATCACAACAACAACCTCCCAGGGTGTCTTCGCCATACAGGGCTGCCTTCAGATGTCTTCTAAAGGTTGTGTAGTTCCTTATTTCCCTGGCTCGAGGGTTGCATAACTCCACACCCTCCAACATTTCTCCGATGAAAAGAGGGATGTCCTAAAGGGGATATTCTGGGATCAAATCAGAAACCAGGACGGTGTCTGTAAATCTGGGACTGTCCCTGGAAAATAGGGACACGTGGAGGGTCTGCTCTTTTCTGCTTGCCCATCAACTGGTAGCACCCACCTTCTTCTCAGAGCAGCAGAAAAGAGCCGCAGTGTAAAAGGAATGTTAAGAAACTGGGAAAGAAGATGCAATAAACCCCACATCTGAATGCAGCCCTGTGTTGCCTTTGCAAAATTCAGAAGGGAGCAGGATGGGGATAAAAGTAGAATTAGTGGACTCTGGCTCCAACTGTCTTCTGCCCTACTTGGTCCAATGGACACCAGCCCCCCCCCCCCGCCTGCCAGCCTATGTCCCTATAAGCTCCAAGTACTTCTTCCAGGTTATGGAAAGCACTGAGACCTGAAGACATAGTTGGCACAAAGCAACTTGGCAAAGCCACAATGGCTGCTCTTGTCTTCAGAGTTTGCAGTATAATGGGAAATGCAACGAGCATGTTAGCAAGCAATTAACAGTAGAGTTGTCTGGAGGTATTGAAATGACAGTCCTTCTGGGTGCAGGTCCAAGTTGCAGAGCAAATGACAGGGGTCCCCAAACTAAGGCCCAGGGGCCGGATGCGGCCCAATCGCCTTCTAAATGTGGCCCACGGACGGTCCGGGAATCAGTGTATTTTTACATGAGTAGAATGTGTCCTTTTATTTAAAATGCATCTCTGGGTTATTTGTGAGGCATAGGAATTCGCTCATATTTTTCCCCAAAAATATAGTCTGGCCCACCATGAAAAGACAGGATAGTCAGAGAGTTTGCCTAAAACCTACCTTGAATGAGCCTGTGAACAATTTAATGCTACTGCACATCTGTGAGAACATTTGCCTTTGTTTTCAGCAGGTTGTTTTTAACCAGTCAGATTCCCTCCCCAAATCTGCTGTTAAAATGAGGTGCTTAATGTTATGCTTTAACCTTTGCCTCCTTACTCACTAATAGGCAATTTTAAAGTTGCATAGATAAATTATTTAAAATATGCTAAATTTTCAGGACTACAAGCCTCTTTAAAGGGTAAATCCATGCTATATAGCAGGAGATTCCTAGGTTTTTATTGGAATGGATAAAACTGTCCATTTTGGTTTGACTTAATTTCTTATTCTTTCCAGTCTTGAGGTCACTTTGTCCCATTTCCCCATATGTTTGCATTAAAAGAAATTCACAGGAACATTCATTTGTATTTCTCCAAATATACCCATTTTTTGCATGCAATTTTGCCTTGTATATGCAGCCCCCCCAATAGAATGCATTTTTATACATTATTTTCACCAGTACCCAGAATTTTTTTGCATGCACTTTTCACCTACGTGCATTTTTGTATGCATTCTTTGGTTGGAGAACTGAATTGCAAACTTCAGAGAAGTGCGCATTTTGAAGGAGAGCAGTGTTTCGATTTGCATGTTGGCTCAGGAAGTGCAAATTTGGTATCAAAATGCAAACTGAGCAGATTTCTCCTTCATCCTGGTAGTTGCTACTCTTTGTATCTTTTAATATATATTTCATAAGGGTGTCCTCTCAATATCCATGGAGCTATTGCTCTAATTTCTTGCAAGCTATTGTCAAATACTGCCACAAAGAGCCACATTATGCCTTGGGTATGTCAATAAAAAAGTCATGCCTTGCCCTTACTGAAGAATCAAGTCACAGTAATTCAATCCAGTTGCCTTCCCCATGAAAGCAAATGATGTTTTATGATAATACTGGGAGGACAAAATTGCTTTTGAAATTGAAAATTGGTAATGCACAGGAAGAAAGGGACAGAGATGAAAGGAATGGTTAGGAACTGGATGTAAATCTGATGACATAAAGGAAAAGGCTACAGAAAAAGGATTATTGTAATGAAAAGTGAACACTGGGCAGTGTGTGTGTGTGTGTGATTTCCATTATATGTCTTAGACAATGGTGGGGATTAGTGATACATATTAGCTGTATGCCTGTAGCTTTGAGTAAGACCTGAGTAGACCTGAACAAGGGTCCCAGCATTCAAATGGTAAATCATGGCAACATTGGTTTCCATTTGGGAAGAGCTGGCTGTGCCCTCCCACCACACCACACAGGTCAATGATACTGAGAACACACCAGTAGGAAAGCTATGGAACAGAGGAGAAATGCCTGTCTTCAGACCAGAGGGTTGTCCCTTTAAGACTCTCCACAAATGGGTGGAGTCTGGAAGAGGTAGTTTGGAGACAGTGGCTTAAAAGGCCTCATTCTGCTCCTAAATTTGTTGGGAGTGAGTTGCTCACTGGAAAATATTTGTGGTCCTATAGCTCCCAGCCTGGGGCCACACTCTCTGTGGGATCTGCATCAGGAAATGACACAGGCATAGTATATTTCACTTACTTGAAAAAGTTCAGCTAAATATTCTGGATCTCAGAGTTCATTAAGCAATTAGCAGAATCAAGTGATAAAGTTGTTTAGGATGCAGTGGGGAGGATGTGGGAGAGTTGCATGTTTGAATGTTTCTCTGCAGGGCAATGTCTAAACATGTGGGGAAATAGTATGCAATGGATAAACCTTGAATAGACTCTTTCCCCTAACATTTCTATATTCAGGGGGTTTTGTTGTGGAAGTGTTAAACAGGCAAACACACCCCAAATCCTACAACCTGAAGTGGTACAGTCTAGGAAAAGCTTTTATTTTGCTTCCTTTAAAGTGATGCAGTATTCAAGTTATCCTTTCCAAAGTCAGTTTCCTCTGTAGTAAAGAGCACTGAAGTTTTCTAGTTACATTGTATGAATCTCTTTGCTTATACATCTGCAGCTGAGGAATAAATAAATGAGATGCAATAAATTGTAAGTGGCCAATTGTTTAACACTGAGACTGAGCTAGGGTTCTGTATCTTTTTTTTTGGAAAACCTTGCTACTTCTTATTTGCATTAGGACTGAGAAGAGAAATTAGTTTGGTCTGAATTTCAATGTGAACCTATGCAATTCTGATTCTGTAGCCAACCCATAAACCAAAATGCAACTATTTTTTTGAAATTTGCACTTGTCCGAATTTTGCGATGCAGCTCTTCTTTTTTTAAAGCATACAAAAAGGTGTTTCTTAGGGTAAAGCACACACAGAAATGCATATATTAGTGAAAATAATATACATAGGGAAAATTGATGGCAGAAATGCTTATATTGGCAAAATTTTGATAAAAATGCACATGCTAGGAGAAATATGCACAATATGGGTATCATTAAAAAAAATAAAGTGATGCAAAAATAGGGTAACTGAAGATTGGAACGATGAGAAAGTGAGATAAATCAAAAGTGACAGGTTTGTACATTCCTAATTTGTATGTGTTAAATTTGTTAATTGAATGCAAGTTTGTAGTATTCTCACTGAGGAGAATACCCATCAAAAGTTCAACAATTTGTGAAAGTGTTGTAGTAAATAATGGTTTTGGTTGTTGACACATCAACCTGTGCCAGAATATTCACAAGACCAGCCACCAACAAAAAAGACACAATTTCACCAACGAAGCCACAAAAATGCAACAGACTTGAAAATGCTGCAAAACCCAGTCTACTGAAGGCTTCTTCAGTCACTGTGAATTTCTGCACATAAAGCACCTCTGTGCTATTCTTAGTATGCAATGGAGATAATTGCAAGGAATAATTGCACATGCATGTGTTCCACTTTGCATACACAGTGCAAATTCAGACTCAGTACAACTTCCAGATCTGCCTGCCCTGCCTCCAATGCCACCAAGTGTCCATACAGGGGCATTCAAATAGGGTGTGTGCACATGCAGTCCAGTGTAGGTAGGCTAGGATCACACAGTCCATTTTCCAGATAAAATCCAGGAATTGCTTGCAGTGCTCTTGGCCTACATGCACTGGATTCCACCCTATGGGAACATTATGCCCCTGTGTGGATGTCTGATGCCCTCAGAGGCAGTGCTGGGATGCTGAGTGGGCAGGTGAGTTCTTACTCCCCACCCAATGTGACTATGTTATTGGAATATATAATTCCTAATAGACACAAATTTTAGCCACCAGTTAGTTTTCTAGTCTTATTCCTCCCTCATTGCTATTACAAAATGTTCGTTATCTCCAGCCAGTTTAATAACATGTGAAAGTATGTTTTAGTTAAATCTGCCTCGCTTAGTGCTTGATGCCACATTATTCTGGAAAGAAAAATGACTCAAGAATCTAAGCAGGCTAGAGGAAACTTGCATGCATGGTTTCTTCAAACTGTGACTGTCAGTTAATCATTTCTAGAAGCTCATTCCATCCTGATTTAATTAGCAGAGTGTCCTTGCTACTGAAAGCACTGAACTCCATAATTAACTGTCAGGATTTCAATATCCATTGCCTAAAATAATGAGAATGAAGGCAATGAATGAAAACATCAAGGGGAGAAAAACAGAAGCAGAGCTTCCCCTCTCCCCAACCCTAAGCCTAGTTTAATGATGAGACAACTTTGTGGGGAGAGCCACAGCTCAGTGGTAGAACATCTGTTTTGTATTCAGGAGGCCCTTAGTCCAGCTCCCAGCATCTCCAGGTATGGTTGGGAAAGACCCCTGTCTGAAACATTGGAGAGCTATTGCTAGTCCAAGAAGACAATGCTGAATTGAATGGACTAATATAGTAGCTTCCTTATGTGTTCAGCCACTACTGAAACCTGGGCATCCAGGCTCAAGGATGAATCCAGGAGTATACTCAAACTGTGAACATGGGCTTCAAAAGAGAGTGAAGGCCCCTATTTTTGAAGGCCATAAAGGTTGGGGATCCAAGACAGGTTGTCCTCCTTTTTATCTGCCTTCTAAGTGACCAGGAGCACCTCTGCCTTGCCTGAATTAAGCTTTAATTTGTTTGTCCTCAGTCCTATACTGACTGATTCAGAACTCTAAACAGCTTCCTTGGAAAGCAAAGATGGAAAGGTGAGATAGAGTTGGGTGTCATCAGCATACTGGTCACACAAATATGACTTCACATCATCATCAGTGTGTCCAAAGATTCACATAATCAATAGTTGGAAGAATACTGAGTTTGAGATTGAGATGGGACTTTTGCCATTATCTTTATCTCTTGCTTTTATCCAGTGGTATCTTTCAACCACTGTTTTATTGTTTTGCTGACATTATCTTCGATAGATGATTCTGCCAACTGTTAGGTCCTGTGCTCTTCTTCTGGCACAATGTATACAAACAGGATGCTGTTGTTAGGATGTGACTTGATGTGTGGAGGATCCTGTCAGGTGGCCAGAGGGTTGGACCTATGTTAACTTTGGGCTTGTTTCAATATAGCGATTTTATGACATTTTTGTCTGGCATACATAGCAGACTTTTGGAGAGAGAAAAGTATATACCGTATATTTGAAGGAAGACTGGCCATCTGTGTTGTTGCTAAGAATAGTGAGAGCAAGTTAGGGAAAACTAGAATAGACTGTTGGATGTTAAAAATATGTGGCACGCCATCTGCCAGAGGAGCTTTGTGCTATACAGTATATTGTTGCATGCCGCCCCAATCTCTGAGTAGTGCGAGATTCCAGGGGTTCCAGGCAGTTACCCAGGGTTTGTGTTTCCTTTAGGAATAACGTACAACAGAGACTGTGGTGTCTTTTTGATTCAGGCAACTCCTGTCTTGCGCATGTTCAAAGAACGGGTGACCATGCATGCATGCATCACTGCAACCCAGAAGTGGCCAGAAAAGGGGGCAGGGAGGGGTCAGATTGGGGCCTAACAGGGTGTAACAGGGCAGAGAGGGCTGATCTGCACTCTGATGATGTGTGTGAGGGTCTGGAGTGCAGCCTTCCCCCACAAAACGGTCATTGCCTGTATATGGTTTCTTTACACATGTATACAACCTGAGCCTATGGTGGTACCGTTCACACCACTAACACCAAAAGGATCTTGTTTCTCTCATAGCAGCAGCCTTGGATTCAAACAGACACCAAACATTGCTCTGGCTCTCTCTCCAGTTTGCTGCTTTTTCCTCTAGCTCACATCACTCAACTCTCAGGTCTCAATTCTGGCTTTAGCCTTCTAATTATTCATGAGTTTATTTGCCTACTCACACAGAGCCCTTTCCCTTTATTCCCCTTAGTGGCCCATCCCCAAATAATCACCTCACAAAGAAGCTAGCCTGGCTTATACCTTAATACTTGTTGGATCCAATATGTCTTGGCATACACCAACTCCCCCTGCCTCACAAATATCAATCTAGTAGAAAATTATTTCCAGTAGCACATTAGAGACCAACTGAGTTTGTTCTTGGTATGAGCTTTCGTGTGCATGCACACTTCTATTTTGTTTCGACTATGGCAGACCAACACGGCTACCCACCTGTAACTAAATCAATCTAGTAATCACACTTTCTTCCACAATTCCCTGTCAGGTCAGGGCTTGACCTAACTGGATCTGATATGGAGGCTTCCTAGTCCATCTTGCAGGATGAAGGAGAGCCACAGGCAGTGGCGGAGGAACCCTCTCTGGCACCCAGGGTGGGACGCTGAGGGGTGGGGCAAACCGGCTGGCAGTGCATGCGTGACATCTGTATGGACTACACATGTGCCTGTATGGACGCTCGTATGGATGCCGCACGTGAGCAGCAGCCCCCTATACAGATGCCGTGTGAGCGGAACCTATACTGACTGTGCACGTGCCCTCAGCCACTCTATAGCTGGGGGGAGGCAGCGGGTCATCTTGTCATGCTCCCCGGGTGGGTCCCCCGCCCCCCTTTGTACGGCCCTGGCCACAGGTCCTTAGATGGCAATGAAGGTGTCACCTCTCAGAAGGCCTATGGATTCTGGACAGTGACAGGGGTCTGTTCCATGACAGATGAGGTGCCACTAGTCTTCCAGGCCAGGTCAGAGTTGATTCAGAGGTGGGACAGTGCCCACTTGATTTCTTCTTCTTGGAATTAAACTCTATTTCCCATTTGCTGCATATATGGAAGACAGACCTGGGTCATTTTACCTTTAATCAGTTCCCTTTCCCCTCCTATAAAAACTACTCAAAACACACTCTTTTAAAGTTTAAATAACATATAACTTTTACTTACTGTACTTGCACTTGCAGATTAAAATATACAATGCAGGTAGGTGATATTTAAGTTGCTAAAACAACTGTTAAACTGTTATAGACTAACTCTGAGGCAGACAGTAGCGCAACATAAAATACCTGCTGCTCTAACTGCTAGGACTGTTCACCTAACTGCCACAGCTGTGCCAACTGCCATAACTGTCAGAATGTATGACATCATAGAGTTCTACAGCTCTTGCAATCAACCCTTTACATATGCATTTTGGATGCTAACATCCCACACTTGTATGAGTGAAAAGAGGCATGATGTTAAATATGTGTTTGCAAATGGCAAGTGAATCCCTATTGAACTTCAGGTGAAGTCATAAAAAAATGGCAGGCATTTCAAGGAAGATCTTTTTGTTGATTTTAAATGATTTTATCATTTGCCTCTCTATAGTGGTTTCATTATGCACCACTTAGAAACTGTGGTGTTAAGCCGTATATAAATAGTTGGAATAAATAATCATTCATGAGCTGGGAGAGCTGGTAATTATTCGGATCAGAGCAGACATGAAGGATCAAACTAACTTTCCCCTCCCCTGCTGTGGTCCTGAGGGAAAACGCTACTCGGAAGTTGGTGATTTGCATGTGTGTGTGGAGAAATTCTCTACTGCTGCCAGGGGGCACCTGGCAAAAAGCATATTCAGAGAAAGAGAAGGGATTCTCCTCTGAATTGCAGTAGGGAAGGAAAGAGGGGAATCCCACCCACACCTGCTGCCACCTCAATGATTATCAGCCCTCAGCCTTGGCTGGTGCTATTTGTATTTTTAACAATCTGCATGGTAAGTATTAAATACACAGCTAATGGCAAATCTAGCTTGGCGCTAAGAAAATTAACAATCCCTAAAAGTCCTGAATCTTGCCAGAACAGCTTTCATCTATCCAGTGAGCCAAGAAAAAGGGGATAGGTTTCTGCTACAATAGCATTTTGGGTCATTTGCCAAAGGTTCTTACCCCGAACGACCCAGTTGTTCTGCTACTGACTTCTATCCACCCCTTTCTGAATGTCTGCTCAGTGCTTAGATAATAGCATTACACTCCCCTGATTCTTCTCTGCTTGTCTGCTCCAGGGGACAAATCCCCCCTCTCAATATACTTTCTAACCTTTTCCAAATGCTAAGACTTGCTCCATGCCTGCCTCTTGTAGGCCCATAATCTTTCAGTTGGGCTACCCTGTGTTTGTAATAAAGTGTTACAAGTCACTGAGCAAAATCTTAATTTCTCAAGATTTTCAAAGGCAATTAAAAGTGCGGAGCCTTGCAGGAGCAATCTCCAACTGATATCACTTTAACCTTTGGAATCCAAATTAAAGTTTTAATAATGGAAGCCTCTGTTATTTGACAGGCAGGAAAGTGATAGAAAGAAATTATATTTAAGAAATATTTAAATCCCTTCATATCAATGGCTTGTATGGTAAGTTAATATTGTACTACCTTTGAATGTTGTAGTATATCAGTTTGCAGACATTGCCTGGCTGATTCTGATTCCAAGTTAAATGTCCTTGTGTTGGAAAAGGGCACATGTTGTGCCTCCAACAAAATTGGGTCATGGCTAACAATTTGGCCTTGCTCCTCTATGTTCTTGCCTAAACTTTCCTTTGCCTCCATACAACTTTCTCCAAAGCGTACCTGTCTTCAAAGAGAGAATTTCATGAATATTTCTTTTTGGTATGTACCCTTCATAGGCTGGAGACTAGTGGAGCAAGACACAGGCGACTTTGTACAATTGATCTCTTTGTGTTCTAGTTACACATGTGGGGAAGTGAAATTTGAGCCTTGGAGCCATGT